>NC_140587.1:958925240-959600418 GCF_964204655.1 Triturus cristatus | reverse complement strand
TCTAAACCCAAAACATTCCAAATGATCATGGAGATATTTGGGCGTCTACAGTGGTTTTAATGTTTGCCCATTTATCAGATGTAGCAGGGAGAACAGTGATGCTGCCCATATTTAACTGGACACTAGGGTTGCAGATATATATGATAGTATGAGGGTGTCATCCAGCCTATTATGGGAGCTAAAGGATGTCATTTAATATTCAGGAGGCATGGTGTTTCCCATCCGTACAAAGGGTAAGGGAATACAAGGATAGTAGTTAATTTTGGTGCATTCACTGCGTCACACATTAAATTAACTAAAAGCAGATAACCAGTGACGTATTCCTCAAAGCTGAAATGCAATGGTTGTGGTGTGGGTTTACAATCTTATTTAAAGCTCTGTTCCGTTCTCCATTGTCTCAACAGTTTCCCTTTAAGGCCTGCTCTGACATGCTTGCAATTGCGCACCAAGGGCCTCGAAGCATCATTTAGAAGAGTACTTGACGTCTCCTGCGCGATTAGAAAGATAGGGGTGGTAAGTTTAAGTGGATCTTAGATTCCCCATGAGTATCATACCTAAGGCTGAGTGCTTTTAAACCCCCAGCTAAGGCGGCATCCACAAGAGTGATCTTAATCTAATCCCAACTTTCATTAGGATTTGAATAGCACTTCTCACCTGTCACGCCAGTATCAATGATGGAATATCAAATCCTGTGAACACCTTGTTCTTCAGTGATGCTGGATTCTGATGAGTGCCTTGTTGGAGTTTAGGAACTCCAGTTATATAGACTTCACTCTGTGTTCACAGGTTGTGCCTGGTTGTGACTTTTTGGTTGATCAGAGTGTTATCAGCTTTGAGTGTTGGACTTTTGGTAACAAATTGTGGTTCAGTGTTTGATTGGTGAAGGGTCATTTATAGGGTCTTTTAGTATTTGATGGAGAGCTATTATTGCAACCACCTTCAAAAAATGCCTCCCTATGTGCGTGCATGTGCAACCCATATTGCGGGCTTCTCCTCTCTGACTAGTTGAGTTATTTATGTGAGCTGAACATCCCATTGTGCGAGCTCCCTTAGTCACCATTCCCCTCTGGTTATTTATGATATTGTCTATGTGTGATAATGGAATATTAACATATTTACCCATAATGGTATCACCTATGGGCGGGACCTGGAGTGGTATGTCTGAAACCTGAATACAAATTAGATCAGTTAGCGTTGGTATCATTTGTTTTAGATAACAAATCTTCATTCTTGAAGTCCCCCGACATCAACGAAGTTCGAAGATGAACACTGTTGGCTATAGCCTCTATTTGCGAGGTACCAGGTAAATCTCTACTCGTATATCCACTGAGCAGTTCGCTATTCCTGTCACCCTCAAGGTAGAGAGAATCAAACCTGTTTGTGCAAAGAATATTTGGTATCAGGTTTATACAGTCACAAGCTAGGATTTATATCTCTTTCGGATACTGGTTACAGTGCCTGCCAAAGGGGCAACAGATTATGTTGGGGTTGGCACTGTTGGCAGTAATTGGGGCATTTCTGGTCTTCAAAGATTTTTGCTAGATTTTTGGCTTTTATTTACGCTTGCACCAATCACCTTTCACCTAACAGCTTCCTTATTTCCTCTGTTAAATTTTCTCTGTCTTTTGCAGGACAACTTTACGTGGCATTGTCTCCTACTTTTCAGGCCCTGTGGGCTAGCAGGAGCTTTCCTCTTCCCACAATATAAGGCTGTAGGAAATTGTGTGACTAGTGGGAAGGAGTGAAAACCTACTCAAGCAGCAACACCAATACTTCTAAGCCTGAAACACAAGCTAACCCCAAATTAAACTTGGCAAACAAGCAGTCAATTTATAGGCAATGTGTTCAGTATTTATGCAGAAACACAAACAATAATAAAGTGAAAACACAACACAAAGAAAATCCCACACCAATTTAGAAAAATACAGTATAAATTAATAACTTATTTGACGCCAAAACGACAATCTGATGAGTGGAGCAGGAGATATGCAATTTTAAAGATTTAGATAGAAATAGAGCTTAAAAGCACAAAGCACCAACTTAGATTATCTGGTTATGCTGGACCGGCACAAACTCACAACTTCAAGTTGACCAAGATGGAGCGCAGGCCAGAGATGGGCATCCAGTAAGGCCTATTGAAAAAGTATCTTCAATCCTGGTTGCAGAGTGTTGCAAGGTCCCATGTTGAGGATACTTTGTGCAGCAGCAGTTCCAATGAGCTGTGGGCTGCGATGCGAGGTCCTAAGTCGAGATTGCATTACACAATGGTGATTCTGGGGAGCGGCGGAGCTGCGATACGAGGACCTGTATAGAGGATGCATTGTGCAGCAGAGGTTCTGAGGAGTTGTAAGACTGCAATGCGAGGTCCTACGTCAAGGAGGCCTTGCGCAACAGCAGTTGCAAAGAGCTGGGGGGTTCTGTGTCAGGGATGCATCACACAATGGCGGTTCTGCCCCAGAGGGCCACAACTGGGCTGGCAGAGCACCTTCAGGCCCACTTTCAAGGGTCTACAACTGGGGTGTCACCATCTGGGGCAGGACTCACAGCAATCAGAGTCTAGGTACAGGGCTCAGGGTGGTTGGGGCCTTTTCTGTCCCTGAAACTCTAATCAGGAGGCCAGCCTACTAGCCTTTGGAGCCACTCTGATGGTCCTGGGTTCCAGATGCAGTTCAAGTCCTTATCACACTGGAAGCAGAGCAGCAATCCCTCTTGCAACAGAGCAGCACAACAGTCCTTATGTGTCTTCCACAGGTCCAGATGTGTACTGAAGAGTTGGGTCTGAGGGTCTAATATTTATCTTGGGTGCCAGCTTTGAGGTGGAAGAAGTTTCTAGAGGGTTCCACCCTCTAAAGGGAATGTTCTTCCTTCCTCCCCAAGCCCAGCTTGTCTAGGGGCACAACAGACTAGTATCTGTTGTGCCCCTAGACAAGCTGGGCTAGGGGAGGAAGCAGAGCAGCGATCCTTCTTACAACAGAGCAGCACAGCAGTCCTTCTGTGTCTTCCACAGGTCCAGATGTGTACTGAAGAGTTGGGTCCGAGGGTCTGATATTTATCCTGGGTGCCAGCTTCGAGGTCGGAGAAGTTTCTAGAGGGTTACACCCTCTAGAAGGAATTTTCTTCCTTCCTCCCCTAGCCCAGCTTGTCTAGGGACACAACAGACTAGTGTGAAGTCCTTTACGAGTGTACTAAGGCAGAGTTTTTGTGATGTGGAAGTGTGGTAGGTGACAGCCCCACACCCTTATCAAGTCAAAGATGACCCATCCTGCCAGCACCTATTCCTCCTTTGTCTGACCGTCTGGGAGTAATACAGCTACACCTAGACATGTGACCCAGGATGGAGGCACTGATTGGTTGGGACAAGCAAATGCCAATTTTCTAAAAGTGCATTTTTAGAATTGTGACCTACAATTCAACTTTACCATTGAAAAGAATTTTGAAACAAACTCGACATTCCTACCTGCACCCAATTGAAAGTTATCACATATTAAATGTAACAAGGTAACCCAATATTATCCTATGGAGAAGGCAGGCTTTGCGGTAGTAAAAAACAAATGTTCACTACTAGGACATGTAAAAGTCAAAAGGACATGTCCAACTTTTTAAACACACTGCACCCTGTCTGACGGGCTGTTTAGGGCTTTACCCTGGGGTGACGCTCATGTATTAAAAAGGAAGGTCAATTAATCAAACATGCTTTATTCAGTTAAATAAATACATAAAAGCTTACACATGATTAAAATACAATAGCAGTAGCATTATAAACTACAGTCACTAAAAGGTTAGATGCAGTAATAAATTTATGTTCAAAGCTTCTTCATCAAATAAGACGTCTCTTCCTACTTCTGATATCTCCTATCAAGATGCTGGCAACAATAAAACGAATTAGAGAGCCTGACAGCATCTGAAGCTAAAAACATTTTCCTTTTAGCAAGGGTAGTATATATCGATGTCGCAGTGAGCAATAATGATCACAGAACATCACAAAGTTCATGGTATCTTGGAGCGAAAAGCTGTCACAGGTGCATAGGTCTGAGTTTTCAACTTTGTGCCTCCCCAGTGGCTCCACTAGTAACCAGTGAAAAAGGCTCAGTCTGAGTATTATTAAAAGAAAGCTATGTTGAGGTATTGTGACCACAACACATTTTAAAAGAATAGCCACCCTTACTGAGGGTTTGGAGCTCTCTGGTTTCTCTAGCAGCATATGCTAAAGATAGAAAATATTTCTTGATCCAGGGAAGATTTTTCCTGGTTCCCTAAATAGGTCGTACCGACACAACTTCTCCATTGAGAACTTAATATAATTGAGCCATAGAATTGTATAACCCCTCTCCAGGAGAAGACAATCTTTAATGATTGCCTGGTTAAAAATCAACTCTGTGCTAGACCAGATCTTGATCCACCTTATCAAAGGGGAAAGGGCCAACAAATCAGAGATGTACCCCAACTCTTCATGGGCTATAAAAATAGCTACGGACCGAGGTATTGACAGCAACTTTCTTAGAAATGTATATTCTACTCTCTCCAGCTCCGTAACATCCTCATAACCCCATGTCACTCCCGTAACTGACACTACAGATGTATTTCACTTGGTATACTTTAACCAACACCTGTATAGGTTTGGACCTTAATTTTCTTGCAAAATCAAACACTGCGACATTGTGTTCCTTTTGGCCTATTTTTGCAGGGCCCATGAGCGCCTCTCATCAAAGAAGACCCCCAGGTTGGGGAAAGTAGGCTCCCCAGTTAGTTCTATTCCTTCTCCAAAACATTTTCTCTGCCATTTATTTCTGGGTCCTAAGACCATTGTTTGTGATTTTGAGATGTTAGTGCTCATGACTAAGGAGGTCATAAAGCCTATGTAAGAATTAAGAAGTTGCTGGAGCCCCACTGCTGTTCTCGCTATCAGAATTTATCATCTGCATATATAAGCACGAGAATAAGCTGGGACCCCACCCAGGTAATATATTTACATGCCAAGCATTAGGCCGCAGGTTATTAATATACAGTGTGAATAAAAGTGGAGCTAAAACAAAGCCTGTGCACTCTTATTGGGGCAGACGAGGAACCCAGTCTGATCATGCCTCACAACTGCAGGGAGGTCCCGATGGAGTTCATGGAGAAAGTTAACAATATTACAGTCCATTCCCGAATTAATGAGTAAATACCATAGTTTTAATCTATTAACTTGGTCAAACGCCGAAGATAGCTCTGTAAACGTAAGATGTAACATGCCCCTCTTAGCTACAGTATACTTTCCAATTAGCAAGTGCAGGCTGAGGCACTGGTTTAGTTTGCCTTTCCCCCACCTAAACCCGTATTGAAGACTGGAAATTATATTATTTGCTTGAACCAAACAGATAGTTTACCAAGAATCACTCTCCCTATGACTTTAACTGTGGAGTCTATAAGAGAAATGGGTCTATTGCGTTGTGGGTCCATTCTCTCCCCTTTCTTAAATATCGGGATAATGACAGACCTTGACCAAGAATAGGGTGGACCTAGTCTCCAGGCAGCGTTAAAAACATGAGTTAGGATCTTTACCCAGATTGAGAGGTTCAGTTTATATAAATCTTCTGGGACCCCATTGGGTCCTGGATCCTTATCCTTTGACATGGTGGCCTATCATCACCTCTTCAGTAAAGGTAGAAGTAGGGTCATCTCTAGAGAGCTCCAGGAAAGTGTTCAATGGAGCCTCAATTGGACTTCCATAAATTCCCCCAAATTCTTTATCCAGATATCCAGGGTAATAGTGCAATCTACAGCACTATTCACTGCCCCCAGTAAAGAAAGGTCGGTTGACAATTTTCAAGAATTATGCAAGATGTTTGTCTGTAGTAGATCATCCCAGGCTTTCTCTTTAATTTCCCTTTTACGAGCTAATAGGCTCTTGTTTATATTTCTTTCTCCACATAATTATTTTGCCCTTTTCCTTGGGAATTTGCTGTATGGCTTTTAACAACATTTGATGAGCCTCGAACATCTATGGTCAACCCCCTCTCACCCTTGGTTGTCATTCTGCCCCCTGTTTTTGTGAGGCTACTTCCAACCTGTCAACTTATTCTGTTAAATGAGCTCCAAAGTTTCTCGTCACTTATTGAGCCATTTAAACACAGACTTATATGGTGCCTGCAGGTTGAGTAAAGAATGTTTAAAAAAGGAGTTACGCAGAATCTTGATGAATTTCAATCTGCATCCCTGATCTTGGGGTAAAATGTCACGATTACTTGGGCCAACTTTAAAGCTAGCCTGTTCTGTCCAGCCCCATTCCAAGATTAAAAATAGAGAAATAATGGTTGCTAAACTGGTTCCATTGGACGTCAAAATGTCAGACAAACGGAACCAAGAATGTCGACATAGAAATATAATCAATGGTCGAATTGGAGCCTCTACCAATAAATGTTGGAATAATCTCCCCTTCTGCACCAGAAGTACAGATTAAAATCTACAATATCTTCTAGCAAACTCCCTTGGGCAGAGTGCTCGAAATGATCGATATTATAATCATCTTTACAGGGGTCATTAGATATATAGCATCCCAAGTAACACAAATGAATATTAAAATCTCCCCAAATAATGAGCAAATAAGGTAGGTTCTCTTCCTCATCATATGACTCCATAAACGTCTTAAATGTTAACAAATGTTTGGTCAAAGTGACCCGTACAAAGGAATTATAAAAAATGTAAATCAATAAACTGGGCAGTTTCACCAAATCAAGCTGACCCGCGAACAAGTTACAGGATCCTGTTTCTAGCTTTGTAGACGTACACAGGAGTTTTAGGGATTCTAAGGTAAGTAAACCACCCTTTGCCTTGCCTGTGTGTGCGGGTAGGGCAGCTTAAAGAAACAAGTGACAACATTTAAGTAAAAAGTGTTATCAGTGTTCCAGGTTTCTTGTAAGCCCAATATATGCTGATATCATAGGTTAAGCCGTCTCCCATTCTCACTTTTACTGCTTAGCCCAGCAATATTCCAGATAGTCACTTTCAACAGGAAGTCTGAGCTAGAAGCTTTAGAATCCAAGGGGAGAACCATATTGCGCTCTAACAATTCACTGGGCAGCGTAGAGATCACTGGTAATGGACTGAGTCAATCATTACTATCTAAACAGCTCAATGGCTGGAATCTGGAACTCAGCCAGATGGGGGCTATATTGTCCCTTCTTGATGGATCTAGAAAGATTTTTGTCATAATCATAGCATTCCCAACCTCACCAGGGCAGTGGAAGTCCACAGGGGGATAAAAGAAACACAGAGGGGAACACTTTAATTCCAGTAACGTGGGTACGGTTAATGGATCTATGTCGTATCAGGCAACCTGCTTTATCTAGTTGGTTAGAATTTAACATGATACAGTGCCCCTCTACTGTTTTTTCACTCAGACCTACCCACTCCACGCATCTGACCATGATGATGTGAGTGGAAGTGTGTAGCCCCACCACCAATTGATTACTACATCAGGGTTTGACTTTTTGCATAAGCTCATGCATGGAATCCACTATGCCAGCTCTCAATCTGGGTACACGTACCTGAACTGCCACCAATTGTGTGGATTTTGAGGAGTTGTCATACAGGGCAATTTCCCATGAGTCTCTTCCTGTTCGTGGCATGGGCTAGATCGGGGGTCCCTGAGTGCCCTTGTGGTTGTTGAGTCAATCGTAGGGGAAAATTGGAACTGGGGAGGAGGAAGCGTTACTAACCCCACCCTGTGGGTTTCACTGAGTTATTGGGATTTCCCATAAGCGAAACCTTATTTCCATGAGAAGCCGTTACGGTCTCAGAAGGTTTAAGCCTTTTAAGTTGATGAAGTGTAGGGTGCAGTAAAGGCCTAGAAGTAACCTTATGTTCCTGTTGTACCTCCTGGGAGTATTTTACCGATTGGTCAGATGACCCTTCTGCGTTCACTAAAGTCATCACTTTCAAGTTTACAACAGAGGCTTCTATCATGCCCAACTTTACCCGGAGACTCTCCAATGGCATTTTAATCATTTTCACAACATCATATAAAGTCTTAAACAAATGCTCCAACATGGCTTTTATATGGAGCCCCACTGCAAGGGAAAAGGCAGAGCCATCCAATGTTGCATGTTGCAAGACTCCCATGCTGTGGGACCACGAAATGCACTTTATAGCGCTTCTCACCTCATCAGGTGTGGGTGATAGAAGGGGCCAGATCGGCCTCTGCTCGGCTTGGTATCCTGGGACTCGTAGTCCCCTTCTGCCAGACTCCTGTGCTGCGGAACCATGAAATGCACTTTATAGCGCTTCACGCCCCACTAGGTGTGGGGGATGAAAGATGCCAGGTCTGCCTCCGCTCCTTCGATATCCTGGGACTCATAGTTCCCTTCTGCCAGACTCAGGAAGGTTTATGCCTGGCAAAAGGTTTATTTTGCTGGGTCCAAAGGGCAGTTTAAACTGCACACACATGCTGCAATGGCAGGCCTGAGACATGTTTAAAGGGCTATATAACTGGGTGGCGCAAATTAGTGCTGCAGGCCCACAAGTAGCATTAATTTACAGACTCTGGGTACATGTGCTGCCACTTTACTAGGGTCTTACAAATAAATTAAATGCGTCACTTGGGTGTAAGCCAATTTTACCATGTTTCTAGGAAACAGCACAAACTCTATAGCACTGGTTAGCAGTGGAAAAGTACAGAGCCCTAAAAGCCAACAAAAACGGCTTCAGAAAACAGGAGGGTGAAGGCAAAAGGTTTGGGGGTGATCCTGCAGAGGGGAACAAGTCCAACAAAGGCCCAGGGTGCTAGCACAAACTTTAAAACCTACCCTAAGCACAACATCAAATTTTGACAAAAGCAGTGCCCAAAGAGACTTCGGAAGTGGAGTTCTTCGGCCTTGCAGCAATGGGGGTATACGTCATATTGGAAAAAATGAAAGTATTTTATCCAAAGCATCCCAGCTACTCACCTCATTCGGGGTATTGAATAGCAAAGCCAAGAGGGATAGTCCCGTCCATCCTCTTCCAGGTGATAACGGGCAAAGACAGACCCACCCTTGGCCTCTGCTTTGCATGTCCCACGCTGCAGGGTAATGGAGGCACTATCAGATTTCATGCCATTTATCACCCGCCTGGTGACTGCTCCGCCTTCATGGAGAAATTTACTGACTTTGCTTGTGACCAATAATCACAAAGCGACAAACAGATCTTTCATGTAGACTTTAATCTTCACTGAGGCATTTTGGAAGATTCAGCTGCCAACAGACTTGCCACATTTTTCCCAGGAAATTATCCTGTTCAACATAGCACAAAACCAACACTCTAATGGCTCCACTCTTGACCTTGTTATCTCCGAAGTAGATATGCTAACTGCTGTTGATCTTATCCCAGTAGACTGTTCTGACCACTTTCTCATCCTCTTCTCTCTCCACCTGTCTTATTCTGTGAGCCCTGGCCAACCTAAAAGGATTACCACCTGGTTCCACAACACCGAAAACATAAACCTTGACATTCTGTGCAACACAGCTAAGAGGTCACTTCCTGTCTTAGACACCTAACTCTGATGACAACGATGTTACCACCCAATATCTCACGAGTCTTTCAGTCGTAATTGAAAATGTCGCTCCACTACAAAGTAAAAAAAACAGGCACACTCCGTCTGCACCATGGTTCAAAAGATTCCTCTATGAAGAAAGACTCCGACAAGAACTGACCTAAAAAGCTATTTGACCTTATCAAAAGTACCAGCAACTCTCCCTCAACCGTCAAATTTGAAGACCCTCCCAAGAAAGCAGCAGAATTTACACTATTCTTTGGTGAAAAAGTGAAATCGCTCGTAGATCAGATCACTCATCCTACCCCCCTGAGGATCGCAAATCCATAGTATTGTGGCTGAACTTTGACGTCATCACCGAAGATGCCATCCTCAAAAGCATTCTAGAAACAAAACCTTCAAACCATTCTATCGTCCCCATCCCTAGTGACATTGCCATTGACATCTAGACCTACACGCTCTCCTACTGAACCAGTCTTGTAAACCGCTTCCTCAACCAAGGCTCCCTTCCAGTTGCCCTTAAAACAGGACAGGTTACCCCACTTCTTAAGGAATCCTCTGCTGATGTGAATGACCTCAACAATTTTCGCCCCATCACCAACCTCCCTTTTCTTGCTAAAATTACTGAAAGTTGTGCAGTGAAGCAACTCTCTCAACATATCAAGGACAACAACATTCTGGATGAATTCAAATCTGGCTTCACTCAAGGCTGCAGCACTGAAACAGCCTTGCTACAAGGGATCGACGATGCCCTGCAAATACTTGACTCTGGTGAGCCTTGTCTCCTGATCCTTCTTGACCTATCTGCAGCCTTTGAGACTGTTAATCACAACACTCTTCTGAACACATTAAATAAAAGAATGGTTTTGAAGGCACAGTGTTCAAAAGCATTGGAGCATCCCTCTGGGGCAGATCTCAGATGATCAAAATAGCAAACTGTCTCTCTACATCATCAACAGCTTTAGGACAAGGTGTCTCTCAAGGCTCGATCCTCGCACCCACCCTGTTCAATCTTCACATGGAACTGCTGGTAAATCTCCTAAACAAATCCGGGATCCACTACCACCTCTATGCTGATGACACCCAAATCTACCTTAAGGTGTCTTCTGCACACGGTATTTCAATCCTCAACACCACTCTAAACTTCATCCAAGATTCGAAGTCAACTCATCAACTAATTTTGAATCCTTCCAAAACGGAATTCCTTCTCCTCCCTACCTCACTCTCTCCACCTCCTGTTCAATCATGGATGGACAATATGAAAATACTTCACAACAAACCTATCATTGTTCACAACGCCAAATCCCTAGGCGTCATCCTAGACAAAAGACTCAACCTACGTTCCCATATCAATACCATCGCCAAGAATGCATGTTAACAACAGCGCCTTCTCTGGGGAGTTTGGTGTTTTTTTCCTGAGCAAGATCTAAACATTTTGGTCCAATCATTGATTCTATTTAGATTCGACTACTGCAACTCTCTTCTTGCCGGCCTTCCCTTAAACCCACCTTTCCCCTCTATAATCCATCCTCCATTCAGCGGCCCATGCCGTATATGGGGCCAAAAGAAATGATAACATCACGCCCATACTTTTTTCTCTTCGCTGGCTTCCCATCTAAGCTAGGTCCATTTACAAGACTGCCTGTATCACCCACAAAGCCTTGCACACTTTCACCCCTTGCTATCTTGAGAATAAACTCAAAATATCAGGCGGCTCCAGACCTTCATGCAATGCATCAAACTTACTGCTCAAACCTCATACTTTCAACAGGGAAAGAGTTATGGCTCAATCCTTCTCAGGCAACACGGCTAGAATTTGGGACTCGCTACCTCCAATCCTCCGGACCACCGTCTCTTTCCGGACTTCCAGAAAATCTTAAAACTTTTCTCTTCCAAAGACACTTCCAGGAATAATTCAACCCAGTTCATGAAATCACATGAGCAACAGGAAAATGTCCTCAGATAGCTACTCTATAGGGTCATGTGATCATATATGCTCGTATGACATATGCCAAACACACAAAACCTAGCTTGGAAGTTATGGCTGGGCTGTTCCCATTGGAGTAGGGACAATACTGATCTGCATATAGCTGGGACTAAACGGAAGTGGATTGGTTTGCAAAATAACAATGGATTGGGATGCATCCCTGAGTAATACCAATGGCTGAGAATAATTCACACATTCTGTCTGTCACTTTTTTGTATATTTCCTATGGTAACTCAGGAAATGTATGAAAACCAATTCATAGTAATCTTACATTTAAGAGCGGACACACATCACCAGTATACTAAGAGCATGCTGGTGCTTTCCATTTTTCTGTGAGCAGATCACAGTCAATCATGAGTTTGTTGAAAATACATGGTCAAATTAACCTTTTCTAAACAGCGCAGCCCATCAGCAACTGACAAACCTTCAGTATCAATGATCAGGTTGCCCTTGAACCCCCATATTCCTTACTCCTGTGAATATAGTGACTATGTTCCCTCCATGACTGCACCCTGGGGAATCTCTATTCCTGTTTGTAGGAGGACGAGTGACGTAGAGGACAGAATCCTTTGCACCAAGTGTGACTCCAAGAGCCAACTTTATTAACAAAAAATAGAAGATTTCGCCATCATCACAACTCATTTACAGAAATGTTGGGAAAGGGAGGGAAAGTTGACAATGTTTGTAGCTTCCCATCTCCTGTCATTGAGGCAGTGAACCACCAAAAGATATAGAAATAGAATCGAAAACACAAATAGAAATGGCTTCCTTGTTAGATATTTAAGTGAAGACATGAAGGCATGTGTTCTCAAGCTGTACCCCTGAGGAATGTAAAGGCCAAGACCCGATTGCAGCACTCGAATGGAGTAGGTTCGAGATTGTTCAGAAGTACTTTGAGGAGTTTGGAAACTACTGGAAAACTCTGGTACGAAACCTTGATGTGGAGAGGAGATGCAAGCTGAAATAGCCTTCAGCGTCTGTACTGATATAAATGATCACAGGGTATATAATAAAGCTCCAATAAATTGCAAGCATTGAGAGCGAGGCAAGGGAAGATTTCTATTGCTTCACAGGAAATACCAAGTATTGTAGAAGAACAATTGCATTAAGCAAAGAGCTATTTCCTGTAATTTCGGAAGTTCGATATACAGATAGTATATGCCTTGAAGGTTCAACACAATACAATTCCTTGGGCTGCGGGATATAAAGGACATATGTCAAACACATAAAGCCTGGTTTTGAAGGTCTGGCTGGACTGTTCCCATTGGAGAAGGGTCAAGACTGATTTGCATAAAGCTGGGTCCAAACTGAGGTGGCTTGCTGTTCGAAATAATGATGGCTTGGGATGCAACCCTAGTAATTACCAGTGGTTCAGATTAATTCAGGCATTCCAACCATCACTTTTTTGTACACTTTCATATGACATATGCAGCAACTCATTAAATATGTACGAAATCCAATTCAGAATAAGCCTACATGAAAAAAGAAGACACACATCACCAGTAAACTAAGAACATGATGGTGCTTTCCATTTTTCTGTTAGCGGATCACAGTCAAACCAGGTTAGCCATGGGCTGAGGGAGACAGCACCAATATCAATCGGGGGTTTGTTGAAAATACACAGTCATATTAAAATGTTCTAATCAGCAACTGAATGACCTTCAGTATCAATGATCAGGTTGTCCTCGAACCACATATGAATATAGGGACCATGGTCCCTCTGTGGGTCCATCGTGAGGAATTAAAAAATTTCGAACATTCGTGACAAGAATTTTCAATTCTATTAAGGACAACGGAGGCGAGGATTATGCTTCTCATTTCTTTACTAGAAGCTCCAGCAGCCAATGAAAATACAGACAAAGAAACATGTGATCAACCATAAAGTCCCAGGGTATATAAGGTCCCTGCATGAACATAGAGTCCTCTTTCTTTGTAAACATAACAGTTAAGTCCATTTACGACCTGCTCCTGAAGAATCACCGGCCAACAAGGACTGCACCAACGAAGAACCAAAGCCCAACGGGCTGCCTGCTCGAACTGGATCCTGTACCAGATAATCCCCTCTTGTGCAGACGAGGAACTGTATACCAGCTAGCCATAGCCGAACAAATTCAGGCGTTATTTGCTATCAGCACCTGAAATAAAAGAAGAAAAATCGTAATGGCCATTCAAACCGTTTGGTAAATGACAATATTGCATAACCAGAATGAAGAAGGGTGGGAAACATTCAACTGATGCATAATTAACATGTTCAAGCAGATATATATTATATAAAACAAACATATCTTGGGTGGGATAATCCTCGCCTCTATTGTCCTTAATAGAATTGAAAATTCTTGTCACGAATGTTTGCAAATTTGTAATTCTATGTCAGGACCGGAGGCTCCGATTATGCTTGTTCAAAGCTTAGCCACCACAACTGAATCTACATCCACAATAGGTTTATAATAAAACGCTTTAAAGGTATGTTCAGTAGATCAATCAGCTGCGTTCATGATGTCTGATAGGCTGACACCTGCTGAATATGCTTTTGAAGCCTTAGCTCCCCGGGCTGAATGAGCCTCAAACTTGGAAATATTAATCCCTGCTTTGCCCATAAGCCAACGCATCCATCAAGACAAGGTAGCCGGAGCCACCGGGCGAAAAGGTTTCTGCAGAGCAATCAACAATTGACCTTGCATATTTGTACGAAATTCTGCGGTACTCACCTCGTAATCTTTAAGGCATTGCACGACACACAGCTTGGGGTTATTTGGAAAAGCTGGGTAAGTGATAGACGCAGTGATACACTTAGTCCTTCTGGACAAAGTAATGGTCACTCCTTCTGGAGAAAATCTACGCCCGCTAAGTCTAGCGCACGAACGTCAGAGACATCCCACAACTGAGAGTATTTAGGACAAGGAGGTTTCACCATCCTTACACCCCAAAGCAACTTACATACCAATGGATGTTCCCCTATGGGTTCGCCCTCCAAAGGCAAATGCCCCGCCGATATAGCGGACCGAAAGTTGTTGACTGTCCTGTAAACCAAACCCGAGAACGTAATAGAGGCCAGAAAATTAACAACTAAAGAGACATGTGCTTTAGAGGGATCCACGTCCCGTTGAGAGCACCAATCACACCATCTCTTCCATGAGGAGGAATACCCTCTGTGGGTGTTGGCCGACCAGGCCTCATTGATAAATCTGTTAGCCTCGCGTGAAAGGCCCGGGACTTTCCATCTGTCCCTGAAACCCGCCAGGCCACAAGAGGAAGTTGGCCGGATATCACCAATGGATGAGGGTTCTGAAGAGGGTCCAGCAATAGGTTCTGCAACCGGGGAAGAAGGACTGGGATCGCACAACTCATTTCCAGGATGACAGGGAACCATGCTTGAGCTCTCCACAATGGAGTGATCAAGATGAGTTCTGCCCGATAAGCTCTTGCTCGCGCTAGATCCCTGGGGATCATGAGAAACGGGGGAAATGCATAGCACAGGGACGTCGGTCACTCCTGCAGGAATGCATCCGTGGCCAGGGCTTCTGGATCCGGCCTCCAACTGAAAAACTGGGGAACTTGTCTGTTGAGTCGGGATGCAAACAAGTCTATCTGATAAGGACCGCAAAGACTGGTCAGGTTTTGAAACACCAAGGGTAATAGCATCCAATCGCTGGAATCCTGCAGATGACAGGAATGCCAACCTGCTACTTCGTTGCTGTAGCTCGGAAGATATTCCGCAACTACTGAGATTCTGTTCTGAAGACAGTAATGCCAAAAGTCCTTGGCAATCTCTACCAACATCCGGGATTTGGTAACACCCAATTTGTTGACATATCGTACCGCCTATACGTTGTCCATCCGAAGAAGGATACAACAATCCGTTTTCTGGGGCGAAAGACATCGGATTGCGAAGGAACCAGCTAACAGTTCCAGACAGGTGATATGCAAATACAGTTCTTCCAGCGACCAACGACCACCCGTTGACAATGGGCTGCAACGGGCTCCCCAACCCCACCGGATGGCATCTGATTCGATCACCACATCCGGGGTTGATCCGAATAGCGCTCGGCCGTTCCAGGCTGCCATGTGGTTTAACCACCAGTTCATCTCCAGCCTCGCCTCCTCTGAGAAAGAAATCTGTTCTGGGTAACTGAGGCCTTTTCGGAGATGGAGGATCTTGAGCCGCTGAAGGGCCGGGTAGTGAAGGGGGCCCGGGAAGATCGCCTGAATGGAAGAAGCCAAAAGACCCACTATGCGGGCTAATGATCTCAGGGATGTCATCTTCTTGTGAAGTGTAGACCTCAATTCCCTTTTGATGGCCCTGATTTTTGGCATTGGCAGCAGAAGCTGACAAGTCCGGGAGTTGACCAGGAAGCCCAGGAACTCGATGGACTGAGTAGGGGTCAGTACTGATTTCTGCGGGTTGACAATGAACCCGAAATTCTGCAACAGACTGATCGCCCAATTGAGGTGCGTTTGAACTACCTGAGGGGAGGACGCCAAAATTATGATGTCGTCTAGATATATTATGAGGCGGACTCCCCGAGCTCTGAGTGACTCCACCACTGGTCTCAGAAGCTTCGTGAAGTACCACGATGCTGACGACAGGCTGAACGGAAGAACTTTGTACTCGTAGCACACCTTGTTCCATACAAATTGAAGAATCGCCGATGAGGGGGGAATATGGGAATGGACAAATACGCATCCTTCAGGTCCAAGCGGACCATCCAGTCCCCTTCCTGGAGGAGATTGCGTAGCAGATGAATACCTTTCATCTTGAAGTGCCTGTAAATAATCCATGAGTTGAAATCTTTGAGGTTTAACACCAACCTGGACCCACCGCCTTTCTTTTCCACTAGGAAGACATTGCTCAGAAACCCCTGAGGGTGAATTACTGAAGGCACAATTGCGCCTTTCCGTAATAAGGACTCAAGTTCTGTTGAAATAAAGATCTGATCTCATTGGGAAAAAGACAGAGGGAGTGGGCGAACGTCCTGCGAAGGGGATTCGTACAGTTCTAGCTTGTACCCCAGCACTGTTTCCAACACCCACGTATCTTGTGAGATCTCGCGCCAGTTGCTGAGAAAACAACCCACTCTGCCCCCCAACATCACTTCGGAATAATCAGGCTCACCTGAGCTTACGGCATCCTGTTGATTATTGGAGTTGGCACCAAATCTGCCACCTTTTCGGAACCTGTTTCGCGATCGTCGAGTGGGGTAGAAGGAGGAGGTATTGGAATTGTTCTCTTGATATCCTCCTCTTTGCTGGCCACGCTGGGCGCCTTGATTGTAAACCCGGCCGAACGAGCGCCCACGAAAGCGTCCGGCCCTGCCAAGAGCCAGGCGGAAAGCCCGTTTGAGTGATCCTTGGGCTTTATCTAGCCCGCTGAATGTAGCCACGAATTTGGTTAACTCTTTCAAGAAGGGTAGTCCGAACAGGAGACCTTGGGCTAGGGGACCTGATTCAGATGTGGACAGTTCGGCCAGTTTGGGATCCAGTTTTAGGAGAATGGATCGGCGGTGCTCCGTCGAAAGAGCACAATTGGTGTTGCCAAGTTGGCACACCGCTCTCTGGGCCCAGCCAATTAGCTCGTCAGGATCAATGGCAGAGGATGACTCTTTGGAGCTAAAGCCAAGCTCCAGAAGTTTGGTCAGAGGACCCGCTATATCCAATAGTTTGTCCTGACAGGACCTCCAAGATCTGTCCAGGCCTTTCTTGGGGTCCTTGGAATATTTCTTTAAGTAAGTTAGCATTGAAGGGTCAACCTCTGGGGTTTCCGCTACTTTATCCGCCAGGTCAGGCCTAGGGCATTCCGACCGAAGCCGTGCACGCACCTCTTTATCAAACGCCTGGCGCAGATGGGACTGGACATACTCCGCCACTTCCTGGGGCGGAAGTCAAGCCTTAGAGTTAGGATGGATGATGTCAGCAGGCTCAAAATTGAGAACTCTAGGGGACAGGGTCGGTTCCGAATGTTTCTCCTTCCTTGCTTTTTTGGAAGGGCGTGGAGCCTCCTCTTGGTCAGTGTACGGGTCCGAGGAGGTGTCCTGGTCATCATCCTACTGAGATATCTCAGTAATCGTGGCCTCTCTACCTGGAGTAGAGTGTTCCTGATCAGCCATTGATTTCGCCAGTCTAGCAAAGGCAGCAGCATGGGGGTTCGCCCTTCCTTTACCCCCAGATCTAGCTCGGGTACCTGAAGAGGGAAGCCAGCTTTGTTGCTTGGCGTAGGTACAAAGGTGACTTTTCAAGGGAGCAATTGCCCTTACCAGCGCATAATTCACTGAATGTTGGACACCCACGTCTAATGCCTCCACGAGATCATGTTCTATCGAACCAGAGGGTTCCTTTTCGTAATAATAATAGTCCTCCTCATAGTACTCAGACATTTTTAACACACAAGTGTGCAATCACTGACCCTGGAGGTCTGCCTGTGACTGTGAGAAGTTCAACCAGGTAGGTAAAATATGCAAAAGAGGTCAGGGGGGGTGGTAACCCCAGGCAAGCCCTAGATCAGTCACCCAAGGTGAGCAAAATACCAATTTAGGATGTGGAGGGAGGTAGGGCTTGCTGAATCCACCCTAGGCAAAGCCTACGCTCAATTGTGCAGCCCCCTGCGTGAATGTATGCAGTAGGGCGTCTGAGGAGCCAAAACGAGCCTTTTTCGCGCTGAAAGAATCTCACATGAGGGTCAGAAGCATAAAAACGCTGCTTCGGCATTCACTTAATGCCCGCAATTGAATCAAATGGGCAAAATGGCCGCTGCGCATGCGTGCTGGCTGAGGCTCGTCACTCAGGCGCGCGTCCTCGCTCCTCGGAAACCTCCCGCTCCGCTAATGGCCCGCAAAAGACAATCGACATGAGGCAACCGCACCGCGCTGACAGCACGGAGATGCGGACAGAGATCAAAGGGCTCCGCACAAACGAAAGGTGAACGCACGCGAACGCGTCAAATCCCAGCAAAGGCAAATAACAATCCAGGCACACCGGCACAAGATAACTACAAATAGGCATGGAAATCGCCTTGCAGCGATCGCGAACACAAGCCACAAGAAAGCAGCAAATACAATTAGGCATGCGATCGCAAATACTAACAAACAACAGTACAATAGCTATAACTCTTTCACAGTATGAGTAAAAGTAAAGAGCACTTAACTGGCTGTGGAGCAGCAAAGAAAGAGGACTCTATGTTCATGCAGGGACCTTATATAACCTGGGACTCTATGGTTGATCACATGGTTTTTTGTCTGTATTTTCATTGGCTGCTGGAGCTTCTAGTAAAGAAATGAGAAGCATAATCGGAGCCTCCGGTCCTGACATAGAATCTGTATTCCTTTTTGCGGGAGGAGGAGTAAAATAGAGGAAACAAAGAATCACTTGTGCTACATGTGAGTCCGAGAGCCACCTTTAAAAACAGAAAGGTTTCACCCTAATCAATGCTCGTAGCTCCCCATCAATTGTCACTGAGGCAAAGAAAAACAAAAAGATATGGAACTGAATCAGTAACAGAAAAATAAATAAACATAGAAATGTCTTCCCTGTGAGATATTTAAGTGAAGCCATAATTGCATGTCTTCTCAAGGTATACCCTTGAGGAATGTAAAGGCCAAGATCCCATTGCAGCACTCAGAATGGAACAGATTGGAGGTTGTTCAAATGTCCTTTCAGGAATTTGGAAACTTGGAAAACTCTGGTGATCTAAACAGAAACCCTAATCTGGAAAGGAGATCCGAACTGAAATAGCCTTCACCCTCTGTACTGATAGAAATGATCAAAGTGTATCTTGGAAATGAACGACAGACATTGAGATCAAGATAAGGGAAGATTTTTGTTGCTTCACAGAAAATGCCAAGTCTTGCCAAAGGACGATTGCATCAAGCCAGGTGCTATTTCCTGTAATTTTGGAAGATATACAGTATACGGTATACAGAAAGTGTATGCCTTAAAGGTGCCAGCTCCATAAAATTCCTTGGCCTGCTCTAAACCTACTTTTTTTTTATTTATTTTTTTTTAAAGATTTTATTGTGCATAAAAAGGATTACAAACGCGGGCCTACAACCACCAGGGCCGGCCGCTAGTAGTCGAAGTGTTCCAGCATAGCAGAAAACAATGGCTGGCCCACAGGGGCTCCGCACTATCACAGTAAATCAGACTGCACATAAAGGAAATCAGAATACACACTTTTAGTATAAATAACAACAAAAAAGAAAAATACAAAAATACAACAAACAAGGCGAAAACGACTTATGAAGGGCGGCGAACACCAGCCGGGGGAGTCAACACCCAACCACCCGAGGGCGGTCAATAAAATAAGACCTAAAGGGAGGGGGGGGCCACGAGAGAACCAAATCTGTACTCCTAAGTACGAGATGTACAAGGAACCCTCAAGGATCAGGGGGACGAGGCAACCCCGGAAGTATCTACCAAAGGGGGAGCACAGATAGACCCACGATACGCGTTCCACTGCCCCCAAATTTTACCCCAAGCCCCCGGTTTACCACGGGCCACATACACCGTTTTCTCCCTGAACATGCACCAGTCCATGTTTTCCTTCCAGACGGACACGGTGGGAGGCCGCTGGGAACCCCAAAGCTGCGCAATATCTCTCTTTGCAATCATGTTCCCCAAGGCCGCCCACCGAGCCTGAGCCGCATTGCAGTCATTGGGCTCCCATACATTCAGCACACAACGACGCACCTCCGGCAGCAGAGCGACCCCGGTGACTCGTCTCATAATATCATGCACCCGGCGCCAGTATTCCGCCACCTCGCGGCATTCCCATAGGATATGGAGAAAAGTAGCACTGAGCCCGCAGCCACGCTTACAGAGTCCGTCGTCTGAAAACCCCATCGAGACCAGGCGGGGGCCCGTCACATATACACGATGGAGAATCTTAAGCTGGACCAGGCGGAGACGGGCCGGGATGGCCACCTCCTTAGGGGATGACAGTGCAGTCTGCCAGTCCTCATCGTCCAGCTCCACCCCATCTCCCGTCCATGCCTCCCGAAGACGCACCAAGAGGTCAGCCCGATTGTTTATCAGTTTTTTGTAAATCAGGGATATAGTACTGTCGGGGACGTGACCGTCGAGTATGCGGGCCTCGAGAGGCGAAGAAGAAGGGACCGTGGTCCCCTCCCCAAAGACCGAAAGCAGGGCGTGCCGAACCTGTGCATAACGGAAGAACTCTCTGTCACTAAGCTCATACTCGCGCTGAAGCGCCGCGAAGGATTTAACCGCACCTTTAACCCACAGGTCCCCCACTCTGCTGATGCCGATCGTATCCCAGCGCTCAAAGCCTTTCGTTGTCCAGAGGCTTCCCAAGCGGTCTGAGTCGAATAGAGGAGTGGCGCACGTTAAACGCTCACTCCAGCCCATCGCAACGTTAGCCGCCTTCCATACACGGACCGCAATCCTGGTAGGGCCCGTAAGGGCCCCACCAGCAGACCGCGAGTAAAGCGCTCTGTTATAGTTACCGCCGGGGAGCAGGAATTTATCCATCTCATATGCCGGGTTCGAACCAGGAGCGTACGTAGCATGATTAATGGCAGACAGCTGGGAGGCCCAATAGTACCGTCTAATATCAGGAAGCGCGATGCCCCCGTCATACCAGGAAAGAGTCAGCTTGGCCAAAGCGATACGCGATCGCCCGTCCCAAACCAGTCTCCTCTGCAAACTCTCCACCTCCCTAAAGTAGGCCGCAGGAATGACATCGAAGGAGTTCTGGAGTGCATAAAGGAATCTGGGAAGGGACATCATTTTAAACAGCGCCGCGCGACCAAGCGGAGACAAGGGCAGCTTACACCACCGAGCCGTATCTGCCCTCAAACGCCGGAGTGGAGACAGGAGATTCTGCTCATAGCGGACCGCCGGATCCAACGAAACGTACACCCCCAGGTATTTAAAGCCGGACTGAGATATTTGGAGCGGAAGCCGAGGCGGCAAGAGAGGAAGACCACCAGAGATAGGATACACACAAGATTTGGACCAGTTGATTATCAGACCCGAGTTTTTCCCGAAGGAAGTAAGGACATCAAAGAGAACATTGAGCGACTTCCGCGGTGAGGTGAGATACAAGAGAATATCATCCGCGTACAATGAAACCCGATCCTCGAAGCCCGGGGCCCACCGGAGCCCTCTAATCGAGGGCTCCCAACGGAGCCAGGCAGCGAGCGGCTCCAGGGCGAGAGCAAAGAGCAGCGGGGACAACGGGCACCCCTGCCTAGTTCCCCTCCCGAGAGCGAAAGGCCGAGAAACCCGCCCATTGACAACCACCTGAGCCATTGGTCCAGCATAAAGGAGCTTCACCCAGCCAAGGAACCCCTCCCCAAACCCAAACTTCGCCAAGACGGCCCAAAGAAATGGCCATTCAATGGTATCAAAGGCCATCGTGGCGTCTAGGGAAACCAATATGGCCGGTTCAGCAAAGTACTCGGCCCTAGCAAGGACGCCGTGCAGACGCCGTAAGTTGAGAGCGGTATTACGATGTGGGATGAAGCCACATTGATCCGGATGTATCAAGTCACATATAACGCTCAGCAAGCGATTAGCGAGGACCTTAGCAAGGATTTTGGGTTCGGCATTCAGCAGGGAAATAGGCCTATAGGAGGCACAGCGGTTACGTGGCTTACCCTCCTTGGGAATCACTACTATAGTAGCCAGACGCTGGTCGTCAGGAAGGGAACCCCTCTCGAGCGATTCCTGAAACATATGACGGAGGAAAGGCGCGATTTTATCCGGGCGCAACTTATATAGTTCAATCGGCAGGCCGTTGGGGCCCATAGCCTTGCCCGAGCGGAGGGAGCGAATCGCAGTAGCTATCTCTTCGACAGACAAAGGGGCATCCATCAGCTCGCGGTCCTCGACGGATAAGCAGGGCAGGGCAATATCCCGAAGCAGAAGACGAGAGTCGTCCTCGTCTCTATCAGACACCGGGGAGTACACCGCACGGAGGTGGTCAGCAAAACACTCAACAATCTCACCAGGCTCAGTCACACACACTCCATCCGACACCCGAAGCTCCGGGACCACACGATTCACTCTCTCCTTCTTGTCCAACCAGGCAACCAGCTTACCCGCCTTGTCTCCGGCGTCATACAACCTACCCTGCTGCTCCCTATACATAGACCTGGCAGCATCAGTGACGAGAGACTTGTATTCAAACTGCTTCAGGCTGAGGGCATGCAGCCCCTCCGGGGTGACACCCGCCTCCAAGGCTGCCTCCAGCCCCGATATTTCAGTCTCCAGCGTCACAACCGCCTCTCTCTTAACCCTCTTGGCCTCCACTTTCTGGGACAGGGCATGCCCGCGGAGCACTGCTTTGAAAGCTTCCCACAGGGACACCGAGGACAACACCGACCCCTCATTCTCAGAAAAATATTGATCAATCGACTTAATCAGGCTATCACGGATCTTGGGGTCTCGCAGGTACCAAGGGTTAATGGGAGCGATCCGCCCAGCGGATCGCGACCCGGTGTCAAAAAGCAACCACAGTGGGGAATGATCAGAAATACCCCTGGCCAGGTGTTTGACCTCTCGAATCCGAGTAGCCTGGGCCGCAGGCATAAGGAAATAATCCAGTCTGGAGAGACTCCCATGGGCCCCAGAGTGAAAGGTGTACTGACACTGTGTCGGATGCATTAACCTCCAACAGTCCACCAGACCGAAGGTCTCCAGGAGCCCGCCCAGCCACGCCTGGGCAGCAGGGCGGGCCCTGGGCGGATGACGGTCCAGGTCACCCGAGACAACCGAATTAAAGTCCCCACCCATAAGCAAAAGACTGTCAGGAAGCCCAAGCAACATACGACCCAAGTCTGAGAAGGTGGAGTTCTGGAGGCCCGGGGGAACATAGACCGAGATCAAGGAAAGGGACTGCCCCTCCCACCTCCCAGTCAGAGCCACATAGCGCCCTCTATCGTCTGGGACCACCCTGGTGATCTCCAACGGAAGTGAAGCTCACAAGAGAATGCCCACCCCTCTCGAACCAGTGGTGAAACCAGAGTGGGCCACAAGTCGATATCCCCCCCTGTTCATAGCCTGACAAACATTGCCAACCAGATGCGTCTCCTGTAAGAACACCACATCAGGAGTCAGACGACGCAGATATTGCAGCACAACACCCCGTTTGATACGGTCCCCCAATCCATTGACGTTCCAAGACATCAATCTCAACCCGTCCCCCCCCATCCCATCCAGTAGATCAAGGGCCCCCTAGCAAAGAGCTCAACACCCAAGGATGAACCATAGCCAATACTTCGCCTTGAAAACAAAAAACACAAATGCAAACAACCCCACCCACCCACCGACCCCCCCCCAAACTCCAACACCCCCCACCCTGCACCCCTGCGGTCCAAAAAACCACCCCAACTTGCAGTGTGCCTGTCGCCCTACAAACCCCATTCTACGAAAAGACCCCGGAGGAGGAAAGGGACCCGGCCCCGCCCGCTCCCCACACACAACATAGTGAAACAAAATGCACAAAGGAAGTAGAACCCAGCCGAACAGTACAACCTGGCAGAGTCCGGGACCATAAGTCACTCCAAAGGAGACCCACCACCCTCGGCACCGGCAGAGGGCCCAGTCCGGTCACCCCGGTCTGGCAGCGAATCCAGCCAGTCACTCACAGTCACAGGAGAGTCAAAAAAGGTAGTCCGATCTTCATGTTCCACTCGGAGCCTTGCAGGATAAAGCATAGAGTACTTGAGACCGAGGTCCCGGAGACGCCGCTTCACCCCCTGGAAGCCCATCCGCTGTTTCTGGACAAGTTGGGTGAAGTCCGGGAAAAAGTTAATGGACGAGTTCTCATGTCGGACCGGGCCATGAACCCGTGAGGCCTGCAGAATCGCGTCTCGGTCTCTGTAATGGAAAAGTCTCGCAACGATAGGCCTCGGGGGGGCACCCGGTCGCGGCCGGCCACCTGGGACTCGATGGGCCCGCTCCACAGCGAAAAACTTACTCAGGCCAGCGGGAGCAAGATGTTCGAGGATGAGCTCCTCGACCAGGAGATCAACCGGGCGGTTATCGGAGGTCTCCGGAACGCCTATGACGCGGATGTTATTGCGGCGGGCCCGTCCCTCGAAGTCTTCCAGCCGCCGGGCCATCAGATCATTGGCCGACTTGAGATCGCCGAGAGTGGCCTGCAGGTCCGAAACGTCCGTACCAAGGGAGGACGTCCGCACATCCAGCGATTGAACCCTCTCGTTGGTCTTAGAGAAATCGGCCCGGATTAGCGTAATGTCAATGGCCACCGTGTCGATTTTACGGGCCAAGGCCTCGTACTGTGTAGCGATGGTCTCTCTGATGCCCTTAATGGCGCCCATGATGTCCTGCAGGGACAGATCCGAAGAAACGGACGGGCCACCACTGGTGTCCTCCGGGGGGACATTGGCTGTCCCGGGGGATCCTTTACCCTGAGCGTAGCGGTCCATGTTGTTCATCTGGACCGGTCCCCCACGTAGGGATGTCTTGGTCTTACGCCTCTCGGGGTCCCCCTTGCCTCCCATGAGAACCTCGATCGCCGAAGGGGACCACCGAGGAAGCGTCGAGGTGGCACAGGCCAGGCAGGCGCGTGTCGCACCACAGGCCGCAATATGGCGGAGCGAAGGGACCACCGTCAATGAGCACACTGGCAGCAGACGAAGCCACCGGCATCAAGCGAAGGCAAAATGGAAGCCCAGTCGCACCAAGCAAGTCCACAGTCCAGCCCCTCAAAGACCAAAAGTGAAACCGAAAGTGATGTGACGGCCACTGGCACCGCTCCGCTGCCGTTGTTGTTCAACTACGCCCCGGCTCCACAGATCACCCTCGCATCGGGCACAGCCGTAGGGTGGGCCTCAAAAGTTCAAACCACCATAACTCCGGATTGCCAGGTCCGATTTGATTTCCGAAAGGAGTTTAGTGTTCAGCCAGCATTCGTCTCCCAGATTCCATCAACCGAGTCAGGATAGATTCAGGATAAATTCCGAGGAGCAGCGAGGGTCCGGGGAGCCCTGTGCTCACGCGACCATCTTGGATGCGCGCTAGGCTCCTCCCCTAAACCTACTTTTTAAACTTTTCTTTCTTTGGAAATTTGATGAGGTATTATATGTACAAATTAGGGCAAAAGCCTTCCTTCGTGCTCAGAAACAGAAGGATAACAGCGATTGTCCTTTCTGAACTTATCACTCATCCGATTGAATATAGCAGATCTTCTTTACCAAGATGTTTGTGTTTTGGAAGGACTGTTTAGCGGCATGTGTTGGCATCTTTAAAAAGGGTGATAATTAGTAGCTTACAGGAAATGTGCAACAGTAAAAAAAAATGAAAACATGTGCAGCTGAAGCAATGCACCAGTTCTGTAGAGCTGCATAGCTGTGATGTGAGGTCCTGCATCGTCGTCGTGAATGCATTCTACAAGGGCTTGCGATGCGAAGTTCAGCAACGAGGATGCGTCACGTAGCCGCGGCGATGCATCTGTTCCAAGGAGCTGTGAGGCTGCGATGCAAGAACCTTTCTGGTTTCGAGGCACCATTGACGAGAAATTTGCGATGCAACGTCCCACATCCAGGATGCATCGCACAATGTTGGTACCAATGCAGGCTGCAAGGCCAATGCGGAGTCCTTGCACTGGAGGAATCCTCGCAGCAAAGGTGATGGATCTGTTCTGCTTGGGATTGCATCACTCACCAGAATGATGCGTCGGTTCGGCTGAATCCACAGACTGGCTGGCAGAGCACTTTCGGGCCCATTTGCAAGGGACCAGGACTGGGGTGGCGGGGTACGACTAACAGATGGCATAGTTGAGGTGCTGGGTTCAAGGTTGTTGAAGGATTCTGTCCCTGAGGCTCTAGTCAGGAGGCCATCTAGCCGTTGGAGTCACTCTGGGACTGGGTTTAACAGATGCAGGTCCATTCCATCTCACCAAGGCAAGAGAGCAGCAGGCAGCAGGTGAGCACAACAGGGCAGCAGTTCTTCAGAGCAGCAGTCCAGCAGATTGCAGTCATTTTAGCAGCACAACAGTCCTTCTTCCTGGCAGAGGTAACAGGTTCAGAAGTGTACTGAAGAGTCGATGTCTGAGGTCCAATATTTATACCAGGTGTCTCTTTTGAAGAGGGAGAAGCTTCTAGTGGTTACCCTTTAAAGTCCACAGGCGTCATGTCCCCCTGCCCTGGCTCCAGTTTAAATACAGAGGATATGTAACCATTTGTGTGGAGGCAGAATACAGCATGTGTAAGTAGGGCTGTGCCCAGCTCCGCTCTCCCATCCTACCAGTGGGAGACATCCAGACACACCTAAGCTCTATATTTTGTGTGGCTGTCTAGGAGGAATAGACAATCCCCTACTGTCAGCTACACCCAGTCATGTGGTCGAGGACAGGCTACAGGCACTAAATAGCTAAAGCAGTAAAATGCCAACTCTCTAAAAGTGGTATTTTCATAACTATAACCAAGTATTCAACTTGACAATAAGAGAGGGTTCTTCATTACTGTCCAAAGACACAAAACATAAACTGGTTAATTGTTCCCATTTGGAATGTACTGATTCCTACAGGTAATGCCAATGTTATCCTCTGGAAGAGGCAGGCCTTGTAGTAGTGAAAAACAAATGTTTTTACTGCCAGGACATGTAAAAAGTAAACGTACATGTCCTACTTTTTAAACTCTCTGCACACTGCCCTCTATTCTGTTCAGGGCCTGCCTTAGGGGTGACTCATATGGATTAAAAAGGAAGGCCTGGGAGTGGTAAAAAATTTATTTTGCCAGGTCCAAATGGCAGTTTAAAACTGAACACCAAGCTGCAATGGCAGGTCTGAGACATGTTTAAAGAGCTACTTAAGTAGGTGGCACAATCAGTGTTGCAGGCCCACTAAAAGTATTTAGTTTACAGGCACTGGGTACATGTAGTGCCACTTTACTAGGGACTTACAAGTAAATTAAGTATATCAATTGGGAGTAATCTAATTCTACCATGTTTAAAGGAGAGAGCACCTTAGCACTGGTTAGCAGTGGTAACATGTACAGAGTCCTACGGCCAGAAAAACGATATCTGCAAAAATAGAAGGGGTGAAGACAAAACGTTTGGGAGAAGACCACCCTAAAGCTGACAGGTCTAACACCAGGGCACTGAAATTCTAGAAGATGAAGTGACCATAGCAGTTTTACACTCATGGGGATTGAAGGTGATAGGGAAGGGGGCTACACCTGTATACCTCTCGCCAATTATCTATCTCGAGTGAAAAACAAACTATTTAATCTGTGGCTTAGTTTGCCAATGTGGGCTAATAAACTAAGGGTTATAGTCTCTTGAAATTCCAGCATTTTTGGTGAAACATTTTAATGGGTTAGGTCAGCCCTAGAGCCCTAAAAGTGGCACTATTCTGATACTCTCCTTGAGGTTTTCAAGTGAGAAGTCTGCTTTTCTCCCGAACAGCCTTTATGCATCAAGGAGCATGATCAGCAACTGTGCTTGCATGGCCCTGAAGATCTGATGAGCATCATCCTAGTGGACTTTCCGAGATGGCATCAGTGCAGATAGATTTAGTCATGTGTCCACCATTTCTAGCCCAGTCTGGACTGCTCTATGGCATCCATAGCATCCAGTACCAACAGCACAGTCTCTCATTTGCTCAGGTAAATCCAGAATTACAAGAGCAGCCATTTCTCATAACGAGAAGTATTTGGCAAACAAAGATTTACCCTTAGTGCTAGAACTCCTGACAAATTTTGCCGAGATGTATACAGCTTCAATGATGCGCTAGCAGGTGCCACTATTGGGATGGTGAATTGCCAAACAGGCATGCGCAACCAAACTCTCCAACGACAAGCACAGGTTCCAAGGAAGACTACTATCGTTTTCTAGAAAGTCTGCTTCTCTTCAATATATTGAATGGAGGTTAAAAAAAAATATCTTGTGTTTACAATGATCTTGTGTGGCATGATATGTTCCCACAAAAAATCAATCAAAAAAAATCATCTAAATATTTAAAAATATTTACACTCTGTGTCTCTGGTTTCCACATCTTTTGAGGAATGGAAAAAGAAACTGATGTCACTGGCACCATGGCATCTCATAAAGAGCTGCTACCTAACTACCGGTGAAACAATGTGAGTGAGAAGCAAGTAGTTAGATTAGGTTTGCCACTAATAAAATGGATAATATAGCATGCATGAAGTTTAAGCAGTCAGATCTAGTATGAGCAGAATGGTGACTGATGACTGTTGCCTTTTAATGGCAAAATGTTCATATTCTGAGGCAACAATGATTTAGAAGCATTTAGGAGCACGTAAGGCATCATTGTCAAAACAACTACATAGTTCTAATTTTGAAGGTCAAAAAACACAATTTAATGTAAGCATTTACATCCTTCAACAATCTGAATGAAAGAGGTCAGTTTTCTAGTAATAAATTGCTATTTTTGGTATATTTACCTTTTCAACTGAAACTGAATAATTACTGAAGTCTCTGGAACTTAAAAAAAGAGTGCTCTGCACCATGAACTGTAGATGGAACAGTTGTCCCTCTCTGGTGAGTATGGAAATCCTATAAAGATAACATAACACATCACCATTGAGGTTTCCTTTTGCAGCCTAATGCACAAATAGTCATTTACAATAATGCTATGTATTTTCCAGCATGAGTGGGGCATAAATACATCTCCGAACTATCAAAGTGAGTGTGCACAGTGTTCATGCCTGACCCACTGCACGTAACTCCTTAAAATGCTTGAAAATGTTTGAAAATGCGTGAAAATGTTTGCTAACTAGGGCATTAAACAGCACAATGTTCAAATAAAATGTGCTAAATAGCTGCAGCTTTCATTGATTTCATGGTGTGACAAGCAAACTTGACCCTCCTTATGGATATACGCAGAGTCAATCACGCAAACACAGACAACGAACATAGAAGCATACAAGGCAGTCACAAGTGGGGGGAGTCAAGGCTCCTTTACTGGGCCTACACTTTTTAGATAATCAGAACCTGCTAAAAATGTATTTGTAGAACAAACAAGCATTCGCAAAGCGTGTAGCTTTGGGCTATTTTAGGTAACTGTGTTGTCTGTTGTAATTGGTCGAGGCCGAGTTGAAACCCCTCCTTGGTCACCAGAGCACCACTGTGCCAAAACAGATACATGTAGTGCTAGAGGTAAGCAGCTGGGCTAACCGTACTTGAATTTTTTGTTAAATAGCAACCAACATTCCGCCTCAGTGAAGTTTTGGGACGTCCGATGCCCTTAGGTCACTGTTGTCTGCCAAACTGTGTTTTAAGTAGGCATTGTCATATTTGTGCAGCCGTCTCCCTCACTTACTGAGATGGCACCTCTGGCAGCTTCTCCACTCAAAGGCCAGCCTGTTGACATCATAACATCACATCCAACATCACTTCAAATGTCCAACATCGCATTCCAGATAACACCAGATCACAGCACCAGATACAACATCACAACCAGGGCAGCCGATACGTTTGGCAGCAACGGGGGATGGAGGCCCCCAGAACTGAACAAGATGACAATTTTGTGTCTGGTGATTGATCAGCCTGACATTCCCCTTGTCTGGAAAAAGGTGAGGGTGTGGCCCCTCAGCCCATACAGAAGGGCTGCGGCTAATCACATGCAGTCTGGCTTTAGCGCTGGTGGTGCCCCTCAGTGACCTACTTATCCGCCGATCCCTCACTACCACCTTGCAAGGGTGCCCCCCATCTCTCTACAGCCACTCTCTCACATGTATTTAATTTCTTATTAGTGTTACTTATACCAATGCAGGTTGTTGGAGCACTTTATATCACACAGATACCTTATACATAGACAACAAATCATAATCATACAACTATGCAAATCAATGTATAGGAAATGTTACATAAAAAATTAGGACTACAAGTAAGGGCAGTTACAAGTCATCCATAATAGTAGGCAGTATATTTTAAGAGTACTTGGTCTGAAGAAGAACAAACTCAGGATTTAAACATAACACAGTAGTTTGGGTTGGTTTTATTAATAAGAATGTATTTCTACCCAATCAAACCTTTTTTTACCAATGAAGTACTGGCGAAACAATAATGTTCTAAACCTATGCCTTGCGGTTTGCATGCAGCTATTTCATAGTTCACTGTGCTGTATTAGAATGACTGTAACATGTTAACATGTAAACTGCAAGTAACAAAAGGATCTGTGTGGCAAAAGTAGTGTCCCACTGACCTACCTGTATAAAGTAAAATTCCTTAATCTGCATGTTACACATACTTTGCAGTAGGTAAATTAACCCTTTGAGCTATTTTTTGAAGAGTCAAAATTACACCTAGACAAAATTCAGAGCTCTCCAGCAGGTACATTAATCACCAGAGTTATCTTGACCATTTTGTTACTGCCTGGAAACTGCTGGGCACACAGAGAACTCTGCAGTAGGTGCCTTCAATCCCATAAGATATTTTAAAATGCAGCGTCCCTCAAGCTCAGTATCTGGCGCAGTGGTACCAGTTGCACCACCCTAAAGCCGGCCCTGATCACATCTTAGGTAACTTCAAATTTAACATCACATCCAAGATCACAAACTAACATTACATCATAGCATGACATTCAACACCACATCCAAGTTATATCACATCACAACATGACATTCAAAAACACATCTAGCATAATAACATTGCATCACAACATCATACTCAACAAGACATCCAACAAGAAGTCACATTCAAAATAACAATGTAATAAATGTAATGTGGAAAAAACAGAGATACTCTTCTTTGATGTAAAGGCACAAGAGCCCTGGGAGTCCTTTTAGCCGGTGGATGCTGCTCCCCCACTATGCCAGGCTAGTACAGTGAAGAATTGAAGCATTACGTTTGATGGCAAGCTATCCTTTCTGCCTCAGGTTAATGCTGTGATTGGGACTTGATTTGGTCTGCTGCGTGTGCTAAGGAAGTTCCTACACTTTCTTTTTCAACAAGGAAACAGGTAGTTCAGGCCTTAATAACATCTAGACCTGACTACATTAATGTACTGTACTTGGGGCAGCCTGACTTCCTGATTAATAAATTAAAAGTGATCTAAAACGCAGCAGCCAGGACTCTTCTCGGTCTGCCTTTGAGAACACACGTCCATCTAAGGGCTTCCCATAAGGAGGAGTATCCTTTTTAGGTTGTGCGTGCCTAGGCATTGCATGTGCGGCTCTGAAAAACATGCTGTCTCTATAGTAGGGGCTGTAAGCCCGCCTATCCTATCACTTTTGATTGGTTGCTTCAATTGATCTTTAAAAATGGTTCCTTACTCCTCCCTCTTCGTCCCGCCACTTTGCCTGTTGTTTACTGCCACGGAACATTCCCTAGTACATATGGCCTTACAATTAGCCGCTTTTCAGGTCGTTTTTCGGCACTATTTTCATTGTTTCCTGCTCGTGAAAGCTTGTTTTTTTCCCTTCAACCGCCTCCGCAAGACCCTGCTTGCCGCCCCCCACCACCCCTCACGTGTCGCTGCTGGTAAAACAGCGCGAAACGCAACACTTAATTCGAGGGTATTACTTGCTCTGGGGTTCCTCTGCTAGATAGGGCCTTAAATGCCTGTATGGTGGGCAGACTGTTATTGTTTACCTCCTATTTTTTTCTTCTCATGTGGGAGGTGGGATGACTGAACAGAGGGTTAATGCTACGCGCATAAGTCCGTCGGCTGCGCTGCCGCCTCTGGTGCAGGAAACCAGGGTTCGAACCTCGAGGTCGCGTCCACATCCTGTGATTCTGGGCAAATCACTTAATCTCACCGTGCCTGAATGTGTAGTAAATACGGTGCTATGTAAAGCGCTCCAATACCTTCGGGTCGAGTTCGCGCTATATAAATATGCAATAACAAATAAAGTCCTCCGGGAATGTATAAACATAAAGCAAAATTATACGAATGTTAAAAAAAACACGGTTAGATAAACTTTACAAGCATGGTATAATACACGCAGATTTCATTATGACATTATTCGACTTCAAATTGAGAGCTCATTATGCAAACAAGTTTTCCTTATTTTCACTACATTGTAGATCACGAATAGTTACCAAATCATCTAAGCGCACAAAACCACAATAAACTACGACACTAACGGCGACTAAAACATCAACCAACTAAAAAAAAAAACAATAGGAAAAGTAACGTTTTAAAAAAAAATCACTAGGTATGGTCAGGTAGAATTCAAATACCAAAATGGCCACCGCATTTACACTTTTTTCCTGTCCGCTTTCTACTTTTACTGTCATGTTAAAGCGAGGCTTTCGGTGTGTGCTCCTACCAGGGGACTCGAGTCGCGGAGATTGATATGAATCCCAGATTATATTTGCTCCCTTCCAATGTTCGAGTGGTGTTGGGCATTAATGCCTTGTCCTGTGTACCTGTCCTGTATACCACATTCAAATAGACTTGCGCTATATTGTCTTTGCAATAGTCTAGTTAATTAAAAATATGTTACCAGCGAACGCGTTTGTGTAAAATACTCCATTTCGCTATTTGTAGCAAGTTTGTCGTTATGTTTTTTAATTGCAGCAGAACGAAGACTTCCATTTCAGGAACACACCTCGTAACAACATCCAACCATTCTAGTATCGCCGGTATTTCACTCTTTTTTTTTTTCTAGTCTCAACACTACCTGGCTTCACAATCACTGGATGACCGCTTGTTCCTATCACTGTGGTATGGCATCACCACCCTCTGTTTGCAGTCATTTGTTCAATACGTTTTGATTAATCGTCCACTGGTCGTCTTTTACTACTTTTGCATGACAAAAAATTACAAATATTGGCTGACTTTTGGGCACATCTGTTAATCTTTTGCCGGCCCAGGTTGAAGTTACTGATGTTTTGCAAGCTGCTGCTTTTGTGTGGTGCTGATATATTATCGAATATATCGTTTTTGTTTGGGTTTTTGTCTATTAAAAGCTGTAATGTGCTGGGCAACTTTATAAAAGCAAACCCTGTGTTTGAAAAATCATTGTTTAGCAGTGAAGCCATAGTGTGCTTAAGGCATGTTTTTAAAACATGTATACTGTTGTCTATTGTAAGGTGATATGTTGCTCTGATACAGTGATGTGAAAATTTAATAGACTAGTGGCCGGTGCAAAATAAGTTTGCAACTTTGACCTTTTGGAAACTGCTGTCATAAAAATGGTGAAGTGGTAAGTGTGAGTAGGTCAATAAGATTGTACGAAAATATGACAATAATTCACTGAAGTATATAGTTCCATTAAAAAGGCCTGCCCCCTGTCTCCTATGTAAAACACATCAGGAAGCAGGTGTTTTTACAGGTTTCATTACTTTGTTTCACAATAACGTAACTGGAGGGTTTTATGCGTCAGTGCATTATCTATGGTGTTTTTCATTTCCCCATTAACGCCCGAAAATGTTAACATCTCAAGACTATTTTGACCATAGTTCCTGCGTAAACATGTAATCTGCAAACAACTTGGCACACAGAGGGGATGCCCTGGTCTATTGAGACAAGTCATTTCTTTTGCCAGCCTAGAGCGCAACTTCTCTGCCCTAAAAACCCAACACATCTCTTAGAATCGACACCCGTTTCTTTAACACCCCACCTTCTTTCAAAACCAATGTTTCTGAACAATTTCACTATATAACCACTGCGACTTTAACTTTCGTTTGATTTGCAACGTCTATTTAGCTGTTAAGTCACTGGTAATAAAGACTGTACCTCTTTGAATGCCCTCCTTGTACACTGCAGGCCTTTGATTTAATATGTCCCTCCTCATACAGTACCAAGATCTCCTGAGCATTCCCACTCCTTGTGCAGGGAGGGAGATGCCACCACCACCACCCTCCTCCTCCTCCTCCTGCTGCTCCAGCGTGGAGTGCAAAATCCCTCCCTCTATCACAGACCAAAGATCTCACATACACAAATTATCCATACATTCGCTGGTGCGGCCCATAACACCAACATTCACTCACCATTAGTCTGTGTGGGAGGCGATTATCTTCCAAACGCTGGTATGAGAAGGAAATACCACTTCTACCCTAATGAGTGACAAATCTACACCACCTACTGTTGCTCATTAGGCCTTATATTCCATCTTTGGTATTCCTCCCATAATCTTGGCGGTGGATCTGCTAGTTGCTGTTTAAATGATAATCTAATTCTCTTTTCTCTTCACATTAATACATTTTCATAAATAAACAAACCAACTCATTTCTGTAATGATTCTAATATGTTCTTTATCTAATTAATGCAAATAAATTCATTAGTTGTTCAAGCAGCTAACCATCATATTTACCTATTCTGGCTAAACATCGTCTTCTAAGTCAAATCCAGTAGTCTCATCAATCTATGCCCGTCAAATTTGAAAGTTCAGTTCATCAGGAAATTGGGCATTGATCAGTCTGTCAAAAATTCAGGGAAACAGCTGTCCTGCAGTGTCACCGTCCTCTCCGTCAGCATAACATCAGGAAATTGGAAAAACGACGTAATTACCTCTCTATTCTACCATAATTTATAGTAAAATTGATGTTAAAAGTATCAAAGTTTGGGCATCCGAGTTCGCTGATTGGACAATCAGGGATCGTCCTTTTGGGTTCTCACGAAAGTGTCTTTTGGGTTATGACCCTTGCCAATTCCGGTTCACACAACAGTCTTTGTTCGGAATATTTGGCCGATGTCCCAGGCTGTCCTTGGAAGGTACTTATTCATCTGGGGTCAGGTCCAGGCCACAGTTGCTAGCGGTGACGCATGCGCACTTCACCCAGAACCTTGAGCAATGGCGCCGGTTTCATCGGGAACAGGAGTCAGCCATTTTGTGGCAACTCGAAATGGTCAACTTAAGCAAAGAAACACAAAAACGTAATTAATACATAGAAAAGGCTAATTAAATGTTATTCCCTCGTTAATACCCATATGTGTGTGTATTTATCTAGCAAAAGCAACACTCAGTGCGGTTTATACTTACTGAATAAAGCACAAATCACAATTACATCACAAAAGCGACATATATCATGCAATATTCTAATTGTCTATCATTAATATGCGTACAGAATTTTTAGTTCATGTATTAATTAGGCCATGCAGATGCAAATCCCACGTGTAATTCATATGTTAGTAAGGTTGGTAAATATTTTCCACATCACTCCAAACCATTAGTTTGATTATAATTAATTAATTAATCTAATTAATAAAACAACATGCAAAATGGGGTGGGTATACAACATTTTGCATAACCCGCTCCAGCAATCCCCCTTTGGTGATTTTATCACCATACCACCCAAAATTTGGTTTTGTCTTACGGAATCTTTAGAATGTTTTCTTGCTCTTAATCATAATTCAGTTTCACCTACGTCTTCTCTTTTTGCTGATTCGTACATACTCTCCTTCCACTCCTCCAATTCTATTTCCTCAATATCTCTTTCTTGTTTCTTATCTTTTCTTTTTGATTTTTTGCTTTTTATTCTTTTCTTATTTTTCTTATTTTTACAACAAATACAACATAATCTTATCACTAAAATTAAGCAAATTACACATGTTAATGGAAACAATATTTTACTTACAAGAGTACTACCTATTTTTACTAAGAAATTCTTAATAGTAGCTATTTTCTTTCCAATCTTTTCCCAAACACCTTCAACCTCCAGTGGTGCAATTTCATCATGCAATTCTGTGATATTCTTAATATAAATTTTCAGATCTTTGCTTTCGTCAGGAATGTAAGTACAACAATGTTGAAGTTTCAGCATTCCACAGACTCCACCCTCTTTTGCCAATAATATATCAAGGGCAAGTCGATTTTGCATTACCATAGCACGCATGGCAACCATTTCAGTGTTAACCAATAAAAATCCTCCAGCAGTGCTTGTTGACAAGCGATCCACTACTGTTGATAATTTTCTAATTTTGTTTGCATTCAGAGTTATTCCCACTGCTGGTATTAATGCCTCGAAAATGTCACCTACAATTTCTGCCCAAGATTCTCTCTTACTCCTGGCTAAATGATTACTTAAGCTATGTACACCATCTTCTCCTCTATCCATATGAACATTTTTCGGAAAGACCAGGCCTACGTAACATGTGCCATACCAATGGTCTGGCAAACGATAATATGCCCTGTTCCCACAAATAAAATATAATCCAGGAAAGACTGGATCTTTACCACCTTTGAATCCCCATCCACCCATGATTCGATATGTATCATGGCACTCACTATTACCTAAAACATAATTATCATACACAGTTTGATTCCTTCGAATGCAAAATTTCCCTTTCTGAGGCCAATCTAAAGCTATAGTTGGACAAGCTTCTCCCTTCAAATGTTTTTCTTACTCTATATCCCAGACTGTTTTCTCCACTTTCCCTTCTGCTGCCTTTCTTTGCATTTTCAATCTCCTTTCTTCAACCATGTCTAAGAATGTCTTTTCCTCCTTCTTCAAACTGCATGTCAAATAGTTTCTAAAAATATACTCTAATGTTAGTTCTTTAGTTTCTAAGAATTCACCTGATACTCTAGCAGGTTTTACTTTGTTTAATTTATTATAAGAAGGCACTTGCGCAAAAATGTTATCTACATCTGAAAAATAATATTCTAATTTCCCTGTCTGATAAAATAAACTAACTATCACACTACATGTTATTCCATACGTTGCTGGAAGGTGATGATAAGTCCCTCCTTCGGAACCAGATGCAGGTAACTGCATACATAGGTAGTAGTCCCGTACGTCCATTGTCTTTACATATTCATACAATAATTTTGAAAACACATTAGAAAAATCTGTTATTGACCTGTCTTTATGCAAATAATTATTATCTATTCTTGTTGGAACTACCTTTGGAATTTTCCCTATATTTAATTTTGTTCTCACTATGCCCTTCTAATGTATCTATAGTGACCTTAAAAGAAATGACAAGAGCAAGGATGCTCCATAAAAGCATTAATAATCCTGTACAACAACAACACATTTTACACCATCTTTTCATGAATGTACATCTACCTTTGCTACTATCTATGTTAGCCATCTTTGTTAAAATGGACAGTGTCTTTTGACTTAGCCTCTTTTACTTCACAACTAGTTTTCTAACCTAAGGTTCTAAAAACCTATTTGGTTCTACCAGTCTCTAGCTTTTAATTCAATATCTTGTTTCTTCATCAATAGTTTTCTTGATTTATTCAGTTTGGCATCTCATCATTCTTCACTCTCCTCTCGTCATCCAAATACAGATTTTCCTGAACTTCCGTTTCTTCTTCTCCAATGTCGGACTAGAGAACTCTCAGGATTTCCGATTCTACTTCGTCCTCAACCACATTCAGTACAGCCTCCTCTGGATTTCCTTGACTATCTGCCTCTTCTCCCTTTTCAGGCAGAGCCACGGGCGTCCATTCCGGTGACTTATACTTCTGGTTAGGTTTCCTTGTTCTTTTACTCTCTTTGTCTTCAGTTAATTTGTCTTCTTTTGATTTTTCTTGACTTGTCACTTCATTCACCTGTTCAGCTCTCGGTGATTTCACTTGTGTCAGTTGATATCTCAGTTTCCTTATTTTATTGGGCCAAACATCATCTCTTGCAACTCTTTTTACTTTGCTCCCTTTGTCATTCTTTTCATTCCTCCAAGCTCTCTTTCTTAGAACTCGACCTTCAGGTATTTCATTTTCACTCTCTTCAGACTCTGTCTCAACTTGCTTTGTCTTTTCAGCGACTTCTTCTTCCACCACTTGTTTTGTTTTCCCTACTTCTGTCCCTCCTCGGATCTCCGACACGCAATCTTCCTGCTGGCTACTTGTCCCTGCACCTAACTGGATGTTGCAGTTCCCTACACCTCCTCGGGGGTCTTCCGCAGAAATCTGTCCCTCTCTCTCTGTACCTGTCCCTTGTTCACTTAAATTTGTTATTTCAGGTGGAATTTCTCTCAGTCTCTCATCTGGTACTTCCTTTTCACGATTTTCTCTTATTGTTTCTTCAGTACTCATTCCTCTTTTCTTTCTGTGTTCTTTTTTAGAACCCTGCGCTTCTTGCTCGTTTCCAGAATCGCTAGATTCAGAAATCTGCAATCTTCTTCTCAGAGAGCTACTTCTGGGGACCAAAGCTGAACTTGGTTCTGTTTCCCCCCTTTCAGAGTTTTCTCGTGTCTTTGACCCTTCGTCATCTGACTCAGTACTTGATTCTGATTCATCAAAATATTCTTTTCCTTTGCTGTCCACCGGATTCGGAATTCTCAATGTATGACTTGCATGGATCCAGTTTTTCAGTCTAGCACACTTCACAGCTGTGGTCGTGGTCAGAATGACTTGTCGTGGTTTTCCCCACCTTGGAACCAAACAATTTCTTCTTCTGTGGACCTTTATCCTTACCCAGTCACCTGGGCTCAGATCATGGGCTGGCTTCTTTTCAAGTGTGGTGGCATCTGCTCCAACCTGATGAAACACAGAATGAACTGCGTCAGCCAGGCCTTTACAGTATTCCAACACCATGTCATCAGTTATAGTCATCAGCTTGTTGACTGGTATAAACACATGTCTCATAGCACGTCCCATGATTATTTCATGAGGACTCAATCCTGTAGTTCTGTCTGGAATTGACCTAATTGTCATGAGTACTAGAGGCAAGACATCAGGCCATTTCATACCTGTGGCCAAACACATTTTCCCTATTCTATTTTTGATAGTACCATTCATCTGTTCAACCACACCAGAAGCATCTGGTCGGTAGGCACAATGTAGTTTTTGTTGTACATTCAGTGCTTCACAAATTAATCCTACAATCTCATTATGGAAATATCCTACTCGGTCTGACTCAATTGTCACTGGGAACCCGAACCTGGGGATGAACTCACTCAGCAGTAGCTTGGCTACTGTCAACCCATCATTTCTTCTTGTTGGGAATGCTTCCACCCACCTAGAGAATAGGCAGACCACAACCAAAACATACCTCAGTCTGTTACAGGGAGGCATCTCAATGAAATCTACTTGCATTCTGGGGAAAGGCCCTCCTTCTTGACCTATTGTTCCCAGACTCACTACTGTCTTCCTTCCAGGATTGTATTGCTGACATATTAAGCATCTTTGACAAAGACTTTCTGCTACAAGTCTGAATTTTGCATTGTACCAGGTCTGCTTAAATGACCTGATCATGGCATCTCTCCCAATATGTCCCTGGCCATGCTACATCCACGCCATGGTAGACATCATGCTATCAGGCATAACTGGTCTTCCATCTCGATAGACCCACACATGATCCTTTTCCCTTGGGGCACATCCTGCTTTTACCCACTGTCTCATTTTCTCATCTCCTGCCTCTTCCTGCAATTGTCTTACCTCTTCCCAGGTTCCCACAATGTTAGTAAACATCAATGAGCAAGAAGACATTTTTCTTTCCTTTGCCCGATTGACCGAATTCTGATTTCGTGCACAATACTGTGCCATGTCGTTGGCGTACCTGTTCCCGGTGGCGATATAATCACCACCTTGACTATGAGCAGCACATTTTACAACAGCCAATTGTCTAGGCAGCTGTATCACCTCAAGCAACTTTCCAACCACTTCTGCATTCTTAATGGGAGTTCCACTCGAGGTCAGGAAACCTCTTTGTAGCCATAGTTGGCCGAAGTCGTGGACGACTCCAAAGCCATACTGGCTGTCAGTTATCACAGTCACTCTCACACTCTTCCCAATCTTGCATGCTCTAGTCAAAGCCACAAGTTCTGCTACTTGGGCTGATTTCACTCCTTTCAGATATGATGCTTCTATTACTGCTGCGACTGTGCATACTGCATACGCTGCACTCAGCACTCCTTCATCTGTTCTCAAACATGACCCATCAACGAACATCACAAAATCACTTTCTGGCAAAGGTACATCTTTTATATCTGGTCGTGGTTTTGTACAGAAATCGAGTACATTCAAACAATCATGATCTACGTCATCCCGTACTTTCACAATCTCAGCATCAGGCAACAAAGTTGCAGGATTCTCATTCAAACATCTTGCAAGACTCACATTAGTTGCACCCAGTATAACCTTCTCATATTTAGTCAGCCGACTGTGTCATATACTGAGTACGACTCCTTGTCAACAGAATCGCTACATATGAGGTACAAACACTTTCAATGGATATCCCATCACAATTCCTTCACTCTGCTCCAAACTTCGATATGTTGCAGCCACCGCTTTCAAACATCCAGGTAAACCTACAGCTACTGGATCTAGCATCAATGAAAAATATGCAATTGGTCTTCTCAGTTTTCCATGCTTCTGGATCAACACAGAAAGTGCACATCCATTTCTCTCACTGCAATACAACTCACATTCTTTCTCATAGTCAGGCATACCTAATGCAGGTGCTTCACACAAACCATCTCTCAATTGTCTAAATGCTGCCAATTCTTCCTTGTTTAATTCAATGGGATCTTTCACATCACTTCTCGTTAATCGCACCAAAGGTTTTGCGATCAAGGAAAAGTTGCTGATCCACTGACGACAGTATCCAACCATTCCCAAAAACATTCTCACTTCTCTTTGAGTCATGGGAGCTCTCATTCCTTTAATTATTCTGATTCTGTCTATGGTTATTTTCCTTAATCCTTTCTCAATGTTATGTCCCAAATACTGCACTTCCTTCTTGCAAAAGTGTAGTTTCGCTGGTGACACTTTAAGTCCTCCATCTGCCAAATGATTCAGCAAGGCTATTGTATCTACCTCACAGGCTTCACGTGTTTTTGACGCCACCAAAAGGTCGTCAATGTATTGGACCAATACAGAGCTTTCTGGCATTTCTATACTCTCCAAAGACTTCTTTAATAGCTGATTGAGTATTCAGGGCTTTCTGTATACCCCTGTGGGTTTCGGCACCATGCCAAAATACGCTCACCAAAACGAAATGCAAAAATTTGCTGACTGTCGTGATGCAATGGGATGGAAAAGAAAGCATGACACAGATCAATCACTGTATACCATTCTGCATCATGGGGAATCTGATATAAAATCACTGATGGATTTGGTGCAATGGGACAACATGATACCACAATTTTATTCACTTTTCTCAGATCTTGCACTATCCTGAATTTCCCATTAGGCTTTTTAAGTCCCATTATCGGTGAATTACATGGACTACTCATTATTTCTCTCAAAATTCCTTGCCTGGTCATTTTCTCTATTACAGGAGTTACACCTTCAATTATTTCAGGTGTCTATTTGTATTACGGAACATTTGGATATGTTACTCCTTCCTTTACGGTTATTTTGATTGGATCTACATTTCTCATTAGTCCAACATCTTCTCCAGTGAAATCCCAAACTTCTGCTTTTACAGATTGTCTCAATTCTTTAGGTAATTCATCAGGGTTGAATACAGCATATGTTTCAGTAACTTCATTTTCTCTGTTAGCTATGGTCATCTTGTACAATACATCATCATCTGGTGTTTCAAACGCTATTCCATCCGGAGTACAAAATATAGTGCAATTCATTTTGCACAACAGGTCCCTACCTAATAAATTAACAGGACTGGTGTCACACACCACAAAGCGGTGCATTTCTGAAAATTTCCCTATGCTAACTTTCACTGGGTCTGTAAGATATGTTTTAATCTGTCTGTTGGACACACCAACTACTTGGATCGTTTCATCCGAGAGAGGAAGATTCTTAACATCAGCTGATCTAACAGTTGATCGAGTAGCACCAGTATCCACTAGGAAAGTAATATTTTCATCATTAACCTTCCCATCTACAAAAGGTCCTGTCTGGTCTACTTCTAGAGTTGCGCCAAGTACGCACTCTTCTTCCTCCCTTCGGCACCGTCTATAGCTCTCTTCTGGGTCACTCTCATCGCGTTGCAGCCAATACTGCGAGATAGCGCTAGCGCGTGGCAGCTTATTTATCTGTTCTTCATTGTAGAATCCCGATTCACTACTATACTTCTGTGTGTTTCTGCTCTGTGGAAAAGGCGGTTTTGGCACCTGATTCTGTGGGGGAACAACTTGCTGCTGTTGCTGCAGTTGACAACTCACCTCATGCTGCACCTGTGGGTTCAATGATGGATTTTCATTGTTAGTACTCGGGGGAAACTTACACTCAGATTTCCAATACCCTATCTTGCCGCAATTATGACACAGAAATTTCTTTTTAGCTTCTTCAATATTCCATTTATACTTCCCAGTATTAAATTTAGGCTTTGATCCTGCTTGTTCCACCAATTGTGCTTCTTGTCTCTCCGCTACCTTTACCTGTGCCCACATTGCCTTCTCTTTTAGCTTCCGCTGTTTTGCTTCAATTTCATCACTGAAGTTTTTAGCATGTCTCAATACTTCATCTATTTTCTTGTTTTGCCAATCTACCGTATGCTGTTTAATCATCTCACCAATTTCTGGACGTAAACCATATACAAATCTGTATACAAAATGACTCAAATCCTTTTCACTCAGATTCTCATCTCCGCTAAACTGCTTAAAAGCTTGTATTAGCTCTCGTAATATGCATGTACTGACTCTTTACTTTCCTAGTGTGTTCGATCAATTTTTACCTAATCTGTCTCTTTAGGGGGCACTTTATATTTTAGAAATACCATAACCTGCTCATATTTCTTCATTACCTCGGGGTCTGGAGCTCCTGTTTTAGGATCCCTAGGATATTCCTTGGTTGGCCAATTGATCATTAATTTGCACTCTGTCCATAGATCTGCTGGTACAATTATGTCAAACAAACTATTCAAATCAATCCATAATACTTTAGACAATTTCACAAATCTGTCTATCTGCCTGTACCACTCGACGGGCTTTTCACGTAGTCGAGGGAAATCATTTGTAAAAGACAAAATATCCTGTCTTGTCCATGGGACATGTACATATCCTCCTCCTGGAATCTGTCTCATAGGGCATTCTGTCACTACCTTCTCCTTTTCTCTTACAGGAAAGGCTGAAAATGTCTTATCTGAGGCATCATCGCGTTTTTTATACCACCTGCATCTCCATTTATCCACGTCTCCCCATTTCCTCAGCAAAATGATTATTTCCTTAATTTGACCTATTCGTCCTGTGGTGTTCATATTCTCAATGTCCTTTTCAGTGAATTCTACTCGATATGGTTTCTGTAAGGCTTTTACCTTTTCAATATCAATGCCCATCTCATTTGCTACTTCTTCTAACCTTTCATGTAAGTTTTTTGCTCTCCAGGTCACACTCTTGCACAAAAATAATAATTCTTCATCCTGATAGGTTTTCAATTTTTCTGTTGGGATAGTCCCTACTATTAATTCTTCTAATACCATTCGTAACTTGGCCACATCAATTGATTGGGATTCTTTGTCTTTCCTCTGCAAGCTTCTTAACCATTCACTTAACTCTTCTGTTGATGGTCCTACTGGTTTTTCTATACTTCCGTGTCCAAAATCTTTTTGTGTTTCTGACACTGTCTCTATCATTGTCATAGGTCTCTCTGCACAATTCTGTTCTATAAATGGATTATTTGTAAAATTCGGTTCCATTACACTCATAGTCTGCCTCCATGGATTCTCATTCTGACTCACTCTTGGTTGTTCTACTGGTTTATTACTTCTGTAAGGGACTGTCAAACAATGCTCACTGTCCTTCTGTTGTCAAAAATAGGCATTACTGGACCTATCGTTACTGGAACAGTTATCGCTTCTAGATTCTTAGTCAATTCTCTTATTTCCCCAGTTAATTCCAGGGTTGCTTTCGCTAATTCTGCAGAATTTTCTCCATCTGTTCTTTCTTCCAACCTCTTTTCTACTTCCCTAGTAGCACTGTTTTTATTCAAACTTAGGGATTCTGGTTCCGATTTTATAATTCGCATTGTTTCTCTCATTAGGGCACTTGGAGTTAACATTTCTGGTTCTGGTCCATACGGGGGTGGATTTTTATAGAACATATCATCAAGAACATCATCCTCGGACTCATTCGCTCCATACCCTCTCGACTCCACATTATACCTATTTTCTACACACTTTCGTCCTTCATTCTGTCCTACAGTTCTTACAGGGAACACACCCTCAGTCATACTCGCATCTCGCCATCTTTTCATTCGATCATTATGCGTTTCATGTCCGTACGGTCTTCTAAACCAGTACCTATATCCTCTACCATTTCTTTGTCTCTCTCGTTCATGCATTTCGTCTTCCCATTCCGTCAAAGCCTCAAACTGCGTCGGTCTAGGTCTTGGTTCTAAATTCATAATTTTTTCTCTCAGATTTCTCAAAACAGCCAAATTAAATGAACCATGCTCTGGAAAAGCTAATACTCCGTCGTCCTTTGTATATCTCACCCAGTTATCTAACCAAATACAAGTATGATACCCATATTTCGCAATCATAAAGGATGCAGGGGTTTTCGGTGGAGGAAGTAACTGTCCTTTCCTAGTTTTAACTGGCTTGTCCTTCTTAAACCATTACTTGATTCTTCCTAACCATGTTTTCTTCTCTTTTTCTGGTGGATCGTAATACATTTTCTTGCCTTTCGCGTATCGCTAGTCTCTCTTTACAACTGTTTCGCGAGTTTATCCAATCACAGCGCGACTCACACTAACGCACCAATTCAGAACGTCCACGTCACTGTCACAATCCTCAAATCCCAACGCGACTCACACTAACGCACCAATAAGGAGCGTCCACGTCACCCTGTATTTCTCCACTCCTAGTGCGGCGTACACTAACGCACCAATCCGGAGCGTTTCACAGTTGTGACTGACTGTCCAATCCCAGCGCGGTCGTTCTGACGTCAGCAGCCGCTGCGGCAGTTCCTGCTCCTGCTTCTGTCTACCCCTCCTTTACAAATCTGCTCAGTAAGTTTTTGTTTCAATTTCTACACTTCTGTTAGTAACAACATAAAAACATCTCCATTGTCCGCTTCGCTAACCAAAGAACAGCAAAAGACCTTTCTCACGAGAATTCCGCCTTTCCCGAGAGCAGAGCTTACCTCTGCCCTACTACGGAATCTTTACTTCCGTTGATAAAGTAGCACATCCCTCTACTTCTCCCTTCTAACAAGCATTAGCTAATTGTTTCTCTAGTATTTAAGACACATAGTTGGAGACCCAATGCTCCTGAGAAATAAACCTAGAGTTTCGCAATCAACCCGAATGCCTTTACATTCACACTCGTTCATACAAGAAAATGTAGTACAATCACACAGTATCCTGTATTTCCTGAGAACAGCCAACAGTCTTTTCTACTACAGAATTATGGCATACGTTAACAAAGCAGCGCTTACCTCTCAATCAATCAATCAATCAATCAATCACAGCATTTATATAGCGCGCTACTCACCCAGAGGGTCTCAAGGCCCTTGGGGAGGGGGTTCCGCTACTGCTCGAACAGCCAGGTCTTGAGCTGCTTCCTGAAGGCGAGGTGGTCTTGGGTCAGGCGGAGGTGGGTCGGGAGGGAGTTCCACGTCTTGGCGGCGAGGTAGGAGAAGGATCTTCCTCCTGTGGTGGCTCTTCGGATGCGGGGGACGGCGGCGAGGACGTGGTTCGTTGATCGAAGCTGGTGTGTGGGAGTGTAGAAGTTGACCCGGTTGTTGAGGTATCTTGGGCCTTGGTTGTGTAGGGCTTTGTGTGCGTGGGTGAGGAGTCGGAACGTGATTCTCTTGTTGACCGGGAGCCAGTGCAGGTCTCTCAGGTGTCTGGAGATGTGGCCGTGTCGGGGGATGTCCAGGATGAGTCTTGCTGAGGCGTTCTGGATTCGCTGGAGTCTCTTCTGGAGTCTGATAGTGGTTCCGGCGTAGAGGGAGTTGCCGTAGTCCAGTCGGCTGGTGACAAGGGCCTGGGTGACCGTCTTCCTGGTCTCGGTGGGGATCCACCGGAAGATCTTGAGGAACGCCGCAGATGACTTCGGTGGCTTCTGATCTGAACGGGGGGAGGCGAACTCCCTGTGTCCTTCCGGCGAGGAAGGAGATGATCCATTCTAGTGCCTTCTCTTGGATTCCAATGTTGCTGAGGCGCTGCTCTAGGGTGCGGTGGCAGACAATGTTGAATGCTGCGGAGAGGTCCAGGAGGATGAGGGCCGCTGTTTCCCTGTCGTCGAGCAGGGCTCGGATGTCGTCAGTGGCTGCGATGAGGGCGGTCTCGGTGCTGTGGTTGGCCCGGAAGCCGGACTGCGAGTAGTCGAGGGATCCATTCGTCTCGAGGAAGGCGGCCAGCTGCTTGTTGACTGTCTTCTCAATGACTTTGGCCGGAAACGGGAGGAGCGAGATGGGGCTGTAGTTTTTGAGTTCGGTGGGGTCCGCTGCTGGTTTCTTCAGTAGAGCGCTGAGTTCGGCATGCTTCCAGCTCTCCGGTAAGGTCGCGGTGTTGAAGGAGGTGTTGATGATGTCCCGCAGGTGGGGCGCGATGACGGAGTCTGCCTTGTTGAAGACGTGGTGAGGGCAGGGGTCGGTTGGCGATCCGGAGTGGATGGAGTTCATCGTGCGTAGGGTTTCCTCGGTGTCGTTCGGGGCCCAGGCGCAGAGGGTGGTGGTGGGGGGTGCCGGTGCTATCGTGGGGTGCGCTGGCTGTGTGCTGAAGCTGTTGTGTATGTCCGCGATCTTGTTGTGGAAGTAGGTGGCGAGGGAGTTGCAGAGGTCTTGTGATGGGGTGATGTCGTTGTTTCCGGCGCTGGGGTTGGAGAGCTCTTTGACGATGTTGAAGAGTTCCTTGCTGTTGTGGGCGTTGTTGTCCAGCCGTTCCTCTCCTTTGTCCTTCTAACAAGCTCAGAGAATACCTATTACCTTTCCAGTGATAAGCGTTATCGGAATGCCAGTTGGATCCCTGGTACCTAAGACCAGAACTTCACAGGTAACCTTCGCTTTCATACACTCTTCTCTCACACTATAAATGTTTCTAATGGCAACACACGACGATGCTACCGAATCGAACCCAGACAATGCGCCGTGCAACTTCAATTGTCACACGTTTCCCCTGTGTACCTACCAGGCAACAACAATTCCGACTTTCCCGAGAGCAGCGCTTACCTCTGTCCTACTACAGAACCGTTACAAACTTCCGACTTCCTACATCCCAGAAGCCGTACCAACAACATTAAACTCGACGCAACTCAACATAGAGTGTTAGTACATAAATCAATACCAACCAATAATCAATAAGCTATATACAAGCAAAAATCATCAAACCAAAACAATAGCAAACCATCATTCTGCTACCAGAAAACTGCTCCAGCGTGGAGTGCAAAATCCCTCCCTCTATCACAGACCAAAGATCGCACATACATACATTCGCTGGTGGGGCCCATAACACCAACATTCACTCACCATTAGTCCGTGTGGGAGACGATTATCTTCCAAACGCTGGTATGAGAAGGAAATACCACTTCTACCCTAATGAGTGACAAATCTACACCATCTACTGTTGCTCATTAGGCCTTATATTCCATCTTTGGTGTTCCTCCCATAATTTTGGCGGTGGATCTGCTAGTTGCTGTTTAAATGATTATCTAATTCTCTTTTCTCTTCACATTAATACATTTTCATAAATAAACAAACCAACTCATTACTGTAATTATTCTAATATGTTCTTTATCTAATTAATGCAAATAAATGCATTAGTTGTTCAAGCAGCTGACCATCATATTTACCTATTCTGGCTAAACATCGTCTTCTAAGTCAAATCCAGTAGTCTCATCAATCTATGCCCGTCAAATTTGAAAGTTCAGTTCATCAGGAAATTGGACATTCGATCAGTCTGTCAAAGATTCAGGGAAACAGCTGTCCTGCAGTGTCACCGTCCTCTCCGTCAGCATAACATCAGGAAATTGGAAAAACGACGTAATTACCTCTATTCTACCATAATTTATAGTAAAATTGATGTTAAAAGTATCAAAGTTTGGGCATCCGAGTTCGCTGATTGGACAATCAGGGATCGTCCTTTTGGGTTCTCACGAAAGTGTCTTTTGGGTTATGACCCTTGTCAGTTCCGGTTCACACAACAGTCTTTGTTCGGAATATTTGGCCGATGTCCCAGGCTGTCCTTGGAAGGTACATATTAATCTGGGGTCAGGTCCAGGCCACAGTTGCTAGCGGTGACGCATGCGCACATCAGCCAGAACCTTGAGCAATGGCGCCGGTTTCATCGGGTACAAGAGTCTGCCATTTTGAGGCCACTCGAAATGGTCAACTTAAGCAAAGAAACACAAAAACGTAATTAATACATAGAAAAGGCTAATTAAATGTTATTCCCTCGTTAATACCCATATGTGTGTGTATTTATCTAGCAAAAGCAACACTCAGTGCGGTTTATACTTACTGAATAAAGCACAAATCACAATTACATCACAAAAGCGACATATATCATGCAATATTCTAATTGTCTATCATTAATATGCGTACAGAATTTTTAGTTCACGTATTAATTAGGCCATGCAGATGCAAATCCCACGTGTAATTCATATATTAGTAAGGTTGGTAAATATTTTCCACATCACTCCAAACCATTAGTTCGATTATAATTAATTAATTAATCTAATTAATAAAACAACATGCAAAATGGGGTGGGTATACAAAATTTTGCATAATCTGCTCCATCAATGATTTTATCACCATACCACCCAAAATTTTGTTCTGTCATACGGAATCTTTAGAATGTTTTCTTGCTCTTAATCATAATTCAGTTTCACCTACGTCTTCTCTTTTTGCTGATTCGTACATACTCTCCTTCCACTCCTCCAATTCTATTTCCTCAATTTCTCTTTCTTGTTTCTTATCTTTTCTTTTTGATTTTTCGCTTTTTATTCTTTTCTTATTTTTCTTATTTTTACAACAAATACAACCTAATCCAGAGGTCTTCAAACCTTTTGATGCGGAGACCCCCTTGTCAAAATTGTTTAGGCAAAGGACCCCCTTTTGACAAAAATTTCTAGAACCTGGTACTCCTCATCATCGACAACCATAAACGCCCCTAATTCCCACAGCAAATAACTTTTATGGTAGGGAAATAATATTAAACAGTGTGTAGCAAACCAAGGGTCAGTGAGCTTGGAGGTATCGTCAAAGGTGTAGCTAAAACAAAGGGCCTCATTTATGAGGAATTGGCGTAGGGCAGCGCCGCACGTCTTCTTGCTGCGCTGTGAAAGGGCAGGAATGCACTGTATTTATAAAATACTATGTATTCCTGTCCTTTACCCTTGTGTTGGCGCACAACTTGCTGCCTAGTACCAGCATAGGCAGGATTGTTTTTGTACAGGAAGGGGAACCTTCCTTCACAAAAACAATCCTGAGAGGTGATTTCCTCTTTCTATGTGATCTGCAGAATGCAGCACACATGGAAAGAGGAAAAGAATTAGGAGAACTGAAAACATTTCTCCTCGTTGCGCCTCCGCTGGGGAGGCGTCCGTTTATGGAGCTGCCCCAGGTTTACGTGATTTTGTAAATATGGGGCGGCATCAAAATCCATGGGTGTTGTGTGGAAATCCCACGCAAAGCCCATGCAACCCCTCCTTGACGCAGAGTAAGGCAACGCAGTGAGTCTTACTCCATATCTATGAGGCCATACAAAGCCAAGCAGGGTGACTGTGCACTGCCTCATAGGTATGGTTGAGACGCTTACGCCACCAGAGCATCAAAAAAAGTGATGCTCTCGTGATGCAAGCCTCTCATAAATAAGCCCCAAAATACTCTGCACATTTTTTAGGCCTTTCATCATCAGATAGCTACATATAAAACAATGGGCAGCGTAAATGAAAAATAAAATTTTAAAAGTTGTTACTTAGTGGGAAATGCACTGTAGTACATTATGAAACCTTTAATAGTTAATGCACTCAGAGTTCTGTGTGTAACCAGAGAGCCACAGAATAAAATCTTCATTTGTGCAGTGGAGAATAGTGACGTGTATTTTTAGTGCTACGAGGTCACAGCATGTGACAGAAAGCACTGTGAATATGTAACTCATTATTTTATACTTGCATTACACACAGTGTAAGATAGACTGCTACAAAATGCACAAAACGTTCTACGATAAAATGGTGCTTCCAAAAGGTAGATTTTAGTAATACCAGTGCGTCTGTAAACCGATTTCTTTTTTTTATTTTACATAAGTGTCTCTTCAACACCTCCTTTGGGGTACTAAGGGCTGTGTAAATGCAATTGCAATTAAAAGCACGCACATCATAGCCCAGTTGTTAACTGTTTGCATTGCCACTCCAAAAACCCAAATCTTTGTCATCCCAAAGCTTGGAGTGATTGCATCAATTAAAGTCAGAACCAGCTCCCAAACACTTGCAGATTAACTAAAAGATCACATTTGCACTTCATTCAGGCAAGCAGGCTTCCTGGCAGAAAGATTTTCACACACTAGACAATTGATGAAACTTCAGCTGATAACAATCTAAATTAGCCGTCCCAGAACGGCTGCCTTTTTTTCAAAAGGAAAGCAAACATTTTGAATTGCATGCACAAGTGAAGCTGGGAAATGCGGGACCCCTTCCCGGGACTCCACGGCCCCACTGGGGGTCGCGCCCCACAGATTGAAGACCTCTGACCTAATCTTATCACTAAAATTATGCAAATTACACATGTTAATGGAAACAATATTTTACCTACAAGAGTACTACCTATTTTTACTAAGAAATTCTTAATAGCAGCTATTTTCTTTCCAATCTTTTCCCAAACACCTTCAACCTCCAGTGGTGCAATTTCATCATGCAATTCTGTGATATTCTTAATATAAATTTTCAGATCTTTGCTTTCGTCAGGAATGTAAGTACAACAATGTTGAACTTTCAGCATTCCACAGACTCCACCCTCTTTTGCCAATAATATATCAAGGGCAAGTCGATTTTGCATTACCATAGCACGCATGGCAACCATTTCAGTGTTAACCAATAAAAATCCTCCAGCAGTGCTTGTTGACAAGCGATCCACTACTGTTGATAATTTTCTAATTTTGTTTGCATTCAGAGTTATTCCCACTGCTGGTATCAATGCCTCGAAAATGTCACCTACATTTTCTGCCCAAGATTCTCTCTTACTCCTGGCTAAATGATTACTTAAGCTATGTACACCATCTTCTCCTCTATCCATATGAACATTTTTCGGAAAGACCAGGCCTACGTAACATGTGCCATACCAATGGTCTGGCAAACGATAATATGCCCTGTTCCCACAAATAAAATATAATCCAGGAAAGACTGGATCTTTACCACCTTTGAATCCCCATCCACCCATGATTCGATATGTATCATGGCACTCACTATTACCTAAAAAATAATGATCATACACAGTTTGATTCCTTCGAATGCAAAATTTCCCTTTCTGAGGCCAATCTAAAGCTATAGTTGGACTAGCTTCTCCCTTCAAATGTTTTTCTTTATCTATATCCCAGACTGTTTTCTCCACTTTCCCTTTTCCTGCCTTTCTTTGCATTTTCAATCTCCTTTCTTCAACCATGTCTAAGAATGTCTTTTCCTCCTTCTTCAAACTGCATGTCAAATTGTTTCTAACAATATACTCTAATGTTAGTTCTTTAGTTTCTAAGAAGAATTCACCTAATACTCTAGCAGGTTTTACTTTGTTTAATTTATCTACATCTGAAAAATAATATTCTAATTTCCCTGTCTGATAAAATAAACTAGCTATCACACTACATGTTATTCCATACGTTGCTGGAAGGTGATGATAAGTCACTCCTTCGGAAACAGATGCAGGTAACTGCATACATACGTAGCAGTCCCGTACGTCCATTGTCTTTACATATTCATACAATAATTTTGAAAACACATTATTAGAAAAATCTGTTATTGACCTGTCTTTATGCAAATAATTATTATCTATTCTTGTTGGAACTACCTTTGGAATTTTCCCTATATTAGTTTTGTTCTCACTATGTCCTTCTAATGTATCTATAGTGACCTTAACACAAAAACGTAATTAATACATAGAAAAGGCTAATTAAATGTTATTCCCTCGTTAATACCCATATGTGTGTGTATTTATCTAGCAAAAGCAACACTCAGTGCGGTTTATACTTACTGAATAAAGCACAAATCACAATTACATCACAAAAGCGACATATATCATGCAATATTCTAATTGTCTATCATTAATATGCGTACAGAATTTTTAGTTCACGTATTAATTAGGCCATGCAGATGCAAATCCCACGTGTAATTCATATATTAGTAAGTTCGATTATAATTAATTAATTAATCTAATAAAACAACATGCAAAATGGGGTGGGTATACAAAATTTTGCATAACCCGCTCCAGCAATCCCCCCTTTCACTCCAAACCATTAGTTCTATTATAATTAATTAATCTAATTAATAAAACAACATGCAAAATGGGGTGGGTATACAAAATTTTGCATAACCCGCTCCAGCACTCCCTCCTCCCTCCTTTTAGGGTGGAGCTGTCCCCCAACCCCCCCTTCCTCACTTGGAATGCCATGTCTGGTCGAGCTGCAATGATTTGTGCATGGTACTTCCTTATTCTGCCTTGGATGAATGAAAGGCTGCGTCAAGCACAACAATTGCTGCTGGCCTTACTACATGTTTCTCTTTTAAAAAATCTCTAAACTTGTTAAGTAAAACTTGTTCAGTGGTGTTTTATTTCTATTCTACCTTTTTTTATTTTGGTATTCTTCTCCCAGAGAAATACTTGTGTGTGTGTGGTGCGGTCCAACCTGTCTTTGAGGGAAGAGGACTCGGAATAATCTAGGGCGGTTGACCTGCTCATCAGTGGGAGCCTGCTAGGCTTTGTGTATCTAGCAATTTTCAGGTAATTTAAAGTTCCAGCCCTGCAAAGTGCCATCTCATAACTGGTTTAAAAAACGCATTCCAGTGCTTGTTCCCCATCCCCGGACTCAAAGGCAAAGTCAAGCAAGTTGAGATGCTCAGTGCCTGCTTTTATTCAAGGTGCTGCACCAACGGGAGCTGTCTGACTGCAGTAATACTCAGAGTGCTGGCAGTGCCTGTGAACCTAGGATTCATGTTTTAGATACAAGTCTTGGCCTTCTTGTGATTACATAATTGCGTGTGATTAGATCTCATTCATCACCCTCTGTTGTGATTTGAAGTGGTGGCCCAGCGCTCGTCTCACATTTGACCACTGAAGGAACTGACCATTTAGGGTTACCCGGGTCACTCGCGACCACCTCTCAACCTTACACACAAATGAAGAGTCGGTGAGACAGTAGAGAATACAAACCAAGTATATTTATTCAGATACACTCGAGTGGAGCCTGGTCTGCCCAGTCTCTAAGGATTGCTGCAGAGGGACTGACATCAGCAAACATGGAGATACATTAAGTACAAATCAGAACCAAAGAAGGCACGCCCAGAATTGAAATTTCCAGGCCGGGGCAGCTACACAAAGAAGGACAGAAAGATAAGTTTTGATTCTGAGACCGGGCACACACTATTTCTTAGTCAAGGAAGTTCTGTCTGTGCCCGCCGCTAGACTACTGGGAGCAGGCCTCTATCTAGTGGGAAAGGTATGCGCTAATAAGAACAGTGTATTCATTAGTACAGCAAGGCCCAACCTTGGCGAAACAAAACTTACCAAAGCTGCTTTATGCAGAGAGAGAGAGATTAGTTTCGATCATGGCTCAAAATGCCGGCCAAACATAAAATGGTGCCGCGAATGCTAACTTACATGGAACAATACTTGAGCAATGCTGCGAAAACATTTTTATTCTAACACCCCCGCCTATTCATAGCTTGACCATTTTGTTTTTTAAGTTAAATTAGAGAAACAGTGTGCTGAAGTTTTGTACAGCAGATTTGTGAAAGATCACTAAGCTGCTTCTGTGCGCAATGATCATCGTGCTTTCACATAATTTTCTTTTTTCTGGTCTATGGAGCTATAATCTGGCCATTTTTCACAGGAACCCTGTTTTGATTTGTGTTAAATACAATCATAGCCATACTTGTTTACTTTATTTTCATAGTGTTGTGTCAGCGTATTCTATAAGATGTGAATGTTTAAGGAGTAGAGAATTATCTTTAGGGCAGCGCTTTCCTTGAGCTCTTATCCCTTTTGTATGCGTTGTACCCCTTTATGTAGCTCCTAGTTTGGTCTCATAATGATTACATTTTCCACTATTTATAAATCTGTTACTCAGTTTTCGAAGAAAATTCTGCCCAGATTTAAAACTTTTAAATTTTATGTTGACGTATTCTAATTCCATTCCAGTAGAGAGCAGGTCTTTGCATCTTGCTTTAGGAGAGCACATGACTTTGCAGAAGTTTATAGTACCATTTTCATGAACCCCCAAGTCTCAGTTTGCCTAGACCTATTGGCTTTGCACCCAGGAAAATGTGCTGCATAGCTAAACACTTAGAAAGTCCAAAAGGCGAGACCTATTGGCTATACCAATGCTTAAGACCCTGCTGCTAATACATATAGCTATCCATCAGTCTGGTGCTGTTTATCTTAGAGCAAGGATCAGCTTTCACGTTCCAGCCAGATACATGAGCTCAGGCAACCTTTTTTTGGCCAAAATTCCAAGGATCCAGTGGTCCAGGACAGGAGACAGGTCCTTTTAGTTTTTAGTACCTTCATCATGGAACAAACTCCATTTGGCGTTACGGAACATTTCAGCCACCACCCAGTTTCGGAAGAAATTGCAAACCTGGCTTTTTAATTAAAACTACTAGTGAGGTCCCTCAGTTAGCCCCCCTGCCACCCACTGCTGGAACAACAAAATTGCCAGGGCTGCTCTGAGTTCCCAGTCCAGCCCTAAACAAGGATTTACCCTTAGTGCTAGAGCTCCTGAAAAAATGTTGTTCAGAGATTTCCAGTCTCGTTGACGCAGTAGCACGTGCTGCTATTGGGCAGGTGAATTGCCAACAGGGATGCACAACCAAGCTCTCGGGCGACAAGCACGGGTTCCTGAGAAGTGTCTCATCATTTTTGAGAAAGTCTGCTTCTTTTCTATGCATTGAATGTGGATAATAACCTCTTGTGCTCACAGTGTTTTTGTTGCTCTTCTCATGAGAGTGGCTCTCTGAATAAAAGCACAGTATTCTAGAAGTCCTAAGGTAGAGAGAGGTTAGGCTTTGAGGTGCATAACACATATGAAACATTTCTAAACTTCCAAAGGCAGCACAGTCAACATGAATGCCTGTCATAAACATATGTCTATGATGCTTGGAGCACAGCATGAACCCCAATGATCTTGGGAGGCACGATATGTTCCCTCAAAAAACTGTCAAAAAAGTAAAACAAAACAGTTATAAAAAATAGTTAAACTCTGTGTCTCTGGATTCCACATCTTTTGAGGAATAGAAAAAGGAAGTTATGTTACTGGCACCGTGGCATCTCATAAAGAGTGAGAGACTGAATGAATTAGTACACTTATTAGGTAGTCAGATTAGTTTAGCCACTAATAAATGGATAATAAAGAATGCATAGAGTTTAAGCATTCATATCTAGTATGAGGAGAATGGTGACTGAGGACTGTTGCTTTTTTCATGGCAAAATATTAATGTATTGAGGGAACAGAAAATTACAAGCATTCAAGAGCTTTTCAGGCACCTTAATCAAAACAAGTACATACTTCTAATGTGGAAGAAGGCCAAGAAAATAATTTAATGTAAGCATTTACATCCTTCAACAATCTGAAAAAAGAATTTTCTGGCAATAAATTGACATTTTTGGTGTGGGACACATACATACATTTCAAGAGCTGAAGGACACATTAAGTTAACTCTGCACAATTGTATCATTAAATATTCAAAACTTAAGACATGCAGTCACCACCCATGTCCCTAATAACACATCTGTCCCAGAGTTCAGCGCACTGGAAGCTAAACTCCTGATGGGTGCACTTGTGAAAGGAGCCATAGCCCAGATCTATCGCTCTCATTAACAACACATCAGACACACTAAACCACCTTTGGACGCGATGGGAGTGATGGCTGGGCCCCTTAGAGGATGACGATTGGCGTGATGCTCTTATGGACCCCCGAGTCATAACTATTTTGTGAAAATTGAATTACTTCAAACGTAATACTTCTATTATGCCTACCTTACTCCAACCAGAATGCACAGAGCCAGTTTCCTTCCGAACCCTGATTGCCCGTGCTGCACAGATGCCCCATGGACTTTTTCCATATGGAATGGTCAAGTCCAGCAATACAAAAATACTGGACAGACATAGCAACTGAACTTAGGGCTCTGCTGGGGTGGGACACTCTGCATACTCATTTGGTCCTCCTCCTGGGAGTATTGAAGGGATCCAGTTGTTCCCGGGGAGACAGAGCATTCCTAGGCACAGTTATTATGGTAGCAAAACGGGACATAGCAACCAAGTGGACAATCCCCACACCTCCCACCACGTCGCAGTGGCGTAAAGGACTAGACTACTGCGCGATGCAGGAGAAACCTGTATATGAGGTGAGAGGTTGTCCGGCCAAATATGAACGAATATGGGGTAAATAGCTAGGTCAAGAGGGTGGATGGGAGTGACACAATGCCTCTAACGTTTCCTCACTACCACTTTTCAACTGTAAATCTCTCCGATGTATCACTGCTTCTGCTTGCTTGTCATATCCAAGGTATGAACTGTAATGTGCCTCAATGTGCTATGAGTAGTCGTATCACTGTTCAAAAACCTAATAAAGTTGGTTATCAAAACAAAATTGACATTTTTGGCGCTTTTACCTTTTGAACTGATACTGAATTATTGTTGAAGTCTCCTCTACTTTAAAACGTGCGCTCTGCACCATGAACGATAGGTGGAACTGTTTTCATTCTCTGAGGAGTATGGGAATCCTGTAAAGATAACATAACACATCAACATTGAGGTTTCCTTTTGCAACCTATAGTTAAAGTAGTTATTCACAATAATGCTACAGATTTCCTAATCATCTGAAATGAAGCTTTAACCAGCATGGCTGGGACATGAATGCAGCTCCAATTTCACAAAGGGAGCATGTGCAGTATTTGTGCCTGACACACTGCACGTAAGTGGGTCCTCTCTTTAACAATGTTTTTTTAAAAATTGCTAAATGGGACAAAATACAGCACAAAGTTCAAATAAATGTGCTGAAAAGCTACAGATATTAACAGACAGGCAGTTTTTAGCCCATTAATTTCCTGGTGTGACAAGCAAATCTGACCCTCATTACGGATGTACACAGAGCCCACCACACAGACAGAGACAACGAACATAGAGGCATGCAAGGCAGTCACAAGTGGGGGGTGGGGCAAGGCTTCCTTGGATTTATATTTGGGTGTGCATTCTACTGTTTATTGAGACTATGCTCATTTTCTGAGCCTCAAGGGTAGTTTGCACCTAAGCATTAGGTAAACAATACCATACATTCGAGTAAAGATAAATATTCATTGGTGGACATATGGTAACATTGAGTGACATATTGGTAACCTAATTTATTAGTGGGAACCATCCTAATGTCCTTCAAATAACAAGGAATCATATATGGAGTAATTTATTTCATTTGATAAATTTGCCAAAAATCAAGTAAATACATGTACATGTGCAACATCAATGTTTAATAAGTATAACATGTACTATGATATAGTACTACTGACATTGTTTAGGTGCTTTAGCAATTGATAGTCTCTGTGAATTAGCAATCATTGTCATTAGTGCGTTTTACTATCATTTTCATTGCTGTTTTTCTTTTTTATTTCTTTGGATATATTTCATCACAGTAATATTTTTGCAGAAGTGTGGTGAGCATGGTATGATTCACATATTTTGTTTATTTCTACTGCTCGGGTCGGCTTTGGGGCTTTCACGACACAGAACTTTTGAAGAATATTTGTTTCACCTGTTGCAGTTTATGGAGGATTGTTTGATGGGCTGTTCATCACTGCTGGTCCGTTTGATGAAGGATTTCACTTGTTTAATTGTTTTTGTACAGATTGACCTAATCATAAGTTATGGCATTGATACATTGGTTTTCACGCAGCAGATTCATATCATGTTTTGTCAAACATTGTGAGTTTTAGAACCTGTTTATGTGCGGTATTCATACTATAAATTCCTAGGGCAACTTCAACAATTAATATGTCCTAAGCCAACAAGTAAACACTGGGAGAGACAAGTGTGATGGGAAAATACAAAAATAATATTTATTGATGATGGTCCATTCTTTTTCTCCAATATAAAATGTAAGCAACCTACATACACGCCACACTCATCTAACCATATACACTCAACAGTCAGAATATATACATGTACAGGTATCTTCAATATATGAAACATTGTTTGTCAACATATTATGTACATGAACTGATGCATTTGATTTTTTTTAAAACACTTGATTATTTTTGCCATTTTTCAAGACTGGGCCTTATTTTTAGGCTTTTGATATACAACGTGTATCTGTGCCGTGAAGCGACTGCAGTTCCCGGGTGGTTTCTATGCGCGTTTCGGCATAAAAATGCCTTCTTCCAGATACAGGTACTATCTGAAAAAATTAAACATACCTAAATTATATACCATCTCTCCTATTTGATGGAAACAATATTCAATGTTTAAATATACAATTATTGAGAAATTCAAAAGGCTCCGTATTTAAAGGCCATCACCCTAATGAAGATTGTTAAGAATGGATGAACAAGAAAAAGAATTAGAAAGAGAAATTTCTGACAGCAGTACAGATAGCTTAGGGAAAATGCATAATTGTAGTAACTCCGGTACTGACCTTAGAGGCCATTACCAAAGCGAGCTTTCCAAATGCCAAAGCTTTACATCCACAATGGATACAATGGGCTAACTCACTCACTGCAACAGATATAGAATACAGATTCGATTCTACATTACACACACAAGCATTTGCAATATGAACAAGAATATCCTTTGCTGAATCAAATAATGCCTCTAGATCAATATGATTACATTATGTATACTGATGGGTCTGCTCAGCCTCCAGTAGGGACAAGACACCAATATTCCGGAGCATTCACAATCATAAATGGGGGCCCTGCATAATGGCAAATTTTGTCCTGAAAAAACGTGCGTGCAGTCCCTAGGGGACTGTACAGCGCAGCTGGCAAAACTAAAAGCCCTGATACTGGCACTATAAAATACGGATCATGGATTCCCCACGCTTATAGTGTGTGATTCTATTACTTTGTCCAGTTATATAAGGAATACCTTCACTATTGGAGCCAAAATGGAATTCGAGATTCCAATGGTTACACAATCAAGCACAAGATGCTTTGGGAACAGGTGGCAAAGCTGAAAGAATGCTTGCCACAGGCTCATGTTATTCCCACATTGAGTCATCATCGTGTTGGCGTTCACGTTGCAGGGAATTCCATGGCTGATGAAGCTGCTAAGGCAACAGTTCTCACTGCTGCTGCAATCCCTCATTGTAGTACGAGATTAGACAGAAACATCATGGTGGCTGTCAATGCTGCTCGCAACAACACACACCTGCTGAAAGGCTTTCCACTCAAGTAAAATGCACAAAACATTCCATATGCTCAGATTCCAAGAGTGGGGGATAGAGTTATCATTATCATCACATACTTCATTTCGAACTCCGGGATCATAAAAGTACATTCACATAAAAACATAAAACATTTTTCAAAAACATCTGTATTATCAAATAAAACCAATGCGTATATACATGTATAATTACATTGATATTCCTTTTTTCCAGAGACAGATTTACTTAATTAAAAGTTACAAATCATTTGATATCATTCTTTACTCTATTAAAATATTTGAGATTAAACTGCGCCTATTTAAAAGTTCTGTATTAATCAGCACATATCTATAAGTTATGATATTTTCATATATAACAACTGCTAGCCCATGTTTCTTCCAAATCCTACACTATGAATTAGTGCCTATATGATATATTTCTTACAAATCCTATTCTATGATATATTACAAATACCATAAAGTGCTATGTGGCGGTATACACCACTTCTACCCAAACATATTTACATAGAGTTATACCAAACACTGATAGCAGATTGGGGTTAATACTAGCTGCACATGAGGGACTGGGTTCAGCATATACAGGGATTACTGCTACTGTTTCATTACTGAAGCAGCGCTATTGGCGGCCAGGTCTTGCTAAACAAACCAAGGACTTTGTCCTCAAATGAGACATCTGCCAGCAGATGAAGGGCTCCACCATAGCATTTCCACCATAGACACCTCTTTTGATCTCAAACAAGCCTTTGGCTTGTGTCTATTTGGATCACTGCGGCCCCTTACAATCTGATAGGGCTTACATGTACATCTTGGTGGCAGTAGATTCATGCACCACAATACATTCCGACTAGGGTCCGGCGTTTAGCTCTCAGACTTACAAAGAAGCCATGGGAAGTTTGGGTGTGACCTTGTGGTACTCCTCACCCCCATCATCCTGAGGGAAATTCGGTAGTTGAGAGGAAAAACCAGGACTTAAAGCAATCCTTAACAGCAAGGGTACTAAGTTCAGGTTGTAGTTAGGTCCATCACCTATAAGGAGTTCAGAGAGCACTCAATAACATGCCAAGAAAATCCCTGGGTGGTCGTACTCCATATGAAATCCTGTTTGGAGTGAGAATGTGGGTCTCAGACCTCGATAATGACAGTGGCAGTAGACACACCATTTGACATCAGTGAATGTTTGGCTGTTTTCCATGAACTAAATGAATTTCAGGACACAAACCTAAATATTTGTGGGAACTACACAACATGATCATGTAACTGAATGGTGCCAAATTCTTCTCCCGTCTTGACCTGAACAAGGGATATCAGCAACTCAAGTTGGAAGAGAACTGCAGATACATTAATACTTTTTCGACTCACGTTGGTTTGTTCACATAAAAAAGGTTGAGTTTTGGAGTGTCGTCAGATGCAGAAATGTGTCAGGATGTCACATACGTCGAATAATTCAACCTATCATGCATGTTTTAATTACAGTAAACAACCAAATTATTATTACGCAGTGCGTGTACTATATACCCTGTTCTGTTTTAATTACAGTAATGACATACTGGTATTTGGGGCAATGCAAAAGGAGCATGGCAAGGCTCTTACACAAGTATATCAGTTACTTGCTGATGCAGGTCTCACTCTGAATGAAGCAAAGTGTGAGTTTCGCAAGACCAAATTTAAATTCTTTGGGCACATACTCTCTGATAGGGGAATGACTCCTGGTCCAGATAAAGAGCAAGCACTTGCCACCCACAAGATGTTACCACGTTGCGATCCTTCTTAGGCATGGCCACTGATTGCTCAAGGTACATTCATGACTTTGCAACTGTGCCCCCATTAAAATACTTGACAAAATGAAATGTCCCTTTCCAATAGTCTGCTGAACGTGATCAAAGCTTAAAAACAATAAAACATGCGATTGAGAATGCGACCAAGATGGCCTATTTTGACCACAAGTTACATACTGAGATCACAATGGATGCAAGGCTGGTGGGGCTGAGGGCAATCCTTGCTCAACATAGTGATCATCCGAATGCTCAGAGACACATTATGCCATTCCACTCTACAGCACTTTACTTCACTCTGTTCACTCTACAATTCTACTCCACTCTACGACGCTCTTCGCCACTCTCTCTATGTTACTTCGTGCCATGTAACTCCACTATATTCTACAACAAACTACCCCACACTGCACCTACTCCACTCCACTCTATGGCACTCTGTACCACTCCACTCTGTGCCACTCAAAGCTACAACACTCTACCCAACTCTAAGGCCATTCCATTCTCCTACACTACTCCACTCTATGCCACTCTACTCTACAACAATCTATTCTGCTTTACGCCACTCTACTCTACAACACTCTGCTCCATTCTATGCAGCACCCTCTATCCTACTCCACTTTGCTGTACATAACCCCATGACACACTATGCTATTTCAATCTAGGACACTCTACTCCATTCTAAACCCTTCCACTCTATGACACTCTACTCACTCCACGACACACCACACCACTCAACTCTACACTACACCACTCCATAACACTCTACTGTACTTCACTTTATGACACTCCACTCCACATCACTCTCATTTACCTCACTAACTTTTAGCCATGCTGAACAGCAGCCACGCTGGTGTACAACATGGCTAAAACACATTGGCAAAGCCAATAGCTTTTGCATAGGCGGGACCTATTGGCTTTGCCAATGCTTGTTTTAAAATGCTTATGTGAGGCAACCAGTAGGGTTAACAAGAATGAGAAAAGCATAAGAGGAACAGGCCCCTTCTCTTTGGCAAGCGAGAGGGAAGTGAGGTGTAGCTTTTCCAAACCATAAAGAGGACTTTCATTCACCCCAAATAAAACATCTTGCAGTATAAGAACTGCAATTTTGTTTGGGGTTTGTATTTCTACCACAGAATATTCCAAAGCCTTCTATGTTGTGCTATTTCTGTTGTTCCTTATTTTTACTGCCTTCTTTCTTTTCGATAAGGAGAGCAGCCATGGAATGGCTTATTTAATAGTGTCGTCCTGAAATCTGTGGCAGCCCACAGAATCTCATGCTAGCTGCAGCATAGTATTACCTGCCTAGGTGGGAAGTGTGAAATATCGAGTAGGGAAAATTGTAATACCCTAATATCGTAGCCAATATATTGTGGACCATCAAATGACATCAATGATCATCCATGTTAAAATCTGATGCACATCCTCACAGCCTAATATAACCTTTGATACACCCACTCTAAAATACAGACTGCCATTCTTGAAACCATAGACACACCAATTCCAGTTGCTAAATACCCACTCACTGATTTCTAGGTCTACACACGCATCCACTCATGTGGGATGAAATCCTCTTGTTACCCTCTTAAAAGCCCAACACAGCTGGATTGCTGAGAGTGGTCAGAGGCCACGCCCCCTTTTCCCACCACTCTGCAAACGCGCGTCCATTACTGCTTGGGGGATGAAGTCCACTTTCGTCCTGAGGTCCTCAGGACACAAGGGGACCTCATCACCCCACCAGCAGTGCGCTAAGGGGCCATGCAGGCCCCCTCTAAAATACAAAAAAGGGTGGGTATGCCCCAGGGGTGGGGTCCCCGGGGCCAAAACTGTCCCAGGGAAGTGGGCCAAGCGGCCCCCTCCCATAATAAAAAAAGTAAAAAAAGAAACCGGCAACTCCCGGAGGCCTCGCCCCCTCCCTTAAACGCGCATCCTGGCGCACTCTGTTTTTTTTCCATTTTCTTTTATGAGAGGGGGGCTGCGTGACCCCCCTTAGCTGGGCCACCTTTGGCCCCGGGGACCCCACACCCGGGGCATACCCACCACTTTTTTTTTATTTTGGAGGGTGCCTGCGTGGCCCCCCTCCTGAAGCCAATTTGGGCCCCGGGGACCCCATCCCCTGGGGCCCGGCCTTATTTTTTTTTTAATTAAATTAAAAAATGGAGAGGGCAGCGTGGCCCCCCTCCCGGGTAATTTTTGGCCTCGGAGACCCCATCTCCCGGGGCTTGGCCATTCCTTTTTTTATTTTTAAAGGGAGAGGGGCCGCGCGTCCCCCCTCACGGACCATTTTCGACCCCAGGAACCCCATCTCCCGGGGCTTGGCCATTACTTAAAAAAAAAAAAAACTGGGGACTGGCCTCATGTTGGTGACCACGGGGGGAGGAGCCCCAGTTCCCCTGCAGTCCCAGCCGGCTCTCCGCCTCCTGCGGGAGACGGCATTGCTTTTGGACAAGGTGAGCTGCTGACACGCAGCTCCCCTTGTCCAAAAGCAATCTGCTGTCCCGCTCTTGCTTCCAAGAAGCAAAGCAGTGTTTGCTATGGCAGTGCAGCACCCCCGGACGTTGCAGGAGCTGGCCTTGGGGGTGGCAGTCCCCAGGGCCATCTAGGGCTCCAAGAGGGGGGCAGCGCGGCCCCCCTTCCAACTGTTTAAAGCCCCTGGGAGGTGTTGGTTCCAGGGGCAGTGCAGGGGGCTTGAGCTCCCCCACACTTTTTCAAAGTAGCCCTGGTGAGGTGGTGGTCCCCGGGGCTACAGGGGGACTGCGTTGCCCCCTGCATTTAAATCATATAGCTCGGGCGGTGGTGGTCCCTGGGGCTTGGGGGGGGGGGCCCGCGAGGCCGCCCCGACCTAAATAAATAAATAAATTGGGGGGTGGGGTGAAATGCAAGAATGAAGTATGCTGAGATGATGTTATATCCAAATGGTCGATTTATTCTTAAGTTTAATCAGAACAGGAACATTTGAGGATATGAAGGTTGTATTAGTATTGAAAGTAGTATCAGGAAAATCAGCCCCACCAGGAGCAGCATCCCTCCTGCTCAGCCCACATACAGCAACTGACAATTCCACTCAAACATACACACAGTGAACATTCTGTGACATCACGTAGACTGGCTGAGCAGCAGAGTACAGAACAAGAGAAAGGACTGGACAGAGAAGAGAGCAGGATACCACACACCTCCCTCCTTAATGGAGACAATAGCAAATAAAAAGGCAAGAGTGAAAAGTGAGAACAAATAAGTGAAGAGAAAGGAAAAACAGGACGAAAGACACAAAACACACACTCACACACAACCCCTTTCAACAGTAGAGATATGTGTGCAATAAAAAAAGTAACACAATAAACATAAAAGTAAGTGGGTTTGAGCCCTCAGAAGCATCCCAACACCCAGGACAACAAAATACATTGCGCTCTACAGTAAAAGCAAACATGGAGCGAAAATGCTCACTTAATGTGGTTTGAGTATAAGAAAACCCACCACCACTCAGAATTGCACATCAAACATGGAAGCATGGAGCGAAAGTGTCCACTAAATGTGGTTTGAGTAACAGTATCAGAAGTACCAACAGCAAATGTCCACCACCAGACAACAGTAAATGCAAAAATGGAGCGAAAGTGCCCTGTAAAAGTGGTTTGAGAATCCATCCACAGAAGAACCCTCCACCACCCAGAAAAGGTTTGGACGTAGCAATTAAGTCCACCATCTGAAAACACAAGCAAATTGGGAGCATAAAATGCCCCATCATCAGTAGTATGAGCTTAAATTGTCACACTAAGCACCAGACAATTAGAGATTAGTTTCAGCACAACAAAACCATGGCATCACAACAGAAGGTAAATAGATCAAGACAACAACAAGCAATCCTAGCTCTATTAAAAGTAAATGTAAAAACGATTTGAGCACACTAATTGCCCATCACCAGAAAATTTCAACATTAAAAACATGTACCATTAGTAAAGTTTGAGATCAGTAACCCGCTCACCACCAGACGAATACATGTAATAAACCCAAATCTCAGCACTATAAAAAATACGTAACACCTGAATCACACAAAGTACGGAAAGAGTGGAGTCCGATATGGACTGGTGCATGCAGGCTGAGAGAGTGGTGTACGAGAGTAGAGGTTGTACGGGTAAATGGATGACAATTTGGACCCCCTGGAATAAGAACAGAGGTTGGCTGTGCGCCCCATTTAATGTCGACTCTCCGCTTGCTGTTGATAATGAATCTTTGTAATTGTGCTTCATTGGAATTATTTATGAATACGACTGAAACATTCTGATATGTTTTAGGTAATATCCCCAATTATCTTATTTGACCACTTCACATTTAATGTCATATTGTGCATTTTGATGATGATTTGTTTTGTATTTGTGTTGATTTGTGTGGTGTCCTTGGTTTGTTTTCTTTCAATAAAAAAGATTTTTTTTTTTAAAGTACATAAAGAGTGGGTGACAGCTCAAAAGCAGCATCAATAAAAATCATGACCAAAATAAGCAAGCAGGTATGTAAGCAATCACAGCCAAGCCAGTAAATGTAAAATATTATCATGACAAAAATTCCTTTTGAATATATGCAGGAACAAATTAAGCATGGCAAAAACACATATAGGCAAGTAGTAAAACTACCGCAAAACATACATAAGTACGTGTGGACTATAATATCTTCTGAATATTCTAATTTATAAATGCAGTAAAGATAGTTATTGCAATTAATCAGCCATGCTGAGTAAATAAGGAGGTACTATCACCGGTACACGAACCTTGTACCCGAGTATCCACCTGTTGGGAAGCAAAAGAGTTAATAAGGTCCACTTCCTATGTTACCCGTGTAAAAACATCCCATGAACCTCAAGTTTTTTGTTTTCTTGTTCTTGCACCAAGCGCTTCTTTCAACAATGATTCCCTGCACATTAGGAATATATCTGAGAAAGTAGTAGTTGCAGTTCGGGGCAAAGCAAACCAGTGTAGACACGGTGGAAGTGAAATTAATCTTGACCTATGCCAAGCACGGCACGGCGCTGTCCAGGTAACCGATTGCGTCAATCGTAGAGCCGTCACCATGGATACCATGCAGCTGTAGTCCACTGACGCGTCAACAGCCTCCCAAAGGCTCCTACTCCTTGAGGAAGAAACAATTCAGCGCATGTAGAATGAAGGTGAATCTTCCCCTTTTAAAAGTAAACGCCATGCAACTCCTCCAGCAATGCATAAAACGCTATGAGCGTAGCAAACCCAAGACCACGTGGCCCTTTTTTCAAATGCAGCAGTAGAAGTACGCACGCTCCTCAAAGTACAAAGATAAGCACTCTCAACGCCTCAAACGCATGTTAAGATGAAAGAAAAAGAACTGCACGGATCTCATTAAAGAAAGATTGCAAAATCTTACCTGCAGGAAAATGTACCCAGTAAAGCCTAAATATCAGGACAAAAACAGGCTGTAGATAGACTTCAACCAAACCACCAGTCCTCATAAAAGTGAATCAAATAACATGCTGCCAGTTGCTCAGCGCTTGTTCTCCTGAAATGTTTGCAATTTTTGCCCAGCAATATTTTGAGTCAGTTTTCTGTAGACATGCTAGGTCATGGTAAGTTAGCAAGCAAAACTCCATCAGCTGCATGCTTGTTTAAATGCCCATACGATTTACAGTGTTACCATGCGGGTGTGATCCAAGCAAATACCAAACGCAGGTACAAAACACTCTTCTTACATCAAGCTTGAAGGCACAGAGTAATATTACACCTGACACCATGCCCTGGGCTGAGGCTGTCTGAAGGGAACAGACACCGGTGGGGCTCCCAGGGACATTTCCATTTAGCAGGTTTCAAATAGGCTCTTTTAAAAGTACACTTACTGTCTCTTGTTCTCTTTTGTAGTAATGATGACTTCTCTTTAGTTTCAGTAAAGTCCGTTTATCCCAAGTGAGTCCTTTTCCGCTCGTCGCCAGTGTGAAATGCAAGAAATGAAGTACGCTGAGATGATGTTATATCCAAATGGTAGATTTATTCTTAAATTCAATCAGATTAGGAACATTTGAGGATAAGAAGATTGTAGTAGTATTGAAAGTAGTATCAGGAGAATCAGCCCCACCGGGAGCAGCCTCCCTGCTGCTCAGCCCACATACAGCAACTGACAATTCCACACAAACATACACACATGGAACATTCTGTGACATCACTTAGACTGGCTGAGCAGCAGAGTACAGAACAAGAGAAAGGACTTGACAGAGAAGAGAGCAGGATACCACAGGGGGCCCGCGAGGCTCTCCTGCCCTGAACTAACTTAATGCCCCGGGGAGGTGGCGATCCCCAAGGCAGCGTGGGGGGACAGGATCCCACGTATTTAATTTAAAAAAAAGCCCTGTGGAGGTGGTGGTCCCCAGGGCTGCCGGGGGGCCGCATGCCCCTGCATATGATGAACTAAGCCCCAGCGAGTTGGCAGTCCCCGGGGCTGCCAGGGCCCACACGGCCCCCCGCTACATAATTAGGTATTGTCCCCGGGACCTTGCCCACCCGGGGGCTTATAGAAAACAAAGCATGGGAGCCCGCACTTCTTTTTTCGGCGGGATCCGCGCACCCAGCGCAAATTCTGCTGAATTTGTTTAAAACATTACTTTTATGGCCCTGGGGGTCCTTGTGGGACCCCCTGAGCAGGCCTAGCTGGTCAGAGTGTTTCTACCCTGCCCCCTTTTCTTGATTTAATCTTTTTTTAAGCTAATGCTCGGAAGGGTTCGCGAATCCTCCTCGGCCGTCAGATATCGATATTTTTATTTATTGAATTTCGCAGAAATTACTGAATGGATTTACACCATTTGAAAAAAAGCACGCTTACTGGACCAAGACCTACCTTTTTGCCAAATTTGGTGTAATGTTTTTTTTTTTAAAACACCCGAATGCGCTGGGTGCGCAAATCCAGACAAAAAAATAAAATATGAAGCGGGGGCTCCCCCACTTCATTTAAATGAGCCCCCGGGTGGGCCAGGTTCCGGGGGCAATCCTATAATTATATTGCGGGCCTCCGCAGCCCTGGGGAACGCCACCTCACCGAGGCTATTTAAATTAGGTGCGGGAGTGCACACGGCACTCCCGCAGCCCCGGGGACCGCCACCTCCCTGGGGCTTGTTTTGTAATTGTTGGGGGGCCTCCGAGGCCCCCCGAAGCCCAGGGCCTCCCCGGGGCTTTGAAAATAGAGGGCCCCTCTCCTAGAGCCCTTGATGGCCCTGGGGGCCGCCACCCCCCAGGGCCGGCTCCTGCAATGTCCAGGGGAGCCCACTCCCGGGACATTGTTGTGTGCTATGACTGGGTGGAGGCACGCCATAGGAAACCCTGGTTTGCTTCATTGAAGCAAAAGGAGGATAAACTGCTCTCGCTTCAATGAAGCAAAGCAGGATTGCTTAATGGCAAGGGGAGCTGTATGTTAGCAGCTCCCCTTGTCCAAAAGCAATGCCGGTTCCCGCAGGAGGCGGGGAGCCGGCGGGAGCGAGGGGGCATTGGGGCTCCCCACAAAGTCCCCAACGAAGAGGCCAAGCCCTGGGGATGGGGTCCCTGGGGCCAGTAGTGGACAAGGGAAGAGGGACCACGTGGCCCCCCTTCCTAATGATTAATAAAAACATTCAAGAATTGATCATGCCCCGGGAGATGGGATCCAGAATATAAATAAATGGAAGTGGACCTTTTTGGGTTTTTTTAGAAAAGTTTGGAGAGGCAATCCTAACGCAGCGCTCAGCACGGCCCCCTAGTGTGAATGCGCTGGGTGCGCAGCTCTCAGCGCGAGCCCCTAGTGTGAATGCGCTGGGTACGCGGCTCTCAGCACGGCCCCCTAGTGTGAACGCGCTGGTTGCACGGCTCTCAGCGCGGCACCCGAGTAATTCACAGGTCTTTAAAAGGCCATTTTTCAGTAAATGAGGCTTTGTTGTGATTTCACCTCTTCTTAGAGCCCCTGTATCTCCACTCTGCCTATGACTGGAAGTATTAGCCCCCCCCCCCGAAATTTTTATCAGCCTCCCCCAAAATTTGGCTCTAGTTGCGCCCGACGTGCGCAGGCTCTGCCACTCCACTTACGCTTACAGAATTCTGTAGATTCTATCCGCCGTATGTCAATGATCCAACTGTGGGGCTGGGAATATCTTGCAGACAGGATTCTGGTCCTTTTCCGAGGCCGGGGTTGCCAACATATGTACTTATCCAATCACTCCGCCAATCCCCAATTCACTATACACTCTCCTTGCAGTACTCTATACCAGAACTAGTGATGTATTAAACTATAAAGAAACATTGAATTCTATGGACTCTCCTGTTGAATCAATTCATTACTGTTTACTGTTTTTCTTACATGCTCCGATACCATGTATGTCTAATGTTTGATAGCAAAACATTTGTTAGAACACTACTACTTCAACACCCGTAGGTTGCAGGGTGTTTGGATATTGCCAGAGCACCACATACTGACCTCTCATACAATTCTGTACCTCTTTTGAACTTATTATACCAGCTGTGACATACAGGATGTGAAACAGGTATTATTCACTGCTACTATTATAATAGTGATACTGTTTTTTGTTTTTTCCTCTTTTGGTGAATTTTTTTTTTTTATTTGTTTATTTCGTCTGGTCAACATTCAATTCACATATACATTGTAACTAATTTGTACACAAAGTACATATCATAGCATATTTATACAGCTGTTTGCATTAGTGATTTCTGTCTATGTGTGTGCCTGAGGCTGGTAGTTAACTCTTCGTCACATTGCAGTGTTACAATGAAGCCCCCAATATTACACGTCTACAGCACTGCATTTGTCATGTGATATGCACTATGTTACACATGGAAATGATCTCACCTCCATACTCCCTCCACTTAGTGGCAAAAAAGGATAAGTTATAACAGATATCGCATGTTCTTACATTTTCATCAATTAACATATATTAATCATCCTCCTGCATTGTTAAAAGGTATTGTTTCAGCGGTTTCCAAAAATCGCGGGGCCTTGATGGCAGAGGTAGCTCTTCCGCGTGCACCTCCATGGTTTCCCTACAATAGGATATGTCCATAAGCCAGTCTTTGAATCTAGGGGGTCGTTTACTGCCCCATCTAATGGCGATTCGTCGTTTCACTAACAGTAGCGCTACAGCTAGAAATTTCGGCCGTCTTGCCGGCGTTAATTTGTAGATCCCCAATAAGCACACAAGAGGAGTGTTCAGCACAATATCAGCTAACATTGCAGTGATCGCTCCCGTAACGTCTTGATGAGTACAGGCCCCAGCTAGGCCCGCAAGTACAAAGGGTTCGCCCTTCTGTATACGAAGTACTAGAAGGAAGTTGGCACAGAAACTGCAAATACAAAGACAAAGTTTATTAACCTTCAAAGGTGGTCCTACAACCTACGCAACACTCTACAGTATTGCACAGAGTAGCACAAAGAACTTGTGCACATGGTCCCCTTTTATACACAATAGGAGGGCTCATAAGTAGGCGGATACAACATGAAGCAAGATTTATGGTCTTATATGGACATGTTCAGCGCATAATCAATACATGGGTGGAGTTAACATTTCCTGAGACCCGCGAAAACACATTCGAGCAAAGCCTAATTAGTGACAGATGTGGTCAGTTCTGGACATGCACCAAACGCACAAAGGGGTTATTTATAGACTGTTGCTAAGCAGATCTCGGGAGTGACTAGTGAAGAGGTAAGGACTCTTCTCGTGCAGAGCACATGGTTTCGTGGCCATACAAGATGGCGGACAGCTAAACATAATGGAGTCTGAACATTAGTCAATATAAGGCAGAAAACGTAACTCAGACTTGAAGAGCACATGTCTTCAGCAAATGCTTAATCATATCGCTGTTTCATTTACAACAGACGACCCTTTCAGCATTTCCTGAAGACATTCGGCTTGCTAGGATAATCAAGATAATCATCATTTATATCGATTCTCATCATCTCAGTTATTTCTTTGTTTATGCTCTTTCGATAGGTGGCATCGGCAACAGCTTTCTTATTGGGGATACAGAATGAAACACATAGAGAACATATCATAGGACCACATTGAATACACATACAACATGTGAACAAAATTGCTACAATAATACATAGACCAGTAAGAACTTTCCATCCCCATGTAGTAATTAAGGTCCAAAACCATCCAGAAAAGGTCCAGGTGCCATTTTCTGTATGAATGTCAGCAGCAATTTTATGCAATTTATTAATAGCTTAATAAACTGATGGTGTGTGATCAGGGATGAACACACAACAACTACTTCCTATAATTCTACATGCTCCACCCCTATCTGCTAACATAACATCTAATACCATACGATTCTGTAATGTAACAATTCTAGTGATCTGCAATTCTTCCGTAATGTTCCCGAGAGCAGCAGCAGTTTGATTCGTCACAGCCTCTACAACCCTAGTTAATCGTCGAACTTTTCTACAATTCAAGGCAGCTCCAACAAAGAAAAACAGTCCTAGATTAAAATCAATATACTGTTGCAAACTGGTATCCGTCTGGTCAACGTCACCAACAGATAGAGTGCGTTTATACCTGTTTACAGTTACATTGTTTAATACTTCAAGTCTTTATGATAAGACGCGGGTGCTAAGAATACAGGGGGTAATAAAAAGGCCACATAGCATACCCCAGACCATCCGGCAGGCAAACGGTAGTAACCTTTATTACCACACACAAAATAGGTATTGTGGGAGGCCAGAAAGGTACTGTTATTTAATCCGTCTCTGTTTAGTACAACAATGCAATCACTGACACCAACAGGAATATGACCAACGCTTTGGATACACATGTCTGCTTGGGCTTGTGCCACTGAAATTACAAATTTCTCGTTTCCATTAGTGTCTCTAGTATTCGTAAAGATGTAGGGAATTGATTCATTGTCTGGTCGATATTCTTCCCATTCCCATATTGTTCCATTGGCTTGTGGATAGCCTTCTTTATCCTGATGACACTCTTTGTTAAGTCTGAAGAGTAATCGTCCCACTGTAGGTTTTCGTGTGGCAAAAAGCAGAGTGTACCATGCTCTACAAGAGCCATTATGTGAGAAAGGGAGAGGTATAAATGGTGTTCCCCCTTTCTTCTGATGCGCTGGCATCATACCACATATCCAACAGTTTGTAGCATTTGTGGCAACGTGGGTATGATGCAACATCTGGATGAAAGTATTATTCAGATAGGACTGGCGATGCTTCAATTCCTGGTATGGAAGGGTGTAGAAGTAGTGCTCCTCAGGCACTGGAGTAGACACAACAAGCAACTCACGGGCAGGAATTACATCCTCAACATACCACGTGGTTGTAGCAACAATTGCCATAGCAACAATGAATCCTATCGCACAAAAAATTGTCTTCTTCTCCATTTGCAAACAAATGTCAATATCTTCCTGAAACTAAAAAAAAGGTTGTCAGAACTCTTCCCCCTAGGCAGCGGTTGATTTCTTCACCATCGGGCCAAGACGGGTGTCGCTACACTAATGCAGGGCTGATCCCCCCCCCCTTGCCTCATTGGCTCTCCGTTTCACTAACCCAGGGGCTGCTCTGACAACATATTTTAATACTTCAGAAATTCACTTCCTCGGTCTGAGGTGATATCTTCTTACTCCAGGGGCCGCTTGGTCCGGGAAGAGCTCCTCAGTGTCGTCCGGGTCCACAGCACGGCCTTTCTTCGCAGTCAGAATTTCTCGATGGTCGGTCAATACCGCAGGCTCCACCAAACCGGGTGGCACTCTACGACAATGTATGGAGGGGATCCAATTTTTGCGGTTGGAAACCCGAACAGCCGTTCTCGTTGCAAGCAAGACCTGCTCAGGACCGCACCACCTCGGCTAGACTGCTCGTCCTTTCAAACAATTTCACCAAAACAAAATCTCCGGGCCGGAGATCATGGCCTTCACCTGTGGACCGGTCGGGGAGCGCTTCTCGATCCTGTTGATGAATAGAGACCAACTTATCGGTTAACTGTGCCAGATAATCACTCATCATTACACAAGGTACATCATACACTGACTTTGGTTTTGGTGGGCCCCAAATGTTCATCGGACGTCCAAACACGATCTCATATGGCGTGAGACCGGTTCGAGAATGCGGTACTGATCTGATTGACAATAATGCCAAAGGTAAAGCATCCGGCCAAGTCAGAGAAGTGGAAGCTTGTATTTTCGCTATTTTAAGCTTCAGAGTGCCGTTATACTTCTCAACCAATCCCGCAGACTGAGGGTGAAACACTGCGTGGAATTTTTGTGTAATTCCCAATCCTTTCAGGACATACTTGATAACGTCCGCTATAAAATGAGGTCCGTTATCGCTCCACAACAATCTACAAACACCATATCGAGGGAAGAATTCCTTCAATAACACCTTGGCTGTAGTAATTGCAGTATTGTCTTTCGTAGGGTATGCCTCAATCCATTTGCTGAAGGCGCAAACCACTACTAGGACATACTTCAGATTATTACAGCGTTCAAGCTGAATATAATCCATTTGCAAAACTTCGAAAGGTGCAGTGGGTGTTGCAGATCCTCCTGCTGGAGTTCGTGTCCCTTTTCCTGGATTGAACTTTAGGCAAATCATACAAGTCTGCACCACTCTCTTTGCCGTGCTAGCAATCTCTGGATGCTCCCAAACTTGTGTGAGCAATTTTACAATTGCGGAAGCTCCAACATGAGCTAGCCCATGTGCCATCTGAACCATAGGTTGTACAAAAGCTATGGGTAACTTCCATTTATCCATCTGCTTATTTCTCCAACAACCTTCATCGTCCAATTCTCCGTCAGTAGACCATTGCTCCCGTTCTTTATCGGAAGCTGTCCTCTGTATCTCTAGCACTTCTCTCCTAGCATCGTGCAATCTTTCTGCCTGCGATTTCACAACATACATTGCAGTGGAGTCAGGCTGCATCGCAGTGTCTCGTGCTACTCCATCTGCCAGAGCATTCCCTTCTCCCACTTTATCTATCACCTTTTTATGTGCATTGCATTTAACTATGGCAATCTTCTTTGGATATGTTAATGCAGTCAAGAGGATGTGAACTAACTCTCCATTCATTATCTGTGCTCCATGTGACGTTAGAAACCCTCTCTCCTTCCAGAGTAAACTAAAGTCGTGCGCTACCCCGAAGGCATAGCGGCTATCCGTATAGACATTCACACACAATCCTGCACTAAGCTCACATGCTCGTGTTAAAGCTATCAGTTCCGCTGCTTGAGCTGATTTCTGCAGTATGCGTGCTGTCTCCACTACTGTTTGTAGCGTGGTGATTGCATACGCTGCTGAAGTCGTACCATCTGGTAGCTTCAGGCACGACCCATCCACCCACAGTTCTCCATCTACATCTGTAAAGGGCGTATCCTGGAGATCGATACGACCGTTTGTCTGTTCCTCAGGTACAAAGATGCAATCATCTGCTTCTTGTGCCTCAGGCTGAGTCTCCGGAAATGGCAACAGTGTGGCTGGGTTTAGTGTTGCGCATCTCTTCAATGTGATATGAGGAGCCAACAACGTCAGCTCATATCCTGTTAGACGAGCACTAGTTAAGTGTTGCGTCTTTGTCTGATTCAACAGGGCGTCAACAGCATGGGGGACCAACACCAATAGCTTATGGGATAACACAATTTCTTCGCTTTGGCGTATTGACACAGCTGTCGCCGCAACCAGGCAGCGCTCGGGCGACAGGATCAAGTACTGCCGAGAAATATGCACAAGGGCGCTGCTTGTCGCCGTGCATCTGTACTAAAACTGATAACGCACATCCATCTCTTTCATGTACATACAATGTAAAGGGCTTCGTATAATCAGGGGTGCCTAACACTGGTGCTGAACACAGGGCTTGTCGTAATTGTTGAAAAGCACTCCCACACTCGTCTGACCAGGGAAGGGGAGTTGGAGTGTCTTTCGTCAAAAGTGCCAACAGTGGTTTAACTATGTGTGAAAAAAACAGTATCCATTGCCTAAAGAAAGAAGTGAGTCCCAAAAATGCATGGACGTCCTTCTGCGTGGAAGGTACTGGCGTGTCCAAAATTGCCTGAATGCGATCTAATGTGAGTGCACGCCCCTCCTTAGACAAAAGGTGACCTAAGTAGGTCACCTTTGGTCTACAGAATTGTAATTTTTTCTTCGATACTTTGTGATTGTGCAATGCCAAAAAGGAAAGCAGAGATAACGTGCACTTCTCACATTGCTCAGGAGTATCGGCCGCCAACAAGATGTCATCGACATATTGGATGAGGGCCACCCCTTCAGGTAAAACAAAGGAATCCAACTGTCGTTTCAATGCTTGACGGTAAATGCTAGGACTTTCTGTGTAGCCTTGAGGAACTCTACAAAATCGATATGAACGATTATTCAAAGTGAAGCCAAAAAGGTATCGGCTATCAGGATGAATAGGAATCGAAAAGAAAGCATTTTTCAAATCAATAACAGAGAACGTGGTTGCCGTTGGCGGGACCATGGTAAGCAATGTCGTGATGTCAGAAACCACTGGGTATTGAGGTATCACTATCTTATTCACCTCCCTCAAATCAATAATAAAACGATAAATCCTAGTATCAGTGTCTTTTTTCAAAATCGGAAGGAAAGGACTATTGCAGACATTATATGGAACTTCCTCCACTACCCCCGCCTTAATGAGATCCTGCACTATCTGCGTGAGTGCCTCCTCCCCCTCCTGCGAAATACGATATTGAGGTAGGCGTGGTAACACAGCTCCCTCCTTTACCCTAATGTGTACCGGGGGGATAACCATCTGTCCCACATCAGTATCCGAGGTGGCCCACAGAGTGCGGGGTAGAGAAGCCAATGCGGTATCCTCTACAACCACACACATCCACACACATCCTTCCTGTCCTTGGATAGTTATCGTTTAAAATCACATGCACTCCTTCAGGGGAGCAACGGATTGTGGCTCTGAAATGCTTGAGCATATCCAGACCCACAATGTTATCAGGCGTGTTCGGGGAAAGCAAAAACGGACAGGGTGTAGAAAACTTATTAACATGAAATGCAAGGGGTTGTGATAATGGGCTAAGTGAAGGTGTGCCATCGAACCCTATCGATGTGACCGTTAAGCCAGACAGGGGAGCCCTCGGAACCAATTGTTTGGACAAAGCGCTACGAGTAGCCCCTGTATCAACCAGAAACCGATCAGTAGAACCCAAAACATGTGCTGTAACATAAGGACCCCTCTGATCTACTGGCACTTCAACTGATTCCTCCCCCCATTCTACGCAATCCTATGCATGCTGTGAATCGTGATACCCAGGGCGTTCATAGTCAGACATTTGATACTGGTTTTGTCGATCAAACACATTAGGCCCATCACGTGGCCGCATATTAGAATCAAATCGAACACGATCAGTTAAATGTCCTCTAGGGCCCGAAAAACCTCCTCTACCTTTCATCGGCCCCTGGCCATGCCCCTGGCGCTGTGCATGTAATACAGGACAATCCCTGGACCAATGACCCAACTGTTTGCAATACGCACATTGATCCTTAGTTGCATGTGGGCGACCAAAAGGGGGGCCATAAAATCCTCTTCCACCTCTCTCAGCACCCCGGCGAAGCGGACCATACACTTGCGCTAACATCACCTTTGTTTTTAAATCTTTCGACTTTTTCTCTTCGTTACCCTTCGCTTCTTGCTCCTGACGCTCGTAATACTGAGCCATCGTCAGGAGGGATGCCGGAGACGATGTTGTCCAAGAGCTTTCACTCGCTTTTAATCGAGCTGCTACTCCTGGCAATAAATTCGACACATATTTATCAACAAAAAGATGTCGACCCGTATCATCCGTAAGTGACTGACAGCTAAAATCATGAAATGTTTCCTCAAATCGCGTAAAGAAATCAGAAATGGATTCATCAACCTTCTGTTTACATGAGGCTAACATATTCCAATCAATCTTCTTAGGGGGGATAATTGTTTTCAACTTAGTCAAAATAGCAGCAGGGAGATCTAAAATAAGCTGAGGCGGCTTTTGCGCGGGTTTTCTTTCTCTATCCTCATCTTCTATGTCAGACCATTTCGCCTTAAAAACAGCTTGATCATCTACTTTCCGTACGGATCTCCACATATCCAGTGGTAAAATAAGCCCAAAGAACAAATCTATGTCTGCTAAGGTCATAGTACAAGAATTTAAAGCCCCCTCAACTTCCTCATAAAAGGCGGCAGGATTCTTTCGGGGATCGGGTAGTGCTTTCTTTAATGCCATAACATCAGCCCTATGCCAAGGAGTATAAACCCAGTTGTACACAAAATATCCTCTAGCATCAGGGGAAGACATATCCGAACTAGTTCCCGCTCCTTTAGGAGGAACGTACAGAGGCGCTGCCTCTCGCATCTGCTTAGCATGCACTAATTCAATCTTATCTGTATGAATGATAGACGACTGCTTTCCGCCGGCATTTGGATTCGATCGCTCCTCCTCTTCTTTATTTTGGCGCGCTTTCTCTTTGAGTTCAAACGTCGCGTCCCGTAACGCAAACAGCCGTCGAACCGCATCGGGTACCTTAGAGGGAGAAAGGACACCGTTACGTAATGCTTTAGAATCTAATACTATATCATCGGACTCAAGAACATCGGAATATTTCCGAAAAGCAGTAACCACTTCATCAGAAAAAGTTTCAGCAAAGTATAACTTTTCCCTATCCTGCCATCCTTCCAAAGACGACAATAATTCATCTTTAAGCGCACGAAAAGAAACTTTCCGAAGCTCCCCCATGCGATCAGTTGATAACATGGACCGCGTGTCTACCTTCTCCTTGAGCAATCCAGGATCCTTGACTCCAGGAACACGGGCCAACATAAGGTGGCGGAGAACGATCTAATAGAGAAAAATCATCTTCAAGTTTAGTAAGGACAGGATAAAGAGGCTGCCGAACAGCATATTGACCCGATATTTGCAACCTGTGCTCTTTCTCCTGTTTTTCCGCCAGTTCTTTTTCCTCACGTTGTTTCGCTTCCTGTGCTTTCACATGGTCCTTTTTCCGTTGTTCTTTGTCACTCAGCGCTTTTTCACGTTTCTCGCGCTCGCGCACTTCTTTCACCCACAATCGTATACATTCAAACATGTCTTGTCTCGCACGCCGCTTACATATACACTGCTCCACATACTCAATCTTACGCATATCAAACGATCCATACAAAGGCCATCGCAACTCAGGATCCTTCTTGGTATATTTCCTCCACAATGTGCTGTACATTATAGGGGAAAGACCGTGCTTCACGTACATGTCCCTATTAGGAGTCCCTTCTGGGGGGGCTGGTTCAGATTCCTCAAGACTTAACCGGTTTCCAAAACAGCAGCACCACTTACGGAGTGCGCTCAAAGCAGGCATGTTCAAGAATAGTGCAAAATATGCAATATTATCCAAAATGGCACTTAGACGTTGCGCCGTTCAAATTCAAACAACCCCGGAGAAATATCTCCACATTACCTGCCTATATGTGTTGCAACGCATACATTTTCACATTATTCATTTCAAAATATGACCGGTCATCACAAATCAAATCAAATAGCCTTGCCAACCCAGGCTTCAAAAAGCTCGCAGCAAGTACCGTACAACGGTTCTTACCAATCAAGAGCGTCCAGATTCCAACTGCCAAGTTCCAAATTCGCCCAAACGGCCATTGCACGGCAAAACCGACAGAAGGGGTCTCAGTCGAGGACCGGCGCCACCCAGATGGTCAGCTCGGAAGGGAAGGAAGAAAGCCTCGGGATGCCAGGACTAAAAACGCCGCTGGCAGTGATCACATCCCCGGCAAGATTCCACTTCTTCGTCACGACCAATCCTTCGAGTATCCGAGTCGCAGATGAGCCCCACGTGACGGGCGACAATTGATGAGTACAGGCCCCAGCTAGGCCCGCAAGTACAAAGGGTTCGCCCTTCTGTATACAAAGTACTAGAAGGAAGTTGGCACGGAAACTGCAAATACAAAGACAAAGTTTATTAACCTTCAAAGGTGGTCCTACAACCTACGCAACACTCTACAGTATTGCACAGAGTAGCACAAAGAACTTGTGCACATGGTCTCCTTTTATACACAATAGGGGGGCTCATAAGTAGGCGGATACAACATGAAGTAAGATTTATGGTCTTATATGGACATGTTCAGCGCATAATCAATACATGGGTGGAGTTAACGTTTCCTGAGACCCGCGAAAACACATTTGAGCAAAGCCTAATTAGTGACAGATGTGGTCAGTTCTGGACATGCACCTAACGCACAAAGGGGTTATTTATAGACTGTTGCTAAGCAGATCTCGGGAGTGACTAGTGAAGAGGTAAGGACTCTTCTCGTGCAGAGCACATGGTTTCGTGGCCATACAAGATGGCGGACAGCTAAACACAATGGAGTCTGAACATTAGTCAATATAAGGCAGAAAACGTAACTCAGACATGAAGAGCACATGTCTTCAGCAAATGCTTAATCGTATCGCTGTTTCATTTACAACAGTCTTGCCAGTATTTGTGTATTTGTGAGCATGCCCACGCCAGGTGTAGAAAATCCGCATTCAGGGCGTCGCACCTATGACACCTATCATGCGATCTAAGGCCGTATCTGTGGCGCTGGGTCGGGGTATAATAGAATTGATGTAGAAATTTAAAGTGTATTATCCGTAAATTACAGTTTGATGTCAGCAATTGTAGTTGTGTGCAGCTGTAGTCCCAGTCCCGCTCGTCAATCTTGTCTCCTATCAGTGTTTCCCACCTAGTTAGTGATCTGTTGTCAATCCCACCGTGTTCCGATTGTGACGCATTGTACAGGCGGGCGCCATGAGTAGGGCTTGTAATGTGTGCAGCGTGGGTGGCTCCTCCGGGTAAGTGGTATATAGTTCCCTAACCGCTACTTGCAGTCGCAAGTGAGCAAACATCTTCATTGGTGTGTTGTGTGTGCTTAATGACGGGTCACTCCTTTGGATGATTATAATAGTGATACTGTACCACAGACTGAAGTCAATCATCATCTGTGAATCATTATTTTAATATTTTATCTCTTTCATTTGTAGAGCTCCCAATCATCTAAAACCATGTAAGCACCAATAAGACAGTTCACACAGCAGTGGCATCACATTGTTCATTTGAGCCTTTTGTTTGTGGATCAGGTTTTAAATGTAGCTCTGAACTAAAGGTGATTGCCCATAAATTCCACAGGCATGAAAATACCATCCTACAGTTTTGCCAATATGTATGAAAAAGAGCTGCCTCAAGAAAAGACCTGCTTATGCTCAGGATCACCAGCTGGCACTGGATACTTGACTGCTGAACCTGGATTCCTTGTTGTGGTACAGTATCCAAGCTTTTATATCACTGACGAGGCTTAACAAGGCAGAAACCAGTCTACCATTGCATGTATTCCCTTCTGGATGGGGCACTTCAGGATGCACTGTTTCCATGAGTAACTGGATCCATACCAATTTGCAGAGGGTGGGCATCTATATAGAGTGGGTTTAAATGCTACAGAGAGAGATTGCCAGTGGTTTGCACTATATGCAAGAATTTCAACAATCACCTTTCGTATGATTGCTCACCTCAGAGCAGAAGACACATAGCTGCAGAGGCATCGTATTTTATTTTTTGCAATTTTAATGGACCATCTGAATTTTCCGCTGTTTTTTTAATTGATGCTCAGAAGTTTACACGTCTACAGTATCAAATCCAAGATAAAAATTAAAGCAGTGAGTGATGAGACCTGATTTGGAAATAGCATATTTAGCAGCAGTGTATTTAGAATTTTGAGCTGAGAAAGGCGCTGCCTAAAACCGTTATAATTAGGGGAGCAAACTATACATTGATACCCACAATGACACCAACACTATAACCATGTTGTACATTCATTAAAAAGGGCTTCCGAACTTCATTATGAGGGGTGCAGGAGACCATACAGGTAATTTAACATCTGTAACAATTAATATTGGAGGGTATAGGAATTCATAGGTGCTGACTTACTAGGTCATTCTGAATTTTTCACTCAGGCACGGGGCACTAAAGTATTAATGTCTGCTTTTCTCCTGTTTGTTGCCATTTAACTTATTGACATTTCACCAGCTTCACTAATTAAATGTTTGCATGGAAAACACTCCAACCTGCAGTGTCCTGCATATTACGTAATCACAACTAAACAGTAAACACAGATATGCAGCTGAATCAAGATTATTGTTTCACTTAAGAAGGGTCTAAACCTCTGATGACAATGAGAATTACGATAATTTTTGTCTGGGTCATAATTTTTGAATTTTGATATTCATGTAATCTTTATTTTCAGGTACTCAAACACTGATGCTCCTAGATCTCATACCAGGTGTCCATCCAAATGGGTGGGCTCACAGGTGTTCTTCATATACATACAAAAACTAACATCGAAGATTTTGAAGAGTTTGTAACAATATAGTAATGGGATAAATAAATAAAATGTTATCAAATCAAATATTGTTACGCTAATTATTGCTAGAAACTCAACTGCTAATTCCACTGTAATGCAAGAGTGTGTAACAGGACCAACTTGTATCTTGCTCACATTTCATATTTCATTAAATAATTAAATGTATTGACTTGCAAAAATAAAGAACTCACCTTAACAGAGATTACCTTACATTATTTTGTTCCTGCCTCAGTCATATTCCTTGGCGATACCCCTTCATTCTTCGGCAGTGGGTTTGAAAAGATGTGGGTTTTTTTCATTGGGAGGTTTGGGAACTAGATGTGACGCCTGTGAATTTTTTTTTAATCAAAGATATGAGTGGACCTGGGCTTCCTGGTTAATAGCCAACATTTGCATGCTTAAAATTTTAATGGAGTTGACTCTTTAATATAAACCCTGTTGTATATGTCCCAAGAAAATGAGGGTGCCTGAACAGTTAAATGGAGTGACTTGCTAAAAATGTTTTTTGCTTCAAAAACGGCTCTGCACGAATTTGCCAGTCTAATATTGTTCAATTTAGCACTGCAGAGTAGGAACTAGGCATCTGGAGGCCGGGACTGATAAGAAAGAGTGAGATACTTACCGCCATTGAGTTTTCCTTTTCTTTTTATATTATGTTTATTACTTTTTTCCATGGTACAAAATCATTCCTTATAAACGTTACTACTGTATTAGCTTACTTACAAGAAAGAAACGAGAACAATATTTCTTCTTATTTCCAAAGAATTCATTAAATCATAAAATTGTCTGTATATAAATGGTATCAATCAAATTTCTCAGCATACGAACTAGATGGTATAAATTTTGTGGAGTAAAATAAGACATTTCACAGACTCCATAGAAGAAGTTGAGTCTATTCCACCAAGTGAGGGTTAACCTTTCTGTACACCCTAACATGGAAAAGTCAGCCATCCAACTATTGATGTTTGCATTAGCATCCCCCCTTAAAAAAAAAAGTATTTTCTTTCTTATCGTGACGACATTTTGGATCCACTGTTTTTTAGGGAGTTTTGAGTTTCTAGTTTGGAAACTTCACTCAAAATTATCGATTTTTCACTGAATTTCATTGGCTCCCCTAGATCCAAAACTCTCTTCCAAAAATTCTTAGGTTTGGGACATTTACGTATATTGACGTACATTCAAGTACTTGTGTTTTAATATACCAACATTTTTGCTGCATTTTGACCATAATGTGAAGAATAGCGCTCTTTGTGTCTGCAAACGTAGCGTTTGGTTCCCTAGAAACTGCTGCAAGGGAATAATAATAGCTCATGCACGAAGGCTATGAACAAATGTATGATGGTGACTAACTTGGGATCCACAACAGACTAGACTGTTAACTGACAACTGTAGACCTTCCGGGTTGTGAGAAAGAGTTCCGGGACACTTTAGACAGCCATAGAAAAAATAACGAAATATGCTTGCAGTTGTTCCATGCCTAGTTGCGTTGATTTCCCGCTGCTGCTACCAGCTCGTACCCAGACTTTTACGTTCATGTACTTTCGTTCTTCTTTTGAGTCCTTCGGGATATTATTTGAGTTTTCATGCTTTTATCCGTCTGGCGGCTAGACTTTAGGCTCCTTCCTCCCTGTCTCTCGCTGCTTCGTTCTAACAGTTACCTGATAAGAATTCTCAATTTCTTGCCGACGCTTGAGTATTTCAAGGTCTTTCTTATATTTGTCAAAGTAGGCTGTCACTCAGGAACTGGTAAGACGTGCTTTTTGTGTGTGTAGCCTGATAGCACATGTTGGTAAGCTCCCTTTAAATCATTATATTGTGCAATCACCTGAAGATTCAAGAGGCGTTGCTATGACAAGCGTCCTGTACCAGCACCGTCTGAGCTTTGGCCAGACGTGTATTGTCTCATCCACTCATGTTTTCCCCAAACTCCTATTTCCAGTAGTGCTACACCAGTATACTCTGGTATGGGAAATGGGGAGGCGTGGACTCTCATTAAATCAGCCTCAAGGTACATTGATGAGCCTGACATCATGGACTGACGAGAATTCATTACAAACCATAGAACACACAATCGTTAAGATACACACAGATTTGAATATCGCTTTGAGAGATGGAAAAATCTCCTATTTGCCACACCAGTGTGGCAAAGATGCTTTGAAGTAGGTCCTATCGATTTACAGCAGCATTTGTTTCTCCTTTATTTGAGAAAGTGGATTATTAGTTGGGGTGGATCGGAGTCCACCGAAAGTAATACAGTCACTATTCCTGTTAGCATTTAGAAGTGTCCAAAGTTTAAAAGTCGAAAAACACAACAAAATAGAAATTCCACACCAATTTATAAAAACTAGAGAATATTTTAATGAACAAAATGAGACAAACATCCAATTTGGGGAACCAGAGGTATGGATTTTTGAAGTTTTTGATAAAAATAGCACCAAAGAACATGCATCAACTGTGGTCATGTGATTGCACTTGACCGAGACAAGGGTAAGGTTTAAGGCCGACCGCAATGGAGCACAGGTCAGATAGATACAGAGACCAGGTTTGTTCTGATCGGAACGTTTACCACCTGACGTAGTCTCTGAAAGGGATGTTAAAAATTCTCAGCTGGACAAGGCAGCTGGCTGTGCCCAGGATGGGTTCTACAAGACTGGATAGCCATCTGAGGAAGTCCCAGTAAAGCTGTTGACTTTTGAGAGGAAAACCTCAAGAGAGGGAAATTCGAAATTCGGGCTTAAGGAAGGTCTCCCACCGTCTGGATACTTTTGGCACCTTCACCCGGTTACTTAGTCACTTTTTTGAGTTCAGATTCCCCCAGCGGGCAAGCTGGAGACGAACAGGACTCTACTAGGCCAGATAACTTCTCTGTGACGTCTTGCTGAAATGGATTTGCTGCTGTGGAAATCTTTGGAGGGGAGCAACCTGAATCTTTGGCACAGCAGCAATGTACCTTCGCTGGAATGACTTAGCAGGTTTGTCCCAGTGCTTTGTCGGTTCTCCAGACAAAAAGTCTTGAAAAAGTTTCTAAGTTCCACCCTTTAAAGTTAGTCTGGAGGAGTATACTCTGACACTTATCTCTGGGACAGCACTTTGGGTTCAGAGCTCATTGCAGTAGAGGCCACCAGTGCAGTCCAGTGTATGTCCAGCTGGGAGTGGTCAGCGGGGCTTTTTAGGAAAGTAAGCTTGATGACGCTTTTGTGACCTTTTTGCTTAAAAGCAGGTCAGCCAGCTGGTGTGAGTCCACTTCTTGGTCCTGGGTAAAAGTGGGAGCAGGTCAAACTCTTAATAGTTCTCCTCACATGTCCCAACAGCAGGTGCAGTCCTTCTGTTTTCCACATGTCCAGCTGTTTTCTGAATAGGATACTAGAGGTGCCACTTTTATGTGCAGTTCCATCCTGTGGGGGATATGGAAACTCCTGGCTACTCCTTAACCAATGGGGTGAAAGTTCCCAGGGGTGACCCTACCCTCTTTTACAGCACTTCCTGTGTGTTTTACTGTAAACAGTTCCACAGTGTCTCTCTCTTCCTAAAACCTAGATGGCAGAACCATTCTTCCCCTGTGCAGAGCTCCTTGTGCCCACCCAAAGTGACCTGGTAAGTATCCTTTGAAGTTATGTTCTTGGTCACACCTCAGATGGCCATCCTTTAAGGGGAGTCCTATTGTCTCAGCTCTGGAGCAAGTGTAAGCGAACACTGGCAGAAATAGCACATTTGGCTCAGGCAGAAAAAGGACTACTTTCTAAAAGTGTAATTTTCAAAATAGTAATACAAAATTTGACTTCATTTTCATCAAATATTTTATTTGGCTGAACTAAGCCAAAAAAGTCAAGGCAAATAATTGAAAACCACATACAGTAATAAGATTCATAAAACTGAGAGAGACATTTTCTTAAAACAAGTATTAAAAGACGAATTAACGCCCGAGCACACTTAATTGAATCAGTCACAATGTGAAAATCACAATAAACAGTATAATGATTGTAAGTAGAGCACATGTGAATATCTTCTCTTTATTCTCTCATTCGTTGGTCCAGCCAACACGTGTTTCGTCGCCCGGGAGTACCCACGACTTCCTCAGGGCTGGAAAATAAATATAAGGTTTCTAGTAGCATGTACAAAATGAAATGATGATTACTAATTGTGTGATACAAGTGAAGCCAGCAAAATTATACCAAGGCATGCTCAAAAATGAACAATACAAAGTGTGAGAAATCACAATCAGTTGAGTTATCCTGAAAGGACACGCGTTGCTGAGAAAGAGTGTGTGGATAGTGTGAGAAAACACAATCAGTTGAGTTATCAAGAAAGAACCCGCGTTAATAAGGAGTATGTGGATGGTGAGGAAATATCCAGACTGTCCAAAATGGAGATAGATGATATTAGAGGGTGCAGTACAATATAAAAGAGACCCCCTGCAGTGAGAAATTCAAGGTGAATAACACTCCAGAACTATGTAAAAGATGACATAGCAAACCGACGAATCTCCAAGATACCACCACGAGGTGAATAAAGTAAAATGAGAATCAAATGTACAGCATATCACGTACCAGTCGAAGATATAAGATATTCGTGATGTCTACATAATAAATGAAATGTAGTTTCAATAAGAGGTCAAAAAAACACTCGTAATACACACAGTTGACAAGATACAGAATATAAGTTGAAAAACTACCTTAAAATCAGTAAGTCATCCGTCCTGAGTAATATTTTAGGACTTTGTAACGCACACGTATAGGTGCAAATAATGTAAGTCTGAAAAAAGCACAACAAAATATCATGTACAGGCCAACATCAGCACGACTCTACATCTACGTCAAGAAACATTAAGGTGTATATCATTGGGACCAAGTCTACTAATAAGGTGGACTGGCTGTGTCCACCAATATGTTAAATTGTGTCGTAATAGAGGTGCAATAACCATGAATGGCACCAAATACAATGCAAAAATTAAAGAAAGCACCGTCATGAACCATCTATCATGACCAAATCATCAATATGTCAAAATGTTCACTGCAATGAAAATATATTGTGAAAATTAACACAACCGAGTACACGAGAATTATCACCAAATTATTTCAAGCTACTTACGATTGTATATGTGAAGAGTAATGTAACTTATTGCGTCACTTCAGTGTCCCATATCTGGAAACTAAAGAAAATATCCCATCATTTACGTGAAAGTAAGCTACAAAGTAGTTTACAACTACAATAGCATATAGAAAAAAGTACACTCCCGAGGCCACAAACCTGAATAACGCTGACTGGTGTAGCAGTCCGACTCGCGGTCACAATTTCAACACGGAGCGACCTGACCCGGAAGCGGGAGCATCTATATCCGGTTCACGTAGCGATAGAATACAATGCTACCCCCGATTTGACTATTTTGAAATAAAGGAATGGCGGCGGCCATATTAAGCAGAGAATCGACTACAACAATATATTTTTTTAAATGTATCTAACGGCTGAATAATATGATTTATAAATAAATCGCATATGACAAATATAATGAAACGTGCAACCAAACCATGATGGCATCCATCCCAGATGCAGATGAAAATCGAATCGAAAATATAGTGCACCAGTCATGGTGTCTTGAATATAGCGACAGTCATCCCAAAATAAATATTACTCAACCCAAAGTCATGTAGGTGAACATAATCATGAAAAGGTAAGTGTTTCACTAAATAAGGAGGGGTAATGTGTAGCACATTCCCGTAAAGCACTTAAACTAACATTATATACTAATAATGCGAACACTCTGTTTCAGCAACGCGATTCACATTGAAAACGAAATCAGCAATTCATACCCAATATAAGTCTATTGGAACACTACGATAACACCGACCAATCTACAGTAAATGACAATAGATAAGTCACTAAAGCAAAATTCTAAATATTCAAACATGTCAATCAGAATAATCGTAAGGCATCTGTTATAAAATCAACAGTTGGAAATTTTCAGAATTCATAAAACAGGTGGCATAAGAAATACATACATCAGGAGGTACGCTAAATGGTGGATACAGATAAGTACAGTGTCTGTATATTCCAACACAAGTATAATATCTATATACTTATTGTAAATGCAAGCTTTTACACAGAACCAGCTTAGTCCCCCAAAAAGTAATGTAGTTCCTGGTCTAAGTTAAGCCCATGTTCAACCGCACTCATTTTCATGATCCAGATTGCCTCTCTACGTCTTAATTGTAATTCTCTGTTCCCACCCCTGGGATTCATCTCAATTTTTCTAAACTGTAGGTCTGAGAACCCATGTGACTCTGTGGGACAGCTTTCCAATTTGTCCAGTAGGAGCCGGCCTAGGATCTTAAACGTGCTATATAGGAGGGATATCGAGCGATACACGTTGACACTTTCATCATGGTTCTGACACCACCTTTACACCTACGTGTTACCGCTATCCAGACAGCCGCCTGGTGGTGGCTCTTTGACAAAAGTGTGACAATAGGACGACTCCATGATCCAGGTATGCATGACCATTGAAAGACCCAAAACAAGGGTATTCCCAGGGCAGAAGACCAAGAAAGGTGTGAACCTTAGGCCTCACGAATGTGCATGCAAGGATACTTTAAATAACCCCAACGAAGGCCCCAAACCATATCCATGAATGCCCTCACTACTGTTTGTGGTTTGGTAGAGTTCCAGGCCAGGATAGTCTCTATTTTGGCCTGGAGGGGCTGCACCTTGTCCCCACCCACGAGCTGCCCAAGGTACACCACATAACCCTGCTCTGCCTGCCTCTTGCTAGCTTTAATAGTCAAGCCAGCCTGTTGCAGAACCTGAAAGACTTCCTGGAGGTGAAACATGTGGTAGTTCCAGCCGCTGCTGTAGACAGGTATATAATCTAAGTAAGCAGCACTAAAGTCCTCCGTTCCAGCTCGGACCTGATTCACCAACCTCTGGTATGTGGCAGGGTCATTCTTCAGTCCTAAGGGCATCACTCTGAACTGAAAATGGCCCTGTGGATGCTGACTTCTCTTCTGCCGTCTCAGTTAGGGCTATTTTCCAGTACCCTGAAGGGAGGTAAAAAGTACTTAGGAACTTGGCAGCCTCTAACCGGTCTATGAACTCATATGCTCGGGGGATGGGATATGCATCAGTCTTAGTGACTGAGTTGAGCCCCCTGTTGTCCACACAGAACCTGAGCTCTGGAGAAGCACCGGATGGGGCTGATTTTGGTACCAGCGCTAGTGGGCTGGACCAGAGACAACTGGAGTGCTCAATTGCTCCCAATTCCAACATCTTGGAGACCGTCCTTCCTTTTGACAGGTAGGCTTTTCCAGTGTCTATGTAATGAGTATGCAAGTGTGTAAGCCCAAGAGTGAGGGAGAACAGTGAGGCAAACTGTCCCAATAACTGGTAACTGCTCTGAAATCATAGTAGGAGAGAGGTTGACAACTTCCACAGTCTTGAGGTCCACCAAATAGGTGGCCTTACCCTTTCTCTCCTTCACCGTATAGGGTCCTGTCCAATGGTCTTGGATGGCCTTGGCCTCCACTGGCTCCATTACCCTCACGTTCTGGCTGGGCTGAAACTCCAACAGAGTGGCTGGCCTTCTGTTCATAGAAGATTTTAATGACCTCCTGGCTTTTTCCAGAACTTCTGCATCTAGTTCCTGAAGGCCAGCATGTTGCTGTGTCTTGAGAGCTTGCTCCCACCTCTCTTTAACCAGACTGAGAGGTCCCCTAGCAGAGTGTCCATAGAGGAGTTCAAATGGGCTGAAGCCAACTCTCTTCTATGTTACATCTCTATAGACAAAAAGTAGACCTGGTAAGAGGATGTCCCACTTCTGCATCATGGGCTTAGACAAGTGATGCCTTTCAGGGTCTTGTTAAATCTCTCAACAAGTCTGTTGGTTTGGCACATGGTAGGGTGTGGAGAACTTGTAAGTTACCCAGCACTCTTCCCACATGGACTTCATGTATGCTGACATGAACTTGGTGTCCCTGTCAGACACATCTTCTTTTGGGAAACCCACTTGGTGGAAAACCTCATCAAGGCCCTAGCCACTGCAGGCGCAGTCACAGTCCTCAGAGGGATGGCCTCTGGGCATGTGGTGATATGGTCTACCAAAACTAGGATGAACGTGTTGCCCAAGGCAGTTCTGGGGCACAACGGTCCAGCAATGTTAATGCCCACCCTTTTAAAGGGGGTGCCAATGACAGGTAATGGATTCAAGAGAGTTTTAAGCTTGTTGCTGGTTTTCCTACTGGCCTGGTAGGAAAGCCATGTCCTACAGAATGTATCTAAGGATGGCTTCATCCTGTACCAATTGAGGTGGGAGACAAGACTTCCAAAGGTCTTTATTTGGCCCAGATGTCATGCCATTGGAATGTCATGAGCCAAACCCAGTAGAAAGGCCATCTAGCATTGGGGGACCACCAAAACACGTGTTTGCCCATGCACAGGTGTATTAGTCTGCAATATGATCCTAGACTCTTCCAATTAGTCAAAAGAATCAAATCAAAATGACCAAGTCTGCCCAGTCTCTGGTTAGTCATGCCCAGCATCAAGGCCCCCAAGGCAGCTTGCACCCCACATAAATCAATTCAAATCAAAAGCATCTTGACCCAACTCTCCACAGCCACTTACAGCTGGGCATGAATTGGAGGGGAAGGGCTAGCTGAAGTTGCATCCATCGTTCTTTACTACTTCAATCTGGTGAGGGACCACATGCACGGTTGTAAGGGAATCAGAGAACGCAAAATAGAGAGCGGACTTTTCTGCGAGCGTCAATGCCAGACCTCAAGAAAGGCGGGCAGCTGGTAGTAGAGGATGTTGAAGGAGGCTTGCATCTGTCCTTTTTTGGTCTCTGTTCTGCAGTATGGTTATGACCACCAACTTGGATGAAGTGGAGAAAGCCAGAAAGATATCATGAGAGCATCAGTGGCAATTCCAGGGCTAACCACAACTGTTTATATTGAGGACCCAGTCCGAGATCATGAGCTGGAAAATTAAGGCAGTGCATCCCAGCAGGGCGACGAGTCCCCAAAGTCCCTGTGTGTGGCACCAATCTGTTGGGGTAGAGCAGGCAGGGCAAACTGGATGCTGCTCCATTAATCTCTGGGAATTTCTAGAGCACAGGCTGAGAGCAGATTTTTATGGTAACACTGTTCTGCTAAACCTATTTTAAACAGAGGATGATTACATTACATTACACTTCAAAGAGCAAAGTGACAAACTGAGGGCATTCGCTAATGAAATGATCAGAAAGAGGCGATTTAAAAGCATCATTGGTTGAGTAGAAAACGTGAATTCAAGTGAAAGTCCGACCGAGAAAACAATATTTACCCCTGGTGCTTCTTTCTTGTGTCTCTGTCTCACATATTTCAAGGTCGCTTGGTAGAGACGTGATTATTGACTTTTAAGTTGGTCAGGAACCTCTGCAGCTCCCCGACGTCACCCCCTCTTGGAACTCCACCTGTGTTCTTCTTGGATTGTGAGAGGTTCCCAGGTAGCCTTTTGCTGGAAAGTACACATCCTCTCCAGTGAAAATATCAGTTGTAGACTGTAAGATTGTTTTCACATCTCTGATAAAAGGAAAGGGAATTTTCTCTGGTTTGAAATAATGGCCCACTACTAAAACCAAAGTTAAGTATCTCCCAAGATGGACCTCAAATACGGTTAAAACAAAAATCCTGCAGAGGGTATGCAAGTCTGAAGGCTATTTCTTGCTTTGTGTGTATGGCTGCTCCTCTTCTGAGTACCACTGAGTTGGGTAACAATAAACATCTGTTATTGAGCTCCAAGATGCACATGGGTGAATGTGCACTTTACAAATACAATAGTAATGAAGATTGAGGATGACTTTGAAGGATTGATAAGGACCCACTGTCATGGAAAAGAGAAATTCCTTGCACAATACAGGCCTTTTCTTGTATATAAAGGGGCCAAATGATGTTTTATGAAGCATAGGCATGACTTCTTTCTCCCACAGCTGCACAGGAGGGAGCATTCTGGCCTGTTCTTTCTACCAAAGAAACTCTACATGTTTCCATATTCTTGACATTAGGCTTCTTGTCGAAACCTTACTGCTGTAGTGCTTTTATGACAGCCTGTTGAGGACGATACTTTATTAGAATGTGACTTGTCCAGGTAATAATTGACCTGCATGAAATAATGCAGTTATCACATAAAGTATGTTCTGTTGATGGGTTGTACTACAGAATATCGAATACAAAAATCCTGACCTACTAAAATATTGAGGCCAATTCATAGAGTACTAAAATATTGTGTACCCTACACTTAAAAATAAAAGCACAAAAATATTGAATGAAAATTATTTTCATACAAAAGTATTGTCCTATAAAAATATCTAAATTCAAAATATATGTACTACAAATATATAGACTACTATCATCTTGAGTTTTACAAATAACATGAAAAGAAAAAAAAATCAAAAACGATAATATAGCAAAAAATATTTATAATACATTTTCAAACTATTTAATGTAAATGTAATTAAAATACATTTGAAACATAAAAAGGTAAAACTTTAAGCTTTAACATAATTTAATTTAATTAAAAATTACTCTGAAAAATTATAAAAGTGACTTTTGTAAACATCTATTTTTCTCAAGTAAATATAACATTAAGGGGCTGAATCCGATCCGGGTCGGAAGGGCACCGAACGCAATCCGGCCGTAAAAACTTTGAGCCGTACGCGTGTTTTCCTCCTGACTCATACAGCTGTACGAGCAAGCAAGTACGATGTGAGCTACATGAAATTAACCGACTGAGTCGTTTCCGGGTCCGAACCACTCCGTACGTCTCGGACATAAGCTAACCGTGGTGTGCAATGGATGCGATTTACTACCGAGCCAGTACGATGCACGCGTCGGACAGCCTGTGCGGGCCAGAGTGTCTGGCTCGCAAAACATCCGGGTGGTTGCCTTTGGGGGTCCGCATCGGACCCCCTGACACCTGCAGCCCTACAACTCGGACACAGGGGGAGACTCAAGGGTCCCCCCAACACAGGTATGTACGATGCGGATGGCACCGACGCGTATCCACTGTAGGGGGCGCCCTTGTGCGAGACGTACCCCTTCAGTCAATGGGAGCCCATGTACGCGTCGTACGACCGGCTCCCATTGACTTCTATGGGAGTCCGACTGAACCGAGTCCGACAGCATACGGCCGCATCGTACTCGTTCGGTCGGACTGCAGGACTCCGGCTCGGTCGGAAAACACTCCGGATCCGGCTCGGTCAGAGTTTTTTCCGACCCGGATAGGAATCGGCACCTAAATAATATTACAAATACATATATTGTCTAAAATTCAAAAATATGAAATATTTTTTTTAATCTATGAAAATGATTTTAAAATATCAGTTAAAGTTTGATAAATTAACAGATATACACAAACCCATAACCTAATGTAACAAAACTTGAATAATTGAAAAAAACATATATTTAACAAATAATTAGTAATGTAATGCCAGAAACAAAAATAGCAGGATGTCAAACAAAAAACAACTAAATCCCAAAAAAGTAAACAATTTAATACATAAGCACTCAATACAATGATAAAAATGTGTAATATATATATATATATATTACCTACTGGCAGTCGCCAGTATGTAGTTATAGTTAGGACCTATTTTCCATAGGAAATCCGCAACATTCTATTTGGAATAACGTTGGCGTCAATTGATGAATCTTCGTGAAATTTTCCAAACTTTTGGGCAGCTCCGGGCCGCTTCTATCCTGAAAATTTCACGGTGATTCGTCAAGCGGGGGCCGAGAAAAAAGGGGGTCCCAAAACACATTTTCCCCATGCATTTTCCCATAGGACCTGTTGATGCAGCTACAGCCCGAAGTGCTGAACGGCATTACACCAAATTTGGCAAAGAGGTAGTCCTCAGTTCAGACTCGTGCCTTTTGCTTAAATGGTGTAAATCCGTTCAGTAGTTCCTTAGACAATCAAAAGTAAAATGCAGATTTTCCACAGTTTTAATGTATAAAAAATCATGATTTTATTAAAGGCACGGAGGCTAATATTATGCATAGTTCCTTTATTACTACTCAAACAGCAGCAACATCACATGGAATTAGAATACGAATAAACACTCTAGAACACTGAACATGCTTATATCCCCTGAACAGGCAGCCATCCTCCTCTTTGTAGCTGCGAAAAACCAAGTCCCTTATAAACATACTCCTTCTTCTTCCATATCCTTCCGTCCTCAATGCCAAAACTCTTCTTCTTTGTTATCCTATAAAACAAACAAATTTATTAACAATCATGGGAGGGTACAGCAGAGGGATAATATTAGCCTCCGTGCCTTTAATGAAATCATGATTTTTTATACATTAAAACTGTGGAAAATCTGCATTTCATGGCAAGGCCCGGAGGCCAATATTATGCATGTTCAAAGTTCTTCTAAAACCGAATCCAACACATTTTCCACAGGCTTAAAGTAAAACTTTCTAAAAGTACTATCATTAGACCAATCAGCCGATTTCATAATATCATTCAAACTAAATCCTCTCATGAAGGCCTTACTTGCCATAGCTCCTCTAACCGAATGGGCTCCAAAAACACTAATATCCACACCGGCCTTAATCATTACTCCCCTTATCCACCTTGCTAAAGTGGGTGTTGAAACAGCCTTATATGGTCTTACATATGAAATAAGTAGTTGTGTACAATTCCCTGATCTCAAACCCAAGGTTCTTTTTTCATACTCCTTTAAACAACTTACCACACACAAAATTCTATCCCCCTCAAAAAGAGGATAAAAAATTGTCTTAGACATAGTCTTTGTTCTTTTCCTAATTTCAAAACAAACACCTGGCTGAAAAAATCTTGAATTCACCTCCAATGCTCTTACATCTGAAACCCTCCTAAAAGATACTAGACATAAAAGCATAGCTAACTTCCATGATAAGAGTTTCAAATCTAAACTAGAATTTGCTCCCCAACTCTCCAACTCCCTTAATACTACTGAAACATCCCAAAGTGATGAATACTTCGCTCTTGGTGGATGCATAATACGCTGACCAACAGGGACTCCATCAACCAAAGCATGGTCTTCTGAAATCGCCGACCTGCTTGAATTTACTGTACTATACGCCAAACCTTCTTCAAACTGTCCCGACAAATAATCTGCCACCACTACCACAGGTGCCGATATGGGATCCATATCCCTCTTAATACACCAATCATTCCACTTTCTCCATGCTGAACCATATGACTTTGAAGTCCCTTTTGACCAGGATTTAGACACAAGATCCTCCACTCTCTTTGATAATCCATGCATCTGCCATACTCTCCTGAAATCAACCAAGCTATTAACCGTAACTGCCCTGTCACCACCAATTCGTGAACATTCCCTTGAACATCCTGAAGTATTTCCCTTATGTTTGCCAATAATACTGGATCCTCCACCAGAAGATCCATCACATCCGAAAACCACACCTGAGCTCTCCAAAAGGGGGTTATCAATATTAATTCCGCTTGCTCCCTCCTGACCTTGTTCAGAACTCTCTGGATCATCGAAAAAGGAGGAAACGCATAGTTCCTTCCCTCCTTCCATATCTGAAATGCATCCACCCCTTTCGCCTCTGGATCCGGTGTCCAACTGTAAAAATCTTTCAACTGAGTATTCAATCTTTCTGCAAAAAGATCCACTTTCAGCGGACCCCACAACCTCTCCAAACTCAGAAAAACTTCCCTCTTCAGCCTCCAATTGCTTACATCCCTCAGATTTCTTGAATACCAATCTGCTTCTACTTTGCTCAGCCCTGGTATAACTGTGCCTGAACCTTTATCTCCCTTTCCAAGCAAAACTCCCAAAACTCCTTGGCAAGCTCTGCCAATCCCCTTGACCGAGCACCTCCCATCTTGTTCACATACCGTACTGCTGACAAATTGTCCATTTTCAAAAGAACACAACACTTCACCCGATCCTTTACAAAGCTCTTTATCGCAAAAGATCCTGCTAGGAGTTCCAAGCAATTTACGTGCATCACTCCTTCTTTCTTCGACCATTGTCCCCCCATTGCAACCATTCCACACCTTGCACCCCATCCGTGCATGCTCGCATCCAATTCTATCTCTATTTCCGGCATCTCTCCAAAAATTGCCCTTCCGTTCCAAGCATCCAAACTCATTATCCACCAATCCAACTCCTCCTGAGTTTCCTGATTCATTCTCACTTTCTGTGAATATCTCGCATCCTTCCTTAAATGACATGCCTTCAACCTCTGTAAACCACGATAATGTAGTGGAGCTGGGAATATTGCCTGAATCGAGGATGACAGAAGACCCAGCAAATGAGCCAACTGTCTCAGAGTTATCCACTCCGCATTCCTGACTCTCCTCACTTCCTTCCTGATTCTCCTTACCTTCTCCATCGGCAACTTCAATACACATTCCAATGTCAGTATCTGAAAACCTAAAAACTTCATTTCCTGATGCGGTACAACACAAGACTTCTCCTTGTTCACTATAAAACCCAGATCCTCTATGACCTTCACAGCGAATTCCATCTGTTCCTTCACCAGAGTCCTCTCCTCTGCCATAATCAGAATATCGTCCAGATACACAATCAGACGAATCCCTCTTGATCTCAACCATGCTACCACAGGTCTCATCACCTTGGTAAAGCACCATGGAGCACTTGTTAGCCCAAATGGAAGACTCTTGAATCTCCATCTCTTCCCTTTCCACCTGAATTGCAAAAAGTCTCTTTGCTCCTGACACATTGGAATCGTTAGATATGCATCCTTTAAATCTAACCTCGTCATCCAATCTCCTTTCCTCAACAAGTCTCTCAACATGTGTATCCCTTCCATCTTGAAATGATTGTAACCAACCCAATCGTTTAGCTCTCTCAAATTTATTACCGGCCTCTTTCCTTTCTCTTTTTTCTCCACCAAAAACAAATTGCTTACGAATCCGCCTTGAACTTCTCTTGCAGGCTCTATTGCACCTTTCTCTTCCAATGCCAACACCTCCTCTGTCACAAGCACTTCCATCTCTTTTTTGAATCTTAATATTTTTGGTACCCTCACCTGAACTGGAGTACCGATGAAATCTATCCTGTAACCAACTATAGTTTCCAACACCCAAGGATCCTGAGTAATTTCCTCCCAACGTGAAACAAATTGGGCTAGTCTGCCGCCCAATTTTGATCGAGTAACAGAATGGTCTGCTAGAGGTCTTACCTGAAAATCCTCTTGGTCTCCTCTCAGCACGCGAGCTTCTCGCTCTTCCCCTCTGCCTTTGCGGAAAGAAACTTCCCTGATCTGACCTCGAGAACACATATCCTCATCCAAAACTTGCTCCATAGGGTCTTGACCCTCTTCCAAAATTTCTTCTGGTGAAGCCTTGTCCTCGGCCGGGAAACCGACCCCGCGTTCTCCCGGCCAGCCCAAAAACCTTCCTAATGTTTTTTTGGACCTTTTGTAAGCTATTGAAGGTGCCTACATATCTAGCCATGTCCTTCACAAAATCATCTCCGAAAAGTAGGCCTTCACTTTCTTCACCCAACTCCTTGCTAGCTAATTCTGCAAGCTTTGGGTCTATTTTAAAAAGACTACTCTTTCTCCTTTCTATACACAATACTGCATTCGCATTTCCCAGCAAACAAATTGCCCTTTGCAGCCACTGGCGCATCTCAATTACATCCACACCAGTGTTACTTCTATGTGCTTCCTCACACATATCAAATACTTTAGTCAGCGGGTCCAAGATGTCCAAAAGCCTATCTTGGCAACCCTTTAAACCCTTGTCAAGTCCTCTTCTAGGATCCCGCCCACCTTTATTTATAAAGGCCAACATCTTTTGATCTAATTCAGGTGTGTATGCCACCTTACTATTCAGACTAGGCCTTGGCCACTCCGATCGTAGCCTTGTTCTTACCTCTTTAGGTATTTCTCTTCTAATCCAAAACCTTATATACTTGGCTACATGCTCAGCCGGAGTCCACTGTGGTGATAATTGATGCTGAATCAACAGTGAGTCAAACATTTCCTCTCCTTGAGGATCCACAAATTCACCTATTTCCATTTTAATTTCTTTTTCATCATATTTCCTTTTCTTTATAGGGACCTCTTCAACATCTGAATCCTCCAGGCTAGAACTACAAGTCAGTTCCACATCACCTGAGGTTGAACTTGAATCACAAGACACCGCACTGTGCTTCCTTTTTTGCGCCTTTATTGCTCTTATTTTGGCCTTTATAGCCTTATCCTTCTGAACCTTACGTTCCTCACCAACCATTTTTTTACCTTTCTCCACATATTTTCTTTTCTCCTTCCTTTTTCCACTTACACCAGACCTCCCTGCCACAACCTCGACATCCTCAGTTGTCCAATAGTTCTCTTCCTCACCACTTTTCTGTCTATTGTCTCTTTTCCTTATACTTTTTTCAAAAGTATCTTCTATTTTCTTATCTATTGATGCTGTCAATCCATCAAACATCTTCTCCATATATGATTTCATCTTATCCTCCAAATTCCCCTCCATATTTTCCATTTCAACTAATATTTCAATTTATTACTTCCAAATATTCCTCTCATTCCAAATAAATATTCTCCTTTTTTTAAATTCTCCAATCAAACTCCTAATCCTACCTCTCAAAACAACACCTCTCAGATTCCCAACCTTCCTGACCAAAATTCGACCTTTCTGTGAGAAAAAAATGATTACTCCCTGTCAGAAACTGACATCGGTTCACTTCGCTTTCCCAACATATGGCAGAATGTAATCCTTTACCCTGTAAAGCTCTCTCCCCAAACTCTCAAAATGGCCGCCGTACGTCGCTCTTGTATTTTCGGCTCCTTTAATTCAATTCTCAATTCTTTTCCCCTCAAACGCGCTCATGCGCAACCTATCAGCCGCTCGAGGTCCGTAACCACGCACGCGCTGAAGCGCGCCTAGCAACAATCAACTCGAGTCCTCTCGCGCGTGGCTCAACTTCTCTCGCGCACGTAACGACCTCCTCAACTGCAACGGTAAATTCACTTTTACACCAAGCCAGCTTTTGCCTACCAAAAACATCCACATACTTATTCCGCCTACTACCTGAGCCTCTCTCCCTAAGCGTCATTCACGCTTTATAACCCGACATACTCATCTTTAAAACGCTCCGTTTATTTTTTTTTTAAATTACCCTCTCTTGCTTAACTCACAACCATAAACCTTATACTGTTTTCTTTAAAACCTTACATTACTTGCTATATTAGCTTTTACATCCATATTCCTTAAATGATTTAGTTCATGCAAATGTACTTATCTTCCTGTTCGAGCAACAACAAAAGAGGAAGATGGCTGCCTGTTCAGGGGATATAAGCATTTTCAGTGTTCTAGAGTGCTTATTCGTATTCTAATTCCATGTGATGTTGCTGCTGTTTGAGTAGTAATAAAGGAACTATGCATAATATTGGCCTCCGGGCCTTACCATAAAATCACATATATATCTGGGCGGAGCCTAACCACACATCTCATCGTGAGATCTGATTGGCTGTCAGCACTTCATCCAAGAAGTGTTGGCAGCCATCTTGGGACCAATATACATGATAGCACCTCATTAAAAAGCATTGCAGTTAATAGAAGGTTTTAAGACTTTAGTTACATTACACATCATTTGTTGATGGTACCATACTCGTTTTAGGAATTGTGGTGTGTTCTAAGGTGATTTTACCATGTGAAAAAGCCTTCTGCTGTGATATCATGAATCATGTTTGAGAGATAACTATTTTATCATGCTTTTCCCACAGAGGTTTGGAAGGTGATCTGTAAGCTAACTGACAGCATATTTTCTGTAAATTCACATTATCTTTCTCAGTCATGTGAGAATGAAGTCTGACATTCTCAGTAAAACATGTACATCCAACAAGGGCAGAGACTGTCAGTTCAAAATTTGCGAACATACATGACAAGAATTTTCAATTCTATTAAGGACAAGGAGGCGAGGATTATGCTTTCTCATTACTTTATTAGAAATGCTCAGCAGCCAATTAGAAGAAACGTTAGATAAAAGAAAAACTACAGTACCCATGAACACCAGGGTACCACGTGACCAACCATAGAGTCCCCCATATAAAAGGTCATGTAGATGGAATTACGTCCTCTTTCTTTGGTGAGGAACAGTTCTCATTAAACAGGAAGTCCAATTAAAATGATGAACGTCAGATAAAGGAACCCATCAGCAACAGCCATCGACCACTTCGAAGAAGCAGGACTCAGCATCCGCAGAACACAGGAAACAGAAGACCATCAAACAGGATAAGCAGATGGAACAGAAACCGTCTACTTCGGATTAGAACCTGAAAAGAGACATACTGCCGTAATACTCATCTAATAAAGAGAGTGAAGTCAAATTAGGGGGGGGAAATATAGAGAAACAAGGAATTGCGTCAAACATAATCAATAGGCAAAATAACATTAGAATGCAGAACATGTGCATAAACAATGACAATGGGTGGGATAATCCTCGCCTCCTTGTCCTTAATAGAATTGAAAATTCTTGTCACGTATGTTCGCAAATTTTGAATTCTATGTCAGGACAGGAGGCTCCGATTATGCTTGTTCAAAGCTGATCCACCACTACAGAAGCAATATGTTCAATAGGTGTATAATAAAAGGTTTTGAACACAGAGTCAGAAGACCAATCTGCGGCTTTCATGATGTCCAATAATGAAACACCCATCGAGAATGCTTTGGAAGCCATAGCCCCACGTGCCGAATGAGCACCAAAAATGGAAACATCAATGCCAGCCTCAGACATAAGCCATCTAACCCAGCGAGCTAAAGTAGCTGGGGTAACAGGACGAAAAGGCTTTTGCAAAGCAATCAGTAATTGACCATGCCTATCTGAACGTAACGGAGCATTACATACCTCATAATCCTTGACACATTGAACAACGCAAAGGTTGGGATGATGAGTAAAGGAAGGATAGAAAATCGAGGTAGTAGCCGTTTTGGTGCGTTTGGAAAGAAGAAAAGTGACACCCTCAGGTGTAAAACTGCGACCTGCCAAGTCCAACGCACGAACATCAGACACTCGTTTGCAAGAAACAAGACATAACAGCAAAGTCAATTTGGCTGAGAGTTGCTTACGGGAAAGCAAGGAATTAGAAGGCCAAGCCTCCAAAAACTTTAAAACAATGGAGACATCCCAAAGCGAGGCATACTTAGGGCAAGGAGGATTCGACAGACGAATACCTTTAAGCAATTTGGTAATCAAAGGATGCTCATCCGCAGATTTACCATCGATATGAATATGAGCCGCAGAACGAAAGTTGTTGACCGTGCGATAAGCCAAACCGGAGGAAGCGAGAGAGGCTAGAAAATTAATGATCAGAGAGACATCCGCTGAAGCGGGATCAACCTCCCGTTGAACACACCAGTCACACCATCGTTTCCATGAGTCTCTATATCGTTTATGCGTATTGGGAGACCAGGCTTCGCTGATAAACTTGGAAGCGTCGCGTGAAAGGCCTGGGAGCGACCAGCGATCCCCGAAATTCGCCACGCTATCAGAAGGAGATTGCCCGATAGAATGAGGGGATGCGGATTGCCGAGGAGATCCAACAATAGATTCCACTTCTGGGGAAGAAGGAGAGGCACCGCACAACACATCTCCAATAGAACCGGGAACCACGCCTGAGCCCTCCACAGAGGAGCAATCAGAATAAAATCGGTTTGATAGCGTATCGTGCAAGCCAGGACCCTGGGAATCATCATGAACGGGGGAAAGGCGTAGCACAGAACCGACGGCCAAGTCTGAAGAAACGCATCCGTGGCTAGGGCTTTTGGAACCGGCCTCCAGCTGAAAAACAGAGGGAGCTGAGTGTTTAGGCGAGAAGAGAACAGGTCTAACTGACACTGACCCCAGGTCCGAAGGAGAGAGCGGAAAATGCGAGGATGAAGCCGCCAGTCGCTGAAGTCGCGAAGATGGTGAGAGTTCCAGTCCGCAATCTGATTGTGGCGACCAGGAAGATATTCGGCAATAACAGTGATCTTTTGTTGTAGACAGAAGTGCAAAAAATCTTTGGCGATCTCCGCCAAAATCTTGGATTTCGTTCCCCCTAACTTGTTGACATACCGGACCGCTGAAACGTTGTCCATGCGGAGAAGAATGCAACAATTGGATTGAAGAGGAGAAAAACACCGGATCGCAAATGATCCCGCCAGGAGTTCTAGGCAGTTTATATGAAGAGACAATTCCTGGGAGGACCACTGACCCCCGGTCGAGACGGGACCGCACCGGGCTCCCCAGCCCCACAGACTGGCATCGGACTCTATCACCAGATCCGGAGATGAGCCGAACAGGGCTCGCCCATTCCAGGCTTCCATGTGGTCTAACCACCATTGAATTTCCCTTTTTGCTTCCTCGGAAAGAGGAATTAGATCGGAATAGCGAAGACCTTTTTGGAGATGACGGATCTTCAACCGTTGGAGTGCCCTGTAATGCAGAGGACCCGGGAAAATCGCCTGAATGGAGGACGCCAATGGACCGACAACACGTGCTAACGATCTCAACGACACAGTCTGTCTGGAAAGAACCGACATCAATTCCCTCTTGATGTACCAAATCTTTTGATTGGGTAAGAGAAGTTGACAGGAAAGAGAATTCACTTGGAAGCCCAGAAAATCTATCACCTGTGTTGGAATCAAGACTGATTTCTGAGGGTTCACCAGAAATCCCAGAGATTGTAAAAGGTCGATAGACCACTCCAGATGCGTCAAGACTGTGAGGGGACAGTCTGCCATGATAAGAAGGTCGTCCAGATATATTACTGAGCGAACACCCCGAGCGCGCAAACATTCCACGACGGGCCTCAGAAGTTTCGTGAAGCACCAAGGTGCCGACGAGAGGCCGAACGGGAGAACCTTGTATTCGTACCAAGTTCCCATCCAACTGAATTGAAGGAACCGACGATGTGGTTCGAAGATGGGAATCGACAAGTACGCATCTTTGAGGTCGAGACGAACCATCCAATCCCTCTCGCGAAGAAGATCGCGCAATAAATGAATCCCCTCCATTTTGAAGTGTCTGTAAACGACACCTCCGTTGAAGTCCTTCAAATTGAGAACTAAACGGGAACCACCCCCTTTTTTCTGTGCCAGAAAAATAGTGCTGATGAAACCATGGGGATGGGGAATAGTTTGAATGATTGCCCCTTTGTGGAGAAGAGACTCGATCTCTGCCGAGATTAACCCCTGGTCTTGAAGAGAGAAAACTAGAGGATTTGGAGGGTGGGATTGATGTTGGGGCTGATAAAACTCTATTTTGTAACCCTAAACGGTTTGCAGTACCCAAGCATCGTTGGAGATCAGACGCCAATTGTGCAGAAAAAATCGGATTCTGCCCCCCAGAACCACATCGGAAACAGGAATCAAGCTCACCTGAAGTGTTGGAATCCTAGTAGCCACCTTGGTTTCCACCGGAACGTCCCTTACGAAATTGTCCTTTCCCTTTGCGAGAAGGATAGAAGTGGGAACGGGAGTTGTAGCCTGTATCCTGACCACCGCCTCTTTGGGACTGGAATCCCCTGAATTGTTGAGAGCCACGGCCGAACGAGCGTCCCCTATGTCGTCCGGCCCTGGCAAAAACCGGACGAAGTGCACGCCGAAGTGAAGCCTGGGCTTTATCAAGAGCGCTGAAAGTCGCTACAAACTTGGTAAGTTCTTTTAGAAAAGGTTGGCCGAATAACAGACCCTGAGCTACAGGACCGGACTCAGAAGGGGAGAGTTCTGCCAATTGTGGATCCAATTTTAGAAGAATTGAGCGACGGCGCTCGCTGGAAATTGTACAGTTAGCATTACCCAACTGGCAAATAGCCCTCTGAGACCACTCAATAAGCTCGTCAGGGTCCACAAGAGACGAAGATTCTTTGGCCTGAAACCCAAGATCTAAAATCTTTGTGAGTGGACCTAGCAAGTCTAGCATTTTATCCTGACAGGAGCGCCAGGATCTGTCAAGACCCTTCTTTGGATCTTTGGCGAATTTTTTAAGATAGGAGACCATCGTCGGATCAATCTCCGGAGTGTCCACTAAATGATCGGCAAGATCCGGGCGAGGAATGTGTGCTTGTACATATTCCGACACAGCAGGAGAAGGAAGCCAGGAAGAAGAATGCGGATGATAGAGGTCCGAAGGTTCGAATGTAAGGACCGTCAACATAATGCTCCTTCCGAGACTTCTTACGTGGCGGTGGAACATCCTGATCAGAGGGTGAGGAATGAGTACCTTCAGTGTCTGTTAACATTCCAGAGGATGCAGAAGCGCCCACCGATGTCAAGGAGGAAGACTTATCTGTGGTTAAAGTTTTAGCCAATTTCTTAAAATCCGACCTATACGGATTAGCTGGAGACTTGGACAAACGGGAGGTTGGCAACCAGCCCTGTTGTTTGGCGTATTGTGTCAAATGACGTTTTAATGGGTTGATAGCACAGGCAAGTGCTTTATTAACTGAGTGTTGTACACCCTGGTCCAATGCTTCCACCAAATCATGCTCTAGAAAACTAGAGTCGTCATCCTCATAAGAATAGTCATCTTCATCAAGGTAATCTTCCATAATGACACAGTACTGCGATAGTAATGCCCACAAGATGACACTTAATTATTAGTAATGCCAAAGGCACAATGCAGGGGGAGTGAATAACCCCACAGCAAGCCAGCAGGACAGGTAAAACCTGACACTGTATAAAATTTAAATGTGGAGGGAGGGCTTGCTGAAACAAATAATCACTCTAGGCAGAGCCTATGCGTTTTTATACAGCCCAATGCTTATGAATTGCAAAGGGCGTAGTCGGGGCTGAGGCACAAAACGAGGCTGTGGGCAGCGTTGAGAGGACAACCGTCTAATTTTCAAGCTCCGTGTGAAAACACGGAAGATAAACACACAAAATGGCCGCCGCGCATGCGCGGTAATGGCCGCCTCGTCAGAAATGAAAAGAGGAGCTCGCGCGCTTAGCGCGCGATTCCTCCAGCCCCCGTTCTCCCGCTCCACTCAATTTAATAAAGACACGGGCGCTTTGCAACGTGCCCGGACCTAGGGAGGTGAACCCACGCTCCCGTGAACCCCCGACCGCTAACCTCGCGACTGAAGGAAAATAAACAAAAAGCGCGAGCGAGTACGAGGGACACAACGCAAATCGGCGTTAAAGTGTATACACAGCAATAAGCAGCGCAACAGTTTCACAAAGCACCATGCAAGAAAATATACATAATAAAGCACTTAACTGGCTGCGGAGCAGCAAAGAAAGAGGACGTAATTCCATCTACATGACCTTTTATATGGGGGACTCTATGGTTGGTCACGTGGTACCCTGGTGTTCATGGGTACTGTAGTTCTTCTTTTATCTAACGTTTCTTCTAATTGGCTGCTGAGCATTTCTAATAAAGAAATGAGAAAGCATAATCGGAGCCTCCTGTCCTGACATAGAATTGATTCCTTTGTGTTCTACTGCAGCTTCCCAGAGTGTTCTAAAGAACAACTAGAGCGCTAACAGTCCTACTTCTGACAAACGTATGGCACACCTGAAGCCATCTTGGTTGGAATAAAGTGGTAACTCTTAAAACATTTAATTTAAAAAGGAACAAAATGAGGGGGTTCATTTTGCCATAGAAAGTATGATTAGTGCTGCAGAAAGAAAAATTAGGGCACATTTTGAGTGACTTCTCAAATCCTCTTCTATTTCATAACAAATTCTGACATGCAGACTGAAACATGCACTTTCAATACCAGCAGCAGACTTCCCTGGTGAGCAGTAGCTTTCCTACAGTGATCTAATAAGCAACTAGAGTGCTAACATTCTGAATTTATGGCAAATTTGTGACACATCTGAATGCCTTCTTGATGGAATCAAAGTAAAAAACTGAAAGTATTTCCTACTGAGGAGACTGTAGTAAATTAGGAAATTAGGAAACATCATGAAAAATAAGTCTCCCAAAATGGCCACCAGAGACAAAAGAGCCAGAATGTAGCCCAAATATCACCCAGATGTAGCCCAAGTATAGCCCAATGACAGAATGTCCCAGAGTGTTCTAACGAACAACTAGAGCGCTAACAGTCCTACTTATGACAAACGTATGGCACACCTGAAGCCATCTTGGTTGGAATAAAGTGGTAACTCTTAAAACATTTAATTTAAAAAGGAACAAAATGAGGGGGTTCATTTTGCCATAGAAAGTATGATTAGTGCTGCAGAAAGAAAAATTAGGGCACATTTTGAGTGACTTCTCAAATCCTCTTCTATTTCATAACAAATTCTGACATGCAGACTGAAACATGCACTTTCAATACCAGCAGCAGACTTCCCTGGTGAGCAGTAGCTTTCCTACAGTGATCTAATAAGCAACTAGAGTGCTAACATTCTGAATTTATGGCAAATTTGTGACACATCTGAATGCCTTCTTGATGGAATCAAAGTAAAAAACTGAAAGTATTTCCTACTGAGGAGACTGTAGTAAATGAGGAAATTAGGAAACATCATGACAAATAAGTCTCCCAAAATGGCCACCAGAGACAAAAGAGCCAGAATGTAGCCCAAATATCACCCAGATGTAGCCCAAGTATAGCCCAATGACAGAATGTCCCAGAGTGTTCTAACGAACAACTAGAGCACTAACAGTCTTACTTATGACAAAAGTATGGCACCCCTGAAGCCATCTTGAATGGAATAAAGTGGTAACACTTAAAACATTTAATTTACAAAGGAACAAAATTAGGGGGTTCATTTTACCATAGAAATTATGATTAGTGCTGCAGAAAGAAAAATTAGGGCACATTTTGACTTCTCAAATCCTCTTCTATTTCATAAATAATTCTGACATGCAGACTGAAACATGCACTTTGAATACCAGCAGCAGACTTCCCTGGTGAGCAGTAGCTTTACCACAGTGATCTAATGAGCAACTAGAGTGCTAACATTCAGAATTTATGGCAAATGTGTGACACATCTGAATGCCTTCTTGATGGAACCAAAGTAAAAAACTGAATGTATTTCCTACTGAGGAGACTGCAGTAAATGAGGAAATTAGGAAACTTCATAACAAATAAATCTCCCAAGATGGCCACCAGAGACAAAAGAGCCCAAATGTAGCCCAAATATCACCCAGATGTAGCCCGAGTATAGCCCAATGACAGAATGTCCCAGAGTGTTTTAAAGAACAACTAGAGCGCTAACAGTCTTACTTATGACAAAAGTATGGCACACCTGATGCCATCTTGATTGGAATAAAGTGGTAACACTTAAAACATTTAATTTGCAAAGGAACAAAATGAAGGGGCACATTTTGACTTCTCAAATCCTTTTCTATTTCAGACTCCTTGTGCCCTCCAGTAACGTCTCAGGGGCTTATTTAGAAGCCCTTTGCACAGAGGCGTTTTAAGGCATGTGCAAAGTGGGCCCTGGCCCCCAGCATTTTAGGGTGCCCCCAGATAGAGCCGGCTCTGTTCTTGCCCCGAAGACCTTTAATAATTCTTAGCAGATATTTTTACATACATTTTTCCTTTACTTTTAATGTGGTTGATGTACTGAAGTCCAGTACAGACATTTGGCACAGAAATGTTTGTTTGCACCACCATGCCACAACCATAAAAACTGTTTCCTCAAAATCAAAACAGGACCTCACATATCAGAAATGGCAGAGGATCACAAACATTATTTGCAATAATATCAGTGAGAAGCTGCTGTATTACGATAATCAAATCACATGTTACTATCCCTCAATATTAGATGTAAACACATTTCAAATTTGAACGAGTGTGCTTGTACACTGTCTGTGACCTGGCCAAAGAGGGCACGAAAGAGTTGGAACCGTTTCATAAATTCAAAACGGTTACGAACAGTGTCCCCCAAAATACGTTTGGCCCAGGCCCCCGACATCATTAAGATGTCCCTGCCTTTGCGCCGCACGTATGTCACTTTTTCCCATATTAAAGGAGATGCACCGGGAGCGCAGGGGGGCTTGGAAATAAGCCCCTCCTTGTGTTTATCCCGTGCCTCAGGAGGAATTCACTTCCTTTGAAGCACAGCAGGACTCCTCCACCATCAAACTGTCCCCATCTGCACTATGGGCCCTGAAATCCAGGCTCCTCGCACCCTCCAGCAAAGTCTCTTTTTTAAAAGAAATTGCCTCTTTGCCATCGTAAGTCTTTAATGTTTTCACTGTTCTGAGTTTCAAAGGTCCGTGCTTGGCTAATTACCATACTGATTTCTATCTCTGATTGATTTTTGTGTTAAGGTTTGTGATTTTAATGTTTAATTAGATTTGTTTGTATAGATACATTCATTATTATTATAAAGTTATTAATGGAGTGATTGATTGATACATGAGTATAATTTTAGACTTCATTACAGTAAAGTAACTTTTTTGTTTGTAAACAAAATTCCCATAAACGTTAATTCATACATTTTAAGTAGCATCAATACTGTAACAAACTAGACAGGTAACAGACTACAGATTCAAAGAGCAACTGATTTATTGTTATTCCCGCATGCCTGCCCTTGCCATCTTTTCAGTTTAAATTTGATAACGCATGACTCTTTCACAAATAAGGTCCTGGAACCTCTAATGTTTATAAAGATCTGCTGGTGCTTGTTTTACTTTGCATCCCCCATTCTGTTCGTGCATGCATCACAAAGATTTGTTATGGATGTTCAAAATAAGAACTAGTACATCATGTATAAACAAACAGCAACACAAAAAATGACAGTGCAATTTACATGTGAAACCAGATCCACGTGTAGAAACTATGTAAGCAAAATGTTCTTAAATTGTTTTAGAACCGCAATTGCGATTTTGTTTTAAACATTTACCTACAAATAAAGCTTGAAAAAGCACAATATTATGCTAAAATAATGAGCAAAGGGGCTACCTAACAGTTCAAGAATCTTACAGCGAAAAATATAGATTAGGTATTGATGTGCTTCATGGTCTGACTGACTTACATAAAAAGGAAATTAAACCTCTTAGTGACATCTTTAATCCATCTTGGTAAGACAAGGTCATGGCCCTTTGCAGGTTGGAGATTTAAGCTAAATAAAGTCTCTCCAATGAAGATTAATTTTCTTTTTTCCAAAGTTTTTTCTTGTAAGATAATTGTCCAATCTGCATGAGGCATTTTTCACAAATTATGAATATGAATTTTTTTTTAAAATAGAACAGAAAGAAATTTGACACCATTCTGCAGCCTGTATGGGCTAATTGTGATTTAGTCGCCTGATTGAGACAATAATAAAAACACTTTCATAATTCTTTTTTAAAGGAAAAGTGAGAGAAAAGCAAGACAATGCAGCTAGATATGCTGACCCTACAAAGGCTGGAAAACAAACTCTTCTACTTTGAGGATGCACACTGCTGACTCCTCCAATATGCTATCATGCCTGTCAGTGTCAAGTGCTACAGTTCGTTTTAGCAGTGACTTAGGACCTGCCTAAATGCAAAAAATCTCAGATTTCTTCCATCATGGAGGAGGAAGGGTTGTTTATGCAAGAAATGCTTCCTACTTCTTCAGGGGATAGCCATTAATAATCATAAGCAGGGAAAAGAATAGCAAGCCAATCCCAATCATTCGGTGAAAGGAAAATATAATTTTTTCCTAATCTATCGAGTCTCTCAAGGTGAAATGGCTGTTATACATGATTTCTCAAAGTTCTTTGTGTCCAGTTCACCTCCAAAAATGACTATATCGTTTCTGATTCTGACACCTCCAAAAATCTTTAAAGTTATTAATCTAAAATATTCCTAAAAAACTATATATTTGGTAGAGTGTGACCTCGTGCAATACCTACCCCTTCTCACACACTTGGACTTCCTCCTTCCATAACACTTTCTGTTGTCAACCACCAAAAGTGTATGTATGTTAAAAAAAATATTTAAGGGACCATCCAGGACACCATCTTTGACGTAGATTTTTTCTTGGGCTATTTCACAATGTTGTCAATAACCCCATGGAAATTACAGCTATCAGTTTAACAGATGCAATTTGTTATCAAAAAACATAAATATGGTTAATGTACCCAGGAAGTCAACTATGTTCTCGATAGGAGTGAAAAAGTGCATTGTGAGATCATCCCTGAATCTTTATTAAGGTTCATATTTAATGGAGGGCTGAAACGCAACTCAATGAAAACTAAACCATTCCTACCTTAGTTACTCCAGTCTTTACTGCTTCTGGATGATGTCTAAGGAGAAGTCTCTGGTTTCTCCAGAATTTTCACCAGGCTGTTTTATACTGGTGTGTATCTTCCTTTAAAGACTTCTTGTAGGGATTAACCAGAGTCAATCCATTGGCCGGTTCAGTTCTGGAATTTAAACCTATGGGAAAAATATTAATAAACGTGATGTCCTTATGGCTCAGGTGAATTTAAGGTGTCACTGCCATCTAATGACTGAACTTCCATCTGACTGCATATTATTTGCAACACTGTGTTTAAGCTTGGTAAAAATGTGTGTGTAGCATAAACAGCTGGCCATGATAATGTCAGTGGAATGAAGGGGTCTGGCAAGAGATGTTGCTCAATTTATCAATGAAAAACCCAAACCCTCTCAGACTCAAATGACAATAATCATTAATGCCTAGATGTTGCGTTTGGATCACAAAGAGTCATTGCAGTATCCACAATAATGAGACAATGCTGACAGTATCAGTACTTCTTTACTCTTTTCCCAGCTACAGAAACAATTGCTTGATAGAGTAACATGCCAGCCACGTGCACAATAAGAAGTATCAAGCTTGCCTAGGAAAGTAGTGACTCCATGATTTTCAGGAAACAAATCAGGGATAAATGAAAGGGAATGGTAATAAACAAAGTGCTTGATTTAGAATTTGGCGGAGAGGCTACTCCGCCACAAGGGAAGGTCTTCCCGATTGACAATACAACGATTTCTGTCAATGTTAAGAGATGTCCGCTGGGGTGGTGGACATCTCTAAATCTGGCAATTGAAGCATCCTCGGTATGGTGGGAGTAAAATACTCCACCATACTGAATGTTTAACTTTCATCCACAAAACTTTAAATCAGGCCCATACAGAGGAGACATAGGACCTGATTTAGAGTTATTCAGATTTAGGATAAACCATTGGTATGGTGGAGTACTTTACTCCCACAATACTGAGGATCATCCGCCTGCCAAATTCAAAGATGTCCACCATGCCCAGGGGAAATCTCTTCACATTTGCAAGAAGAGCTATCATGGTGGTTCCTGTCAATATAATAAAAGTGTGACATACGCCTCCTACAACATGATGATACTTTCAACATGTTTTTGTATTTTCTAAAATAAAATCTCAAAGCGGAATTTTGTTTTTGAGATATAAAAACAAATTACCTCCAAACCATGAGAGTTGTCTCCCAGGGTTTTGTGGTCATTTTGCAGTTTTCATTGCTACTTACCATCAGGTTTTACCCAGCAGTGATGGACAGTGAAAAATGGCCATTTGACTGCCTAATCTAAATTGGGCGCATGGTCAAATGGCCTAACCTCTAATAGCCCTTACTGTGTCAGCCGTCAGAGGAGGATGTCAGTGACGAAGACAGAGTAGTCTGTCACTGGCAAATTTAGGGACGTCTCATCTGTAAGTCACATGGCGAACCTTCAGTTTGTTGTAGAGGGTACTCCATCACCATTGAGATGGCGTACCCTTCCTCCAGGAGGCACAGAGAGATCATAAAAAAATATTGAGTGAAAAACATTATGGAGGTTTAACCAGAGGAAGGGTGGAAATAGAATAGAGAATGACTGAAAACATAAAGTGAATAACTGCACTACAGGTTTTCTTTACCATCAATAGAGGAAGCAGACAGCAAGACAGATATAGAGGATGGGTGTAAGAACATTGATATTTTGGAAAGATAAGTATAAAAGTGTTATTCAGAGAGATGAAAGAAAGGAAACATAAGGGAAATGTTATGTGCAATAAGCAGGGAAATATAGCAGAAAGAAACCAGGGAAATGCCCTAGAATGAAATAGAGTCAGCAATCATAAAGCTGAAATTGAAAGAAAAATAAAAAACCAAGTGGAAGAGAAAGACTGAAGAAGAATAAAATGGGCAGTCAAAAGTAAAAGGATGATAATCATGCAGAAATGAATTAGAGATATAAGTAAGCCAGAGATGGTGATTAAATAGAGATAGAGACCTTGAATGGATGGATGAACGGATGAATGGAAACAAATATTAAGAAATGCGAGGGGAATAGGAGACAAGTGGCATAAAGAGAAAAAGTAGTGCTATGAAAGGGTAAATAGATGGATTCAAACATAGAAAACCTGAGATAAAAGAATGCAATATAGAAATTTACTGCAATTAGGCATAGGCTACTGGTATTAGCCCTAGTACTCAGGTTTACACCATCAATTGATGTGCCTCAATTTGGTCTTGTATGTATCATTTTGACTGTAAAACTATTCTTTTAAGCATGGTACTCACAAATAAAGCATGTTTGTAGATCCTGATGTGTTGCAACACCACAGTATTCTCCTATTGCCAACCTGTGCCTATCCTCACACCCAGAAGTTGTACCGGAAAGTGTTTCTCAAAACAGTTAATGAGGAATGTGTGTAGCTGACGTCACAAATGCTTGGGGCATATACAAAGCAATGCTTTCTTTCTCAGTGTGGGTAGACCCCTGAGTCGATTTCTTTATATCAAAAGATCTGTGTGACATTGAAAGTGCTCCTCTCACGTCTGTGATATCCAGATTATCATGGGACATAATACTGAATGCAAGAATATGGTTTTCCTTTTTAAAAATAGCAATATATTTAATATTGTGTTGTTTAATATTTTTGTATATACTATTTATTTGTGCTTCTTTGTAGTGTTCTGTATGATATGAATATTTTCTTTTTAAACATTTGACATTGATTTTTAGTAGATTTTATTTTTTGGCTTGGTAATATATTTAATGGAAAAACAACAGATGATGGACGAAATGTTGAAAAAATGAAACACCCCAGTCACAGATCTAGCTTCAATCCATAATTTTTTTGCTTGTCATGCCATTCCAGTTCAGACCCAGCCATATGCAAATCATTCTTCATTCTTCACCCTGCTCCCCATGGGAACAGTTCAGCCCGAACTGCCAAACCAGGTACTCCTTGGACCAAAAACAAGAATCCCGGGAACGGTTTCCGGGTATCACCCCATATCAGTCAGGCTAGCTAGAATGCAGGTTAAATCCATTGTTTTTTCACTCGCCATGCCATTCTAGTTTAGGCCAAGCCATATGCAAATCAGTCGCAGGACGCTTGTTTCTAGTCCAGGGAGGACCTGGCCTGGCAGTTCGGGCTGAAATGTTCCCATCGGGAGCAGGGTCAGAACGGATTTGCATATGGCTGGGACCAAACTGGGGTGTCGTGGCGAACAAAAAAACTATGGATTTAATCCAGTTGTGTGACTGGAGTAAATGTTTGATTTGTTCAGCATTCCGTCCATCATTTGTTCTTTTTTATTTTGTCACCCTGAGTGAGAACGGTATGCTCTGCAGGTGGTCCCATGGTCACTGTGCCACTGGGTTCAAGCTAGACTGGCAGACGAGAGGTGATACCACAAAACGTGTCCCAGGATGTCTGTTTCTGGTCCAGGGAGGACCTGACCTGTCCTGGCAGTTTGGGCTGGACTGTTACCATGGGGAGTAGGGTCATGGCTGTATGTATATGGCTGGGTCCAAACTGCGGTTGCGTGATGAGCATAAAAAAGAATGGATTGAACCCAGATCTGTGAATGTGTGATTTCTTCAGCATTCCACCTGTCATTTGTTCTTTTTGGTAATATATTTAAAGCATTTTATTTTAATTATTTTGTAAATTTTTTGGCAGGTTGCTGAGTTTGTATGGGAGTAGGGTGCGAAGTGTTTTAAAATATATATTTTTTAGATTAATTTATTTATTAGTTGGTTAATTAGCTTATTACGTTTTTTCCTCAGTGTACTTGTGATGGCAACACGAGCAAGTAACTTTGATTGCATTGTGTGGTAATAATCCATCACCGTCCGCACCAACTTCCAGTAAGCTTTCTCTTCTCTCTACTTTGTTGCATGTAAATATATTGCACTGGAATCCATTAGTACATTGTTACATCCCAGCTGCTTGAAGCCGCCCACTTCCAATGTTACACTAATAGGGCTCAGAAAGTAACATAGCTTAGCATACACAAACCAAAGGTTTGCAGACTGCGTTATGTAACTTAATCACACTGTTAAAACCAGTTTGTGAACTGCACACCCCAAGCCAGCACACTACATATTAGAACATTCAAACAGGGTGTCAAGGCAGAAAAAAGCTCAGGAACCAATTAGTGGTGGCTGGGAGCATTGAGGAATTAACAAGCAGGGGCACACACTTGTATAACCAGTCTGATCATCAATCAGGGAGCTATCTGCTGAGTCGCTAGGACAGATACAAAGAGGATGCTTTTTCATAAATTATACATATCAGAGAAGCTCCCAACTGCTAAGCCTCCAGAGGCACAACTTTTTTTCTGAATGATGATAGCCAAAAGCCAAAAAAAGGGTCCAATAAACTGAGGACCTTATTGAACAATTAGTAGGACCTCAGAAGGGGCTGCAATAGAGAGGCAGTAATCCCCCTGGAACCCAAACTAAAAATAAACTCCCTATGAACTTTGCATCTAACCTCAATAGAGGCCCTCCCCAGCTAGAAAGTCTTTAGGACCTGGAATTGGCATTAACCTCTTCCAGCGCAGTGCAAGAGCGTCCCTTATATTCAAGTGCTGAACAAATTACCTCAGTGCCCCAGAAGTTTCTCTATAGGAGCCTAGAAGAGGGGGGTACTGAAAAGAGGTGTTCAAATGTGTGGAGTTCTAGTGTCATAACATCAATATTGGAAGGTATTTGAACTTCAGCTGTATTATCTCATGGTTTCTTTTATCGTATCCTGAGCCCCATCCTTGTCAGTTTAATTAATCTCTCTAGCATTATTATGCGCTATATAAAACACGCATAATATTGGCCTCTTTTGCACTTTGTAGACAGTTTAGACAGACTGTGAAGACTTGGATGACTCATTGTGCTCCCAGACATCCCTTTCATCTGCACACACCACTCAGACCATAATCATAAACAGATTAAGGGAAACAAAGATAATCAGTGAAACTCAAATTAAACAAGACTCTAAGATGAAAGCGCTAAGCAAAAAAACAGATGTATTAGATGACAGATTGGGGTGTTTCACACAGGTTCGTCTGGATACTGTTTTCAGAGTATACAAGCTGGAGGAATGCGTCAACACAGTGGAAATCAAGTATGCAATACAGGTTAAAACATTTCCTCGAAAATGCGAGGACCTACGAAAAAATCTTGATGATCCAACTTGAGGATATCTAGAGTACATGACGAACTTGAACGAGACACAAATGACATAATGGGCAGGTCTTTGTTAGACAAATGTCGAGTAGAAAGAGTTCTTTACAGTTGTCCAATATGGATCTATTCATAGCTAAAGAGCTCACAGGATACCCACAATGATACCATAACCTGGGGGCAAGTCCAGAACTATCTCCACCTACTTTCAGGATTTTAAAATCAAAGAAGCAATTCTTATTATTTCAGTGCAGAGAAGACGGTTTACTGCCAAAACATGATTTGCCTTTTCTTTATTTCCAGATCTGGTGGGGGAGATGTCTAAATGTCACTGGGATTTACGTATCTGGATTCTAGAATTCCATAAGTGTACTGATATTGGGAGAAGGTAATTATGCAATCCTGAGTTCAACCGTCTTAGAATGGAAAAGAATAATTGATTCAGGACTTACACGTGTTGAAATTTGGTGGGGAGAGGTCTTGAGAATGGCTTCAAAGGATACTCCCAAATGCATCCAAAGGGAAGAAGGAAGGTGTGGCTCTTCAACCGTCTGAGAGAGGCCCAAGAGAGGGAGAGATGAGATATTGTAGAGATCCAAAAGCATGTTAGGTGACCACGGAAAGGGGAACTATGCAAGAGATGGTGGAGAGGCAGGATAGAAAGTAATTGGAAAATAGGCAAAAGATAATAGAACCCGGTAACACAGAAATAAAACACTGATCATTGATGTATGTCCAATACAAATTACTTCTATGAATGTTAAGGGAATTACTTCATAGCTTAAAAAAAGTAGGATTAAATGGATATTAGGTACTCTCAGACCCAATATAGTTTGTCTCCAAGAAAGATGGGTGGCTGTGAAGAACAGGGAATCGTAAGCAAGAATTTATGCAAGAATATTTTTTGACAGCTCATCACTTCTCCTAAAGGTACCGATATTCTCATATATAATGCTGTTATCAAATTATTTACAAAAAGCCCATTCGGTGATGTGTTATATTTGAGTGTAAAATAGAACCTAATTTACTGTATATTTCTTCAGTACCTGGTCATAATGAAGGTAAACTAACAATCCTTATGGAAATCAAGGATATACTACAAACGCTGTTAGATAAATTTATAATAGTAAACGATTTTAACTACATTCGCTGTCCCATTAAAGAAAGGATAAACACAACAGGATGCTCTCGAATGACCAGAGCAAAACAAATTATCTACTTTTCATTATAACATTTGGACTTTTGATCCATAGAGATGGAAAAAGTCAGAAGTTAGGGTACATACAGTATTTTCCAATGCACTCTCTCTCTGTACTTAAGAAATGTCTATTTTCTGGTTATTAGAACATTGGCTACATGTGTGACAGATCATTTTAATTCATTATGGGTATAATATTAGCCCCCCCCCATGATCATAAAGGTAAATGACAATCACATGCAAAAACTAGGATGGGCCTTTCCCAAAGCTTAATTGCAGGATAAGATATGAATTCAAGAACTAAGATTGTTTACCTAAAAAATTCTTACTATACATTTGGATAGAGCCAGAGCTAGTTTTGTATGGAATACTATGAAAGCCAGCATCTGTGGCTTCACTAATAAATATTCTACAAGGAAGCCAAGCTTTCTCAGTGGGTGGATTACAGTTATGGGCTAGGCTAATGGAAATGGAATATACCCATGCTCAGTTAATCATTGCTAAACACTCTTCTACATGTTGGAATATGGCTTGAAATTCTATATATAATATGAAAGATTAAAGCACTATGTATTAGCGACTGCAGAACACAAGATATCTGCAATTTGAATAAGGAGACAAAATTGAATCATTCTCTGCTGCTCAAACACTGCAACATATCACATCATGAACTAACTTAGAAATGAATGCTAGAGACGGGAACATCGTACTACCTCTGCTGGGATAGTGTCTGCTTTTGCCCAATTTTATTCTGAGCTTTACACTGATTTAATAGTAATTATATAATTCACAATGCAATTGTTACCTTTATACAGCAAAGAAACTTGTTTAAGTTAACACAACAAGATTCGTGCAGCACCTTTTCAAGAACATTAGAGATAAATCCCTCTAGGCAAAGATGTATTACCTAGTGAGCTATACAAAATCCTACTATCAGAAAGTGGACCTAATTTCCTCCAAATGGTTCAAGAAATAAGGTCTGGTGTGCCCATCCTCAGAAACCTGGAAGAATGCTTGCATGATGGTTTTTGTGAAAAGAGTAAGGGCATGATTTAGATTTCAGCAGACGGGTTACTCTGTCGCAACGCTGACAGATATCTTATCCGCTGAAATATAAATCCCATACTATTCTTTTGGATTTATATTTCGGCAGATGTGATATCCATAACCATTGTGAAGGAGTAACCTGTCCGCCAAAATCTAAATCAGGCCCTAAGTCTCCTTCAATCATAGAATCATGCTGACCTATATCTATTCTATGACCATATTATAAAACTGATACCCAATTATTGAACATAGAACTAATCAGGATAGTGATGATGTAGATACACATTGGCATCATGGATTTATTCCAAGCAGGCAAAACACCCCTTATTGTAATTTAGCAGACATTTTATTTGGTTGGGGCAAAACACTATAGCTACCTACCCATCTTGTTTATGGACTTTGATGCTGTGAAGTCATTTTATCGGGTCAAATGGCATCTTTTGGGTAAGCCACACAACCCATTGAGTTTTCTGAATTTATTATTAAGAAGACTCACAATATATATCAAGATCTAGTAGATATTTTTACTACCAATGTTTGTGCTTAAATTCCTTTAAAATTAGCCGAGTTATAGGGCAAGGCTATCCTCTCCATGTCTGTTCACTCTATAAGCGAAACCTTTTTTGAGGCTTCAACTTAGCCATCCTAATATATTACCTATCTGATTTACTGCAATAGAAGTCAAGCTCTTAGCCTATGCTGATGATGCATTAATAGTTGACCTTGGCCCAGGAAGAGCTCTACAGGTGAGAAGCTTCCTCATTTGGAGTAATTTCTGGGTATACATAAATTGAGACAAAACAGAGATTCGAAATATAGGCCATCTCAATGCATATAAGCAGTACTTGGTTCCCCACACTAAAATATTTCTGAGTTTGACTTACTGAGGCATACAATTTGATTGAGTCTTCTAACTATAAATGAATTCTTAAAGAATTACTGCATTTGCTCCATAAGTCGGAAAGACTCTTCATATCCATTTAGGTCGGTAACATTTAATTAAAATTGTAATATTTACCAGTCTAATGTATATGTTCAGAGTTCTTCTAATTTACCAGCCAATGTCAGTTTTTAGGAATATTGATGCTGTGATTACATCCTTTATAGAGGGACACAAAAGACCTACACACATGCTAAAATTCGTACAATTACTTGCATTTACAGGAGGATCAGGCCTTCCTAACTTTCAGTTCTACTACATGCAGCACTGTGTAACTGATTAAAGAAGCGTATCAAAGACCAGACTAACACATCACAATTCATTGAAACTGTACTGGAAACGCCACTAGCTTTGCCATTATTCCATTTGCCAATCCTGAATATCACCCCAATCACATCCAGTTTAAGGTATTAGTAGCTCTTATTAAAGCTTGGTCGGGTATCTCTAGGTACTTTAAATATTTACCCAAAAATCACAGATATACACCCTTCTGGATTAACACTCTGCTACCTATCCCAATTTTACATACATCATTGTATGCAAATATACAGTTCTGTGGCCAAATATTTCCCAAGGGTAACCTCAAAGCCTTTATCCAATTTAAGGATAAATTAAATGTGAAGAACGTTTTTTCAAAATCGGCAAATTAGATCATTGCTAAATGAAATCAGTCAATCAGCCCCAGATGAGTTGACGAAAATATGTTCCTTGTTACTAGAGGAAGAGCCACAGAAAATGTCAAGGTACTATCATATATTGAATGAATCAGCAGATGACCATTTTACCAAGTGGACAGTAAAGTGGTATAATTGGCTGTGAGAAGATATTACACCCAAAACAATCTCCCAATCAGTCTCCATGAGCTACTCTTTTATTAACTCAGCCAGATTCAGACGCAATTATTATTGTAACTTCTTTGATTTTTATGTCATACTGGCCAACATAGCCAAATGGGTCAGTAATGGAAGACCGAGTTGCCCTAGATTTAGAATTCTAGAGGTGCACCATGTACATATGTTTGCTACCAGTCCTAACATTCAAGCCTACTAGGACAGGACTTTTTATACGTATATTGCCACCTGGTCTCCGTCTGATTTACAATACCCCAGTAAATAAATAAGCTTCAGCAAAGGCACTGATGTATCTTTTATATTTTTAGCTATCTTTGTAGCATGTTTAATGCTTGCTCAACATTGGAAGACTCTATTCAACCTGACATTAACTTATGAGTTTTAGAGTTACTGGACATCTATAATTATGAGAAACAACCCAAGGACTGGACAATTTCCAAAAGATATTGATGGGTAAACTAAGTGTATTTTTTTTTCATTTGTGCTAAATACTTACGTTGTATATAATTTAATGTATGTCGAAAGATGTCACTGGTTCTATTCTGCATTCTAAAGTTAATATGAAAACATTTAGAGTAAAATGATATAAATGAATTCATTAAGTTTTATATGTAAAGTTTTCATTATTTATTAATTTGTTAATTTATTAAATATATAGTTTTAGTTCATGAGTATTTTTCAGTGTAATTGTGCATTTTATGTATCATGAAATATTAAAATTATTTTTCTTGAGTAAATTGTTGGGTTTGTAGGCTAGTAGGGTTTCAGTGTTGTAAAATGTATGTCTTTTCCATCTGTTTATGGATTAATTAATTTTTAATTGGTTTAATAAGTACGTCAATTATTTAGCATATTTTGGTGAACTATGAATAGTTGGTCATTTTGATAAACAGTAAGGTTAATATTTTTTTTTATTTGTGCTTAGGAATATTTTACATTATAACGTGTTAGTGTCTATTATGATAAACTATAAAACATTTTATTAAAAATACCACTTTTTGTGGATTGCTCTTTCTGTAGGGAAGTAGGATTGGAAGTGTTTTTTTAGTCTTTTCTTTCTTTATTTATTAATGAATGTTTTATGATTGACCGCAGTCAAGAAAGTGACGTTGACTTTCTTGAAGTCTTCTGCTAAATACCTTACTTTTTAAGTGCATCCCAGTTTCTCCGTGGCTAAAACATTTTTGTGTGTGCCAACTTAGTTAGCAGAGCTGATCAGAGGTTCATGTCTTTCCCCAAATAGAAGCAAGGAGGTGGATCCCAGTTTCAAGACATTTAAGATTACAATTGTATTCTAGAAAAAAAATTGAACATACTTAAGCACAACACACCATAACTTGAGATGTTCTACAATCTGCCTTAAATATATTGTGGACCTAATCTTTACTTGATTTGGTTTGCACATGCCTTTCCACTCTGACTAGAACCACAACCTTTGAATATTCACTGATCACAGAATTTTATTTTCTCTACACATTACTGAAGTTATCAAGAGCTTCGTATTTTCTGTCTATACCCTGTAGGAAATTCTTTCTTTTCTGATTCATAGATGACAGTTGTCAACTCTTTAATTTCATGTATGGACTTCTGCAATGATCTTTATCTAGACTTAATAAGGCCACAATTCCAAGATGCAAATAGGTTAAGAATCCTTCAACCCATCTATTGCTATATTTTTACTACGGTCTCTTTAAGCCATTAGCTTATTATTATTAGAGTCCTAATTTGTGCTCATGCTCAACAGAGTGGATGAGAAATGTGTGTGCCGCTTGAAGACAGAATGTTTTAATACCAGTCAAATTCAATGAGAGGAAGGGCAATCTTAGCTACAGATGCAGCTTGAAGACCAGGCTTTCCCACCCTGATCCATAATTGTTAAAACCTGAGGCCCCTGTATGACGCAAAGATGTCCTTTGCTGAGTGCCCAAATTAATAGCCTGGTTTGCCACTGTGAATGACTCATAATACAGTATTCACAAAGTACAATGATGTGTTGCAGCTGATGCTTAACATTTAGTGAGGCTTCAATAACAGGATGTGAAGTCAGAATATTTTAACAATGTGCTCCAGTGAATACTGAATGGCCAGAAAAAGTGTACTCCTATTGATGAGAGAGATTACTATGCTGAAATTCTCAGCAACGGATTTAGTACACATCATAAAACTGCCCAAACTGTGACAGGATGAAAGAAGCATTTTGTTTATCGGTCATACAGTTACACCTAGTATAATTCTTAAAGAATAGGGCATATGTGTGCAACATAAATCTGTGCTACTCTTATACACTTAGCAACAAGGGAGAACTGTGTGTTGGGGAAAGTGTCAGAGCAGCCCATTTAGGGGCTGTAGATACACTCAGCGCATCACAAGGAGCTTGGTATCTGCATGTTCGTTCATATTCATTAGTTTTGGATTACATCAATGAAGTTCAGCTGGAGATAGTAGGCTCACATCAAATTAACACAGTCCATAAAAAATCAAAGAATGACTTTAAAACGGCTGTCCCAAGTATTTCTGAAGAACTAGGGGAGCAAATAATTTTACCCTGACAAGAGGGCAATAATAATTTTGGATCTTTGGCAATGCTCAACATGAATACAACTCTATCATGGGAATTCGCCAATAGAGAGATCGGGATTGATCCCTGTGTAGGGCACAATGCTCTTGCAGCTAACACACCAACAGACTGGATACAAAGCAGTGTAAAAAAGAAAAGCAAAAAGCATTTTCCATCTAGGCACCCATGATCCGGATCAACATTTCCGTATTTGTTGGGACTGCCTCACCCTTGCACCAGGTTCAGGAAATAATTGAAGACATGCCTCTTTAAAGAACACTCTATGATGATATAGGACCAGTGCACTAATCAACTACCCCTCAAATTACTTGTTGATTGTATCCTTGAGTTTGAATCTGTATAATGCTCTGCTGCCTTAGGCTATGTTTGTGCTACACATATACCACATACCTACATACATACATAAATAAATACATGCATACAGTGAACCATAGCTCCCTTCCTCTGCAAGGAGCACTGGTACCCAGTATGAGGTCATTGTCATGATAGGATAGACACTTGTCTGGTGTCTTTATAATACACTAGTGCATTGCTAGTGACCCCATAGAATTAATAACCCAGGTATGCCAGGCAAAACTGTGGTACACTTGGATGCCACCCATAAGGAGCTCTGCAGCTATGAGGGTATTCTCGGAAAGGGGAAGATTCTGTTCCTGCCTCCACCATGCTACCACGCCCCTGTGACCCTGGATTCAGAGGTGAAGGTCACCGGAATGCCACACATTTTACAGAATGGAAAGTCTGTTTTGGAAAATTAAGGGTGTTCACTGCAGAGTAAAAATGGGTTGTTGAAATCTTTGCTGGGTAATGCTTAAACTTGTCATTCTTAGCATCAGTTTGGTAGCTTTGGTAGTAGTGTTCTGTGCAAGTTGTCATATTTTGTTGTCCTGCATGAAGCACGGCAAGCCTGTTCCAAATTTAGCACAATGGCGTGACTTCTAAGTGCATGTGTGGTTATTAACATTTATTTATATGTCAGAAAAATGTATAATTTAAACCGTAAGTGCATAGATAAACATGATTATTATTTAGATACACAGAACTGTTTGGGGTGGTTCTTTCATTTGTCCTATCCAGGTTGTAATCCAAACCAAGCTTTTGTGTAGCATAATGCTCCTCACAACTTAGTATTTTCTCGCATGGAACACCCACAACAGGGGCAGAAAGAGGTGCAAGGAATCTGCACCTGGATCAATAGATACTCTGACAGTGATCTGGTAAAGAAGAAAGACTGATCGCCTCTTAAAGGACCCATCACACACTGACATCAGGAACTAAAGTCCCACCCTTCACTCCCTCCATCTACCAACTGATTCAGGAAGGCTTATCAGTAGATCATCTCTGCAAAAGGTCTATTTTAGAAATGTTTGGCTGAAGTATGCACCCAGGCCAGGCAGGAACCACCCCTCTAGTCAGGGTAAGCTAGAAAAACACCAAAAGATAAACTGTTCTTACCCTCTGGTAGCTTAGCACAGAGCTCATCTAAAGAGGCAATGTGTAAAATAGTTGTGCAACACACTCACACACACACACACACACAGTAACACAATGAATACACCACAAAAAGACTCCACACAGGTTTATGAATTATAAACAAATCAAAATCAAAACAACAAAAGTCCAATTTAAGAAGTTGAGATATTGAATTTTAAAGTAATACAAGCAGTAAAGCGCTTACAAACATTTTCATTTATTCTTTATTGTTTGATTAATTAAAATCTTACAATATGATAACAATCACTCAGCTATAAAAGTCCAGTTAAAAAAAAAAGAAACGGATAAGTAGTAAAAACATGAATAAATGAAGCAATATTTTTAAGTAGATTAAATTTGATAATATCAATTTCATAATACTATTTACATATTTATATACATCATACAGTACATCTCAATGTAATTTTGCTGGTCTAATTTTGTTCCAGTTCTTACTAAAAACTTTACAAAAGCTGAGTTCAATGTTATATCGTCAGAGTGTAGACACTTTATCAAGGCTTGCCTGCAAGTCCGTACTCCTCGTGCATTAAAATGCCTCTTAAGTATAGTTTTTCTTTCAGTTTTAAGAACTGGGCATACACACAGTAAGTAAATAATGGTAAAGCGCTTACAAGCAAGTAGCGCTAAAAGGTTACTTTAGGTCATGCTGGACCTGGGCAAAGTCAAAGTTCAGGCCAACTGCGATGGAGTGCCGGCCGGCTAGAGGAGCCAAACAGGCCCCGGTGAACAAAAAAGTTATTTTTCTGTTCACAAACAATGAGATGTGTTGATGGTGCGTCCTGCAGACACAGGGTGCTTCGATCTTCTCCACGCAGTGAAGGTGATGAGTCAGTTCCGAAGACGGGTCCCAGTTTTGAGAGGTGTCGAATGATATGCCAGATTCTGCTGCACAGTCAATAGGGTACATTGATCTCATCAAGATTCAGCGGAGGCGATATGCTGGCCGATGCGTCGATCTCTGGAGGCAGAACACTGCTTCCGAGGCCATGCACCGATTTTACCCCCGCAACTGGGTCGATACGCCAGTTCTTTCACATGCAGACAGGAGAATGGCTGAAATCTGTGTTGCAAGCATCTGGGCCACTTCCAGTAAGCCAGGCACAGGAGCAGGGGTAGAGACTTTAATATCCCTGAGTCTCAAACAACAGGAGGCAAGCCCTTAGAGATATCACATGGAGTGAAGGCAGAGTACAGCTCTCCTTCAGCAGAGTCAGAGAGCAGCAGGCAACAGGGCAGGAAACGAAAAATCAGGCCTTCCAGATCAGCAGTCCAATTGAACCCTTTAAGCAGCACAGCAGTTCTTCTGGCAGAGCTTCAGTTACAAGTCCAGTAGTGTCTGATGTTAGGGGATCAGAGACCAAGTACTTATACTCAAAACTGTCTTTGATGTGGGGGTGACTAAAGCAGCTCTTTGAAGTGTACTGCCAAGCTACCTGTGGGGGGGGGGGGTAATCAGTCCTTTGTATAAGGACAAGACACAGCGTATTCAAGTGAAGTGTTAGCCCCTCCCTTCCATCCTGCCCAGGGCAAAGTCATCAGAGTGCAGATGTATGTAGATGGGTACTCAGACACACCTATCCTTCCTGTGTTGTGGCTGTCTAAAGGGAATATCCAAAGTGTAGCTGTCACGCACCCCAGACATGTATTGAAAACCAGCTGTCAGGCACACAGAGCAATACGTGCAGAGAAATTTCCACTTTCTAAAAGTGGCATTTCTAAAACAGTAATGTTAAATTAACATTGATAGTAAAGAGGTGTTGTAATCTACCTATATTTGGGTGTATTCTTTTATCGAGTTGGATACACTCCTTACAGTCTTTATATTTGGTTTGACCCGTTCCCCCCTTCCACTGCCTTTAGAATTTCCCATTAGGAGTTTACCTTAGAATGTTCATGGATGATCGTTTGCAGCTTGGAGAGTGGATGACTGCAATAAAGAAAGTTCTACTCTTTCCTCGTCATTGAGTTGTTGTTTTTGGTGATAAATGGAAAAGAGGATTTATCATTACCATTCCAAAGATATGAAACATGATACAGCTACCCCTTTCTAATCAGGAATTACAGCTTTAGAGTGTTTTAAGGAATTTGCAAAGCTAGTCTATGAGAGGAGTAGGCCTCACAGTATTGAAAAATAAATTTAGCTGTTTGTCGCTACCAGGACATGTAAATCTAAAACGTACATATCCTACCTTTTGGTTACACAGCACCCTGTTCATATGGTTGCCTAGGATCTACCTTAGGAGGGACGTATGTGTAATAAAAGAGGAGTTTTGGGAAGTTGTTTTAAATGTCAAGTCGAAGTGGCAGTGAACTGCACACACAGGCCCTGCAATGGCAGGCCTGGGACAGGTTTGAAAGGCTATTTGTGTGGGGAGCACAATCAGTGCTGCAGACCCACTGGTAGCATTTAATTCACAGGGCCTGGGTATATGGTATACCACTTTATAATCCCTTACAAGTAAATGAAATATACCAAACAGGTGTAAATCAATTACACCATGTTTTGAGAAGAGAGCCCATGCACTTTAGCACTGGTTAGCAGTGGTAAAGTTCACATAGCCTACAGCCAACAAAAACAAGGTCAAAAAAAGAGGAGGAGGAAAGCAAATGGTTTGGGGTGACCCTTCAGAGTGGGCCATTTTCCAACAGTTTATTTAAATTTTCAAGGAGACCTGCCTTCTCGGTCCCCCCTTCAGTGTCTAGTTCTCCTCAATCCATCTTGGGGGATGTCAACAATACACTTCCGATGTCTGGGAAAACAACCTCACCACCATGTTGTGCAAGAACATGACAGGGGTTTTCAAATGGAACACACAGTCAAACATTACTCTGGGTAACTCATACGCACAATGTGAGTACTACACAGGCCATACACTAAAAATACATACAACAATAGGTACCTTTCGTGTTAGCAGATCCTCTGCTGTAGAAATGACCTAGATTGGAATTTGGTGACATGGAGTATAAATCTCAATGCAGGTTGGGAAGATGCTCTCGGCCAGTGTCAAATAATTCATTTTCAGTGAGTGAAACAACCTTTTACTCCAGTGATGATAGAATAGCAAGGGAAGATCATTAGATGTTATGTTATGTCGATTTGTATAGTGCACTAATCACCCATGAGGTTATCCATGCAATTGGGCAGGGGTGTTGTCCTCTCGGTGTTTAATTGAAGAGCCCGGTCTTCAGCTTCTTGCAGAACTCAAGAAAAGAGCAGGAGGCTCTGGTGCATTGAGAGAGGTCATTCCAAGTTGTGTGTGCAATGTAGAAGTAAGAGCGATCTCTTGCTCTGCTTTTGCAGATGAGAGGAGTATGTGTGAGTGAGGTACAGCATAGGTGTATGTGGCTGTTAAATATTCTGGTTCTGTGTTGCGTCTGGCTTTATATGTGTGTGTGAGATGTTTGGGGAGTCAGTGAAGTTTCTTGAGGTGCAGTATGATGTGGGTGCAGCATGGGAGTTTGAGTATGAGTCTTGCAGTGGCTGACTGGATGGTCTGGAGTCTGTGTAGGAGTTGTTTGGAGATTCCAGTGTAGAGAGTGTTGCCGTAGTCTAGCCTGCTGGTGAAGACTGCTTGTGTGATGGTCTGTATGGTATTCTGTGCCAACCATTTTAAGATCTTTTGCTGCATGCGTAGGATGTGTAAGCATGAGGTCCTCACTGCATTGACTTGTGCCATCATGTTAAGCTTGTCATCTAGGATGATCCATAGATTTCTTGCGTGGTCTGTGGGATTTGGTCTTACCTCCCCATTGCCTACCCAATGAAGTCCAACAGGGAGGTCTTGTTGCCGAATGCCAGTACTTCCATTTTGTCAGAGTTGAGCTTCAGGTAGTTGGTTCGCATCCAGTCTGCTACCATGGTCATGCAGTTGTTAAAGTTGGTTCTGGTGTTGGTTGTCTTGTCCATCAGAGAGAGAATGAGCTATGTTTCATGGGCATAGGAGATGATGGTGATGTCTTGTGATTGGATGATGTTGCTGAGCAATGTCATGTATATGTTGAAGAGGGTGGGGCTGAGGGACGATCCCTGTGGGACTTCGCATATAAGGTTCTTAGTCTCTGATGTGAAAGGTGGCAATCTAACTCTTTGTGTTTTTCCTGTGAGGAAGAAGCAGATCCATTTCAGTGCTAATCCTTGTATGCCAATCTCATGGAGTCTTCCTGTGAAGGAGTTGTGGGAGACAGTGTCAAAGGCCGCAGAGACGTGAAGCAGGAGGATAGTGGCCGCTGTTTCTCTTCAGTCTAGGATGGTTTGAATGTTGTCGATGACTGTGATGAGTGCTCTTTCAGTGCTGTGGTTCTTTCAAAATCCTGATTCCGTGTTCTATAGAAGCTGGTGCAGCTCAAGGTGGTTTGTGAACTGCTGGTTGGTGGTGTTCTCAATCACTTTGGCTGGATAAGACAGCAGAGAGATGGGATGGAAGTTGCTCAGTTGAGTCCATTAGGGCCCCTGAGTGAATGGTCTGCATGATTGCTACTGTTTTGTTTCTGGTGAGGGTTGTTCATTCTTTCAGGTTGCCATCTTGACTGGTGGTGAGTTCTCTGGAGTTGGGTTGATATGCAAAGTTGCTATAGGCATTTCCAATTTTTGCTGTGGAAGAAGTTGGATAGGTTGTCACAGAGATCTTGGGCGGAAGTGATTCTATTGATGGCAGCAGAGGGCGAAGTGAAGTCCTTGACGATTGAGAAAATCTTATTGCAGCTGTCTGAGCTTCCGATGATGCGGTCCACTAGTACTTTTTTTTTGTTGGTGTGTCTCATTTTCTGGTGATAGCATCTGAGTGCAGCACTCTAGGTGGTTCTATTGGTGGTGTTGTGGCTGGCTATCCATTTCCTTTCTAGTTGTTTACAGTGTTGTACGGTGTCTTGAAGGTCTTCTGTGTATCAGCTGGCCTGCTTGTTTGATCTGCTTTGCTTGTTGGGTTTGATGGGTGCGCAGGAGACTTCTCCTTAAAGAAGGAGTCTGCTACACCTCCCCATGTGCAGTATACTGACCCTGTACCAAGCTTGTAATACTCCCCATTGTGTTAAAAGGGCTGCCCTAGGCTTGACGTACAAAAGGCTTGGGCTCCTAATGTTTAAATGGTCTGCATAGTTGTACTTGCAGACTTAAGAAATCTTCCCTTTACATAGAACACAACTTAATGTTCTTTATTTCCACATCATCCCACCCACATACTGCATGATATCTAAATGTACTCCTAATAAACCCCCTCCTTGAAAAGTTGACCTTGTCTTACAATGCTCCATTGATTCCTCTATTTTAAATTCTACAGAGTTACTCTCTCCTTACATTCCATACTGTGCATGCTACTTGTTTCTTAATGTGGTGTTCTCTCAGTTACATGCCTGGCTGCCTTAACCTCTGGTGTTGTATTTCTGCAAATGACTCACACTTTATTTCATTCATCACAAGTTCTCTCTCTTTAAAACTCTATCCTTTCAATCTAAAAATACCTAACCTTCCCAAGTTTACCATTTGTACGAACGCACATAGGTCCCACTAACGATCACACATAACTCCTATTAATTTAATCTACCACAAAGAAATTAGAGTATGTACATGTAATGGTTTCCTGAGAGTACATGGCTGATCCTAATTAGCAACAGTAACCACTAACCTCTAGACCTTGGGTTGCAGAGTAGCATGCTACTCATCATAAAGTGTTTCAGCACTTCATCTGGAGTAGTAAGAGATGTATAACTGCAATTGGACTTAAGCATCAATGTATGCATTTACAATTTATAAAAATATTATAAAGAATCAGAGACAAATGCTTTCATTTTGAAAGTGTGATAGAAGCATCGAGATGTTAAGTATGGTTACTTGTACATTGAAAATACATGAAAGATCTCTTAATGGTATCATGGATGAATAGGCATGATGTAAATGTTAAGAGTAAGTTTTTGCAAGCATTTGTTAAGTGTGAATAGATGTGGTAGACAAATAAAACAGACAAGCACTGACAAGATTTGTTTTGCTAGACTTGATCCTTACGGTTTAATATCTGGTGTTAGAAGATCCATCTGTAAATCGGGTTTTCACGATCAATCAAGGGACTGTAGAAATAAATTGCACAAGGAATTTTACCAGGAAAGTAACTTACCAGTTAACAAACAAAACTGCTCTTTGTGAAAACAAATAAATGCAAATATAACTATGTTCTAAGGGCAGCTGTTAGATATTCAGACAGCATGACAGCCTCTTAATATGCAAGAAAAACAAAACATACATGTCTATAAATTTTGCAAAAGAGGATACAACTAAAATGAATGTGATCTTAAAATAAATTACATTGCTAGCTCATAACTGAATTTCTTTTCACACCTTCAGATGTAAAAACCTACCTGTCCAGAAACCATGAGCTGGAGATGACGGCTCAATTGAGAAATTATCAGATCGCCAACTACTTCCAAATATTGTTGACTTCTGGCACAATATGCTTCTTTCTGTACTTTTTGTGCATTATATAACTGCATGATGTTCGCAGCCAATATGGAAGCAATTGTAACAAGATAATTACTGTCAATTATGTAACGGAAGTAATTTGAATTCAAATTGTTCCATGAGGTTTTGTTTTTGATGCTGCTAATTACTTTGTTTCTAATGACTTCACTCATTTGAACAATAACTTCTAATGAATTACTTAGGCTTTCAGAATGTATGCTTGGGCTGTGAAATCGAAGGCAAATCTGAGAGTCTATTTCTTTGAGAATGAGGTTTAACAGCATAGCAAGATATGACTTTAATAAAGTCTGGTTGTGTTTTTTGACTGCTTATGTTATTTGAAAATGTCTTGCATAACGAAAGAAGTATTTATTGTTGTTTGAGAGATTTGTGCCACTTCTACAAAAACATTGCATTCCAAATCAAGTTTGGACATTTCTTGAAGAAAAAAATAGGTTATTAAGTCAGCAAACAACTGGTAGCCCTCAGTTATGTGTACATAAACCTCCCTGTGAGATCCATATTCTTGAAACATACAATGGTAAACAGAGTCAGCTATATTTTCAATGACATTGTCCCCTATTATTGGGAATGCCATTTTATCAGTAATTTTTACAATAATTACTTGTTGCCTTTTAAGGTATAACTCTATGGAAAAAAAGTAATTTTGCCATCATCTACCGACATTTGTCTTCTTTTAGGTTATTATTCCTGACATAAGTAGGGATATCAGACATTGTTAGTATCCTAATGAAAATATTGCAAAGAATATTTTGCAGAAGAGATGCAGAGTAATCCTTATAAGAGGAATCAGTTCCATACAGGGGGGCACTTTTCAATTCTTCTTCACAAAACTCTTGTGAAAAGGAAATATCCTCAGAGCAAGATAATGACTCCAAAGAAACAACTGACACTGGATGTTTTTAAATCAATTCTAATATAATTGAATTGGCAAGGTTATGAATAATAAGTGAATTCTCTGTTTTTAATTCATTTTGTAATGCATGTGGGAACTCCACTTCTTTGTAATTTCTGTTGTACACTGATTGCACCACATTTTGGACTTCTGCTCTTGAATATACAAACTGCTCAAATGGTTTATCTATTGAATCCCAATATTCTTCTTTTAATTCCCTGAGTAGTTGGTCTACCAGCAGTATTGCATTTCTTTCCATCTTCATCTCCTTTTCATCTGTATTTTGGGAACTGCTAGGTCTTGAAGGAAAGATAATATTCACAAGTTGAATAACAATATCATCTAGTTTGGTTCCACTGACTTTTTCATAATCAAGAAAAGTGGTTTGGCCCTAGATTCATTATCACACTTTGGGTCATTTGCGTCACCTTCAAAAGTCCCTTGACTGTTATCATCCTCCTTCGTTGAGTCAACCTCTGCTGTTGGTGGAGGAAGTGGTGTGTTTGTCTTTAGTGTTGTTGAAGGAAAGTAGTTCACGGTTGTTACATTGCTCTCTTCTGAATGACACTCTAACAACTGTAAGGGGACCCACACACAGGCTAGTGCTTGTATTTTTGACATGATTTACGTGAGCCAACTTCTTTGAAACATCGGGGTAATGTAGATGGAAGTGAAACATCTCTGCATAAACCTGTTGTTAGTGTTTAAATGGCAATGCCAACAATTTCTACAGAGAGCCATTTCAAGTCTAATTGATTCTGCTGGACTTTTAGGATGTCAACTGCTTTCTCTGACAGAAGCTTCATCACAGAAAGGTGTTGCCTTTTAAGGTATAACTCTATAGAAAAAGATATTTTGCCATCATCTTCCGGCATTTATCTTCCTTTAGGTTATTATTCCTGACATAAGTAGGGACATCAGACATTGTTGGTATCCTAATTAAAAGATTGAAAAGAATATTTTCCAGGAGAAATGCAGGTTAAACCTTATAAGATAAATCAGTTCCACACAGGGGGGCACTTTTAAATTCTTTTTTACAAAAGTCTTCGGAAAAGGAAATATCCTCAGAGAAAGACAATGGCTGCAAAGAAACAACTGGCCCTGGACGTTCATAAATCAATTCTAATATAATTGGATTGGCAAGGATATGAACAATAATTGAATTCTCTGTTTCTAATTCATTTTGTAATGCATGTGGGAACTCCACTTCTTTGTAATTTCTGTTGCACACTGATTGCACCACATTTTGGACTTTTGCTCTTCAATATACAAACTGCTCTAATGTTTTATCTATTGAATCCCAACATTCTTCTTTTAATTCCCTGAGTAGTTGGTCTACCAGCAGTACTGCATTTCTTTCCATCTTCATCTCCTTTTCACCTGTATTTTGCGAACTGCTAGGTCTTGAAGGAAAGTTAATATTCACAAGTTGAATAACAATATCATCTAGTTTGGTTCCACTGACTTTTTCACAATCAAGAAAAGTGGTTTGGCCCTAGATTCATTATCACACTTTGGGTCATTTGCATCACCTTCAAAGGCCCCTTAACTGTTATCAGCCTCCTTCGTTGATTCAACCTCTGCTGTTGATGGAGGAAGAGGTGTGTTTGTCTTTAGTGTTGTTGAAGGAAAGCAGTTCACGGTTGTTACATTGCTCTCTTCTAAATGACACTCTTTAATAACTGTAAGGGGCCCCACACACAGGCTAGTGCTTGTATTTTTGACATGATTTACGTGAGCCAACTTCTTTGAAACATAGGGGTAATGTAGATGGAAGTGAAACATCTCTGCATAAACATGTCATCAGTGTTTAAATGGCAATGCCAACAATTTCTCCAGAGAGCCATTTCAAGTCTAATTTATTCTGCTGGTCTTTTAGGATGTCAACTCCTTTCTCTGACAAAAGCTTCATCACAGAATGGTGTTGCCTTTTAAGGTATAACTCTATAGAAAAATATAATTTCGCTATCATCTTTCGGCATTTGTCTTCCTTTAGGTTATTATTCTGGACATAAGTAGGGACATCAGACATTGTTAGTATCCTAATTAAAAGATTGCAAAGAATATTTTCCAGGAGACATGCAGAATAAACCTTATAAAAATATCAGCTCTACACAGGGGGGCACTTTTCAATTCTTCTTCACAAAACTCTTCAGAAAAGGAAATACCTTCAAGCAACAATGGCTCCAAAGAAACAACTGACCCTGGACGTTCATAAATCAATTCTAATATAATTGAATGGGCAAGGTTATGAACGATAAGTGAACTCTCTGTTTTTAATTAATTTTGTAATGTATGTGGAAACTCCACTTCTTTGTAATTTTTGTTGTACACTGATTGCATCACATTTTGGACTTCTGTTCTTGAATATACAAACTGCTCAAATGTTTTATCCATTGAATCCTAATATTCTTCTTTTAATTCCCTGAGTAGTTGGTCCACCAGAAGTACTGCATTTCTTTCCATCTTCATCACATTTTCACCTGTAATTTGGTAACTGCTTGGTCTTGAAGGAAAAATAATATTCACAAGTTGAATAACAATATCACCTAGTTTGGTTCCACTGACTTTTTTATAATCAAGAATAGTGGTTTGGCCCTGATCCATTGAGTTGTCACTAGATTCATTAAAACTTTGGGTCATTTGCGTCACCTTCAAAAGTCCCTTGACTGTTATCATCCTCCTTCGTTGATTCAACCTCTGCTGTTGGAGGAAAGGTGTGTTTGTCTTTAGTGTTGTTGAAGGAAAGCAGTTCACGGTTGTTACATTGCACTCTTCTGAATGACACTCTTTAACAACTGTAAGGGGCCCCACGCACAGCTAGTGCTTGTATTTTGACATGATTTACTTGAGCCAGCTTCTTAGGAAACTTAGGGGTAATGTAGATGGAAGTGAAACATCTCTGCATAAACCTGTCGTTAGTGTTTCAATGGCAATGCCAACAATTTCAAGTCTCATTTATTCTGCTGGTCTTTTAGGATGTCAACTGCTTTCTCTGACAGAAGCTTCATTACAGAAAGGTGAATGTCATGAATTTATTTTTATTCATGGACAGTAATAGTGAACCCGGAGTTATATTATTCATATTAATTGACAGGGGTCCTGAAGTGTTGTTATAAAAATCTCCTTTCAATAGATGTTCCTAATTTATCTTATTTGTGCACAATTTGGATTTTTCATTATTCATATGATTGCTAGAATCGTGAAACACACATTTTACAGCATCTTCAAATATTGATCCTAAAAAAGGAATTGGAAAACTCAAAGTTCTTTTGAAAAATGTTTTTTTTATCTTTATACATGTCAAATATATTTTCTTTTTTAACCTCAACAAGTGGCAGTTTTATAACTGCCTCTGGCAAAATGTTTTGTTTCATTTGATCCCACATGACTATATCCTTTCCAGGGTCATAAACCTCTCTCTGCAAAGGAAAACCAGAATAGCATTTATTTTTCTGCTTGGTTTGATTTTTCTTTTTCTGCATGGTTGCTTCTGTCTTGTAGTACCATCTGTGTTGTCTTCGCCATGTCTACAAGTGGTGTTGATTTCAATGTGCCTTCTGTATTTCTTGAATTGGAGGAATTAGGAGCTGTACACCATTGTGATGCATATTGCTCGGATAAAGTAGAATTTGAATTACTAGCAGGTGTAGGAGGAGTATGTTTTGTCTCCTATACCTACTGGAACACATCATTCAATGACTTGATAAGGCTCTCAGAAATGTCTTCACCAACAGAAGACACATTTGATTCAACCTTCATTGTTGATAAATATGTTTCTAAAAGTTTTGTTGTTAATTTTGCAGAAACTGTATCTGAAAGATATTTGGAGGTTCTAGCTTTTCCCAGCTTATTTCCTAAAGCATTGCATGGCAGAGCTTCTGCTTGTTCATGTATGAACTGAGATGAATTGGGGTGACAAGTGTTGGGCAATTGTTTGGATCGAATTGAATACATTGCATCACCTTGTGATTCTTCAGCACATTCTGAAATAATGTGAAATGTTTGTTCAAACAAATCATTTTCAATGTTTTCATTTAAAACATCCATGTAATTTGCTGGTGAATGATAAGAAATTGCACTTTTGTTATTGCCAAAAACGGGTTCTTCTGCAGCCAAAATAGCATTTGTTGACTGGCTTGAATCGAAGTCTCTGACAGGTTTGGTGCTTCCATTGTTCATAGAATATTGCTCTGTTGCTAATTTCAGCTCAACAAGATGTTCAGAATTGATCAGAGACAATGAATTTAAGGAGTTTGCCTTCATGTTTTCTTGTAACAATCATGGGTAAGCCTCTGGGAGAAATTGTGTGTTTTGATCAGTTCCTTTCCAAGTCACCAGTTCTGATGGTCTCTTCTTAGACACATTCAAAATCCCATTTGATATGGTAGCTAATGGCTTGTGGTGTGCAAAGTTCACCAATGTGCTTGATATAAATTACTGTCAAAGTTAGCCATGGCAGTGTTCTCTCTTGTGCCGTGCTCTGCCGTTACACCCTGAGCCTGAAGTCTAAAAGATTTTTCTATAGAATCTGTCGCTCTGCTGTCTCCAAATTCAGATGGAATTGCATTGCTATTATTGTCACTGGTAATGGTCAGCCCACTTTTGCTCTTTTTCAGATGATCAAATTCTACCACCTTTTTCTTTTTAGAATCATTTTATACATTGTTTTGTTGGGGAAAAGCAAGAATTTGTTCAGGTGTTGATTTCTCCCCTGCACTTCTATTTAAAGAATTTGATTTGCATCCATGTCTCAAATCTCTACCTGCTTCACAAGGCATCTGCATCATTGCTTTTACTACTCTCTCATTTATATTTCCCATTCCATTGCTGGTGTTAGAATGGGAGACACCTGCTCTATTAGAATTCACAATGTTATCAGAAGGTACTTTTCTATCATCAAATGCCTTGTTATAACAAACTTCAAATTTTGTAGCAATGTTTGTAACTTGAGGTTTATCTTTTTCGCTTTCAAAAAGGTTGTTCATTCCTCCTCTAATGCACTCGTTTTTGACAGTACAAGCATTCATAATGTTGTTTGCTGAGGGGAAAATGTGTTCTTGTAGTACTTTAACTGGGCTAAATGGTCATAGATGTGTGACTGCATTTTATTGTTTGCAGTTATGGCACAAAAGCTTAGTTGATCTGTGACTAAAGGAGAATTCCCCAAGTCATCTATCTTTTTATGTGTTGGGTGTAACTCAGTGGCTGCCTTCATTTTAGCCATTGCGGAACTCAATGATCCAAGGTAAGAATGACATCTTGGTAAAAGATTGAAGAGGTCCATTGGTTTGAATTCTTCATTCGAACAGAAACCTCCTTTATTTTCATAATGCAAACCTTCTATGAGGTAACTAAATATTTCAACTGCAGCATCTGCTCCTGCAACATTTACAACATTCTCTTTTTGGAGCTCCTTCTCAGTGACATTCAAGATGGCATTTAATGCAGATTTTGAATACAGCCCCGGAACGGATGTGCAAACATGTATACGTTCCACAATTTTCCTAAATTGCTTGCTACAAAAGCAATAGGGAAAATGTGCAATGGGTTAGTGAAGTTTATTTAAATAGAATTTTCTCTTTTACTGCTGGCATGGTGCTGAATTGGTTTTGACTTAGGCCAAATGATAATAGGTCTCCTGTGCACAATACTTCAGCTCTTCTTTTACAGCTGGCAGATGATTCACATTTGTGCACGGTGCTTGACCTTGGTGCTGCTATTAGTTCAAGTCTAGAGGAAACAGACAGCTTGAATTTACCAAGAACCAGTGAATAAGTGCCTCTGCTGCTGAAATTGAACGCACATTTGTGTTCCGGAAAGGATGGCCGGTCAATGCTGTGGAAGTTCTTGTCTTGTCCTTTAGGTTCACATTTTTGGAATCGGGGCAGACCACTGAACTTAACTGAACATGATTTTCATAAAAGTCAAGAATACTGGAAATTTGTGAGGAGAATGTTTCACTGTGATGTCTTTTACTATCACTGCTATGTCTACCAGCAGAAGACTCCTTCTCTTGTATTTCTGGTATCATGACAGAGTGTACTTTTTGAAGTATATTGTTAACAGTTATTTCTGCTATGTGTCCAATTGATGATTTTGATTCATATTTTAGTGTTTGAATGCATGACATAACATTAAGCTCAGAACTGGAAGCATGAGGGAAATAGTGCTTGTAACCTGCATCACAATAGGGCATTGAACAAAGCAAACGTCCCAAATCTGTAATTATTCTCTGAATAAGTTTAAATAAAACATCTTGTATTATGTTTGCACAGTATTTTTGCTTTTGAAATATTTTCTCCAAAACCTTTTTTGATTTCTTCTTTCCTTTATTTGCACAATTTTCAAGTGAATGGCAGCTACAGTAATCATTACCAAATTCATTAGCTATACCTAGCATTTTGCATAGTGCTGGCTCTTCTGTAGGTGAGAATACAATTTCTGCAGCACTGTTGGGTCTGGTTGGGAGCTGGATGTTCAAATTAGATTTTCTGTTCTTATGGCAAGATTTCTCTGATTTTTTTCTGTGGGAAACATCATCATGGTCTTGCGGGCTTACAGAATCAGCATTTTGAATTGACTTTGCTGTGAAGTTGGTACTCCGCTTTGAGATATCACTTCTGAATCTCATCAGTTGTGGATTGCATAATGCATCAACCTTTTTTATTATCTGTTTTTCATACATTGCAGCTTCTGGACATAAAACATTGATCACATCGGATGCCACCCAAGTGACATATTTATTACTTATAATGTTGCTTTCTTCGATATATGGCTGGTGGAAAAATTGTAGAAAAAGACACCGTTATTTGCAGGCAATAAAACCACACTTTCAGTGCTAGGTGTCTGTGACTGAGTGGCAAAACATGAGATACTAAGGAAGGAAAATAATTACTTACCTGTAACTCTGGTTCTCCAGCATTAGCATCTTTCACGTATTTACATTTTAGGATGGGGGAACAATGCAAAAGAAGTTAGTATAGTGTAAGTAATCTATGATAGTAAAAGGCATTTAACCAGCTTATGAAATAGTTGAAAGATACATGGCTGTATAATGCACACAAGAAGGTGGACTTTCCTTTCAACTGGGATGTTCTTTATCACATAATCCTACCATTATAATCAACACAAGGCTCCCACAGTGCAGCTTTGTAGGGCTTTTTAGTTTTGGCCAACATGTATCAGTACAAGCAATACATCAAGTCGCTGTTGGGAGATTTTCTAGAGCTCCATTTCTCTAGACTCACAGGATATCCTCGCTGCTGAGTAGAGTACTGGAACATGCTTTACAAACTTAATTTCCTTTACCTACCCCCCAACCCTTTGCTCCCCTCATCACAGTCTTCTTTCTCTTCTTCCATACCAAAGCAATGAAGGCAGAGTGGATTGATGGTAAGCCTGCTCATTTGACTAATGGGCATCTAGTGACTACCAGGACCCGAGGCTGTGGTGAGGAGATTATACTTACTGTTACACATTAAAACATGTTGTATGGTCAAAACGGCCACGGCATAGCCCAATGACAAGGTGGCACATCATTAAATCCCAAATAGAAAGGAATCCCAAAATTTTCATGATGCAGAATGACGTTTAGGAGGAAGGGAGACAGAAAAACACAGAAAGCAATAGGGAGAAATGGAAGGAGGGAAAAGAGAGATAGAAAGCTCAGAAACCTGGCCTTGGCACATAAATAAACTAAAATTCTTCTAAGAAAATAGCAAATCCTCAACAAAGTTCGCATAAAGTGGTGATAAGAGAAGTGCTTTTGATTAAGGCAGAAATGGATGTATTGGAAAAAGAGATAATCCAGACAAACAAATTGGGATCCAAAGAGTCACTCAATCCCAGACATTGCTGATACAAAATGTGATCTAGGTACATGAAATAACAGAACAGATAAGTATTAGATACCCCTATGTAAACTTCATGCGATGCCTACACAGGGATCCATTAATGGGGTTTTCCGAGATTATTTAAACACACTCTAAGGACGGGAACGTAAGAAACAACACACCCAGATAGTGGGTTATGTACGCATGGCTAGATTGTCTAGGTTTGAAATCTGAGGCAAGGGATGAGCTTGAGGCACCAGTGATGAAAGATAATCTGAGCAGTACATTAGAATGCACGAAAAGTGGTAAGACACAGAGCTTGGATATACTACCAACTGAGTTTTACAAGTCCACCTCTGACATACTGTTCAACAAACAGCTGGAAACCTGGGCACAGCCTATGCAAAGAGGACACTCCCACCCACCAGTCATGAGCAACTTATAGTACTGGTGTTGAGACTTGGCGCATAAGCTGGGATCGCAACTCCTACAGGCTTCTGTCCTTAATCAATTCAGATCTAAAGATTATCTGCTAGGCGATAGTGAGAAGGCTATCAATGGTCATGGCACAATTGCTCCACAGTGACCAATCAGGAATCATGCCTGGTAGAAGCTTTTGAGTTTCCTACGTATGCTGACTCGTGCAACATTTTCTCAAGGTGAGTGAATCGGACTATATAGAAGCATCTGTCAACTTACAGAAAGTGTGTGATTCAATCAGATGTAATTTCCTGGTTTAAGTGGGGGAACAATATAACTTCAGCCCTCACTTCATTGAATGGGTTAAACTGCTGTATGCACATTTCAGGAAGGGTGAAAAACAGGGGTAGTCTCTAAGAGAGCTGGAGTCTCTTCCAAGGCACACAATAGTCCCTTGTTGCCACTTCTGTTTGCCCTGGTCATAAGCCCTGGTTAAGTACAGTGAGGAACAAAATGTTTGAGTTGGGTATTTGCATGGGATACATCACCCATGAGGTGTCCTGATATGTCAGTGACACATTGGGCTGTCTGGCAGAGCTGCCTCTCTCTATTCCGAGAATACCGGTGAAACTAGATGAGTTTGGGAAACTGGTCCGCATGGTTGTTCCTTTTAAAGTCCTTGTCTTGAGTGGATGACATGACACTCCTAAAGTTAGGTATGCTACAGCAGAGAAAAGCCAGGCAGTCAATAAAACTTTATTAGTTAATTCAAAACCATATAAAGACGACAAGTCCTTAAGACCAAATTTGTTAATAAATATATGTAAAAAATACAATACCTCCCAGGAGACAGACAAGCTAGCGCCATCATCATGCCTCACCGAGGCAGAGAGGTTGGAATGCAGACTATATAGGAAGGCCCTGATCCATTGAGTTGTCACTATTCATTAAAACTTTGGGTCATTTGCGTCACCTTCAAAAGTCCCTTGACTGTTATCATCCTCCTTCCTTGATTCAACCTCTACTGTTGGTGGAGGAACAGGTGTGTTTGCCTTTAGTGTTGTTGAAGGAAAGCAGTTCACAGTTGTTACATTGCACTCATCTGAATGACACTCTTTAACAACTATAAGGGGCCCCACGCACAGCTCGTGCTTGTATTTTGACATGATTTACTTGAGCCAGCTTCTTTGAAACATAGGGGTAATGTAGATGGAAGTGAAACATCTCTGCATAAACTTGTCGTTTGTGTTTCAATGGCAATGCCAACAATTTCTCCAGAGATCCATTTCAAGTCTAATTTATTCTGCTGGTCTTTTAGGATGTCAACTGCTTTCTCTGATAGAAGCTTCATCACAGAAAGGTGAATGTCATGAATTGTTTTTTTTTCATGGACAGTAATAGTGAACCAGGAGTTATATTATACATATTAATTGACAGGGGTCCTGATGTGTTGTTATAAAAATCTCCTTTCAATAGATGTTACTAATTTTTCTTATTTGTGCACATTTTGTATTTTTCATTATTCATATGATTGTTAGCATCCTGAAACACACATTTTACAGCATCTTCAGATATTGATCCTAAAAACAGGGGGTTTATTATCTACATCACGCGGTCCTTGATGACCACTAAGTGTGAATCCGAAGGCAATGATATTTACACCAGGCAACTGGCTATCCTCCACCACAATGTCATTTAAGGAGGGTCAGACCATGGTCGTCGCTTCTAAATGTTTCCAGGGAAACTGTACTTTCAGTCAATTAAATTTCCTTCGTCATAACACTCGCCGCCTTCACCAGAAAGGTGTCAATGGTGCTAATTGTGTCTCCTCCATGGCTGCCTGTACTTAGCTTCCTTTTACCCATTGGAACCGTTGGAATCCATGTGTATACTAGTGCACTAAATGCTGGTCTCCGTTACCTTACAGTCAAAAAGGGGTGGCCCAGCCCAGCCTCTTCTGGCTGCTGATGGGCGAAGATGGGCCTGCCCTTGGCCCGTGGCTAGCCCGGGTCGACTTTACTTAACTCACTACGTTAGGAAGACATGGGCACCTCAACACAATGAGCCTCCATAACACAAATTGGTCCGATCACTCTATCATATGGGGGAGGGTCGCCATCTTATTAAATGGTTGTACGCTGGTATTCGGGCGCAGGCATCCATTCCACTCACTGACCTCAGAACGAAATGGACGGAGTCAACTGGAGTTGCACTAACCGATAAAGCATGGGCGAGTATCCCGCAATGCCAAATTTAAATTCATACAATGTATGGTGTTACACAGATCCCCAAAGAGACTACATCACATGTTCCCAGATGCCCAACACTGCTGCCCACGTTGCAGGTCCGAGGAGGCAGGCTTTATTCACATGCTATGGGCTTGTCCTCAACTTCGTGATTATTGGGATGGGGTCCGAACCGCACTTGGGGAGATTACACATTTGCAGATTAAGGACGACATGATGGAGTGTTTATTGGGTCTCTGCAAACGCTCAACTACTTTGAAAGTTCAACTGCGCTTCCTTGATCTTGCCCTCACATTGGCCATACGAGCGATCACCATGAGATGGAAATACCCTAGATGCTCCAACTTACTTACATGGCAGGAAGAGGTGGTATGCTGGTGCGGTGCCGGAAGCACAGCAATTAGGCGCGAAGAGGCACGTGGTTTACAAAAACACCCCATCTCCATAGAATGGGATCTCATGATGGAAGGTTTTAAAATATTAGATCTTCTCCAACAACATATCAATTCTACCCCACAGTGACACCCGTTGTATGCGGTTCAAGGTTTAAATAATGGTTAATTGTCCAAGTCGCATTATCGACCGCACACCAGCAGTAGGTCATACCAAGTGGTATATACACAAGGTCGAGTGGCACAAAGAAACCGGCAGGCCAAGAGCTGGGTGGAGGGGGTGGGGGTTATATGTTTTTTTATACACGTTTATATTGGTTTTCACAGTAATCAAATCACATACATTTGCAATCAAAAGTACAGCATATTCCATAGTACATAGAAGTAATCAGGGAAAGGCATCAGTTACAATCGGGGTACATTTAGGTGTCCATCTCTAGTGTGTTACAGTTCCATTTCTATTGATGGGGAAACACATAGGACGCCCCAATAGGCTTTCCACTTACCCCACTTTCTGTCCCATTTCTCAGGACACCCTCTCGCCTTGAAAACCTCTTCTTTGGCAATCATACATTTGTCGTATTCTCTGACCCATACACTAAGTGAAGGTCTATCCGCCACCCCCCACCTCCTCGATATCTCATGCTTAGCCAGAGTGTATCCCAATGTTGCAAATTGTTGTTCTATGTCCGTTAGGTCAGTCTACTCCCACACATTGAGGAGTCCTAGCCTAGGCGTAAGGGTGAGTTCCTTTCCCAGGGCTTCCAGAATGTAACCTGTGGCCCCCTCCCACAGAGGTCTCACCCCCGGGCAGTCCCATTCCATGTGATAAAAAGTCGCATCCTGTTGGCAGCCCCTAAGGCAGAGTGGCCTAGAGCCCATCCTCGCTAGGGTAAATCAGGTCAGATAAGATTTATGTAAAATTTTGAGTTGAATAAGTCAGTAACGTAGGGTAATGGCTGCCTCCCGGGGGGACATCAGTGCCGCCTGCCAATCTTCATCGTCAATGGGCCCTACGTCTGCCTGCCACTTCCCTAGAAATTTATGGAATGTATCGGGTAAATTGTTGCATAGTTCATTGTACGTTAAAGATATGGCTTTGGTGATCAACGGTCTGTCCAGAAGCCTGTCTTCCAGGGGGAACGAATCTGGAATGTCTTTCATATTGGGTAGGGCAGTGGTGAGGGCGTGTCTGATTTGTAGGTATCTAAACACCTCCCCTTTGGCCATGTCATATCTCTGTCGTAAGTCCCCAAATTTAAGAAGTGCTCCCTTCTTCACCAAGTCTCCTATAGTAGAGATTCCAATGATATCCCACTTGTCGAACCCGGGATGCAGACCCAAAAGTCCCAGTCTTTGGGTAAACCACAGTGGTGTAGCTTTGGTGAGGGTCTTTGCCCATCCTAAACGAGAGTTTGCCTGGTGCCATATTGCCGCTGTGGGGCCGAAATACTGTCCTTTCCGAACCTTAGAGCACAGTGCCCCCAGGTATCCCGCTCTTCCCATTTGGTACTTGCCCAACATGTAAGCTGGATCAACTGGGGATCGATAGATCCAGTGATTCACTACCATAAGCTGTGATGCCCAATAATAAAGTTGATTATATGGGAGGGCGATGCCTTCATCATACCACCCCTTGGTTAACTTGTTCATGGCTATACGTGGAGATCCCCCATCCCATAGTAGCGTCCGGATTTCACTCTCCACCCCTGAGAAGTATGTGTCTGGGACTCTGTGAGGACAGTTCTGAAGGATATAAAGGAATCGAGGAAGGGCAGGCATCTTGAAAAGGGCAGGGGGTTATATGTTAATGGGATTGTTTGGAAATACGTTGGATATAGAACCAAATGTTATTTTTTCATATTGTCTGTATATATGTCATCATAGATGCGCAGAATACCTTATTTTTACCCTGGCTTATGCAAGCAGATCATTAGTATGCACATAGGAAACACTTGTACACGATAAGAAAATAGAAATGCCACAATGTACTTTATATGACAAATCAAATTAATTCTGTGGTGCTCAATAAAGTTTGTTTAAAAAAAAAAAAAAGTGGCGTCAGTGCCTGGCCCCTCCTTTTTTGACTGGGATGGATGTTGGGGGACAGAGTCCCACCTCAGCAGGGACGCAGAAACCAACCACAGGGCAGGCAGCAGATGAAGGTTGCGGGCCTCAAATTGCCCAAAATGTGCGTCCCCATATCAGACACAAGCATCGTGACAACATTACTGTAATATTGGCACAGTGATAGAGGTATTGAAGGTATACAAAGATTTATAGTTGGTTGAAACACGTTGCCATTTTCCTTAGTAGGCCAAGTGGCAATGATCAAGATGGTCATACTGCCTTGCTGTTTTTACGCACTGCAGAGGGTGATGTACTTAGTACCCGGTTTATTGTTCACTGAGCTGTATAGCTTGATCACATTATTGGTATGATTGGCTCAAGACCTAGACAACATTCAAAGTGGCTTACAAACAGGGTAGACAGGTGCTATTTCGAATCAGCTCAGATACAGCATTTGCCGAGCTGACTAAACACGGAACGCAATAATTGGAAATATACTGTTGGCAGGCTGTCAGAGATATAGACACCTGGTAATGTCATTTATGTAATTTTGCAAGGGACAGATTTGAATTTGATAATGATAATGGTCAAAGTTTGTGAAAGAATTATATGTCATTTTACAACCTTTGTGGTTTTCGAAAAGGGAAAGATCCGCCAAGGAGAGGATTATGGGCGGATTCAGAAGAATGGGTGACCAGAATAGTAAGGACAGGTTCTGACATTTGAGGAGGCAAAAACAAGTTTGAGGTTCTCCCAGGGCAGGTCTTGATACATGTCCAGTTGCTTGGAGCAGCAAGATTGAAACAAAGTGGCTTCCTTGGTAGGCCTTAAGAATCATTCACATTTAAGGGATTGTATACATCGTGGGCAGTGGCATACCAATAGCCCCTGCCGAGTTCCAGGAGGCCCCCTCAAGCACTGTGGACAGGCCCTGGTCTGAGAGCTCCATGACTAGGTCTGGAGTGCATGTACTTTGCAAGGGGGGGCTCAATTTTCATTATGCCACTGATTGAAAGGAGGCCTATAACCACATTCTGCAGGGCACTCAAACAGTGTATGCACTAAACGTTGGGGAGAGGTGGGAGCAGGATATTGCCGAGCACATGACAGAGTGGAGTACTGTCATACACTAGGGATTTACAAGCAATGGCTGCTTTTGATACACTTACTATACATTTTTACACAGAATTTACTACACCCCAGCTTTACTACACAGAATCTACTCTACTTGAATGGATAGCTACTCCAGACGCTTGTCAGATAAAGCTGATTACATATATATGGTATGGAGATGGGGGAAGGTGGGTTGTCCCAATGATTAAACATTGTATTCTGGGATTTCAGAATTGTAGCATTATCCCTACTTCTTGCAAGTCATATAGCCAATCTGGGGACAAACTGCTGGTCTGTCTTTTGAGGGGATGTGCAGGGATTTGACTCAGTGGATATATGCTGAAGAATTAGGTATGAAAATTGTCTGAATGGACGACAGAGTGGGGGAAGAACCTCAACGTTGGAGGAAGATGTACCAAAGTTTGACGGTCAGTGTGTCAGATGGCGAATCGAAGAATGCAGAACAGAGCCTAGAGATGACATAGCTGTGAGGTGGTAATGGCCATAGTAAGATCAGGGGCCAAGCAAGGAAACCACAACATCTTCATATGTTATTGGTGCTGGCCCGTAACGGAGACTCATGGCATAGTAATGTGTATGTAGTATTGCCAGCACAGGTGGGTACTACGAGACGGAAGATTTGTTTGCTGTCCCTACATTGTTAATAAAACAAGAAAAAAATGCAAGAAAAAAAACAAAGCTCTCATAAATATGCACAAGGCAGGCAGTGCTGCCTGATCTTAAAAAATGTGTGAAAAGTAGCTCACAAGTCTTCCCTACAAACAACATCAAACAGAAAGTATTACAATAAATCTGCCACAACCACCCTAATCCTGACTGTATTAATGCGACTAACATAAGCAGAAGAGATCACAGCTTTATTATAACAGTCTAAGATGCATAATATCTCTCATTAAAGCAATGGAAGCTCAGTATCCTTGCTTACCAGGACAGGGGCTGACCAAAAGCCCATATAAAAAAAAGGCCTTCATGCAAGTAGAATTATTCAAAATGCCTGCTAGTATTTAGATTATGCAAAGGGCCCCCTCATCATACGATGCTCCATACAGAAGGAAGGGTGTGAAATGGCTGGCGTACCTAGATGTGGACTGCCAGATGCAGGCTTCCTCCATATGGTGTGGGAGTGCTAGGTGCTGGAAAGGACTTGGGCGGAGATTGTGAGGATTACCCCCGCACCCTGCTACACCTGAAATCCGCCTCCTGAATATACACCCTAGGTCCAAAGGGGATAAATATTTGCTCAGGTTTGTGTACCTGGCATTCCTGTTGTTCGAACAAGATGTCCCCGAGGTGTTGTGCTTATTGAAATGGGCACAAACTGTGGCAAATATCCTCATGGAGACCTGTAGACAGGGTGGTAACGGGACTGGAGTTTGATTTGGAACATGTATATCCGAAACCTGGGAGCAAGTGATGACTTGCGCCCCATGAACAACCCGATTTCTGTGTCCTGCTCCGTGTCCGCTTGGTGTGCGGGTACCTTATGAGGCTGGGGTACTGGGCTACAGAGGTGGCCCCAGTTTGGGCAGTGGTGGGCTGGAAGGGCTCAGGACAGACTTTCCCTGACCTGTTGGGCATGAGTGGTGAGTCTTGAGCTGCGGCTTGCCCGGAGATCTTGCCCACCAGGACTTCCATTGAGGTGGCTGCACGCCCTTGTCCTGTGGCAATGGGCTTCGGTCCTTTTCAAATCGAGTGGTGTATGGTGGCTTGAAGGGGAGTGGGCTGGAGATCCTCCACTGCTGAATATGCAGAGGCACGGGATCCGGTAATGTGGATGACACTTTCTGGTGATGTGATATTAAACTGTAGAATACTGTTGCTTTTGGCTCTTTGGTGACTAGACTATGGCAATCAACTTCAATTGTGTACCTCCACTGTGTTTGTTCTGGGTTCTGGTTTGGGTTCCGGATTGTATGCTGTGATTGCAACATGTTTCATGTTTTTGAAAATTATAAAGAAATGGAAGAAAAAGGAAGGTTGAAATGGTGAAAACAAAGGAAGTGTCCTCAGAACAACCATGTTCTTTTGAAAACATACAGAAGGTAAGAAAGAATACAGACTCTGCTTATGGAGCAATTTTTCTGAGTAGAGTTAAAGATGGCAAGATAGAATGCCATCCAAGTCATCAATTAAAGGACACTGATGACCACAAGTTCAATGTCGCATGCATAGATACCAAAATGCTCCCAGATCCTAAGGTCATGGGCTTTCAGTGATGAAACATTCAGACGTGACAATCTCAAGCTCTGAGCCTTCAGTACTAGTACATACTACGTATCATTACTAGAGTGTTCATTCATGAGAGGGAACCACTGTCTGTCAAAAGTTTAAATCTTTTGATAAAACAGGCATAATCAGCAATGCCTCTGTTGCACCAGACAAATTTTCCTCCCAAGCAGGGGTGTACAAGTGGTCCCATCAGTCAGATCTTTTCATTTTGTGTAAAGCCATCATGAACCCCAATGGAAAGTAGCCGTCTCTCAAAAAACCATATCCTGCTTACTTTCATACTTTCACTAAGATCTTGAATCCTAAGTCCTTAGAGATCCCAACAGGAAGGCAGAACTCTGCTATCAATATTAGCTTTGTTTCTGGTACCATAGGTGGCATGTGGATGAGCTTCACTCTTGGAGCCAGGTCTCAGTACTTGCTGGTCGCACTCTCACCCCCATCACCACAATTGTCCCAAGGTACTATGCTATAGCGTCCCGCTGCCACTGCATCCCCTTCGCCTCACCTCTGCTATTTCATCCCTCCAGTAGTCTAGATGCAGCCATTAAGAAACACACCTTGATTCAGAAGCATCTTTGTGCTCCCCCTGCACATGCCTGTTACACTTTGGCTTGCCCTTGTCCCCTACATTACTGTAACTCAACTCTAGGCACCTCAGACCATGTTCGGAATTAATCTTCATCTCCCTCCCTAATCAACTTGGAACCACAGAGCTCATCAGTGCACAACGTATGTCAATGTGGTTGTGACAACATTTTGTGAACACTCTTCTCCACAGCACCGGTCTTTCCATTTCGGTTTTCTTCCATGCCCACTGTGGATTTCAGCAGAAGTTGGTACTAAGTGTTATTCTGTCCCAATGTGGTACATTACCTTTACTTTACTATACTTTTTTAGGCTACTTGCAAAACTGTTGAGATTTCAAATGCCACACGAGTACTAGTGTCAGATTCACATATTCTTATTGTAGCTTGATAAAGCATTTTTCCCAATACTGAATAAAGCAGTTTGGGCCATCTAGATCTAGGTCTCTTATACGCTTCATAGAAGAATAAAACATTGCAAGAAACTGAGTTATTGGTTGAAAGGGGTAGAAGCCACACTCCGGTAACAACCACAATCTCTGTCAAGGTGATCCACAAAAGTCACTAAATTAGTCTTTGCTTAACCCTCTGGTAGCTTGGCAAAAAGCAGTCAAGCTTAAAATAGAGGCAATCTGCAAAGTATTTATGCAGCACACAAACAGTAATAAAGAGAAACCACGACACACAAAAAATCTCAAACCAATTTAGAAAAATAGAGTACGTTTAAATAAAATGACACCAAAACAAACAAAATCCAACAAACAAAATCCAAACAGTAGAACCGGAGAGTGATTGATTTTTAAAATGTTTAGTAAAAAATAGCAACAAGAAGTAAAAAACACCACTCACAGTTATCTGCTTGCACTGTACTGGATGGAAGCCGCAAGTTCAGGTCAACTGTAATGGAGCTCGGGTCAGATACAGGGACCAGGTTAGTCTAGCTGAAGAGTTACCTTCCCAAGTCCAGCGTAAAGAGTACCATTCACATTCAATGAGGTTTCTGGCGTGAAGAGGTAGTCAGGAGTTGGTGACATTTGTTGCTGTAGCGCAAAGAGACGGTCAGCCCTGGAGCTTGACGCTCGTGGTCGCTGTGGTCTGTTGTTGCTGTAGCACTAAGTGTAGGTCTCGCATTGCCAGTTATTGTGGACTGCATGAAGTGCGGGTCTCACCAGAGCTTCGCTTGGTAGTCGTTTTAGGCGCCACAGTCTTGGCATGAACGGGCCTGTTTGTGCTTGCCAGGAGCCCAAACTTCTAGATCTTTGTCTTTTAATTCAGAAGCTCTCACTAATACCAGCCAAGGGTCTGGCACCTGGAGGGTACCTCCAGCAGAGGACAGCAGCAGGGATCAGGCAGGTCCTCTGCAAGTGTGTTGTATAGCTATTGCAGGAGGTCAGCCAACTGACCCTTAGAGTCACTCTGGGTGGCCTCGGATCAAGGCAAGCAGGTCCAATCTCCCTTCTTCATACAGCAAGGCAGAAGGTCAGTCCTTCTGCTGAATCTTCCACAGGTTCAAGAGTGTTCTGATGAGTGGCTTTAAGGGTCATACCAGGCACCAGCCTTTGTGTGAGTAATTCTCAGACATACCCCCAAAACTGTTTCTAGTCAGTTCTTCCCCCTGCCCTGCCCTGCCAAATACCATGTATCGCGGGTTATGCTAAGGCGTTTTAATGCCTATCCCCACATCACTGCACTGGCATGAAATGTTGTGCATTACTAGCATTGCTCAAAGGCGCCGCAGTTCTAGTGTCTGTGCGGCCCAACTCTGAATAGCTCTGCTGTATGTGCTGCAGGCAGCCAGAGGGCAAGGCAGGTTCAGGGTCAAAGAAAGCTACTGTAGGTGTTATTGATAAACAATCCTTTCAGCCTGAGCCTCATCATCACATGGCATTCTTAGCAGTAGTTAGGCTGTGCAGCACAGTGTTGTTAAAAGCATGGGCATTTCCCGCCTGCAGTACCTGGACAAGGTGGTACTACTGCACAACCCCAGGTTGGTCCACTCAGTGCTTCCAGAACTGGCCCTGTCCTGCTCCATGATCCCACTGGCAGTGCCACATGGATCAGCATTGAGGACTTCGAGGCTCCCAGTGAAGATCAATGCTCTGCCTGGTTAGATGAGCCCTCTCACATGTTGACGTGGGCGAATCCCTGAAAAAGAAATGTGCTTTTGTTCCTGGGAAAGCTTCATGCTATTTGAATTGCTAAAAAAGAAACATGCAATGTAGTCTGTGGAGGTGCTGGAGCAGTTATGCCAATGGCACTGTTTAACCAGATGTCCAGCTGGTTAGGGGTGGTGTCCTTTTACGTTCCAGCTGCAGATGTAACCAGTCGGAGAGGCTGCCATATACAGAGAGTGCATCAGAATAATGAACACGGGCCAGGCCACTTCAGGACACTCAACTGACACAACAATGGTCACTGGCCTTGTGATCACTGAAGATGTGAGTTGCGGAGCGAAAGTGCGTCACTAACAGCTTCAGCAATAGAAGTGGAGGAAGCTCAAGTGAGTGGCAGTCACTCCTCCAATAATCTCAGTGTGCGTCACTGGTGGCGATGCAAAGACTCCCCCAGCATGCCTCGCGACCCTCGCCTGCTCTGCCTGCATTTGCTACCCACCCCTATGCCTTTCCAACCCTGAATAAAAAAAGTTATTTTAATAACAAGAAGTTTTCCGAAAGATTTATTGCGGGTGCCTCATATTACTTATTTGTATGTTTCCCTTTCTCACTGGTACATTTTCATGAATGGTTTTTTTCTATTGTGGTATTGGACAACACTAATGTTAAGACCTTTTTATGTAGGGTGAACCATTGTAGCGATTATATTGCCTTGTATTTGTGGCTGCAGGTTTATACTTCAAGAGGTACAAAAATATTGAATTTGATAGCTCTCCCCATTATTTTACCTGTAATTACTTGAAAATACGGATCAGGTGACAACCTCGAGAATGGTTGGTGCATCTGTTGCTCTCTCTCTTTATTTGTACCTGCCGGGAGGTTTGTCTAGTACACTATAGTAAATGCAGAACAAGGGTTTGAATAAGCTCCCTAAATGGATCAGGTGGTATTCATGGCAGTCATCATGCAGAGATGAGACTCTTTCTGGAAAACACTACAGTATGAACAGTTACAATAGGTTAGTGACTTTTAATTTCACATATTTTGCAGCAGTTTTAAGACTTTTTTTCCAGTTTTTCATTGTTAAAAATGGGGCCATTTCCGATATGTATCTCTTTATATGGACTTCATTGCTAAAGTTATACTTGTCACACATTTGGCAGCAAAATGCCACTCATACTCCTTTTGAAACCAATGAAATGTCACACATAAGTAATCTGAAAACTTGCCATCTATGCCTGGTCCTGGCTTCAAACTGTCTCAGGAGACAAAAGGTAGGGCATGCATGGTGTATTTTGTGTACAGCAGACAAGATTCTTTGAAATGTAGTCAGAGCAGGGTACAGCTCCTCCACAGGCATCCTGCCTAGAAGACCCTCTCGCTCAGCTACACCAGGTCCCTGGACCCAAGGAATCATTAACATGCCCAGGCAGTAGGAAACTACTACAAAGACCCCAGAAACTATAGGCAGAAAAATTCTAGCTTTTTAATATAGGCATAATCAATCAATCAATAAAGCTTTATTTGTTACCCTTCAGTAACATGAAAGCACATAATAAAACAGTCAAATATAAACATAAAGACACCACTAAAAGAAAAACTTTATATTAGATCAAAGCTCTTAAAGAATTTAAAAGCACTAATCATTAAAACTCTTGGTCAGAAATATATTGGATACATAGTGTTAACCTAATCTAGCACCTTTCCGAACTTTTTAAATCTGCCAGATAAAGGAAGCCATTGCACGGCAAGCCAGGAGTTATTCAGTGGTTGCAGAAACAGTAGGGCCAATATACATTGTCTAAAATTGATCATTTTGAAAAGGGAGAGAACGAAATTTCTTCTGGGTAAATTATAAAAAGGACAGAAGAATACAATCTGTAAATTCGATTGAGGGGAGACACCATCGCAGAGACACACATGCCAATGAATAACAGTTGTCTGGATAGCCCACCATTAATGGTAACAAATTAACCTGTAATCTGGTTAACACAAACCAATGCTGTATGTTATGAACTAGGGATAAATACAATTGGGGGCCCTCCTGGAAGTAACCATTGTGTAAGCTACAACAAATGACTTAACTCTCTCCTGCTCCCATCTATTTCTCTGAGCCTTCACCGGGCAAAGATGTTTAAGCTTGCCCTTAATGATCGTGCAGCAGGTTTCTGGTAACTTGAAGAGGTCTGGGAGGCCGCTCTCTTCACAACATGATTTTACATAGCCCAACCAAGGAATCTCTTCGGCATAGCCTAAGATCAAACAATCCCTTAGTATCAGTTTATTTAAAACGGTTTTATTCTTGACCAAATGGAGTGCCAGAGTAAAATGAGGGCCAACTTAATCTTATCCATGATGTATGGGGAACCCAATTTAGAATGCCAAATATAGACTAGCTTGGGGAGACAGCTAATAAATTCTTCATAAATGCGTTTTCCGCCCATTGAAAGTTTTGAGTGTAAATCATGACCCAAACCCCTGCACCATAGTTTGCCACAGGCACACTTTTACTAGTATAAATTGTTAACAGGTTCCTCAATGGTTTAGTGTCCAATTTTTCCACAAAACGATGCATGCCGTTAATCCACTTCTCCATCAACAATTCCCTATGGTCTTCCAGGTATAGTTACTAACGAATAGGACCCCCAGATAGGAGAACGAAGGAGCTTTGGTTAGTTCAAACCTGTTAATAAAGAAAGCAGGTTTTCTCCTTGTCCAAGCCCCACAGGTCATAGTGTATGTCTTAGTCTCATTGACTTTCAAATCCAAATCAGACATAAATAAAATATAATCGTCAATGAGTCCTTGCAGCCCTCTCCTGGTTTTAGCCTTCAAGACCGCGTCATCAGCATAAAGTAGAATTTGAAGAGGGCGTGCACCCATGAATGCCTCATCTCTCATTCGCATCTTTAAAAATGTTTCACACAATTAGTGTACAAAGAAAATAAAATGGGGCTAAAACGCACCCCTGCCTAACCCCTGTTTTAATCTTAAAACTATCTGTGCATTTACCGTCGCTGCCAAATTGGACACAGGCATTGGAGTCACTATAAATCTGTATAATAGAGGCAATATTACCATCCTCCATACCTAACTCCTCCATGTTGACTAAAGTTTAGAGTGCGAAACGCAATCGAACAATGCAGAGAGGTCCATAAATAAGAACATTACACACTTATTTGCCACTGGGTATTTTACAATTAGTAAACTAAAAATCCAACAATCGACTGTCCAATATTTAAACCATATTGGGTATCTGGCAGTATATCATTTGCATTTGTCCGTTCTTGCAGTAATATGCTCCCCATAACCTTTATGGTTGAGTCTAAAAGTGAGATGGGCCCACAGTTTTTGGTAGAGCTTTGTCACCTTTTTAAAAAATTGGGATTATAACTGAACTCTTCCACAACGGCCCCTAGCAATTGCATTACAAACCTTAGTGAGTAGCGTGCCCATAGTTCTCGACTATCGCAGAACAGATCAACAGGGACCCTACCTGGGCCTAGAGCCTCTCCTTTGATAAACAACGTTCACCACAAATCTTTTTCCCCGCAGGGAATCACAATGCGGTCGTTCCAACGACCGCGTTGTGATTCCGCATACCATTACTCCGCAAGTCGGAACAACGACTTGCGGAGGGGGAGGGAGGTGTTGGATTTTAAATCCAACACCTTCCCTATTGTCCGCACAGACTGGAGTTGGAATAGTAAATTATACTATTCCAACATCCAGCGCCCCCCTCCGCAAGTCGTTGTTCCGACTTGCGGAGTAATGGTATGCAGAATCACAACGCGGTCATTGTAACAACCGCGTTGTGATTCCCTGCGGGGAAAAAGACTGCGGGATAAAAACGTACCTTCCTCTCCTTTACAACTTTCTGCCAGTGCCCTTTCCACTTTGCCTAGTTGGAATTATAGAGGGTTATTCTGGAAGTTAAGACCCCTAGGGCCAGTCTGTACACAGAACATAGTCTGGTTTGCATATATAGCAGAGAAATAATCAATCCATCATTCTTCAGCTATAGAAGTCAGCGCATTCTCGAAAATAAGGGTCATTGATCACACTCCAGAAAGACCTACAGTCTTTTAGAGCACTAGACTGAACCAGTGCCTTCCAAGCCGCCTCTTTAATGGCTTTCTCTCTATCTGCGAGGACCTGTTTAAACTCAGCAACTGCAATCTCAATTAGTCTGATCTCTCTGGGCCTCTTCTTCAAAGCTTTGTGCAACTGAGCCCTAGCTTTAGTGCATTTGGACCCAAACCAGCCTCTTGTATGAATACTGGATGCCCGGGTGTTACAAATCAAAGACTACATGTTACAAATCAAAGACTGCTTAATGTGAGTGGCGATAACCGAATAAGCCGTAATAATCTGCGGCACTTCTTCCGAAGGGTTTAAGCAGACTTTCACCTCTGCCACAGTCTGACGAAGGACAGAAGGGAGAAAAGTCGCATGGTCCACCTTCTCCCATTTAATGGAGTTTTTTGTGGCCAGAAGTTGCTTGAAACCTGTTTTATGCAGGATTTTAGCCTTACCCTCTAAGCACACCCCACCCATTAGGGCTGCATGATCACTGTACCCCGAGAAATAAGTCTTGAAGTCCTTCAGGGAGGTAAATAAAACCTCTGAGAACAAAATATAATCATTAGTTGAGTTGTAGGCATTTCTCATGAACGTGGGTGTTAAGTCCCCCTCGTCATCCCCATGCTCTTTCTATATCTGAAGGCTAAACTTAATCATTCGGTTATTCAAGGTACAGCCTTAATCGTAGAGATTAAAGTGGGCTAGGTGTTCCGCCCGAGAATTCAATATTCCCCTGTTTGGTTTAGCATTAAAAGGACAGTAGTGCATATTAAAATCTCCTATACCAAATTAATTCTCAAGAGGTTGAAGTGAGCAGAAATAGCAGTCTGGGTGGCTAGGTCTAGGTCAGTAACCACTTGTGTTCTCTGACTGTCAAAGCGGTTGTTATAAAATTTAATTATGAGTAGGTTCTATGTCCCACCCACCTCACAAACCAAAAAATGGGAAAAAGAAGAATCTCTGATGAATTCCACTACTCTCCTGCGGAATTAATTAAATATCTAGGTGGATAAACCTCCCCTTTGCCCTACCAGCAGAAGATGTTGTCATTACCCATCTTACTACTATCCTTTGGGGCACCCCCTGGAGTCTCTACGGGCATTTCTATAGACAATAACGGTTCACCTTGCATTGGGGCCATTAAATAGTTACAGGTAAGCTCCTCTATCCTAGTTGCTGGCTTGCCTCTTCCTATCCCCAGTCAATCCTGGCAGTCAAGTTTAGAAAAGACCGAAATTGATTTCCATCCCTCCAATCAGTCGGTGTCCTAACAGGGAAATCTAGCTGGCTACATGAAGTGAATCTTCCTGCCCGTCATCCCTTCTAGCCATTGATCTGCCTCCAGGTGTTCAGAGGGGGAACTACAGCCCCAGTGGGCCTATGGAAGTAACAAAGAGGAACTGATGTAATTGAATTAGGTGCAATTTCTCTATTAGCACAGGCCTGCAAGATCCTGTCCGCAAAGTAAGGGTTACGAAAATTAACAACGACACAGTCACCCTCAATAGTTTTCACCTCTCTTCCCACCCAACCCAACCATCGGATCATGATAATGTTCCTGTACAGTGTATTTACATGTGTGAACCATTGGATTAATTTATTGTTGAGTTCCCACTATGATTCAACCTTGTCATCGGCTGCCATGAAACTCCTATCAATGTGACAACATAGGGGACAGAATCGGGTGGCAGGTCTAAGGTCGGGAGGGTAGCAGTTTTAGATACAGCTTCATTTGGTTGCCTAGGGTCAGTTACAATGTGGTTAGAACTACTTTTACCTTTAGCAAGACTAACAATCGGTTTCTGAATAGATGGGTTTGGAACCGCCTCGGTACTGGCTGGCCCCCCCTGTCCCAGCCCCTCAGTACAACATCTATTCTTGCGTTTAGAACCACAGAGATACTAGCCCCACCTAACAAAGACCTCCCCTTGCCCCCCTTCCCCGCAGTATGTCTATCCCTGGCAGACCTGCTTTTGGTGAAGTGTTCATAGTCACCCTTATTGAACTGATCCATGTCACCAATACAAGTATTAGTGCTGAACATAAACTTGATGATGCTGAGGGCTGCTCCTACCACAACACCATTCATATGATTGGCCTGCTTGAGACTGCGGAGGGTGCTACCAAGTGATGTTTCTGGAACATTGAATAAAGCAGGACATTACCCCCACTATGCTCTCACCCTATTTTGTGATGAAGCGCGCACACAGTACCTGCCCGGCATTCCCCTCCTGGGGCGCCACCAAGCCCAATGGTGGTTAGGCTTTTGAATGACCATGACCGTGAATCTGTTCTGATTGGAGCTAGAGATAAAGGTAATGTCTAGTACGAAAGTGGCAAGGTTATACTTTTTCTTGATTATACTCTGGCTGACCAGCACCAGCAGGCTTCCTTCCTTCAGGTCAAAACGCGGCAGGTCTCCAATGTGCTCTCCACTTCCCTGCTAAGCTGTGGATTTCTGATGGCCAGCGCCCTCACTTTTTTTGTTTTGCAACCGGAGGAGGCCTGGGTTTTGGTGAAGTCTTTCACCAAGCGCTCCCATAGCTGCCCCCCACAACGTCCCTCATCAATGCCAAGGATGACTCACATAACGGACACTGTATGCCGTGTGTACTGCAAGCGCTCAAAATGGGGGGACAATGCAGGCGGTCGCAGCATAAGGCTGTTGCAGCTGCAGCGTCCCTTCAAAGGCTTTTGTTAATGCCACGGCTGCTTACATCTGACTCAACTGTATTTAAAGATGACTAGCCATCTGAAAGCTCAAGCGCCTATGCCCCTACCCATCTCCCCCCCAGTTTTCACAGCTCAGTCTATTGAGGATCTGGCGTGGACTTGCACTATGCATGGCCTCACCTGTGTCTGATCACCAATACTTTATTCCTTAGTCCATTGCCATCTGTACTGTTGAGTTTACATTGTATTCAGTGTTATGCCTTCTCTGAACTATTGATCATTGATGGGATCTTCAGTCTCACTATGTCTTATCCTATGGCCTCATTTGTGGGGCCGGGGGTACCCTGGTACTGCTGCTGCATCCCTCTACCTGCTCCGTTAGCATGCTAGCTGGGGAGTTATGATGGTTTTTGTGCTCTCTCCCTCCCATGCCCCTGTTGGTGCCCTTCTGCTTTTCTTTCCTTTATTTGATATGTTGATGGACGGATGAAAAGTTAGCAGTCCTATTGATGCTTTTCACATCGACTTGGGCTTTAGATGGTTCTGATTAGATCATTCACCTTTCTGCCTGTCAGGTTTTTCCTCTACCTGGGATCGCTCATGTTTTAAGTAGTGCCTGTCTTCTGGCAGGCACCAACATCTCTCTATTCCTTTTCACATCATGCCTGTTAACACCTGTAGTTTCATCACTTGGAGTATATTGGGAATTAACTTTTTTAAATTCCATGCTGCCTTGCTCCGCTGGGGGGTGCATGTCGCCCTTCTCAAGGAGACGCACTTGGTGGGTGTCGGGGTGGCTAAATGCAGCCCAAATGGAGGGTAACTTGGCCTAATCCCAGGGAGTGGCGGTCAGGATTAGGGCCGGGATGCCATTTAGGGTACACAGAGCATATATGGACACCGATGGCCTGTTCCTGCTCGTGGGAGGGGCCCTTAATGGGCGTCCACTAAACCTTAGTGGTTTATGTCCCACACTTAGATAATGTATTCTTTTGATCCTGGGTTACCACTGCTATGGCTGACTGGCCGGATGTGCCTTGGGTCATTGTGGGGGACTTTAGTACAATGTATCTTTAGATCGATCGCCAACATCACTCCATCAATCTCCTGTGTTGTTGAATGCTGATTATTTTCACAGCTCGCTAACTCATTGGTCCCTGGCTGACACTTGGCAAATTAAACATCCGACTTGCCGTAAATTTTCTTTCTACTCTCCGGTTCATAAATTGCATTCTCACCTAGATTGCTTTGTTTGTTCAGCATCTATACACATGGCAGTACCCTCTATAATTACCATCCCCATCTGCTCTCTGACCATAATTATTTAGTTATGAAGTTGTCTTGGGGTGCCCCCTCCACTCCCTACATGACTGCTCTTTGTTACGATGTTGGAGGACGCAGTCTTCCGTCAGACACTACTCAACATATTGATTCCTTTTTCCGAGATCACACAGGGACTACGTTCTCTTTGTTGATCAAAAGGGAAGCATTTAAAGTGTCTACCAAAGGGATTTGTATCAAGACCATGGTTATGGTGCCCAGGGTTCTGTAAGGGATGTTCAGGAGCAAAGATTACCTTAGCAGGGGCTTAATGGGCGGTGGTTGCAGACCCGTGGACAATGGATACTTTTAGGCGGTGCACCTTGATCTCTAAGATAAACTCAACCTGCTGCGCTGACATGACAATGCCGCATAAATTGCGAGAACCCATAATGAAAGAGAAAAATCCAGTTGCTTACTAGTGCAGCTGTTTTCAACTCGCTACAGTGATCCAACTCCATTTAATTATCCATCTATGGCCTGGGGAAACTGCCCATACTCAACAATACAGCTTCCCATGACTACAACAGATTGCTCTATGCACCCCCGTCATTGGTCTCCCGTCACTCTTAAGGACTTATTATCTGAGGTTCCTCTTCTCCATCTTTGCCAAAGCTCAGCTGGCTTTGGGTGTGCCAATCACAAGCCAGGAGATTGGCTCCTGCCTGAAGGACTTACCACATGTATAGGTGCAGGGGTCTATGGCTCGCCCACCAAATTTTATATCCAAGTTACCCAAACTCTAGCACCCAAGTTACAATTTTTGTTTCAAGCCAGTTATAATTCTGGCTGTCTCCTTCTTCCCTCAACAATGCGCTCATCACCATGTTGTTAAAAGATCATAAGGATCCAACGGATCTGTGCTCCTATCGCCACTCTCCATCTTTAACAATGATTAGAAGATACTTACCGAGACACTTGCTGTTGGATGCTTCCGCAACTACCTCGCCTCATACATTGCAACCAGGCAGGCTTTATTCCAGGTCATAATACCTCACATAATCTCCCTCGCTTGTGGCATATTAAGGTGGAGTCTGCCTCTTCCTTTCCTACAGCTCAACTGGGCTAAGTCCTGCATGCTCCCGCTGAAGCAATCTTGTCAGCTACCTTTATTGCCACCGCTTGCCCCCACTTGTCATTTGAAACATTTTGATACCTCGCGATCCAAATATATAACTTGCTGCTTGTTGATAATTTGGGCAAAGTGACTCCAACACTCCGGTCCCAGACGGCTTTCTGGGAGTCCCTAACTCTATCGGTGATTGGGAGGGTGGCATTGGCAAAGATAGAGGTCCTCCCTCACCTCCTTTACTACTTTGTCAATCTCCCTTTTTTTATATCGTGCTCCTTTTATTGAAAACTTGATACTTATCTGGTGAATCTCCTCTGGGTTACTAGGCACTGCCGAGTTGTGCTTGCCTCATTGAAACTCCCTGTAGAGATGGGGGCTGGGTCTCCATGATTTTGAACGTTATTACTAAATGGCAGCTTTAGAATGGGTGGCCCGCTGCCTAGCGGCTTCTCTCTTCATGAAACGGGGCTGATCAAGAATGACTTCTGAAATGGGCTGTTACATTATGCTCTATAGCCTTTCACACGTGCTTCTTTCCCATCTACGGCCTTATTCCGTGTAGCCATGGCGTGTTTGGCTAGAGCAGGAAAATAACAGAATACAACCAGACTATTCTCCTAGTGGGTCTCCCAACCACAACAGGTGGTTACAACAGGGGCAGTTGCATGCTTGGCACGTGGATGGCATTTCTACGGTGGGAGAGCACTTCCACAATGGGGAACTGATGACCTTTTCCACCTTAGTGACCGAGTATGACTTCCCACCCGGGCAATTTCTAACGTATGAATGCATTAAGCGATATTTTGAACAGTTGATTCACATACAGCATGTGCTGCCCCGTACAGTGCTAGCTACACGTGGCTTGGGAGGGTGACCTTATTTATGCTATGAATGATTCCGCATGACTCATATTGGCGGAAGATATATATATACATATATATATATATTTTTATACCCACATTAATAACTTTAAAATATAAACAAATTATAATGTAAAATATTCTTATTAATTATATATATATTGATATTTCCATAGTAATAAATTTAAAATAGGAACATTTTATTTAATGTAGAATAAATATTGTTCTTAACAATGAACTATGCTACACTACATAAATATATATATACAAACTCGTGATCCATGAGGCATCGCTGGCTGAGCTCATCTGCCCTGGCATTCAGAGATACTGCCAGGTGCTGCACAACCAGGAAGATGTCCTGACATTCCAGCCATGTCCAGGGATGCAGTGCCTCCTAGCACAGGGTCCAGCCTCCTACTCCACCTTGTTTGCTGCAGTACCACCCGATGAACACCTGAACCAGCCTCCACTTGATGGATGGAAGGAAGGCTTTCAATGCCAAATGTATCGCTCACAATGCCAGCACATTGATGTGGAGATGAGACTCCGCATGAGAACAGAATCTTTTGATCTCCACCTCTCCCAGATGGCCGTAACAACCCAGTAGTGACGTATTTGAGACCGCTGTGAGTTCCCGGAGGGGAAAACAGAGGGGTCTGCAGCAGATTCAATCATGGTTCGTTAGCCATCACTTCATGTCTTTTCCAGTTCCTTTCAATATCTGGACCAAGTTAGAGAGATTCTTCTTATGGTGAATCCACTTGGCCTTCAGGTCCCTATGCAGAGCCCACATATGCCAATGGGAATGCTTCACCAGTAGGAAATAAGAGGCCATGAGTTCCAGCAGCCTGTAACTGAAATCCAGAATAGGGAATGAAAATCAGTATCATAGCCTGCATACCCTGGACACGCTGCTCCAAACGATAGGTGCGGAACTGCACTGTGTTCCGAATGGCTGAGATGAAAGGGAGCATCTGAGAGGGAGCCAGGTGCGGCTTTGGCTCTTCAATAGAGGACCCCAGCAAATACAGGAGATTTGCTGTAGTCTGGAGGTGGGAGACAACTGCCTGGTGCAAACCCACCTTCAACAGCCAGTTGTCGAGGTAGGGGAAGACTGCAACCCCTGACCTCCACAGATTGGCTGAGACCACTGCCATCACTTTCGTCAACACCTGGGGCATTGGTAAGGTCAAAAGGGACACAGCAAACTAAAAGTGCTTGTGACCCACGATGAACAGCAGGTAACGCCTGTGGGCTGGCAGGATGAGTATATGAAAATATGCATCCTGCGAATCCAACGCTACCATCCAGTCTCTGGGATCTAAGGTAGACAGGACATTAGCCAGAATAAGCATTTTTAACTTTTCCTTTTCAAGGAAGTAGTTGAGAAGGCACAGTTCTAAAATAGGACGAAGTCTTCCATCCTTTTTTGGCACCAGAAAGTAGCAGCAATAGGAACCAAAACCTACTTCTGATGTCGGCACCCTCTCAATGGCCCCTTTGGCCTCAGAGCCTGTACTTCCTGTTGCTGAAAAATCTGAAGCACCCATTTGTCTGAAGTTATTGTTTGCCATTGGGACAGGTGGAGCCAGATTCTGCTGCCAACTGTCTGTTCATGATGTTGAAGGGCATATTAAAGGGGCATTGAGGCTGATGTTGCCGGGGGTGGCAGACTGGGTAGAACTCTGGCCTTGGCTCCCACGAGGTCTGTGGGAACCGTATCCATGGCCTCGAAAGGACTGAGGAGCCTGGTGGCCGTGGTGTCTAGGGGTGAAGAACAAGTTACTTACCTTCGGTAACGCTTTTTCTGGTGGATACAGTATCTGCCTGTGGATTCCTCACCTTGTGAATATCCCCTGCGCCAGCAACATTCTGAAACTTTTGTAGCAGTCCATGCCGATGAGGTCGAAGACGACGTCACAGAGACACGGCTCCGCTCGCGACTCCGCTGACGTCACCGGCTCCATAAGAAGACCTCGTCGGCGTGATGACGTCAGTTCCGCCCTTTTTTCTGTGCCTTCGAGGCACACAGACGGACTGACAGCAATATATGCACAGTATACACAGTACATAATATACAAGCAACACACATAGTGTGGAGAATAAATAGAAAGGCAAAAGAAATAACACACTGCCTTTGATAATAACAAATACATTTTGAAACACCATCATATACTTAAGGTATACAAGGGTGGACAACAGGGAGGCGGGTGGGTCAGTGAGGAATCCACAGGCAGATACTGTATCCACCAGAAAAAGCGTTACTCGAAGGTAAGTAATTTGTTCTTCTGATGGATACATCTGCCAGTGGATTCCTCACCTTGTGAATAGATTCCCACAGCAGTCCCACTCCCGGAGGAGGGTGTCCACCCTCCTATACCAGAAAGTCCTGAAGGACGGAACGAGCAAAGTGTCCGTCCCTCCTCACCGTGGTGTCTAAGCAATAATGTTTTGCGAAAGTGTGGAGGGAGGCCCAAGTTGCCGCCCAACAAATGTCCTCCACAGGAACACCTCTAGACAAAGCAGAAGTGGAAGACTTAGCTCTAGTGGAATGGGCCCTTAAACCCTCTGGAGGTTCCTTACCAGCCAAAGAGTAGCATATCTTGATGCACAAGACAATCCATCTGGAAAGGGTGCGCTTGTGCACCGCTCTGCCTTTCCTGCAGCCAACAAAGCCCACGAAGAGCTGATCATCAACTCTAAGGTCTTTTGTCCTGTCCAGGTAGAAGCTCACCGCCCTCTTAGGGTCCAAGCAGTGAAGTCTCTCCTCCTCCTTGGAAGGGTGAGGAGGAGGATAGAAGGTAGGAAGGGTAATGGACTGCCCCAGATGGAAGGGAGTTACCACCTTAGGCAGAAATGCAGCCCTGGTCCTGAGTACCATTCTTTCAGCATGAATGGTCAAAAACAGGGGTTTTGAACTTAGAGCTTGAAGCTCACTTACCCTCCTTGCCGAGGTGATTGCAATGAGAAAAACCGTCTTAAAAGACAACAGCCTCAAAGGACACTTGTGTAAGGGCTCGAAGGGAGAACCCATAAGATAGGTCAAGACAAGGTTTAAGTCCCATTGAGGCACAATAAAGGGAGTAGGAGGAAACCTGTTTGTAAGGCCCTTTAGAAATCGTAGAACAATAGGTGATTTGAACAATGACGGCTGATCTGGCAAGCAAAGGAAAGCCGACAAAGCCGATAAATATCCCTTAACAGTAGCCACAGCAAATCCTTGCTGAGCAAGAGAAAGGGCAAACTGCAGAATGTCAGATAAACGAGCCCTCAAAGGATCCACTGACTTCTCTCCACACCAGATTACAAATTTAGACCACCTATAGGAATAGATAGATTTGGTGGAATGACGTCTGGCAGACAAAATTACATCTACCACATCAGGCGGGAGAGAAAAAGAATTTAGGTTGCCCCGTTCAATCTCCAGGCATGAAGGTGTAAGCTCTGGAGGTGAGGGTGTAGAACCTGCCCCTCCGATTGCGAGAGGAGGTCTGCCCTCAGAGGGAGACGGAGCGGAGGGCACGAGGAGAGGTGGAGAAGATCTGTGTACCACACCCTTCTTGGCCAATCCGAGGCGATCAAAATGACTTGGGCCCGGTCATGGCAAATATTCCTCAGAACCCGAGGAATCAAGGGTATGGGAGGAAACGCGTAAAGGAGTCGTGAGCCCCAACTCAACTGAAACGCGTCCCCCAACGCTCCCTGCATCGGATTCTGGAGACTGCAGAATGACGGGCAGTAAGCGTTCTCGTGAGTGGCAAACAGGTCCACCCGAGGGGTTCCCCACATCCGAAAGACGTAACGAACCACCTCCAAATGGAGCCTCCCCTCGTGGTCGGCGGAGAACTGTCGACTGAGACTGTCCGCACGTACGTTCAGCACCCCGGCCAGATGATTTGCCATCAGACAAATCTGATGGTCCTGAGCCCAGGACCATAGACGCAGAGCCTCTCTGCAGAGACAAAGAGACCCCACTCCTCCCTGCTTGTTGACATACCACATCGCGGTAGTGTTGTCCGTCAAACGAATCGGCCGCAATTCCAGAAGGTTGATGTGAAGCAACCTTGCCTCTGGAGACCAAAGTCCTTTGATCTCCAGATCCCCCAGATGCGCACCCCACCCTAAAGTGGATGCATCCGTTATCACTGTGGTCACCGATGGTGGTAGATGGAAGGGCTTTCCTTGGGACAGATTGCCCTCCAAACTCCACCAAGACAGATCCGCCGCAGCTTCTCCGGAGATCCTCACAGACTCCCTGAGATCTCCTTTGTGCTGATACCACTGCCTGCGGAGGCACCACAGGAGCGCCCTCACGTGCCAGCGTGCATGGTTGACCAACAGAATGCAGGAAGCAAACAGACCGAGCAGGCGAAGGACCTTTAGAACTGGAACGACCGCTCCATTGCAAAATAAAGGAATAATTTCCTGTATGTCGAGAATCCTTTGAGGAGGAGGGAATGCTCGACACACAGTAGTGTCCAGTACCGCACCTATGAACAGGTTGTGCTGAGAGGGCACCAGGTGAGATTTGGGCACGTTTATCGAGAAGCCCAATTTGAACAACAGCTGAGTTGTATCCTGCAGATGATGTAGCACCTTCTCTGGCGACTCCGCTTTGATCAGCCAGTCGTCCAGATAGGGGAAAACAGAAATCCCCGACCTTCTGAGATGGGCTGCCACCACTGCCATCACCTTCGTGAAGACTCGGGGTGCAGTAGTAAGACCAAACGGAAGGACCGCAAACTGATAATGTTGCGATCCTACCATAAACCGGAGATACTTCCTGTGCGACTTCAGGATGGGGATGTGGAAATACGCATCCTGCAAGTCGATCGACACCATCCAGTCCTCCTGATTCAGCGCTTGAAGAACCTGCGCAAGGGTGAGCATCTTGAACTTCTCTTGCTTCAGATAAAAATTAAAGATCCTGAGGTCCAATATCGGACGCAATCTGCCGTCCTTTTTCGGAATCAGGAAATACCGGGAGTAGCATCCCGGACCCCTCTCCTGCTCTGGAACCACCTCTATCGCACCCTTCTGTAGTAACTTCAGGACTTCCTCCTGTAGGAGAAGACGGTGGTTCTCTGAGCAAGCCCCTTGACAAGGAGGGTAATTTGGAGGGAATTCCCGAAAGGGAAGGGCGTACCCATTTTCTACAAGATCTAGAACCCAAAGATCTGGAGTAACAGATTCCCAATCTTGTAGAAAATGGGTAAGCCGGCCTCCCACAGGACCAGCATGATCCAGAATGGCGGATCTAGGGCTGCTTTGCGGAGGTGGGAGGGGCTGAGGAAGAGGAAGAAGAGGAGGAGGAGAGCTGACGGCCACGTGTGCCACCCCTCATTCTGCCTCTGTATCCCTTATACAGAGAGCTCTGCTGTTGTTGCTGCTGTTGCTGCTGTGTCTGCCTGTAGGAACGAAAGGTTGCCCTTCCGAAACCCCTATATCTTTTAAACGACCCTCTTGACTAGGATTGAAGGCCCAAAGACTTAGCCGTAGCCTTGCTTTCTTTAAAACGTTCAAGAGCAGCATCAGCCTTTTTACCAAAAAGTCCAGAGCCATCAAATGGCAAGTCCAGCAACGTTGACTGCACATCAGTGGAAAACTCTGAAGACTTAAGCCACGCACCCCTCCTAGTGGCAACAGAAGACCCCATGACTCTTGCCACTGAATCCGCCGTGTCCAAACCACTCTGCATCACCTGGCGTGCTGCTGGCTGGGCATCCGTCAAAACCTCATTAAAGCCAACTCTATCCTCCTCAGATAGCTTTGGAGCCAGTTTCTTTGCAGAATCCATGAGCGCATGAATATAGCGTCCCAAAAGGCAAGTGGCATTTGTAGATTTAAGGGCCATTCTGGCCGATGAAAAGACCTTCTTGGCCGACTGATCTAGTTTTTTAGCCTCCCTGTCACTCGGGACCTGAGGAAACGCACCCTTAGATTTCCCTGAACAAGCAGCCTGAATCACCAGACTCTCAGGCGAGGGATGTGAAGTTAAAAACTCTAGGTCCCCTAGAGCCGCCCTATACATTCTGGCAACTGTCTTGGAAACTGCGGGAGCAGAAAAAGGCTTACGCCACACCTCCATCACAGGATCTATAATAGCCTCATTAAAAGGCAACAATGGCTCTGAAACCGTAGTAGCAGAATGCAGTACCTCTGTTAGAATGTTTGATTTAAATTCAGTTGTAGGCAACTGCAGATCCAACAGCTCAGCTGCTTTCCTTATGACTGCATGATATGGAGCCACATCCTTTGATGGTTCATCAGAAGGTGGAGTAATTTCCCACTCAGGAGATAAATCCAAGTCACTGGCCTCCTTAAGTTCTTCAAAAACTTCATCCGACTCTACAAGCTCTCCTTCTTCTGCCTCTTCCAAAAGGTACCTTTGTTCATCAAGCCCCCTTTGAGCCTCCCTCCTAGACCGGATTCGTACAACCGGCGCCAGCGGCGCCGTGATCGAATCCGACGGCGCCGGTGCCGGCGTCGAACGTGGATCCACAGGAGCAGCCGGCATCGAGCAAGGTCAAGTCGGCGCCAGTGAAGAAGGAAGCGGTGTCGATGTCCTCGGCGCCGGTAGATGCCAAGACGGCGCCGCTGGGAAAAATGGCATGAAAGGGGCCTGCGGATATGCTTGAGGCACTCCCAGACTGAACACCATGGGACCCGAAGGTGCACCAGTGGAGTACATGGCTCTTGAAAATACCCCGTACATCGCATTTAAATAATGCGAGGGGTCCTGACCTGGTCCAGGGAACGCAGGGTACTGACAGGCATCACCGGACTCGGGCCAACCGGCGCCGACGGTGGAATTTGCGGCGTCAAAGGCTCACCTGGTACTGGAAGCTCCTCAACCGGAGCCGCGGACGGAGCCGGAGACGGAGCCGGGGATGGAACCGGCGTCGGAGATGTAGCCGGCGCCGGAGATGTAGCCGGAGCCGGAGAATGAACCGTTGAATCCACTGGAGAAGAAGGACCAGCAGGTGAATCCGGAACGGGTGAAGGAGACACAGAGTCCTTACGGCGTCGAGTAGGTGACTTCGACTTCGGAGCCGTACTCTTGTCAGACTGACGTCGAGAAGAATGTCTCCTCTTCTTTTTGTTCTTCTTGGATCTTGAAGCATGCCCCGAAGTCGACTTCGACGCCGACCTCGACCGTGACCTGGTTCTCGACTTCCTCCTTCCTCTCTTCTCTTTTTTCATCCTTGCGATGAAGAGTTTCGCCTCTCTTTCCTTGAGAGCTTTGGAGCTCATCTTGCGACAGCAAGAGCATCCATCCACATCATGGTCTGAAGACAAACACCATACACAGTCGTCATGTGGATCCGTGATCGACATATGTTTTCCACATTCACGACAGGGCTTGATCCCCGATTTCTTTTTGTCGACATTCTCACGAAAAAGGACAGAGAAATCCATAAGAAACACAAAGTAACAGTGAAGCTACAGATAGAGATTCCCGAAATCCGTTGGCGTCGACGGCGCGGAAAAAAGGGAACTGACGTCATCACGCCAACGAGGTCTTCTTATGGAGCCGGTGACATCAGCGGAGTTGCGAGCGGAGCCGCGTCTCTGTGACGTCGTCTTCGACCTCATCGGCGTGGACTGCTACAAACGTTTCCGAATGTTGCTGGCGCAGGGGATATTCACAAGGTGAGGAATCCACTGGCAGATGTATCCATCAGAAAGGTTGTGTTTGCTAGTCCCTTCAGTAGCCACAGAGGGAATGATAGGCGGAATGTCCCTGCTATGGGGCAATGGTGAGCGCCAACCACTTAGCTGGAGCCCTGCATTCTTTAAAGCCCTCAAGTGTCAAATCTGCATTGTCACCACAGTGCTATCAAAGAGTATGTCCATAAGGGATGCCTTGCCATGTCCCGAAAAGCCAGTTGACCTTAACCAGGCATGGCATCTGAGTATCACTGACACCGCAATCACGCTTAATGAGTCGGTCATATCCAGTCAGCAGCATATGGTGAACTGGCTTTATCTCTACCATCGGGGATTGCTTAGGAGAGTATGGCCCCTGGCTTCCTCCGAGACCATAGGCAGCATTTGCACAAATGAATCCCATACAGTGTCAACCCACTAATCATGTGGTGTTCACAGACTGCAGTGCATAGTTGGTGAAAAGTAAATCCTCTTCCTAAAGGTGTCTTACCTCTTGGATTCCCTTTCCGATGGTGTCGTAAGGAACGCGTCAGGATTAACTTTGTAAGCAGAGGCATGGACCACCAGGATCTCAGGGGTGGGCTGCTGAGTGAGGAAGGCTTGGTCCCCGAGACTGTGGCTATGGTGGAGGGTGATGTTTGTGTGCACAGGAGTGCCTGTGCAGAACCTGGCCCAGGCTCCGAGCAGGACATCAGTGAGGGTAATATTAAAAGCCAGTAGGAGTTCTGATACTCCTTGTTGAAGCACCTCTGCCAAGACGTTTGTCTTTACTTCCACCGTACGCAGCATAAGGTCCAGGACCACAGCCTGTCTATGCAGCACCACTGCAAAAGAGAACCCTTTTTTAGGGGACATTATTTCAAAAAATGTTTGGAAAAAAGGCACACTGGTTAAGTGTTGTACAAAAAGTCAAAAAAATGACTTAGGGGAGCTTGATTCAGATTCACGCTGCTGGTGCAGAAAAGAAGGAACTGAGGTCAGCGCTGGGGTGGCACCTATATAGGCATAGGGCACATTACGTATGGTATAGACAACGCCACGTGGATCCAAAACAACGCCACCTACTGGCACGCAACGGGACTGCTCAGAAAACGTTTCCGGATCCAGTCTGATGTCTGGGTAATATTCTAACGTAAGAAATCTTCGACTTGGAGTCTATCAGATAGGCTACTTTTGAAAATGGCACAATGAGTGCTACAGCCCACTAGTAAGTAGCATTTATTTTTACAGGCTGTGAGTACATTTAGTACCATATACTAGTGAATTAAATATACGAATCAGGTTTATACCAATTTCCCCATGTTTAAAAGGGAGAGCACAAGCACATTACTACTGGTTAGCAGGGAAAAAGTGGGTCCAGCAATCGAAGGCAGAGGAACGCAAAAATCTGGGGTGACCCTTCAGAAAAGGCCAGGCCAAACAAACATGTTCCTCGGTTTCCTCAAACTGCTCACAAGCTGCCATAACTTACATTCAATTTCAGCAGCCTGCCACACATTGGTACAGGACGCTAATGGAAGGATACTCAACCTAAACTTTTTGTACAGGGTTCTAAACGATGGAGGATTCATTTAGTCCTTAAATTCTTCACAATTATAGATAACAATTTCAGAGATAACAAACTACTGGACAATTTGCCGAAAGATGATTATGATGATGATAATGCCTGTTGTTTTTCTAGGGCACGATGCCGGAACCTCTCCTTCACAGTGCTGTAGAAGCTTGAGGATATAGACAAGGAGTTTAACCAGTAGTCACTTTTTATATTTTAATATTTTTTAGCCAGGGGGTATTAGTCATTTGTGGTCTTTCAAGAACATCACATAGTCCCTTCTAGCTCCTCAATCAACCAAATTTGAATCCAGTATGAACCGGGCCCACTTTAACATACCCAGCTATCTCAAGAGCAGTAGTTACCAGATAGGCTGCTGTGCACCAAGCAAACCTAACTATTTCTGATGCTTTATGTCTCAGTAGGAATGTGGGGGGCATGGCTAACTGCCAATCATGGCGGTCGCATTGTAAGTGAGCTTCGTGCCCGGACCATGGAAATCCCACCTGTTCGGCTGACATCAGCCCTACACACCCTTGTGGAGACATTACGAGGGGGCTATAAATCGACTGGCTGTGCTTTTGCCACCGAATCCTCCCCGACCAGATTGATAGGCGAGGTGGACTGTGAGTGATACGGAGGCCACATGGGCCATGGCCCGATCTGCTAGGACTGCGGGCAAAAGACTGCTACGTTTGCATGCCGGCAGAACAGCTCTGTGGTTCTGGTGGTCCCTCCCTGCAGTCGCCTACGACTAGACACACTTGCGACTGGCTGGTGCAAATCCTGGGTGGTGAGTGGAGCCCACGAGCGGAGACTGCCCGGGGCCTGTGCTGCAGGATGTGGGCTGCGGATCCCCTCGGCGGCCTGTGGTTCTTGCCGGGCTGACAATGCGTCACAGAGGCCTACCTGCTGCCCTAACTGTATGACCCCCGGCCGGGGGGCAGAGAGTGCCTGGGCGGTGCCGGAGCCGCGGGGGCCATGGCGCCTGCTGCGGAAGTGAGAAGCAGCGATCGGAGGTGTCCACCTACCCTATAATTACAGCTGCACCGTGGGGCAGTGATCGGAGCTCCCGGCTGCACTCCCTGCGGTAGACTGCTGGTGACTGTGCGGACCTGGCCTGGCTGGGGCTGTTGGGGGCTAGTCAGACTGCGCCCTGCTGGGTGGGGCCCGCTGATCGGCTCTGCCATCTGTCCTCTTCCCCCGACATCTATGCCACTGGAACGTCTTGTGGACCCCGGCTGGCGCTCGCTGTGCGCGGCCCCCGGGGATTGAAGCGGACCCGCTTTGGACTGTTGGAGGATCAGCCTAGACGAGCGGAGTATGCCCACACAAGGTGAGAGACAGTCGGGCGCTGCTGGGCAAGGGTCGCCATCTACATGCGGTGGCAGCCTTGGTCGGCCTGAGTGGAGACCCTGCCATACCCGGCGCCCCATGCCCCACTGGGGCACCCGGTGACAAGTTCCTCGTGGGTGGCGGTGTGGGGCTGTGGCTGGCTGAGAGCGGGACTTGCCCCGATGAGACCTTTGTGCACCGGTGGTGGTGCTGCTGCGGACATTGGAGGGGCCTACAGGGATGGCTTGATCCTGCTGCGGTAGGCAGCTAGACGACGTACAGCCCATTGAGTACAGCTCGACCATTGGGTCCCTGCGCATTCTTGAGACCCCTACGGGGGACTCCGTGGTGCCGCTGAAGAAAAGGGGGCCTGCACTGAGATCCATCATGGCTCTTGCACCTACATTGCGGTGAATGCGCGAGGGGGTGGCGGGGCGGCCCTAGGGAACATCCATAACAGTCGCACCTACACAAGGGTGCCCATCGTCAGGGTTGCTGGGCCTACTGAGGGGGCAGTCTCTCTGCTGGGACGCAGGTTGGAGCGCAGCCAGGACTTGCCTTGCGGACATTGCGGCAGGCCCGCGTCTGGCCCCGATGAGTACTAGTGATATACGCCTGGCCCCCTACCAGGGGACCTCGCCCGGGGATAGCTGGCGTGAGGTGCTGGACCGGACCTGGACACAACACTTGACAGACTTGAAAGAACTGGTCTGTTTCTGCAGCCACCGCAGGGGTTCCTCAACTCCTACCAGTGGGGCTGCAGCTGGGCCTGCCACCGCCACTACAGACAACGCATCACCTGAAAAGGACAGGCGCTGCCCCCATTGCCGGCCCTGCCTGGGCCTCTCCCACTGGGCTTCGACGGATTGGCGCGGGCCGTCGCCGGCACCATGACTTGGCGCATGTTGCAGGCCTCCCTATCGGACTGCACGAGACCTCTCACAAGAATAGGGCAACCCAAAGGCAAGACACAGGACACCAACACCACGGACACCCACCCCGCAGAGGACAAGGACTCCTTCACACAAGCGACGAACAGTATTCCGCCCCAGACAAATTTGATCTCATTCTACAGGAGGTGCGTGACTCGCAGTGTCCATCGAGCAACATCTCTGGTCCCTGACAACGGGGTTCACCCACCTAAAGGCGGACCACGCTAAACTTGCTGCCACAGTTAAGGACAATACCCTTGCACTAGCGGAAATATTACCACAACATAAAGACCATTGGGAACAAATTGCACAACTTCAACGGCAAGTAACTGGGCTCCAGGACAGAGTGGATGACGCAGAAAGGAGAGCCCGACACAATAACATCCGTGTCATAGGTCTGCCAGAACGCTTTGAGGGGTCACAGACCACCACATTTATGGAACAATGGTTCAGGGAACATGTGGCACCAGAGGGCCTCTCAGATTTTTTCTGTGTAGAAAGAGCACACAGAATACCCACTGGCAGACCAACGGCGGGGGCCCAACCATGTCCCCTGATCGTAAAAATCTTGAATTTCAGAGACAGGGTTGTAATGTTACAGAAGGCGAGGGAGCTGTCCCAAATCCAGTATGAAAACCAGCGGGCTATACCCAGACTACACTATACTGGTACAACATAAACGTTCCCTATACCAGGACGCAAAGAAAAAAAACTCAGGGCACTGAATATCAAGTATGCACTACTATTCCCAGCCAGATTGAAGGAAATCCACGACCACAAAACGCAGTTTTTTGACATGCCTGAGGAGGCGGAAGAATGGCTCGAAATCATGTTCCCTCCATCGGGGTCCAGACCTTCTTCACAAAGCGTCATGGGTTCTCCGAAACCTAAGCGGAGCCGGCGTTCCCGGCGCCATGCGCATGGCACCACATCCCAGACTAAGAACCCCACGCTGCAGCAGGCCCTGCAGGGTCGCACGGAGCCACTGGTAGCTGCAAGCATGATCCGGGACGGAGCCCACCACATATCTTCGGACTCTTCTGAGGACAACACGGTCCACTCTGATTCAGAGAATAGCCTGGCATTATTTAGTACTATCATGCCCCAAACTGCGGAAGGCTTCCTGGGATAATGCTCAGATTTTAGTGAGGTGGCATGAACTCCAGATAGAAATTGCAGTAATTTTATATTTCTGTATCCACAGCGCATAATCCTTACCGATGTCCCGATTTTGATATGATTAATGATATGGTTGGTCCGGGCAGGGTTGAGCTCGCACTGTGTTCTCATCTCACTAGTTAGCCTAACAAGATGCACCCCCCTAAGGCGAATGCAACAAATACACTGTTAAATGTTAGCACCTTTGTGTACACGGTTTGGACCAGCACAGTTTTACTGCTGGACCGACTATTACATGGTATATAGTTCAAGAGTTCTTAAAGTCTGGCCCACCCATGACACTACCCCACACGCCACCTGCCCTCTCATATTTGATAGGGACACAGCACTCTTATGTCTCACACACAGACGCAGGATAGTTACAAAATAATCACGTGGAACGTGCGGGGCCTGGGATCCATACATAAAAGGCATAGAATCCATGTGCAGTTAAACAGGCGACATGCACATATAGTTTTCCTGCAAGAATCTCAACTCACCGCAGCAGAGTCAGCCAAACTACGCAAAATATGGAGAGGGCAGGTTCACTCCACTTCATACTCCGCTTTCGCCCAAGGTGTGACCATTTGGATAAGGAATGGGGTCCCCTTCAAGCTGCTGGAGAAATGTGCCGACCCTCTAGGGAGATATATTCTGGTGAGAGGAGCATTAGACGGCACACCAGTAGTACTAGGGAGCATCTATGCCCCTAACTTTGAGCAGGACAAATTTCTTATAAGTCTCAATCCTATACTAGCGAATTGGGCAGCATACCCCTGGATATTTGGCGGGGATTACAATGCAGTAATGGATGTGAGCAGGGATAGATCACACACCCCCCTCCAAGGTGCTGGTACTATACGGCAGGCTAAGGCACTATGGAAATGGGCAGAAGGCTGGTCACTGGGAGATGCCTGGCGTTTGAAGAACCCAGACAGTAGAGAATACTCCTTCTTTTCGCACCCACACCAACTACACACCAGAATAGACAGGATTCTTTGCACCGTTCACACCACCACTCAGATAACGCACGCTACATACCTTGGCAAGACGTTCTCAGACCACAATCCATTGAAGATCACCCTCGCCTGGGGCATAATTCCCACCCCTGTCCCTACCTGGAAATTGTGGCCTCAAATGCTTGAGGACTCGGTCTTCCGTAGTGCATTGTCAGCAGGTATTACCAATTACTTTGCAGAAAACACAAACACTGCATCCACGCCAAAGGTGGAGTGGGACGCCTTCAAGACGGTAATCAGGGGGATAGCCATTAGCACCACAGCAGGGGCCAGGCATGAAACGCACAACCACCTCAAGGATGCTGAAAACTCCTTGAACTAATTGGAACAGGCAGCTGCAGCAGATCCCACTAAGAGTACCCTTTTACAGGAAACCCGTATAAAACACGCAGAACTACTGGAAACTGTGAGGCAATTTGGTAATACTGCATACACGCTCGCAAAATATGCTGAAGCTGACAAGGCTGGCCCCTTTTTGGTGCGCATACTGAGGGATGACCCCCCACACACCTCAGGACATGAGATAATCACGATGGGCGGGGTCACTGTGGACACGCAGCGAGAAATTAATGAAGCCTTCTGCGAATACTACCAAACACTTTATCAATCGCCCCCACCACTGGCGGATGACTCGCTACACACATTTATAGCTCACTTACCATTCCCCAAACTAAACAAAGCAGCACAGGACGACCTTTCCGGCCCCATCACCCGAGCGGAAATCTAAGAGGCAATCCGAGACCTACCCCGGAATAAAGCCCCTGGTCTTAATGGCCTATCGGCTGAATTCTTCGCAGCATTCTCAGATGCCTTAGTGCCGCAGTTAGAACGTTTATACAAAGTTGCTATAGACACAGGAACGTTGCCTCACACCACAATGCAGGCACTAGTAGTGTCCCTCCCCAAACCGGGTTGCGCTGCGACTGACATCTCTGGTTACAGGCCTCTGTCCCTACTCACAACTGAGTATAAAATATTAAGTAAAGTCCTCTCATGCCGTTTACTCCCATGTTTGCATAAGCTAATCCACCTAGACCAATGTGGCTTTGTACCCACGCGATGCACCTCACTCAACATTAGGAGGCTCTATCACGTCATGGAATCGACTCCCTCGGACAGCCACAATGCAGGATGTATTACCCTAGATTTGCGGCAAGTATTTGATACTCTTAGAAGGGACTATATGCTCCAGGTACTCGGACAATTTGGCATACCCCCAGACTATCTGAAATGGGTTCAATTATTGTATTCTGCCCCCACCGCGAAGGCCCGCACCGGCAGACACATATCGCATGAATATCGGATTGGTAGGGGAACCCGACAGGGCTGCCCCTATCTCCTTTACTATTCGTACTAGCTCTAGAACCTCTAGCCCTCAAGCTACGGCTGTCTGCAGAACAGAAAGGCATACGTCTGGGTAACGCAACACACGTGTTGTCCGCTCATGCAGACGACATTATACTGCATGCAAACAACCTGCTCACAGACCTAACACCGACGCCGGAGATCTTTGCCCACTTTGCACAACTCTCAGGACTCACCATAAACGAGTCTAAGTTGCACGCCTTTTTATTTCTATCCCGGGGAATGCCCAGAGGCGCTTCCGTTTGGGCAATTATCCCTGTCGGTTGCCTCACACACGTTCAAATACCTAAGTGTAGAAATCTACAGAACTGCAACTGACCACGTTGAGGGAAACCTGAACAAAACTATCTGGGCACTACGGTCACAGATCGCATTTTGGACCTCGCTGCCACTCTCAGTAATGGGCCGATTGCCAATCTCGAAAATGGTGGTTCTGCCTCGCCTACTATACTTCTTTACTAACCTGCCGGTGGTGATCCCAACTACCATATTTACCTCACTGAACCAGTTACTGACTGACCTGATATGGGGTAACGGCCGCCATAGGGTGGGACTGCTTAAACTACAACTAGACACAGACAAGGGTGGTCTGGGTGCACTGGATTTTCACGCTTATTGTTATGCAAGCCAGTTACAATGGCTATCGTACTGGCTGGCAGGATGAAACCTGCATGAAATTGATTACACACCCCTGGAAATAAGCCAAGGGGAGCTCCACACACTATTACTACCGTGGGCTAGTATACCCCCCATGCGCCCGGACACTTCTTTGCACCGCGCTCACATACTGGAAAAAATCGCTCCATTACACGCGACGCTGTTCTCCATACTCAGATGACACACCACTGTTGGGCATCCCCACTCCCTCCGGTTTAATCACCACACGGAGAATCCTCGCCTGGGCTGAGGGGCGGGGTCACCACAGTGGGCGCTCTGTGTGATGGGGCACCCTCATGGACCATGGCAACTCTGCCAGACCCAACGGGGTCACGTACGCATTATACCTAACACATGCCGCAGTCCTCCAGTATGTGAAAAAACATTGGGCCCCGCACAGGCCAGCACCCGCCCCAACACGAGCTGGTGCACATGACTTACCTCATGGGAGAAGGCCGCCATCTCACTAAATGGCTCTACAAAAGCATCAAAGCACCCACTGGAACCCCCCTGATGGACTTACGCACTAAATGGTCCATGGATCTTGATAAAGAGCTCACTGACAAGGAATGGGGCATGATTCTAGAATACCTAAAAAAAATCCAGCAGAAAGCCAAATTTAAATTCATCCAGTACATGGTGCTACACAGGGCATATCTCACTCCACATCGCTTACAACACATGTTCCCGGCCACACAACACCACTGCCCCAGATGCAAATTAGAGGAAGCGGACCTGATTCACATGCTATGGGTATGCCCGGTGATTGCTAAATACTGGTCAGAAGTGCTTGCAAGAGTTACCTAGGCGACATGCCTCCCTTTGCAGAGTACAGCAGGTAGATGTCTGTTAGGTCTGACCCGGCGTTCCAAAACTCAGAAAGTAAAACTGCGCTTTGTTGATCTGGCCCTTCTGATGGCCAAATGCTCCATCACCATACGGTGGAAGTCAGCCAAACTCCCACCGCTCCACGCATGGCACAGAGAGGTAGTGAGGTGGGGTGGTGCAGAAAGTGCAGCAATTAGACGTGAGGATGCCTGTGTTCTGCGTAAAAATGTAATCTCCATGGACTGGGATGTTATTCTGGAAGCTTTCAAGACACTTGCACCGGCACCAGTCCCTGTAGTACTTGATCAGTAGGAGCCCCTTCTCACCCAGGCCCACCGAGTGCATATAATGCAGCCCTGACTGTAGCCTGGTCTATTAAGTGTCCATTTTCAGAACTCAATCCGCCCAGAGACAGAGGGAGCACCAGAGGGAGCGTGTTGTCAAGATGGCGTGATAGGGTAGGGCCAGATGAGTTGGGGGAAGGAGAGGGAGGGGTGGTTTAGTTTATTTGCTCCATTCCAATTATTCTCTTCCACAGTTCTTCATGTGTTCTGCATCACCATTAAAATAATCCATCTAATGATTGTAAGTAAACTGTTGTTTAACAGAACTGTCCAACATGATTGCATGATGTTGTACATAATGCACTATGACAATACTCTGAACCTACAATGGCCTCCATGTACCCGACTGCCTTGAAGAAACCTGAGGCCTCTACGCCAAATGTCTGTTTTTCTAATGGATGTACCTGTTAAAACTAAAATGTAATAAAATATGTTTTTTTTTTAAATGTCTCAGTAGGAGTGTACTTTTTAAGATTCACACAGGCCATGAGTGGGAGTTGGATAGCCTAACACCCAGCGGCGTTCGGTATGGATCAGAAGTAGGGGGCGGGAGGAGGCGGGGGAAGCAGGTATTAAAAAAGAAACAGCTTACCTTCTCGTCGCTTCCTCACCGCGTCTCTCCTCCATAGTCGCTCGCTTGGCCTGAACAGGAAACACACCCAGGCACCCAGGCTGCCAATCTGTGATTCGTCGCTCAGATGCTGATTGGGAGCCTCAGCATGTTCTTCATGCAAGCTGTAATGCAGCCTGCATGGAGAACATGCCAAGAGCGCATGACTGTTTGGCCGGCCCAAGAGGGCAGGCCAAACAGTCATGCACACTTAGGATGGTTCTACCACTCCTACCCTGCCCTGAAATGTGAGCAGAGCAGCCCCGCAAAGCTGCTGGAAGTAGGACAAAATAAAATGATAACGCAAATTATCATCATTTTATTTTCCCTTTATTTCAAAGCTAAAAAGCAGTAGGCAACGCTCCTCCACCTTAGCAGAGAAGCCACCACAGCTAACGCCAAGTTAATAATGTTCCATAAGGCTTTCTAAAGCAGTTTCACCCAGTGTGATTTTGTACCTAAAATGTTTATAGGAGTTAAATGCCATGAATTGTTCTTTTGTCTTTTTCTGGAGCAGACCCAGAGCCTTTCACAACTATGAATAAAAGGAAGGAAAAGAGTGGGTGCTAAAAACATCTCTGATTGACCCTTTTACTGTCATCTATTCGTCCAGGGAGTTCACCATTTGTGCCCCACCAAAACTGTGCTAAATTAGCTGTATAAACCTGCTTATTATAACTAATAGTAGTAGATATATTTTATTTCGGCAACCAAGCCATAAAAAGTTTACATAAATAAGATCAATAACAAAAATCATCATACGTACAAAATCATTGCACATGGGGCGATACAGATAAAACAATTTTAAGAAGGAGAAATAGCAGCTAACAGATCACTATTAATGCAATCGATCATAGCCATATCGTTCCTATATGGTATTTCTATCTCCTTATATAATGAGAATGTATCCTCTTGTACAACAAACAGTCTAAAAAGAAAAGATGTCACATAATTACGTATAAAACACGTTCATATATCAATCTAAAAACAATTCATAAAAATACTGCATCAATCAATGTCCTGGGTGTAGAGAGAAAAAGGTCATTAGACAGCCTGTTTAAGTTTTGCTCGACAATTTAACTATCATAGTTAGGAATTATCTATGGCCTTCTTTCTTAGTTTCCACACACAATGCAGGTACCGAGATACCTCGAAGGCCAGTTGTTCACTAGTGTCACCCTTGAAGAGTCTCATGGCTTGCCAATAATGTCTCAGACCCACGAATTTGCATACAGCTATGAGCCATTTTTTACAAGCGAACCTATATAAGGACAGAAAAAAATAAAATGGACTTCTAATTCTTCGATATTAGAGCAGTTAGGACACAATTTAGGATGGGAAGGCACATTGGTCCATTTCGAAGTGTGAATTCTCAGGGGTAGAAGCCCACATCTAAACTGAACCTATACCTGTGTCTCCGCTTTCTTCTCCTCTGACTCACCCAGGATTGTGCACCTCTTAAATGACGCTTGAATCGCTGTTTTTGCTATAATTAATTATTATTGACCCAAAGTACCTGTCCTTAATGACCTCAATTAACTGTATATGGGGGGCGTGGCCAGGCGCCGAACGAAATGGCCGCCTGATTCCTGAGCTCCGCCGGGACCGTTGGTGTCCTCCATCATCCGACATTCATTCGAGCTGCGGGGCGGGCCAGTGAATGCCCCCCGGCTCCCCCAGGGCCCAGTGATCCAGCGGAGCGCTTTTGCGGACCCCGAGGACCCTCGGAGGGTTCGAGGCGGCTGCCGCGACCGGCGGCGGCGGCCGAGTGCATCGCTCCGGAGCTGCGGGACGGCCCCCTTTCTACTTGGAGCCCCGGCTTAGGCCTGACGCGTGTAGCGCGCGGAGGGGCGCCGCCGAGGACGGTTGGCTTCCTGCGGCCTGCCATCGGTGACTGAGGGTCGAACAGCGAGAGGAGCGGAGTGCGGCGGCAGGGGCCCTGCGTGTCTGGCGATGAGACAGGAGGCGGCGTGAACCTCCGGATTTGCTTCGGCAGGGGTGAGGACGTGAGACCAGCCGGGGCAGTTGCTTTGGGGTGACACGTGTGGCCCGCCGGCTTGGGCCCCTGTTCATTGCCGTTGGTGCGAACTGGGCGAACGATCTTCGGCCCGAAAGGCGACTGAGGCTCCTGACCAAACAGCGGGCGCGCAAGGTTCGTCTGGGGGGCCCCCCTGCCCGGCGATTCGACCAGGAGAGTGCCGGCGGTGCCAGGATTGCGCCCGACTACATTTGGGCGACCGGAGCTGGCGCGGCCCCCTGCGGGCGCCTCCTGGCGGAAGGGGCAAAGGGGACGCTGTCCCCGGAGGTACCGGCGGCGCCATGCGGCCTAAAGGAGGAGCCGCGACCCAGTCAAACAAACTGGACAACTACACAGTGGCCAAGTCGGCGACACAACCAGGTGGGTCGGCGAGGGAGGCGGCAGGCCAGGCGGAACCCTCCCTGACGTCCATCATGGCCGCGATTCAAACCCTGGGCACCAACCTGGAGACGAAAATGGACAAGATCACAATAGAAGTTAACTTGCTCCGGGCTGACTTGGGGACCACCACCGACCGCTCTAAAACCAATGCAGCTGACATCGTCACCCTGCAGGAATCCGAGAAGCGGCTCACCGGGAGGGTTAACGAACTCATCCACCAGCATAGACTGCTAGCTTCGCGACTCGACGAGCAGGAAGGCCGGGCCCGGAGAAGTAACATCCGTGTGGTAGGTGTGGCGGAAGGCCTTGAAGGGGACTGTGTGGAACTCTTTATCGAGGATTTGATCCTTCAACACCTTAAACCCAAGAGACTGTCTAAACTGTTCACGGTCGAGCGGGCGCACAGGGCCCCCGTCCCGAAACCCAAACCAGGGGCCTTCCCGCGAACGATCATCGCCAAAATCCTAAACTATCGAGACCGCGATGCAATTCTCCAGGCGGCTAGGCAACACGGGGATTTGAAGTACGAGGGCGCCACTGTTCGCTTCTTCCCAGACTTCACGCTCCAGGTTCAGCAGGAGAGGCGCTCCTTTCAGGGGGTGAAGGCGGCGCTCCGTAACCGCGGGATTCGGTACATGATGTTCTTTCCTGCCAAATTGAAGGTCATAGCTGGTGGCAAATCCCATTTCTTCACATCGCCTGCGGCGGTGCAGGAGTGGCTGGACTCAGAGGATCCGTCCCTGGACCCACGGCGCGATGGCGAACAGCGGAGAAGTGCGGGGAACTCCTCCCCCGGGTCAGCGACGGGGCGAGTGGACAGGGGAGAGCAGAGCCAGCGGTCTTGGCGGTCAAGATCGAATAGTCCTCGTTGGGACACGCCTAGAGACGACGCAGTGAGATGAGCCATGGACGCTCGACATAGAAGCCATCGGACAGTAAAGTATTATGGTTGTTAGCTGTTAGACTGGCATGCTCCATGAGGTGCTTAGACTTTTACGCCTGGGGTTGCTTAGCCGGGCACCTTCTGTAGCAGATGTTTGAGTACCTGGGGGCTGTGTTACCTGGGCACCACGGGCGGGCGGTCAGGATTGGGCTGGCTCACGACCTTCCCACGTAAGTTCCTCGGTGGGCTCTCACCGGGGTAGGGTTGGGCGACAGGCGCTCTGCTAATTGGGGTGGTGGGTAGTTTTGAGCCCACGGAGCAGGGGGCAGGGAGGGGGGGGTTGGTTGGGCATGGGGTGGCGGGGAGGTTGGGGGTTGTTGAGTTGGGGGGGGGAGGGGGGAGTTTATGGTCTCACGAACTAGGTCATCACTGCGGCAGCCGGAACATTGGGGTGGTGGGACGAGGCACCCTGCAGAGTATGGGCGATGGATAGCCGGTGGGAGAAGAGTCTAAAAGTCCTAAGCTGGAATGTCAATGGGTTGGGGGACAGGCTTAAGCGCACTATAGTCCTGCAATTCCTCAAGCGGCACCAGCCGGATGTGGTGCTGCTGCAAGAGACTCATTTGATGGGCAACGTCTGTCAGGCACTGAATAGGTATGGCTTCATGCTGGCGGCGCACTCTGGCTTTACATCCGGTTCCCGGGGAGTGGGGATCCTCCTGCGGCGCTCACTGCCTCTCCATATAGACCTGGTCAAAACTGATCCGCAGGGCCGTTTCACGGCTGTCTCTGGACGGTGGGAGGGACGCACACTTACCCTGCTTTCCATATACGTCCCGCCTGGCCTCCAGGCCCGGGCCTTCGCGGATCTGGGGGCGCTACTCCTTTCCCTTCCCGGGGGTCAGTTGATGCTAGGCGGGGACTTTAACGCCGTGGTGTCAGGAACCCAGGATAGGCAGCCGCCCCGGGACCTCCCTCGAGGGCAGGGGTGGTTGGCGGAATTTATTGACAGCTTCGGACTCACAGATGTTTGGCGGCTGCTCCACCCTACAGACACCCACTTTACCTTCTTCTCGGGGTCGCACCACTCCTTCTCACGACTAGATTATATCCTTACCCTCCTGCAGCCCGATATGACAGTCCGGGAGACGGAGCTCCTGCCTAGGGGTATCTCCGACCATTCACCTGTCCGTACACACATCGTTTTTGGCACTCACCGGGAGGGAGGGATAGTGCCCGTGAGCGCTTGGCAATTGAAAAATGAGGACACCAGGAAACACGTGTCCGCCTCAATCTCCCAGTACTTTGATGATAATCTTGGCTCCGTAGACTCCCCGGTCACCCTATGGGAGGCATTTAAACCCGTGATTAGAGGGGAGGCGCTCTCGGCCATAGCGGCACGACGTCGGGAGCGGCGCCTGCAGGTTACCACGATCGAGGCGGAATTGGAGGCTCTGGAAGGGGAGGCTACTGCGGGGGGGGGTGGTGAAGCTAGGCACAAACTGCAGCTGAAGGCGGCGGAATATAGGGCTCTGGTCACCCAGGAGGCTCAGACAGTGGCTCAACATAAGCTTGGCACGATCTATGATCAGGGAGATAAAGCGGGGAAATTGATAGCCTGGCTGGAGAAAAAACAACAAGCCAGCAAGGTGGTGCCTGAAATACGCACCGAGTCTGGGACTGTAGTGACAGAACCCAGGGAAATAGTTAGCCAATTCGCGAGACACTTCCAGCGGGTCTATCGGAGTGAGTCTGATAGGCCGGAGGAGGACTCCAGGGTCCTCTTAACAGACATTCGTTTGCCTTCCCTTTCGGAAGAAGATCGTGAAACTATGGATGGCCCGATCACCGAATCCGAACTGCAGCGTGCAATAGGGGAACTTCGCCCGGGAAAGGCTCTCGGACCCAACGGCCTTCCGATAGAGCTTTACAAACTCCGTCCGGATGTCACTAGCAAATACTTGAAGCTCATGTTCGATCGAAGCAGGGAAAGTGGGGTTCTACCCCGCGACCAGCGCATCGCGACTATAGTGGCACTCCCTAAGGACGGGAGACCCAAGGACTCCTGTGCCTCCTACAGGCCGATTTCGCTCCTCAATGCGGAGCCCAAAATACTGGCAAAGACGCTTGCCAACAGGCTTAAGGCAGTGCTTCCCTCGTTGGTCCACCCGGACCAATCGGGATTCATGCCTCACCGTAACACGGCCCTCAACATCAGACGGTTGCACGGTGTTCTGGGGCAGCGCCACAGGCTGCAGGAAGACGCAGTGGTGGTCTCCCTAGACGCCACGATGGCCTTCGACACCTTAGAGTGGCCATACATGTTTGCAGTTCTGCATAAATTCGGATTTGGACCTCAATTTATAGCCTGGGTGCGTCTCTTATACACCGCACCCCTAGCGCAGGTACTGGTTAATAACAAATTGTCCGAGGTGTTCCCGCTTGCCAGAGGGACTAGGCAGGGCTGCCCCCTCTCTCCTCTTCTCTTTGCCCTCTCCCTTGAGCCGCTCGCGGCCTGGATAAGGCAGGACGTGGATCTCAGAGGTATAGCGTGGACGGAGGGGTGGGAGGACAGAATATCCCTCTACGCTGACGACATTCTCTTATACCTTTGCAGGCCGCGCAGGTCCCTCATAGTGGCACTCGACATATTTGCGAGTTTTGGGCGTAACTCTGGCTTCCGGATCAATTGGGCCAAATCACATCTGTACGTCTTGCGGGGCGACCCCCCGAGGCTCCCTGAAGCGTGCCCTATCAGGGTGGCGGACGACGGCTTCCGGTATCTGGGAATATTCATCACGACTGACAAGACCCTGTTATACGAGCGCAACCTCAAGCCACCGCTGGTTCGGCTGCAGAGGGAGGCCAAGGCCTGGCAGCGCCTGCCAATGTCGCTGTTGGGTCGGGCAGCCTTATTCAAGATGCTGGGGTTGCCACGGTTCCTCTATGCGTTACAAAACTATCCCGACTTAGTCCCTAACACCTACTTTGCGGCGATAGAGACGGCGCTGCGGGACCTCCTATGGGCAGGGTCGCCCCGAATCTCGCTGAATAAACTCACGTTGGGGTGGTACGACGGCGGTATAGCCCTTCCCGATATTCGCAAGTATTACTGGGCGGCCCATCTCACAGCGATAAATCATGGGACATATGGTGACGGGAACGACCCAGCCTTCGGTATGGATCGGTGGCTGCTTCCCGGTGGGAACTATGAGAGAGCACTCTACTCCAAACGAGGTACGCACAACCTCACGGGTCCTACCCTTCACTCGGTTCAAGTCTGGCGCATAGCCCAGAGGAAGCTCGGATGGGAGGGAGTCCTAACACTAGCCACGCCGCTCTGGGCGTCTGAACAATTGGGTAATCTTGGACGCACTAAGGGCTTCCGCAACTGGGACCTTATAGGCATCTCCCGAATCAGAGACATCTGGGGCCCCGCCGGGGTCCGTACGTTCGCCCAAATGCAGGACACATATGAGCTTGCGCACACTGAATACTTCAGATACTGGCAGGTGCGGCACTCCTTACAGGCTACTATTCCACCCGACACTAAGCCGCCGCAAGCCTCCCCGTTAGAAGATAGGTTACTGGATGGGTACCTCCCAGAACACGCCATCTCCCTCACATACAAAAAATTAATTAACAACCCCCCTGATCTGCTGCTGCCCCTTAGAGAAAAGTGGGCCGCTGACGGGCTTGAGATAGATGATGAGGAATGGCTCTATGCGTTAGCCTCCCCTAGGGAGGTCGCGATATCTGCCCGGCTGCGCCTGATCCAACTCAAGCTGCTACACAGAATCTATTTCTCCTGTACTAGGTTGCACGCCATGGGCAGGGTTGACACAGTTCTTTGTAGGAGGGGATGTGGAGGGACGGGCACCTTCTTCCACGTGTTGTGGGAATGCCCCCAGATTCAACGCTATTGGAGGAGGGTGGTGAAGTGTATGGAGGAGGTATGGGAGGTGGAAATTCGCCCGGAGGCCAAGAGGTGTCTCCTGAACATCTGGGAGCCAACGGACCTGCCACCGAAGGGTAGGCTCTGGGTGACGCTTGGTCAAATGGTGGCTAAACGGAACATTGCCAGACTTTGGGGAAGCCCTACTTCACCAAAACTCTCGGACTGGCACGGCGACATGGACTGGTGCATGCTGCGAGAAAAGACTGTATACATTGCGAGAGGGTGCCCCAGGAAATGGGGGGAAGTATGGTCCAAATGGAATGACTTTAGGGGTGGCATTTGTGAGCCGCCTGCAGTCGAACAGGATGATGCAGGGGCTATATAGGACTCCCACGTTTCAGTGGCTCCCGGGGCTGAGGTGGGGTGCCGCAGCCGCCCATGGGTACAGAGTATATCTACGGTACGAGTGGTGACTGGTTCTAGGGAAGTTTGGGGGGGAGGGGGGGGGGGGGGGAGTAGTTGCTCGTCCGGCGCCGGCGCCGTTGGGAGCTCTCCGTTTGTTTATGGTTTACATAGGAAAAATGAGGCCTGCATTATCCTTCTTTCATTGTGATACGATTGCACTTTCTAGCGCCGCCGTACCCCCGGGTTGACGGCACTGGGCTGTGTTTAAGACAAAGTGCATGAATGCAATATGCGGCCGGCCCGAGGGGTTGTAGGCCAAAGCTGTGTATCGTAAACATACCAAATAAAGGTCTTCCAAAAAAAAAAAAAAAAAAAAAAAAAATTAACTGTATATGTAAACTATAATACAATTGAATAACTGGGAGCAATTGCTCTTAAGTATTGTAAAGTAACTTGTGAATCCGGGACCGGCTTTATACAGTTCTTGTTTACTGTTTTCTTATAGATTCTTCTTGCTCACAATACCTTTGTCCTGATGATGATCTCAAATAAGTGAGATCGAAACATCGTTGACCCCTATATAACAAGAGACTCCTTTTATTGGTTAAAACCACCCAGGAGTCATGTTATTTTGTAGTCAATGCGATATATATATTTTAAAGTCATATTCACCCTTCACATCATGCTTGTCACTTATTCTTTGTGAGCACTTGACTATACCTTAAGCTAATACGTTGCATTTTTATTTATTGGTTAATAAATATTGCACGGTAAAAGAAGCCCCATCTGTGTCCCTGTCTTACTCTAACCAACATCAGCTACACCTGTAATAACCTGTGGCATAGCCTTATTGATTGACACTACTATTTAATTAATTGCTCATGCTAAGAAACCAAACTGTCCCTGATAGAACCATTGGTCTCTGAAATATCTTTTAAAAGTGGAGCGAGGTGGACAATCAGCTTCTGTGTTGCCATTAACAATTCTCAAGCCATGAGAATTAGTAAAATCTAATAGCTGGGCACATATTTTCAATGTTTTCTTTGCCTTCTTATACTCTCGTTGGGGAGACATTTCTGAGAAAATACACCCAGCCTTTGTTTTATTACGGTCGAGGATTGTGCAAGGGGGAACTGATCTAATGAATATATGTTCACCAGGACTATATATATCTAATACCTATTTTAATTTGCAGGGCCAATACATCTCTAGAGTTAGTGCGGATCGTTTCTACCTCTGGAAATAAGTCCAGGCTTAGCCAGATCAGTAGACCTCCAGATGGGCATCCAGTCGGGGAGGGAACTGCATTTTCAGTGGCCCCCGTTTCTTGTAGAAATGTAATGTGATGTGAATCAACAAATGTACCCCACTCCAGATCTGACAGTTTGGACTTAATACCTGCAACATTCCATGATAACAATTTCTTTTTTTTGTTGAAATATTTTTATTTTGTTTTGAAAAGAAAAATAACATATTGAACAAGGCATGACTACACAATGCACAATCATTGTCGTTCCACACTTGCCTCATATGGCAATAGTCCAAATGTAACAGCCATTGTAGGTGAATCTGTCGATGAGTTTGAACGAGCCGGGCAGGCATGAAGAACAATCCAAGACTATAATACACTTGATTACCAACAGCAGGGACATACAGTACATCACTCAAGGCTCCTCCCCCGTTGTCACCCTCCCTCCGCTTCCCCTTCCACCTCTAGATCGTATTTTATCCACGGTGCCCATATCTTCCGAAATTTCCGCGGACAGCCCCTAGCCCTATACGTCACTAGTTCCACCACCTTATAGAGATCAAGACACGTCCTCCATTCCTTGAGTTTCGGTATATGTTGGGTGGGGCCCATAACACCAACATTCACTCACCATCGATCTGTGTTTCTCGGGAGGTGATTGTTCCAGAACGCTGATATGAAAGGAAATACCTCTTGACCCTAATGAGCAATAAATCCACATAACCTTCTTCAACTCATTCGGCCCTAAATTCCACCTTTGGTATTCCTCTCATAAATTGGCGATGAATCTGCTAGTTGCTGGTTAGGTTAATTTCTAATTCTCTATTCACTCTGAATTAATACATTTTCTATGAATAAACAACCCAACTCATTTGATAATTAATCAAATCAATCTTTATCTAATTAATGCAGGTTAAATCATTTGTTATTCAAGCTGCCAACCATCATATTTACCTATTCTGGCTAATTATCGTCTTCTAAGTCAAAATTCAGTTCAGTCCGTCAAAGATTCAGGGAAACAGCTGTCCTGCAGCGTCACCGTCCTCTCCGTCAGCATAACGTCAGGAAAATGAAAGAGCGAATGAGCTAAAAGACCTCACTATTCTACCATAATTTATAGTGATTTCAATGTCAAAAAGTAACAAATATTGGTTTTCGGCTTTTCTGATTGGATGATTTAGGGTCGTCTGTTGAAGTTCTCATGGAATATTGTCCCGTATGTCATCACACTTGCTAGGTCCGTTTTTTTTAAAGACAGTCTTTGTTCCTAGGAAACTGGCTGGCTTCCCAGGGCGACCTTGGTGGGTACAGTCTGGTTAGGGTCAAGACGAGGCCACTGTTGCTTGTGTTAGCGCAGGCGCACTTCACCCAAAACCTCATGGAGCGTCTTCAGTCTCGTCATGTGCAAGAGGCGACCATCTTGTGGTAGGCCCAAATGGTCAACTTAAGCAAAACAAACACAAAACGTAATTAATACATAGAAATGGCTAATAAACTGTTATTCCCTCGCTAATACCCATATGTGTGTGTATTTATCTAGCAGAAAGCAACACTCAAGCGGTTTATACTCACTTAATAAAGCAAAAATCACAAATACATCACAAAAGCAACATATATCATGCAATATTCTAATTATCTATTATTAGTATGCGTACATAATTTAGTTTACGTATTAATTTAGCCATGCAAATGCAATCCCACGTGTATTTCAGTTATTAATAAAGTTAGTTAGTACTTTTCACTTCAAACAATCAATACGGTTATAATTAATTAATTAATCTAATTAGTATAAACATGCAAATTGGGGAGGGTATACAAAATTTTGCATTACCCGCTCCAGCAGAGGCATATCCTTTGTGAGGGGAAGGGAACATTACTGGCCCTGGAACGGAGTGACAGGAGGAGGTACCCCCTTATGAAAGAGGCGCTAATCAGAAAGTTTGGTTTGACCCCAGAAAAGTAAAGACAGAAGTTCAGGAACAGTCAGAGGCTATTCGAACAGACCTGAGTGGAATGCGTAGATTCCTTTTACAAGGTACTGGATGGTTGGGTGAAGGGCAGTGAGGTGAAATATTACTAGAATATTTATAATTTGTTTGCATATGTTCAGTCATTGTTTTCCAAATCTGTGCCAACACCTTGTTGACAGTAAGCTCTCTGACCCCAGGAAGCTTGCTAAGGATGCAGACCTCTGGATCAGCACCAGGGTCTAAATGAAGGTATCTGGTAGTGACCCCAAGAAGGGTCATTCAGGCTCCCCCCAGTAGAGTGAGGGGGGGTCAAGGTGTGGAAACTAGCTGAAATGGCTGTTAGCATCAGCTGCAGCCATTTTGTTTTTTGGCAGCCATTTTAGTTAGCTATGTGATCGCCATGTGCTTTCTCCCTCTTTACTATTGCCTGCCCTTGTATTCTGCTTAAGCCATCAGTTACAGTTAACTCCTTCAGTACTGAGCCAGAGCACTGCACATGCTCAGAAATGCCTAGCTGGTAGAATGCACCTGCTCTTAGTGGATAACTGTCAGGCTATTTTAACTGATGTCAGCAACTCTGTTACTCCTCCTACTTTGTTGACTAAGTATTTTCTGTTAGTCCTTATATGTGTAATAGCTGTTTGTGTGCACACTTGTACTGCCTCTTTTTGAGTCTTCATGCTAACTCAGCAATAAACTGGCGATAAAAGGCCCTTGGTTTCTGTACTCTTTGGACTGCCTTCTACAGTGGCCTGAGGGTACTGTATTGACGCAGTCTCCCTCTTGTGAGGTTAATAGATTATTGTTTTGATATTCCAGCTTCCGTGCCAATCTCTTCTTTGTTGGTTTAAGGACCAGGTGCATCAGTGAACCCCTAAAAAGGATTTTTCTTTCTACAAATGGAGACACAAGCAGGTCCCAGGATAATGGGGGAGGAAAGGGTTTCCATGCCCCTTCTGAAAAACAGGGAGGAGGTTCTGGTGGGCAGGGGCACAGGGTGCCCCATTTCCAACCCCGCTGCTTTGACTGTTCCCAGCAGGGATACAAGCAGGGAGACTTTGTCTGTCCTAAGAAACCAACCCCTGGTGTTCCCTCTAGAGGGGTGACCCTTGTGGCCTTAGGGGCAAGTTGTCCCCAGGGGCATGTCATAGATCTTACCATGATGTCACTTAGTTGGAAGGTGGACTCAGAGGGTGAGTTGGTGATCGATGAGGGTGGGAGTCATCACTTCCAACTTATGACAGTGAATGTGGTCCCAGTCACTGCTCTGAGGGACACTGGGGCTAGCCGGACCATGGTTGTGGAAAAGACTAGTTTCCACAGAGCGGTACACCAGCCAGGTAAGTAGGGTAACTCCAGCCCATGGGCAGGATTTCCTCCGCCCTCTGGCCCTAGTATCCCTAGAGTGAGGTGGGGTGGGTAAATGACCCAGAGGGCGGTCATAGTTAGTCCCAGAGGCCCATAGACTGCATTCTGGGGAATGAATTGCACCCGGTGTCAGGGGAATTGAGAATGGTAGCAGCCATAGGTGGCCTAATGGTTGAGTTTTCTGGGAGTACCATACACAAGCGGAGGGAACAGGACCCCAGAGGGAAGAGCAGGGTGAGGGAGAGCCCACCACTGACTCCTGTCAGCCTCTGGGTGTAGACCCAGGGCTGAGTGACCAGTCTCAGGATACCACCCCATAACTGGTGGAAGGTGAAGTGGAAAGGGGTACAAGGCACCTGGGGCTACTGCCCCCCACTTTGAGAAACCACAGAAGTCAGAAACCCATGGAAGGCCTGGGTGTTGACACTAACAGCTGTCAGTGGCCTCTGTTGGTTGTTGTCTGTGTGAACAGAATTGTTCCTGGATTGGGGACAGCAGTTAGACCAAGGGATGGAATGAGCCACATCACTTTGTTGGCCATGGTGGTAATGTCTGCTTACTGGGATGCATCTGTGAACAAAGTAAACTTAGGTGCTGAACAGATGGGGTCCACAGATGTGGAGAAGGGTTCCCAGCGGGTCAGTTCAGTGGCTCAATAGAGTATGGACAAAGGGATCCAACTGAGTTCAGTGAGGTGTAGAACTGACAAGTGCCCCTGCGGTAGTGGGCCACTGTCCTTGTTCTATCACCCTAAGCAGAGAAGTCCATCAAGGTATTGATTAGTCTACCCTGCCTTCAGGCTGGAGAGGAGTTGTGTTGGCCCTGGCTCTTTCTGTAGAGTCACCTCTAAATTGTTTGCCTTCCTCCTCCCATTTTTGCTGAATTGTTTTGTTGGCTTTATTACTCTGGGCACTTAACCACTGCTAACCTGTGCTAAAGTGCATAAGCTCTCTGCCTAAAACATGGTAACATTAGCTTGTCCACAATTGGCATATTTCATTTACTTCCCTAGGCTTGTAACTTAAATGCTACTAGTGGCCTGAAGTACAGATTGTGCCACCCACATCAGTAGCCCTTTAAAGGTGTCTCATGCCTGGCATTGCAGAGCCGGTGAGCGCAGTTTTAAACTACCTCTTCGACCTAACAAGTTAACCTACTTCAATAACAAGCTGGTGCACTGAAGTGCATCACACCCAGGATGCACTACCAAGAGGTCAAAATTATCAACAGTCATGAGTCCAATTTAGTCCATGTTATCCTTTTTCATCAATGTTTGCTGTCTTCAATGCTTCCAATACTCGAAACAGAGGCATCATGATTCCAATTTTCAAATGTGTGAGAAATGCCAATCAGGAGTATTTCTGCAACATGTCGAAATTCACAATACGTCATATGTAACATGATGGCATAAACCCAATGCATTTCAGGCTGAGCCCTTCGTCAGAAGTAAAGTTTTTTCTTATATTGTGATTTTAGAGCCTGTTTATGTTCGGTATTCATTCACTGTGTTTTTTTGCACTGTTTTTGGTGCATGTACGTAACTGATTAACCTGAGGCATATCTTTGTCATGGAGTAAACGGGGTCATGTACTCATCTATCATTGATTTGTTTTGCATTTCTTGTGTCACATTAAGCATGAGTTTTTTGGATATGTTTTTCACAGAATGCTTTGGTGGTGGTTTTATGTGTCAGTATCTACTAGTTACCATGTCATGCACAGAGTGTCAGCAACACAATTGAGTGGATGTATGTCGTTACAACGCACACTTTTACAACGCATGCACTTACAACGCATTTTTTACAACGCGAAATCCATTACAACGCATTCCATTACATAGCATGACACTACAACGCATTTTTAAAAACTACCTTTACAACGCATTCCATTACAACGCATACTACCTTTACAACGCATACCATTACAACGCATAATATTAAATTGCATTTAAGGTAAGTATTAGATAGTATAGGGGTAAAAATTACTATTCTAACTCCAGGGGGTGCAACAGTAGGGAAAGTGTTGGATAGTATAGGGGTAAAAATTACTATTCTAACTCCAGGGGGTGCAACAGTAGGGTAAGTGTTGGATAGTATAGGGGTAAAAATTACTATTCTAACTCCAGGGGGTGCAACAGTAGGGAAAGTGTTGGATAGTATAGGGGTAAAAATTACTATTCTAACTCCAGGGGGTGCAACAGTAGGGAATGTGTTGGATAGTATAGGGGTAAAAATTACTATTCTAACTCCAGGGGGTGCAACAGTAGGGAAAGTGTTGGATAGTATAGGGGTAAAAATTACTATTCTAACTCCAGGGGGTGCAACAGTAGGGAAAGTGTTGGATAGTATAGGGGTAAAAATTACTATTCTAACTCCAGGGGGTGCAACAGTAGGGTAAGTGTTGGATAGTATAGGGGTAAAAATTACTATTCTAACTCCAGGGGGTGCAACAGTAGGGAAAGTGTTGGATAGTATAGGGGTAAAAATTACTATTCTAACTCCAGGGGGTGCAACAGTAGGGTAAGTGTTGGATAGTGTAGTGTAATATTATGCGTTGTAATGGTATGCGTTGTAAAGGTAGTATGCGATGTAATGGAATGCGTTGTAAAGGTAGTTTTTAAAAATGCGTTGTAGTGTCATGCGATGTAATGGAATGCGTTGTAGTGGATTTTGCGTTGTAAAAAATGCGTTGTAAGTGTAGTGCGTTGTAAAAGTTGCGTTGTAAAGGTTGTTCCCCCAATTGGGTGATAAATTATTGATGTTAGCAGATATGTGGGTATGGATGGTTGCTGATGTGACTTTTTCTACATTATAGTTATCCCTGACGAAGGGCTCAGCCTGAAATGCATTGGGTTTATACCATCATGTTACATATGACGAACCATGAATTTCGACATTTTGCAGAAATACTCCTGGATTTGCATTTGTTACACATTTGAAAATTGGAATCATGACTTCTGTACGAGTATTGGAAGCACTGAAAAAAGCAAAAATTGATTAAAAAGGATAACATGGACTAAATTGGACTCATGACTGTTGATCAGATTGAACTCTGTCCGTTGGTAGTCCATCCTGGGTGTGGTGCACTTCAGTGCACCAGCTTGTTATTGAATTTACGTGCTCGTTATCGGGACACAACAGGCTCCAGGGTTGCACACCAAACATTTTGCCTTACAGCACCTGTTAAATTAATTGCTGATTTTGGATTTACATTTGGTTGCACATTCTACAGTTTATTCAGACTATGTTTATTTTCAGACCATCAAGGGTAGTTTGCACCCTAGCATTAGGTAAACGATACCATTCATTAGTGTAAAGGTAATATTCATTGGAGGACACATATCGGTAACCTAATTCATCAGTGAGACCCATCCTAACTTCATTCAAATAACCAGGAATCATTTATGGAATACTTTGTTTCATTTGATAAATTTGCAAAAAGTAAGCAAATACATGTATGTGTGCAACATCAATGTTTAATAAGTATAACATGTACTATATATTATTTATAGTTCTACTGACATTGTTTTGGTGCTTTAGCAATTGATAGTCTCTGTGAATTAGTAATCATTGTCATTAGCGCTTTGTATTATCATTTGCATTGTAATTTTTCTTCTCCTTTTATTTCATTGGGTGTATTTCATCACAATTATATTTTTGCAGAAGTGTGGTGTGCATGGTATAATTCACATATTTTGTTTATTTCTACTGCTCGGGTCGGCTTTGTGGCACGTGACACATATTTTTAACTACACTGAACGTTTAAAGAATATTTGTTTCACCTGCTCCTGCTTATGGAGGATTGTTTGATGGACTGTTCATCACTGCTGGTCCGTTTGATGAAGGATTTCACTTTTTTTTTATAGTTGTTGTACAGTTTGAGCTAATGATAAGTTGTGACGCTTATACATTGGTTTTCATGCAGCAGATTCAGATCACGTTTTGTCTAATATTGTGAGATTTAGAACCTGTTTATGTGCGGTATTCATTCACCGTGTTTTTTGCACTGCGTTTGGTTCATGTACGTAACTGATTAGCAGAGGGCATATCTTTAGCCACAGAGTAAACGCAATTACGTCCTCATCTACCATTGATTTTTTATTGCATTTTTTATGGATCACATTAAGCATGAGCTTTGTGGTTATGTTTTTCACAGTATGTTTTGGTGGTGATTTTATGTATCAGTATCTTTTGGTTAGCATGTCATGCACATGGTTTCCACACAATTGAGTGTTCAACTATTGATGTTTTCAGTTATGTGGTTGCTGATGTGGCTTTTTCTACATTATAGTTCCGCTATTGAAGGGATCCCCCCGAAATGCATTGGGTTTATACCATCATGTTACATATGACGAATTGTAAATTTTGCACATGCTGCAGAAATATGCTTGGATTGACATTTCTCACACACTTGAAAATTGAAATCATGACGCCTCTGTACAGGTATTGTGTCATGCGTTTCCTGAATGGCCCATTGTAGTTTTCCCTATGTTAGCCTAATTGTGCACATTGTAGGCCACATTCTCATTGCACACATTACTATATACACACACTTAATGTTTGCCACACTGTACTTTCACACGGAACCTGCATATATTTATGCGTTCTGTTCTTTTCCTGGTATTTAGTCTGAAAACCCAAGAAAAGGTCAAATAACAATGCCCCTTAATATTCTATCTGGTCAGACACTAGCACCCTGGACACAACACAAAAATGCAGCTGTTGTTTATTAGCACACATGTCTCGTCATATTACTGAGAATAAGAGTTTAAGCAAACACATGGAGCGAGAGTTCTGAGAGAAGATCACACAGGCAGTTGAGATGTAGAGCATCCATCTGTGTATGCTAAGGTATGGGGTCCACCACTAATCCCAGAAAACTTTGAACTATAATCATTTTGCTTCAGTAGAAAAAGGAGGGGGGAGTGGTTTAGGATAATCTGTCGTATATATTGACAGGCCTTTTTATAGTATATGGTTCATTAGCCATGCTAACAGTATTTATGATATGCATTTGCAGTCACGGCTCCTGCAGGTAAGTGCAGTGGGGCGTGGGAGGGGAAGCTGACAGGTGACGGAATAGGATTTATTTATTTATTTTCCGTATTCCGTCATCTGTCGGCTCCCCGTGCCCTGCTCCGTCTCCAAAGCGCTTACCTGCAGGAGCCACGACTGAGCATTTGTTTTCTAATTGTGTAACGAATACTGCTTTTTAGGACATTATAGTTTGAATAAATATCCTAAACTTCCTTCATGTCTTTTGTTTATTTTATTGGGGACGGGTCTGAGTGAGAGAGCGAAAGGGTGTGTCCTGTTACCACGATCCCTGAGAGGCTCGAGAGGGTTGTGTTCTGGCGTGCCTATTCACTTATTTCTCTGGTAAGGTTAGATGAGCAAGTGAGACCTTATAACTATAACTAGTCCAAGTCTGGCTCATAGGTACTGAGGTGGTATGGTTACTCATTCTCTACATGCCGATGTTCTATAGCCCCAATCATAGTTATTTTCCTGATCAGAATCCCAGCAACAATTGGAAGCAATAACAAAATCAAAAATTGGGTAAAAAAGATACCATGGACTAAATTGAACTCATGACTGTTGATCATATTGACCTATGCGCGTTCGTAGTGCATCCTGAGTCTGGTACACTTCAGTGAACTAGCTTGTTATTGAATTTACATGCACATTAATAGGACAGAACACACACCAGAGTTGCACACCAAACATTTTGCCTTTGCACGTCTGTTAAATTAATTGGTGATTTTGGATTTACATTTGGGTGTGCTCTCTACCATTTATTCAGACTATATTAACCTACTTGCCAGGCCCAAACTTTTCCTTTTACATATAAGTCACTCCTCAGGATGGCCCTATGCAGCCCTATGGGCAGGGTGCAGTTTATTTGAAATTTACTTTTTAAGTTTTACATGTCCTGGTAGTGAAGTACTCTTAAACGTGTTTGTTATATTAGAAAAGAGTAATTTCAAATTGGGAAAAGATAGGCATTTGAAGTGTGGTGTCTCTGGACTCATAATTTAAAATTACAACCTATGGTGAAGTTGGATTTTAAGTTGCAAGTCTAAAAATGCCACTTGTAGGAAGGCATTTTCTTACTTAAAACATTATGTACCTCTTCCTGCCTTTGAGTACACATCTGACGGGGTGACAGCTGGGCCTTGTGCATTCCCTCTAGACAGTCACACACAAAGGAAGCTGAGGTGTGCCTGATGGGCCTTCACATCCTGATGAGCCATTAACATCCTGATGGGTTCTCTTTGGGCAGGATGGGACAGAGGAGCTGACACTTGCACCTAAATAGAGTGGTGCCTGTTCCCATACAAAGAGCTGCATACCCCCCTGTGGTGAGCCTGGAGCCAGGGAAGGAAAGGCAGGGACCTTGTGTTCTTCAAAGGCCTCTTTGAAGTCTCCCCCACTTCAAAGTCCCAACTGGGCATAAGTACTTGACCCCTCACACCACCAATTCAGTACCCTTCTGAATCTAGGGACACTCTGTCAACACGATGGACTGCTGTGCTACTAGGAGGGACTGCCACTCTGCTGAACTGCATCACTGTGTTTGTATGCTGCTCCTTGCCTGGGAGTGAGAGGGACTGGACCTGCATCTCTACATCCTCTAAGAACTTAAGTGTCTCCAAGTGCTTTCTGGCTTGCCTCCTGTTTTAAAGTCTCAGGGCCATCAAAGACTTCTTTCATCTCCGCTTCAGCTGCTGGATTCTGCCAACTGTGAGTCCTGCCCTGCCAAGAAGTGCCAATCCAGTCCCGCACCTTGAAAGTGGGTTCTGCACCTGGTATTGTACAAGCATTGGCACAGAGAAGTGACGCAGTGCCCTCGATGCTGAGGCAACGCTGCTTTGAGGACATCCCTGGCGGGACGACAAGGGACCCACTGCGTGGTTGGATGATGACTCAGTGCCTGCATCGTAAGGGGTTTGATGACAACGCAGGACGTTACTGCAAGGCTCATCAATGAAGCATCTACCCATTTGTGTGGATAGGAACTGATGCATCAAGTCTTCGATGCCAACGTTTGCTACATCCAAGATACTTTATCAGTGGGGCCGCGAGTGTCTTTCCTCCATTCTGGTTGGTCTGAATTTTGGATTTACCCTGGTCCAGCGTGACATAAAGTAAACCCTAAGTGTTATTTGCTTTTAAGCACTATATTGCAGTTTATTCTTTAAAAATTCATAGCTCAAGCTATACTGTGGAGTCTTTTTGTGATGTTTTCACAGTGTTACTGAAATTAAAGTGTTGGACAAATACTTTGCACATTGCCTCTTAAGCTATGCCTGACTGCTCTGTGCCAAGCTACCAGAGGTTGAGCAAAGGTAATTTAGGTTGTGTATCTAACTTAGCCTGACTAAGATTGTGGTAACTACTTAGACAGGGTGCAAACCTCTGCCAACTAGAGACCCAATTACCAAGAGTAGGTTTGGCTGCTTGTAAGGAAGAACAAAGGACAAAGGCAAACCACCAAACAAATCAACTGAGTTCATTTGGACAGTTGCCACACGACCTTTATCATAGACAGTGATGCATGATTAACATCATGCCAGTTGAGAAGTTCAATAGCTTGTCTCGTGTGCCACGTCTCAATCCATCAAACACGAAGGTATACACATAGGCCGCTTCTAAACTGTTGCAGAACCAAGGGTTGTTCACAGCAACAATGCAACATAAAGCAGTATCAGTGCAAGCGACAATGCACGTCCTTCAAGGGACTTCATCGAGCGCATGCCTACTCAGTTTTGCTACGGCTGCTGACATGGGATTGATATCTCTCAATTACAACCTCTACACTCAATCTGAACTCTTAAGTCAATTCCTGTTGTTGTTTCACAGCCTAGGAAGGCTCAAGACAATGAAAGTGCGGCTTCATATTAATGAGGACATTCACCCTGTAGCCCAATGTCACCGCAGAGTTGCTTTTCACTTGTAAGAACTGTTTAGAAAGAACTAGAAACACTGCTAAAGGATGACATCATTGAGTGCTCCACCGGTCCCATGCCATGGGTTTCGCCCATAGTGGTGCTGCCAAAAAAGGACAGTGGAAGTGCAGCGTGCATCTGTGTTGATATGTGCAAAGTCAACAAAGCAGTTGAAAGAGATAGATATCCTGGTCCACCCACAGAAGACATGATTATTATATGCCCAAGTTAGGCCCATGTAACATAGCTGCACATTGTCTTACATGGTCCTCCTTTTTGCACAATAACATTATTGCTGTGACCCTTTGCACATATTTGTGTACTTGAGAATGTGGAATTAGGTCCCTTGAAACTACTTCTGTTTACACATCTGGCTTCGCATAAAATTATCACAATGCCTCAAACAACAAGTACAAGGCCTTTACACACGATGTACAAATGTCGTTCTATCTTCATTTACGGGGCGACAGTGCTAGCTACAGATCATAACATCACAAATCTATACATCCATCGCAAGGATGCTTTTTATTATAAATAGTAAGCATCTCAGGGGATTAGCAGAGGAGGCACTTCAGCTGTCATCGAGGGTCCCTGCATGCAGCGGTCTGACATCTCTGTGAAGGGTGTCCAGTTTGTGACCAGGATGAGGTCCTATATTCTCTCCCGCCAGGTAATGAAGTTGGATAATCTCATGGGGGAAGTCTTGGCTCAAAACCTACACACACTCTAGATACCAACAGAGCAGGGTTTGCATTGTAGGAGTATGCCTGATTACTACCTTGTATTTTATGCCTGCAGATATACAGTGTTTTAGCACCATGGTGAAACTATATATGCTATATAATGTTTTGGTGCTTGTAATCACTTCAATCTGCTTCTGTCCACTGATTATAGCAGCACATGTATTCTATACAAGAATAACCTTGTTGCCATAAATATATTGAAAACACCCCACTGTGTATTCTCTCAGAACAAGAAAGCACAAGTGACAGAGCGAGGGGGTTCTAATCTGTTAACATGATCCCTAAGGGGTCATGGTTGTCATGTTCAGTGGTTGCTAGAAACCATTTGCTCCCAGTTTGAGTTAGGGCACTGTGAGCTAGCTGGTCTCTAGGCCAGCATATCCTGCGGGGGTGCTTGGAATCAGTCTATGCACCTCACCCAAAGTTTATATTGTCCAACAAATGCGCAGATCCTACTGATTAGTGAGAACTACACGACTTGGCGCTGCCAACGTTGGTAAGGTTCTTATTTAACAGTCTACCTGAGCAGTTCAGTTGTGCTTTCTCAAAGACGCCTACTCACCTGCAAACCGTAGACAATGGTGGTAGGGAGATCCACATCATCTGAGAAGGTATACCCTATGTATTGGCTGTAGGTTATTCAAGCTTGTAGGATAACACTTCTCGCATTGTGCTCACCCTATCTCTATAAATCCATCTGCTTATTTTATTTTACTTTGAAACAATGTCCACAAATGGAGAAAACACTGAAGAAGTTGAAGGGGAATTAAACATGGCAGAAAACAGCAGACATGCGTTTACTCTAAAATTATTACATTATGGTCTCCCGGCAATGGATGGAGACGTTAACTTCGTGGTTGAGGCACACAAAGCATTCAGAACAGAGGTATTCTATTTCTGGGTTAAATTCCCAGCTGCAAATGCCCACACACAAATGTTTCATGCCTACATTGAAGATGAAACACCAGAGGAATACACTCCATATGTAGAAATAGAAATTCCTCTCTCTTACCAAGAGCATATAAATAGGTTTTAAGGCGCCCTCCCACACACTACAAAAAACATGGGACTCGGTCCTCTCAGCAAAGAAGGAGCGACATGGTCAGTCTTAGCTGCATACACACCACATCATAACAATGCTAATTTAACTGCAGCAGAAATGCATACACTATACAGAGATTTAGTAAAAGAAATTACAGAAATTGTACACAATTCATAAAGCAGACACTCACAGTTAACCATGCGCAGACTGGTAGGGCTGCACAACCACAATTGGCTACCCCAGTATCAGCCCACAAACCCTGAATGCCGTTATGGGAAAGATTCCCACCAGTCGGGAGCAAATTCTGTTCTGGATAGCACAAAAAACAAGTCAGCTTGAAGAAGATTTTCCCCATATGGGCCCGCAGAAGAAACACAGAATAGTGACTATTTGCATGCCAATGGGGATGGCTTCCCCAGCGGATGACTGCGCAACTTGTGGTACAGTCTTCGCTGTCATTTACACCAGAACACATGGTACCTCGTCACTGGCTGTCTTGCCTGAAGTACGGAAACAGGTACCGAACAAGTACGGGGCACCACCTGCCCTGGACTTGGAAATGAGACTGATGTGCAATTTTGCAACAGTATCAGCTATTTTGTTAAGTAACATAAAGGGGGAGGCAGCAGAATCAGCTATACACCAGAGCCTGAGGGAATTCACTCCTGCACAGCAGGAGCAGGAATTGCCTAAAACTATCGCTGAAACCTCTGCTATGCTAGGTAGAGATAATTTGGGTTCCAGACCAAGGAAACCACAAGTTAAGAGTAATTCTGAAAAATTTAACTCTAAGCAAGCACCCGATTCTTCAAAGAAGAAATTGGACAACAAACAAAACACAATCACAGGGTGGATCTCCTCAACAGGATACCGCTGAAAAGAAATAAAATGTTAGGAATCGTGATAGCATTGGAAAGCCTGACAGGTTTCAGGATACTGATACACATTTCTCTTGTTCCTTTCAGAAGTCATCCGATACACATTCGGAGAGATTTGGACGATCAGAGCGCAGATCGCAAAAGCAAGTGAAACCGAAGAAGGAATCACAGCGCTCATCAGACTACATCATTAAAAAATAAGACAAATCAAAGAATACTAACCCTCAATTCAAAAAGAAGAAAGTAGCAGGGATTAAAATAGGGCATGCCCAGGCTGCCGAGTACTCTGTTTCTGAATGGGGAATGGGTAATGGCCATTGACGATGTTGGACAGCACAGCAGAAATCACAATAGCTTGCCGGAACCTGTTGGATTATCTGGCCGCAGTAGCGCTGAGTGTGCATATCATGGTGGAAACACCTGATGCAAGGATGAGTGTTTCCCATTGTTTATAAGAAATAACACTCCAATTGGAGCAGGGCATACCCAGAAATATAAATGCGCTGTTTTGGGAGAACTTGATGCATGGTTATGATATTCTTTTGGCTGAAAAAGACTGGCCACCCGAGTTTGTAATGGAATGCCTCATCATGAGATCCCATTAAAATCAACTCCTCGAACCCCAGAGGCAATACCCAATAAAACATGAAGCTAAAAAACAAATTAGGGAAATCCTTTAACAACTTGAATACCAGGGTGTGATAGAAAATTGCACTTCATCGATGAATAATCCCTTGTTTCCTGTAATGAAACCAGACAATTCATACAGTCTAGTATTAGACTACAGACATTTAAACACATCTACTCGCACCTTCGCAGTACAAAATGCACACAGTGCTGCACTAATAAATAACATTGTGGGGAAGAAATAAAAAACAACACTAGGTATCTCAAATTGATTGTTCTGCTAAAATATAGCGCCTGACGGCAGATATTTGACAGCATTTTCATTGCTATGTTCACAGAGGCAATTTTGCCATTTATCTCAAGGGTGTAAGAATAACCCAGGGCTGTTTTCAGCCAGAGTGACAGTTACTTCAAAATGTTGATGAGGTGGCAGTGTCCTTTGTAGATGATATCTATATAACGGGCGATTAATTCATGGAACACTTGTACAGAGTAGACTATAAAATTCACGGGTTTGCTCACTTAGACGACAAAAAAAATGTCAAAGATAGTCTATATCAATGTCTTTTTTTAGGATATGAGTAAAGGCAAAAGCCTGGTGGTATGTGTTTTGGAAAAATGTGTATTGCTCCAACCACCAACAACTCTGAAAAGACTACAATCCATTTTAGTATTTTTAAATTTTGGCAGAATTACAATTTGGACTCGGTTCAGCACATACAGGGATTACTGCTACAGTTTCATCACCGAAGCAGTGCTTACTAAACAGACTAAGGACTTTGTCCTCAAATGAGACATTTGCCAGCAGATAAAGGGCTCCACCATAGCATGTCCATCACAGACACCTCTTTTGATCTCAAACAAGCCTTTGTCGTGTGTCTATTTGGATCACTGTGGCCCCTTACAATCTGATGGGGCTTACAAGTACATCTTGGTGGCAGTAGATTCATGCTCCAGATTCCTGTAGGTAAGGCCACAGTGATCGGCTGACGCTCAAACTGTTATCAAGGATCTGCGAGTCTTTATCGGGACGTTCGTAATTGGCACACTACATTCTGACCAGGGTCCGGCGTTTAGTTCTCGGACTTACAAAGAAGCCATGGGAAGTTTGGGTGTGACCATGCGGTACTCCTTCCCCGATCATCCTGAGGGAAATTCGGCAGTTGAGAGGAAAAAACAGGACTTAAAGCAATCCTAAACAGCAAGGGTACTAGGTTCAGGTTGCAGTTGGGTCCATCACCTATATGGAGTCCAGTGGGCGCTCAATAAAATGCCAAGAAACTCCCTCGGTGGTTATAATCCATCTGAAATCCTGTTTGAAGTGAGACTGTGGGTCCCAGACCTCGATAATGACAGTGGCAGCAGACACACCATTTGACATCAATATACGTTTGGCTGTTTTACAGGAACTAAATGAATTACAGGACACAAACCTATAGATTAGTTAGAACTAAACACCATGATCATGCAACTGAATGCTGCCAAAGTCTTTTCTAGTCTTGACCTAAACAAGGGATATATGCAACTCAAGTTGGAAGAGAACAGCAGATGCATCAATACTTTTTCGATTCAAGTTGGTTTGTTCAGATAAAAAAGGTTGAGTTTTGGCGTGTCCTCAGCTGCAGAAATATGTCAGGATGTCACATACGTTGAATAATTCAACCTGTCATGCATGTTTTAATTACAGTAATGACATACTGGTATTTGTGGCAATGCATAAAGAGCGTGACAAGGCTCTTACACAAGTATACCAGTTGCTTGGGGATGGAGATCTCACTCTGAATGAAGCAACGGGTGAGTTTTGCAGGACCAAATTCGAATTCTTTGGGCACATACTCTCTGATGGGGGAACAACAACTGATCCAGATAAAGTGCAAGCACTTGCCACCCACAAGATGTTACCATGCTAAGATCTTTCTTAGGCAAGGCCACTTATCGCTCAACGTACATTTATGACTTTGCAACTGTGCCCCATTAAAATACTTGACAACATTAAATGTCCCTTTTCAATGGTCTGCTGAATGTAATCAAAGCTTAAAAAGAAAAAAGCATGCGATTGAGAATGCAACAGAGATTGCCTACTATGACCCCTAATTACATACTGAGACCACAATAGATGTGAGGCCGGTGGGGCTGAGGACCATCCTTACTCAAGCTCGAAGACACATTGTGCCACTCCACTCTACAGCACTTTACTCTATGCTACTCCATGTCTTTTGACTCCACTATATTCTACAACTAACTACTCCACTCTGCGCCATTTTACTCTATGCTACTCCATGTCTTTTGACTCCACTATATTCTACAACTAACTACTCCACTCTGCGCCACTCCGCTGCACTCTATGGCACTCTCTGCCACTCCACTCTATGTCCCTCAACTTTACAACACTCTACCCCACTCTAGGCCATTCCATTCTCCTACACTTCTCCACTCTATGACAATCTATTCCGCTCTACGCCACTCTACAACACTTTACTCCACTCTATGCAGCACCCCACTTTGCTCTACATAACTCCATGACACTCCATGCTATTTCACTCTACGACACTCTACTCCATTCTAAACCCTTCCAATCTATGACACTCTACTCACTCCACGACACTCTACACCACACCACTCAACTCTACTCTATACCACTCCATAACACTCCACGGTATTTCACTTTATGACACTCCACTCCACATCACTCTCCTTTACACCTTGCTACATTTTAGCCATGCTGAACAGCAGCCATGCTGGTGTACAACATGGCTAAAATACATTGGCAAAGCCAATAGCTCTTGCATAAGTATGACCTTTTGGCTTTGCCGATGCTTGTTTTAAAATGCTCATGTGAGGCAACCAGTAGCTTTAACAAGAATGAGAAAAGCATAAGGGGAATAGGCCCCTTCACTTTGGCAAGCAAGAGTTCTTCCAACATTCAGGAGAGATCAGTCCCAGCACTAAAGGAGAACAGCTACCAGCAAAGATTCTGTTCCTGTTAAGAATACTCCCGTACAAGCATGAAAAGGGTTTTGTCCTAAGGCCCAATAATATTTAAGTTATCAGCAGGAGGGTGTTGTCAATGCTGGGAAGTGAGGAGTAGCTTTTCCAAACCATAAAGAGGACTTTTATTCACCCCAAATAAAACATCTCGCAGTATAAGAACTGCAATTTTGTTTGGGGGTTGTATTTCTGCCAAAGAATTTCCAAAACCTTCTATGTCGTGCTATTTCTGTTGTTCCTTATTTTAACTGCCTTCTTTCCTTTTGACGAGGAGAGCAATCATGGAATGGCTTATTTAATAGTGTCGTCCTGAAATCTGTAGCAGCCCTCAGAATATCATGCTAGCTGCAGCATAGGATTACCTGCCTAGGTGGGAAGTGTGAAATATCGACAAAGGAAAATTGTGATACCCTAATATCATAGCCAACATATCGAGGACCAAAATATAGAAAGGTGAGTGCATAAAGGGAAGTATGGATTTACTATTCTTATCCCATATATATATATATATATATATATATATATATATATATATATATATATATATATATATATATATATTCACTGAAAAAACCATAGGTTTCACACATGTTATAGTTAGCTGGACATTTTACTGATAAAAAACCAATGAAATTCCCCCGTTATAGTTACTGTAGGCAACTATAACTCACGCGACCGCAATCCTCTGCTGATGCTAATACTGTATTTAGACACTTATTTGCCCATGTCTTCTTCCATTAAATTTTAGCTATACATATATTACAAATATTTTTTTTTCATAAAGACACATATGTCATCAGCAGAGGATTACGGTCGCGTGAGTTATAGTTGCCTACAGTAACTATAACGGGGGAATTTCATTGGTTTTTTATCAGTAAAATGTCCAGCTAACTATAACATGTGTGAAACCTATGGTTTTTTCAGTGAATTTGCAAGGTTTTTTAAATGCTAATTCCTAACTATAACGTGTGTGAAACCTTGTAGGTACCACTAAAAAAATGACTTCATAAACACAACAGCTCTTTTTAGAGCTCCCTAATATCTAAACTCTTAAATCTGCTTTTCATTTATTTTTTTTTATTTTTTTTACCGTACGCTTACCGTAAGCTTACCGTACGCGTACCCCGTGATTTTTTTTAAAATCAATAAATGTTTTTTTTGTACTTTTCTGTCCTTCTTTGACCCCCTTACAAATGTTAGGGGGTCTGTAACTCTCCTCATTGCCCCCTTTCCTTGTTTTCACTCTTTTTTTTCAGAGTGAAATACACAAAATGGCGGCCGCCGCTTCCTGGTTTCGACCGATTCGAATGTTTACTAAGATCTAAGAGCCAATCAGAATCGCGCTCGCGCACGCCACCGTACGCTTACCGTAAGCGTACGGTAAGCGTACCGTAAGCGGGCTCAGATATATATATTGATTTAAAGGCTATTTTCTCAGAATCTACTGAACAGATTTACACCAAACCTACAAAAGGCACTTCCTTGACCTAGGGACTACCTCTCTGCCAAATTTTGAGTAATTCTGTTCAGCCGTTCGGGCTGTAGCTCGTTCTAAAGGTCCTATGGAAAAATGCATGGGAAAAACGCGTTTTGGGACCCCCCTTTTATCTCAGCCCCCGCTTGACGGATCCCCCCGAGACTTTCAGGGTAGGAGCGGAGCGTAGCGCCCCACCTATTTTGAGAAATTCGCGAGGATTCGTCGACCGGCGCCAAAGTTATTCAAAATAGAATGTTGAGGTTTTCCTATGGAAACGTGGTCCTAACTATAACTACCTACTGGCGACCGCCAGTAGGTAATATATATATATATATATATATAGTCACTTAAAAAACCATAGGTTTCACACATGTTATAGTTAGGTGGACATTTCACTCGTAAAAAACCAATGAAATTCCCCCGTTATAGTTAGGTCAGATAACTATAACTCGCGCGCCCGCAATCCAGTGCTCATGACGTCACATATTTCATCACTCATGACATGGTCAGTGGCATCACTCATGACATCATCCTTGTGATAGAGTGCCGGTCGCGCAAGTTATAGTTATCTGACCTAACTATAACGGGGGAATTTCATTGGTTTTTTACGAGTGAAATGTCCACCTAACTAGAACATGTGTGAAACCTATGGTTTTTTAAGTGAATTTGCAAGGTTTTTTAAATGCAAATTTCTAAGTATAACGTGTGTGAAACCTATGGTTTTTTAAGTGAATTTGTGCGTTTTTTTAAATGCAAATGTTTTTAAAAACTTTTTATGGTTTTTCACCGAGCGCGCACGGTGCGTGCACCCCGCGATTTAAAAAAAAAAAAATGTTTTTTCACCCTTCGGGGTCCTTTAGGGACCCCTTGACAAAGGCTAGGGGGTCAGGAACTCTCTACCCTGCCCCCTTTTCACATTTGCCACCTCTCTTTTTCACTCTCGCACCCACAACAAACAAAATGGCGGCCGACACTTCCTGATTTCGACCGATTCGAACGTTGACTGACATGTAACCACCAATCAGAATTACGCTCGCGCACGTTAGGGTGCGCGCATGGTGCGCGCCTATAGATATGTATGTGCTTTTAAATGCAATTTTCTCAGGAACTACTGAACAGATTGACGCAATATATGCAAAAGGCACTTCCGTGACCTGAGGACTACCTCTCTGCCAAATTTCAAGTAATTCTGTTCAGCCGTTCGGGCTGTACCTTCGACTAAAGGTCCTATGGGAAAATGCATGGGGAAAACGCGTTTTGGGGCCCCCCTTTTTTCTCGGCCCCCGCTTGACGAATCACCCCGAGACTTTCAGGGTAGGAGCTGAGCGGAGCGCCCCATTAGTTTTGAAAATGTCGCGAGGATTCGTCAACCGGCGCCAAAGTTATTCAAAATAGAATTTTCAGATTTCCTATGGAAACACGGTCCTAACTATAACTATCTACTGGCGACTGCCAGTAGATTATATATATATATATATATATATATATATATATATATATATATATATATATATATATATATATATATATATATATATATATATATATATATATATATATATATATATATATATATATATATATATATATATATATATTTATATATTTATTGTGTTTTCCAAAGCCCCGAGGGTTTTAGAGGCGCACTCGACAGCAGTTGTAAAACCAGAAGGTTTTATTGAAACAGAGAGCCAGCATCTTTCACGTGGGGTTGGAATTTTTCTTTGTCGACGCGTTTCGAGGCAAGCAGCCTCTTCTTCATGGACAGCTCGGATGACTGCGCAGACGGCTCCAATCAGTCTTTTGAGTCTTTTAAGGAGCATGCGAAGACCCGCAGTGGATCACAGGTAATACCTTTGTATAGTACGATGCATGCTGGGACACAAAGTCCTAATAGGAGTTCAGTATTGCCCCCAGTGGGCTCCGTGCAGTCATCAAATGTAGGGCAGCCAACTGCTGTCGAGTGCGCCTCTAAAACCCTCGGGGCTTTGGAAAACAAAATGATAAATACGGCTGCCCGGCCGTGAGAGGCTGCACCATTCCCGTTTTATGCAGGGAAGGCCACGCGGTAAAGGAACCATGCCGCCACCGCGAAAAGCAAAGCAGATGTGGGTTAATCAGCCAGCATGGCATTTGGGGGCCCACTGAAGGGTGAAAAATTGCTCCTACATTTGATGACTGCACGGAGCCCACTGGGGGCAATACTGAACTCCTATTAGGACTTTGTGTCCCAGCATGCATCGTACTATACAAAGGTATTACCTGTGATCCACTGCGGGTCTTCGCATGCTCCTTAAAAGACTCAAAAGACTGATTGGAGCCGTCTGCGCAGTCATCCGAGCTGTCCATGAAGAAGAGGCTGCCTGCCTCGAAACGCGTCGACAAAGAAAAATTCCAACCCCACGTGAAAGATGCTGGCTCTCTGTTTCAATAAAACCTTCTGGTTTTACAACTGCTGTCGAGTGCGCCTCTAAAACCCTCGGGCTTTGGAAAACAAAATGATAAACACGGCTGCCCGGCCGTGAGAGGCTGCACCATTCCCGTTTTATGCAGGGAAGGCCACGCGGTAAAGGAACCATGTCGCCACCGCGAAAAGCACAGCAGATGTGGGTTAATCAGCCAGCATGGCATTTGGGGGCCCACTGAAGGGTGAAAAATTGCTCCTACATTTGATGACTGCACGGAGCCCACTGGGGGCAATACTGAACTCCTATTAGGACTTTGTGTCCCAGCATGCATCGTACTATACAAAGGTATTACCTGTGATCCACTGCGGGTCTTCGCATGCTCCTTAAAAGACTCAAAAGACTGATTGGAGCCGTCTGCGCAGTCATCCGAGCTGTCCATGAAGAAGAGGCTGCCTGCCTCGAAACGCGTCGACAAAGAAAAATTCCAACCCCACGTGAAAGATGCTGGCTCTCTGTTTCAATAAAAATTTCTGGTTTTACAACTGCTGTCGAGTGCGCCTCTAAAACCCTCGGGGCTTTGGAAAACAAAATATATATATATATATATATATATATATATATATATATATATATATATATATATATATATTACGCTCCACTGCACCTTCAACCAGAAAGCACTCACAAACGGGTGCCGGCGTCGCGGAAGTGCGCCGCGATTCACATCAAAGCTCATCTGTTACCATTTTCCAAACAGAAGCCAGCATTCCCGGGGATAGTTGCAGAAACCTTTATTGCTGCAAGCAACAAAACAAACGCGATTCGGCGTAGCGCCTTAGCCGGTGAAGGCGCTATGCCGAAACGCGTTTGTTTTGTTGCTTGCAGCAATAAAGGTTTCTGCAACTATCCCCCGGGATTGCTGGCTTCTGTTTGGAAAATGGAAACAGAGGAGCTTTGATATATATATTCATTCAGCTTCAATAACACGCGCTCTCAGAGTCCCGTGGAAGGAAAGTTTATTTCGAGTTCAGGGTACTCGAAATAAACTTTCCTTCCACGGGACTCTGAGAGCACGTGTTATTGAAGCTGAATGTACAGAAATTGATGCCGGTTCTGCACTGCCGGCAGTCCTCACGTTGAATTTGCCCTTTGCTTATAGCTTTGTTGGTCGCTTACAGCGCTCGTCTCTCACCGTGCTTGTGTAGTGCGATTGTGTCTCCGTTATCTCTCCAGCGCAGCGCGGGTGTCTTCCGGCGCCGGAGTTCGCGGCTTTGTTGTGGAGCGGGAGGTCCCGGGGAGCGAGGGCGCGTCTGGAGACGCGCGACCCTCTTTCTATTTTACTGAGCCTCGGCCAGCGCGCATGCGCGGCGGCCATCTTTGCCCTGTATCGCATTCTCGGGCATTTAGTGAACGCAGAAGCAGCGTTTTGTGCTTCAGACCCGTCAATTATTGATTTTTCTGCACATTGAAGGCTCGTTTGGCTCCCCTGACGCCCTATAGGTTTGCACACACTGTGGGGCTGCACAATCAAGCATTGGTTTTGCCTAGAGTGGGCAGTCAGCAAGCTCTATCTCCCTCCACGTCCTAAGTTAAGATTGATTATCACCTTTGGTGAATTGACTGGGCTTGCTTGGGGTTACCACTCCCCCTGACCTCTTCTCCATATCATTTATCAGCCTGGTTGACCGGGTTACCGGCCGCATTTTTTCCAGGGTCAGTGACTCCACACTTGGTGTGCTAAAATGGCTGAATATTACGAGGAGGGCTATTACTACTATGAAGAAGACCCCTCAGGGCTTATAGAGCAAGACCTCGTAGAGGCATTAGACGCGGGTGTCCAACACTCCGTGAATTCCGCGCTGGTAAGGGCAATTGCACCCTTGAAACGTCACCTTTGCTTCTATGCCAAGCAACAAGGCTGGCTTCCCCCTTCGGGGTCTAGAGCTAGATCTGGGGGGCATGGTAGAGCAAACCCCCATACTGCAGATTTTGCTAGATTGGCTAAATCTCTGGCCGATCAAGAAAGCTCTGCCTCTAGCACAGAAGCCACGATCACCGAAATACCTCAGGACGACGATGATCATGATACCTCCTCGAACCCTTCCACTGATCAGGAGGAGGCTCCCCGCCCCTCCAAAAAGGCACGGAAGGAGAAACATTTACACCCAACCCCGTCTCCTAAAGTCCTCAATTTTGAACCTGCGGATTTTATCCATCCTAACTCTACTGCTTGGCTCCCGCCTCAGGAGGTGGCAGATTATGTACAGTCCCATCTGCGCCAGGCATTTGATGAAGAAGTGCGAGCAAGACTTCGGTCTGAGTGTCGTAGGCCTGATCTAGCAGATAAAGTGGCAGACACGCCAGAGGTTGACCCCTTGATGCTAACATACCTAAAGAAATATTCTAAGGACCCCAAGAAGGGCCTTGACAGATCGTGGAGGTCCTGTCAGGACAAGCTGTTCGATATAGCAGGTACCTTGACCAAAATTCTTGAGCTTGGCTTTAGAGCCAAAGAGTCGTCCCTCGCAATTGATCCCGATGAGCTGATTGGCTGGGCCCAGAAGGCGGTGTGCCAACTTGGCAATGCCAACTGTGCATGTTCGACAGAGCGACGCCGCTCCATTCTCCTGAAATTGGATCCAAAATTGGCAGAACTGTCCACATCGGAATCGGGACCTCTGGCGCAAGGTCTTTTGTTTGGGCAACCTTTCTTAAAGGAATTGACAACATTTGTGGCCACCTTCAGCGGGCTAGATAAGGCCCAGGGCTCGCTCAAACGGGCATTCCGCCCGGTTTTTGGCAGGGCCGGACGCTTTTGTGGGCGCTCGTTCGGCCGGGGGTACAGCCAAGGCGTCCAGCGTGGACAGCAAAGAGGAGGGTACCAAGACAATTCCAGTACTTCCTCCTCCTTCTACCCTACTCGACGATCCCGGAACAGGTTCCGCAAAGGTGGAAGATTTGGCGGCAACTCCAATAATCAGCAGGACGCGGGAAGCTCAGGTGAGCCTGATCCCTTGTTCCGAGGTGATATTGGGGGGCAGAGTAGGTTGTTTTCTCCACAACTGGCGCAAGATCTCTCAGGATGCTTGGGTGTTGGACACGGTTCAGGAATACAAGCTAGAACTGTATGATTCCCCATCACAGACAGTTCATCCACTCCCCCTGTCTTTTTTTCAACAAGATCAGACCTTTATTTCAACAGAAATCGAGCCCCTACTACGGAAAGGCGCAATAGTGGTTTCCACTCTTCATCCCCATGGTTTTCTAAGCAATGTCTTCCTAGTAGAGAAGAAAGGGGGTGGGTCCAGACTGGTCTTAAATCTCAGAGATTTCAATTCATGGATTATTTACAGGCACTTCAAGATGGAGGGTATCCATCTTTTACGCGACCTCCTCCAGGAAGGAGACTGGATGGTCCGGCTGGACCTGAAAGATGCATATTTATCCATTCCCATCTTTCCCCCTCATCGCCGGTTTCTTCAGTTCCTGTGGAAAGGGGTTTGTTACGAGTACAAAGTTCTCCCGTTCGGGCTGTCGTCAGCACCGTGGTGCTTCACGAAGCTTCTGCGACCAGTGGTAGAATCGCTCAGAGCCCGGGGATTCCGTCTCATAATATACCTAGACGACATTATCATTTTAGCGACATCCCCCCAACTTGCTCAAGTGCACCTCAATTGGGCTATCAGTCTGTTGCAAAAGTTGGGGTTCATTGTCAATCCAAACAAATCGGTGCTGTCCCCGACTCAATCTATAGAGTTTTTGGGTTTCCTCGTCAACTCTTTGTCTTGCCAGCTCCTGCTCCCGATGCCAAAGATCAGGGCCATCAAACGGGAACTGAAGTCTATACTACACAAGCAGATGATATCCTTGAGATCATTAGCCAGCATGGTGGGTTTATTGGCCTCGTCCATTCAGGCGATCTTTCCGGGTCCCCTTCACTACCGGGCTCTTCAACGGCTCAAGATCCGCCACCTCCGGAAAGGCCTCAGTTACTCAGAACAGATTCCTCTCTCAGAGGAGGCGAGGCTGGAGATGGTCTGGTGGTTAAACCACATGGAGGCCTGGAACGGCCGAGCATTATTCGGATCAGCCCCGGATGTGATAATCGAATCCGATGCCAGCCGGTGGGGTTGGGCAGCCCACTGCTGCCACTTGTCCACGGGTGGTCGCTGGTCGCCGGAGGAACTACAGTTACATATCAACTGTCTGGAACTGTTAGCTGGTTCCTTTGCAATTCGATGTCTTTCTCCCCTGAGGACAGATTGTTGTATCCTTCTTCGGATGGACAACATTTCGGCGGTTCGCTATGTCAACAAACTGGGTGGGACCAAGTCCCGGATGTTAGCGGAGATTGCCAAAGACTTTTGGCATTACTGTCTCCAGAACAGGATCTCGGTGGTAGCCGAATACCTCCCGGGCTACAACAACGAGGTGGCAGATTGGCACTCCCGCCATCTGCAGGACTTCAGCGGTTGGATGCTGTCTCCCCAGGTCTTTCGGAATCTGATCCATCTATGGGGTTCCTGTCAGATAGACTTGTTTGCATCCCGCCTCAACAGACAAGTTCCCCAATTTTTCAGTTGGAGGCCGGACCCAGAGGCTCTAGCATCGGATGCATTCCTGTGTTATGCAATTCCCCCGTTTGTAATGATCCCCAGGGTTCTTGCACGAGCCAGGGCTTATCGGGCGGAACTCATCTTAATCACTCCGTTATGGAGGGCGCAGGCATGGTTCCCAATACTTTTGGAAATGTGTTGTGCGGTCCCAGTTCTTCTCCCCCGGATAGAGAACCTATTGCTGGACCCTCTTCAGAATCCTCATCCTTTGGTGAGGTCGGGCCAACTCCCCCTAGTGGCATGGCGGGTTTCAGGGACCGATGGAAAATCCCGAGCCTTTCACGTGAGGCAGACAGATTTATCAACGAGGCCTGGTCGGCCACTACCCATAAGAGATATGCTTCCTCTTGGAAGAGATGGTGTGATTGCTGCTCTCAACGGAACGTGGATCCCTCTACAGCACATGTCTCTTTAGTTGTCAATTTCCTGGACTCTATTGCATCCTCGGGTTTGGCATACAGAACAGTCAACAACTTTCGGTCCGCCATATCGGCAGGTCATTTACCTTTAGATGGCAAACCCATAGGCGAACACCCATTAGTTTGCAAACTGCTTCAGGGAGTAAGGATGGTTAAACCTCCATGTCCTAAATATTCTCAGTTGTGGGATGCCGCCATTGTCCTTAAATTTCTGGAAGCCTGGCCTTCCAACAAGTACCTAACCCGTAGACAACTCTCTGCTAAATTAACAATGCTTCTATGTCTAGTCTCTTGCAAACGAGTATCTGATGTACGTGCATTGGACTTAGAGGGGCGTAGGTTTTCCCCAGAAGGAGTCACCTTTATTTTATCTAGGAGAACTAAGTGTAACACTGCATCTGTCACCTACCCAGCTTTTCCAAATAATCCCAAGCTGTGCGTGGTTCAGTGCACTAAGGATTACGAGGTGAGTACTGCAGAATTTCGTAATGAAAGGCAAGGTCAATTGTTGATTGCTCTGCAGAAACCCTTTCGCCCGGTGGCTCCGGCTACCTTGTCTCGCTGGATGCTTTGGCTCATGGGCGAAGCAGGAATTGATACTTCTAAATTTGGGGCTCACTCAGCCCGTGGTGCGATGGCTTCCAAAGCATATTCCTCAGGTGTCAGCTTGTCAGAAATCATGAACGCAGCTGATTGGTCTACTGAGCAGATCTTTAAGGCGTTTTATTACAACCCCATTGTGGATGTAGCTTCTGTTGTGGTGGCTAAGCTTTGAACAAGCATAATCGGAGCCTCCGGCCCTGACATAGAATTAAAAATTTGCGAACATTCGTGACAAGAATTTTCAATTCTATTAAGGACAACGGAGGCGAGGATTATCCCACCCAGAGGGCATTATGTATTCTATCACATTATCTGCTTGATTACGCTAATTTATTGCTTAAGGTTGATATGTTTTTTTCCCACCCTTTTTTCTTGTACTGATTCCGTGCTGTTGACTTTCCAAGTGGTTTGGAATGGCTTTTACGGGTGCTTTTCTTTTATTTCAGGTGCCAATAGCAAATAAAGCTTAAATACGGTTCAGCCGTGGACAGCTGGTATGCAGTTCATTGTTCGTTACAAGAGGGAGTTATCCGGACCGAGATCCAGTTCGAGCTTCCAACCCTGTTGCGCCTTCAGTTCTTGGTTGAAGAAGTCCTAGTCTGCCGGTGTCCCTTCAGGAGCAGGTCGTGAATGGACTTAACTGCTATGTTTTCCAATGAAAGAGGACTCTATGTTCATGCAGGGACCTTATATACCTTGGGACTCTATGATTCATCACATGGTTTTCTATTGTGTTTTTCATTGGCTGCTGTGAGCTTATAGTAAAGAAATGAGAGGCATAATCCTCGCCTCCGTTGTCCTTAATAGAATTGAAAATTCTAGTTACGAATGTTCGCAAATTTTTAATTCTTGCCAACAGTTAGTTCTACATACATTTGAGCCTTTGCTTGATTGGCGGTTGATTGGCGGTTACATGATAAAAATGCACGTGTAAATGACTCCTTTTGCGCCACAGTGACATAATACTATAGAACACCGTTCTTATCGCATGGATTAAGCCCAAGTGGGCTTTTACTTGGTTAGTGATTGCATGACATCTAATGTTCAAGTGTGCGTGCAAATAACTCAATTTGCTTAACAGTAACGTAATACTATTAAAAACAGTTCCATTATAATATATGTACTGGGGGTTACAATAAAAGGCCATGATTAATATATACATGGTGTTAGAGGTATACAATTCTATACATACTTAACTGTCAACATTTGGTCCTCTATATTTGGGCTACCATATTAAGGTAGGCCTATATATCCCTATTCAATATTCTGGACCGCCACCCATGAGTGCTTGAATACCACTAAGGGTGTATCAGTTCCCTTTTGTGTGGCTACTTTCAATTACCTTTCCTTTACCTACTTTACATCAATGATTTTATCGGGTGAGATAGTTGTACCACATTTTATCTAAATTCCAAACCTGCAGCCATCTCATAGATTAAAACCTTGACTTCTTGGCAAAATGGAAAGGCTACGTTTGAAGAATCAAATATACTGAAAGAGTTCTTAGCTATAGATGAGGGTTCGGCAGTGCTCAAGACAGAGTTAAGAAACGAAAAATCATGTTCGAGTCTGCGGCATCTTTTGTTTGCTATCTCGAAATAATTTAATATTTAATATTTTTTAATAACTGTACTTTTTTTTTTAACTGTTGCCAAAACATGACATTAAGATATAACTACCTAACTAATTAACTAGCTGAGTAAATAAATGGGCTAGACAGCTGTTCTTTAGAACAGGGGTGTCCCACGTTTTTAAGTGAGAACGCTGGTTACAATCCTTTTGGTAGACAGTGTGCCACGCAGGTGAAGTGGCGAGCACGACCCTCCCAAGAAGCGGTTTACGGGACTCTCCTCTCCGAAAAATTGCAGAATTATAGGGCAAACTGTGTGTTTTTCAGATACAATTTGTCAGTAAAAATCTGCATGCATTATCTGCGACATAAATATGAGTCCTTTTAGGGCTTCAATCTTCAGATTTTGATTTAAAAATTAGCATTGCGTTGGGCAGTAAATGTCCAAAACACAGCTTCCAAGTCGCTCTCTGACAACTCTTCGAAATCCAGTTTTTTGCATTGACTGTTCATTTTTATTAAACGCGCTGCCACCAATCTTCTTCCTGAGCAAATTCAATGAGTTCTTATTTTTCATAATCGGATTTTGACCCAGAGCAGAAGAGAGAAAGGCAAAAAAGTGAAAATGGTGGGTAAAGGAAAAGATGGGAGGTCTGTCAAAAAGGTGAAAAAGGGAAGAAACAGGGTTGAAAAGAACAAGCAAAAGTGAGATCAAGAGACAGGAAATGTAGGATAGGGAAAGAAAGAGGTGTAAGGTGGACTGGACAAGGCATGCTCCCGATAATGGAGCAGCAGTCTTGTTCCTTAGGAGTCTGCGAGTTCTTGCGAGGCAGTTGTTAGGTAGAATATAGACGCTGAAAGCCATCGGCAGCACTCCGCGTCATGAATTTTGTTCCTGTTACTGAGCAACAGTGCTACATGGAAGTATATATAATAGTACAGCTTCTCCCTCCATGTCGGTAATTGTTTGGTGACTGCAGGTATGGAGGTTAAACTAAGGGAAAGCGGAGGCATGATTCTTCTGGTTCTGCATTGGAAGTATTATCAGTGTCAGTTTCCTCGAATCAGCCTGGTGCAATGGATCTAGATGTCCTTCAGGCTATGATAAATAAAGCTGCAGATACAGCAGTAGTTGGCACAAGAGAGTCCAGTGCCTAAGATACCTAGGCTTTCCTTCAAGCCTGACCCTGACTCTAATGGTTCAGATGAGGAACAGAGGCAATTCTTGGTGAAGAGACCTGAGTTGAACGAGGTTATGACCCACTTGAAGGACATTTGGCCTTTCCTGCGGTGCTTCTTCCAGATGAGGAGTATTTTTTCTAACAGTACCATCGGAAGGAGCCTGAGGCTCTGCCCATCCATGAAGCTATCCGTGGACCTTTGTCAAGGGAATGATCTGATGTTGAGAAATCTGGGTTCCCTTGGGTCCTTGCTAAAAAGTATGCACTTAGCAATTTCCAGAATGAGTTCACCCCTTAGGAGAAGGCGGATTCTCTTATGGCAGGCCTGGCTTCCAGTGGTTCCATCATTTCTGAAGATACTTCTCCGAGCGACCAGGATGGCAAGAAGGTGACAGTGCTGCTAAGCGGGCCTATTCACCCTGAAACGTTTCAATCATGCAGGGGCTTATACCACGTATGTTGTCAATCTCTTCTGCATCACTTTCAGGCCTTGTTTTAGGAGCTTAAGCAAGGGGATGACGCTAATTCAAGGCTGTCTATTATTGAGCAACAGGTTTGCTTCCTATCAGACATTACTATTGATTCTCTGTCAGCTGCAGCAGCAATTTCTGGATCCATTATCTCGGCTATGAGCCACATAGGGATGAGTTAATGGAAGGCGGAGGAAACCCAGAAGACACTCCTTTCATGCCTGCCTTTTGGTGGTGCAAAGTTGTTTGGTCCTCAACTAGGGATGCTTTTTAAGTCTGTGGAGGGCCGTAAGCTCCTCACACCTCGGAGACATGCAGCAAAAGATCGTGGGTTTTATTACAGGCAGGCATTTGGGAATTCCTCCTCAGCGGGGAGAGGGCACACTCAGCCCTTTCGTGGGAGGGGGAGAAGCTGTGGTACTCCCTCCTCTGATAATCTGATAAGTCCTGGCAACAACCTGAAGGCGCTGCCCATGCCAGTTCCACTCCAAAAGCATAACTGTCAAAGGGTGGGAGGTTGAATCAGAAGATTTTCATCAGTTTGGAAAAGAGATGTCACCGATGCCTGGGTTTTTCATTAAGTGGAAAAGGCTATCCTACCGACTTCTCTTTCTGAACTCCAGATCTTTTCCTGCCAACTCCTTGGAATCCTCTCAAGTTCCAGGGTCTACAGAAGGGGATTTTAGACTGTTAACTCCTGTGTTCCCTACCAAAAATTCAAGATTGTGAGTTTACAGAAGATCTTATCCCTTATTTCTTCTGGGTTATCTCTGGCTTCATTGGCCCTTTTGGATGCCTATTTCCACATCCTAAAACATCCTCTTTCATAGAGGTATTTGAGGTTCTTTGCCCTGGGACAGAATTTCCAGTTCTGTGGCATTCCTTTTGACTTGGCCTCAGCCGCTAGGGTGTTCACAAAAACCCTGGCTCCTCTGGTGGGTCTGTTACATGCTTGTGGGTGCTTCTGTTTACTTAGCTAGATGATTGATTAATTTCTTCCTCATTTTTTCTTAAGGTCCAGGGGGAAGTGGAGTGGGTGTGGGGCTGCCCGGAGAACCATGGGTTCATTGTGAACGTCTGCAAATCTCATCTCATGAGCTCCTGTTCATAGGGACACTGTTCAACACTAAGTTAGGAAAAGTGTTTATTACACCGGTGTAACAACAACGACTCAAATCCCGTCTGGGGTTTCTCCTACCTACTAAGTCAGCTTTGGCAATGGACTGGTTGGAGGTTCAAGGAGACATGTCTGCCTCCCTTTGTCTTGTTCCTTGGGCTTGCAGGGATCTCTTCCATCTGGTGTATTACCTGCTGGCACATTACCTTACTGTTCCTTGGTGCCAGTGTCAGTCATAATTTCTTGACAGCTGCAGTGGTGGCTGCAGCCCAAAAACCTGACAATGTGGGGGCCTTGGACTCACCTGTGCCTTGTTCCCTGATTCAACTGATGCGAGCTGTTGGGGTTAAAGGGCTAACCCTCTGGAATTTTTCTTCTCAGGGCCTTTGGTCAACCGTGGAGTGCTGGATGACTTCAAATTGGAAAGAGCTGGTTGCAGGTTTACAGCTCTTATGCACTTTGCCTCTCTTCTCAAGGAAATGTTTGTTTAGATCAGGATGGGGAATCAAGTGGTTCAAGCCTATTTAAGTCACTTGGGGGGGGACTCGTTCTCCTCTTTTGGCTCTCCTAGCTGATCAGACGGGGGCCTGGGCAAATGCCAACCTGTTGGGTCTGAGTGTGATTTATTTTCAGAGGCGGGAGAATGGATGTGCGTATCAGCTGAGTCACCAACTTCCTTTCTCTGTGTATTTTTCCCTGTCACCTTTGATTTTCCAGAAGATTTCAGAAAGGTTTCTGAGACCATGGCTGGATCTTTTTGCCTCCCTTCAGGACGTTCTTTTACCGAGGTTTTGCACCTTGTTCCCTTGCGGGGAGGATTCATGGGTGGATGGCCTGAGTTTCCCCTAGCCACGAGGTAATCTCTTTGCCTTCCCCCCCCCCCCTTAGCAGGCTTTTGACAAAAATCAAGAGGGGAAGGGTGGTGGTGCTGTTGGTAGTCTCCTTTTTGAGTCATCAAGCAGGGCACCCCCTACTGCACAGTTTGGCCATTGCTCCTCCATGGAAGTTTCCAAATTCCCCTTCTCCATTCAGCTTTCCTCATCTGTCACACAATTCAATCAGGCAGCTGGAATTGTAGGTTTGGGAATTGAAAGGAGGAGGCTAGTCACTTTGGGTTGCTCTTTGGAGATGTCTCTTTCAGTTCAGAATTCCTAGGAAAGGTCAGCAACCTTTGTGTTTATGAAAGACACTGGAAGAATTTCTGTGTCTGGTGTTCTTTGAGCGGGTTTGTCCCATACTGTTGTAAGTGTGATTCTATCCTGGAGTTCCTCTGGGATGCCTTCTTGATGGGGCTGTCAGTCTCTACTCTCCATAGCCAGTGGGACACAATCAAGGCTATCAGGGGTACCTCTCTCCTTTCAGTCCTTGGCCTCCCGCTTTCTTCTGAGATTCTACCTTAAGAGACTAGTAGTTTCCTCTCCTGTTCCCCCGTGGGATCTCCCACAGGTCATTAATGCTTTAAAGAAGTGCCTGTTTGAGCCACTGCCTTCAGTATCTCTGGAGTTTCAAATTCTTAAGGTGTGTTTCCTGGTGGCAATAAACTCAGGGAGGCATTGTGGGTAGATAGGAGCATTATTTTCTCACCCTCCTTACTTAAGGTTTTTTCCTGACAAGGTGGTCCGTCGCCCAGACCCGACTTTCCTTCCCAAGGTCACCTCTCTCCTTTCCATTAGGCCCAAGATATTGTTCGTTCTGCTATTTTTCCTTCCCAATCTCTACAGAAGAGGAAGTTCTGAAGCATTCTGTTGATTTCACAAGGGCTCTTGTTATTTATCTGGAGAGAACTGCCTCTATTCGCCAGGTGGATTTTCAGTTTTGGGGTAGCCAGGCAGAGTCATCGCCCAATGACAGCTACTATTTTCATTGATTTAGGTCTGCCATTTCCTTTGTCTATCTTCATTCTGGGATTTCTCTTCCGCCTGTGATTCAGGGGCATTCAAACTCGGGTGTTGCTTCCTCATGGGCGACCTTTAAGGGTTCCTCATTCAGGGACCTCTGTGAGGCAGCAACATGGCCATCTCCTCATACCCCCTTCATTTCCCATTATACATTGAGGGGGGTTTTGAAGATTTTTGTTCAGCTGTTCTTACTGCAGTTCACTGATTTGTACTCAACTGAGAATAAAGTTTTCTTGGCATCCTTGTGGGTGTTGGGTTTTCTTTTTTAATTTCGTCAAGCGATTTGATATATGCTCAGTGGTGACTGACAAGGAAGACGAGGAGGAAGGCAATGACTCCGTTGCTTACCAGTAATCTTCATTACTCCGAGTCATAGTCTTTCTTGTCACAGTCGTGTATCTCTCCTTCACACCCTTGGGAGTTGGGGGACAAACAAAAGCAATAACAGTGTGGCCCATTCAAGTCACTGGGCATGTTAATGGGTCTCCTTTGTTTTTTCTAATTTTATTGCTCCGTTTGTTGGTCTTTATGATCTGTTGGGTATCACAGGATGTGGTATGGGTTTTCCCCACCCTTACAGGTCAGGTGACAGGTAATTTCTGTCAGATCACCATGTTGAGTGGGGATTTTTTATCTATGAGTGATTGCTGTGCCCTGAACAAATAGTGCTCAAGCGTGACTGTGAGGAAGAAGACAATGACTCAGAGTAATGATGATTACTGGCGTAAGTAACCAAGTCATTACGCTTGGTGTCTCCTTCTTTTTTTTTTATAATGAAGTAACTCAGTACTAAGGTAATTAAGAAACACACTTAGGGGCTGAATCACAAGGTTAAACTTACACTTTTGTGTAAGTTTACGATTTTTTCAAATTCTCAAAGGAAATTTATGACAAGTATTTTGACGACTTTTAAGTTTCTGCACTCATGGTGATGACAGCACACATAAAAAGATAGGCAGTCATAAAGATACTACTCATACACCAGAAGGTAGTTAAGATGTCTTCAGGAGTTCTGGGGAGTGTCCTTGCCAAAACTCAGACAAAAGTGGCAGGCTGTAAGTGTCTTTTCCACATTTTCATCAACAAATTGCCTGAGGAATTGCTTAGTGGAAGCAATAAAACGGTGACCTTCATGGGCAAATTTCCTCACAATTGCGGAGTTTGACATAAATGACCGAGCCAATGCCTCTCACAATCACTGTTCTCCTGAGACATGCAAGCTCCCCAAGCACATTTCTGAAATCTCGCAAATCTCTAAGGCTGCTGCATTTGTTTGTTCTTATTTGTTCCACATTCTTACCTCTTTAGAGATTTTCAGAGATCTGAAACTGCTCTGAGTGTTTGACCAACATGTGTGGACTTTATGACACCTTCTTTAGAGGCACTGCTATGGGAGTCTTTCTGATGCTGTATCACAAGTATTTGTCTGCAAATGACAGCTTTGTGTCACTCAAAGCAAGAGCAAATTGAGATAATAAATCTGATTGATTTTGGTCTCTTTTCTGGTCAGTGTTTAATTAGTAGTTTTGCTGACTTAAATACCATCTATATGTGGAAACATCTTTGCTTTCGAGAGGCAAAATATTCAAAGGAGTACCAGGGAATTGATAAGGACGGTAAATGGTTTTACACAGATAATAAGATGGCAATTTTGACAAGTCCACACTAAAACCAGACAATTCTTTTTTTGTCTGGCAGTAGGCTTTTGCAAGGAGCGTTATATTGTGACTGATGGAGGCAATTATCATGCCTGGTAATTCAGGTACAGGGTCATATTGTGCCAAGATGACACCAAGTCTCACTGAGTCGGCATTTACTGTGATTTCCATGTGGGGTGAAGAATCAAGGTAGGCCAATTTTTCAGCATTTGCAATTTGAGATTGCATGAACCACAACATCAACTGATATATCTAGGACCAGTGAAAAACCAGCCCTTTTTTGTTAGATGTTGACAGAAGCAAAGTCCAGTCCTGGAGGTTCTGAGGAAAGATCGTAGACTTGAGACATTATCAGGAGCTGGGACGGAGGCCTGAGGTGGTATCTTTTCCAAATCAGGGCACATATGTTATTGGGAAATACATAACTATCATTCAATCAGGGTTGGTAAAGCGCAACTACTCACCCGTGGGGGTCTCAAGGCACTGAAATTAGAGAGAGGTTCTTCCAAAGTTGCATGTGGATTTATTGAGTGTAAGATTTTCATCCTGTAGGGCCCGACAGACTTTTACTAGTGTTGTGTTCTGCCAAAGATGTTCCAAATACTAGGATGTTGTCGCTGTACTTTAAACAGTTGTGAATGCCTTCTACTTCTACTAAGACATTTAGACCTGTTGGTCTTGTAGAATTGCAACTGAGGGAATGTATCAAGAATTTTCTTCTATTTCAAGCTGGTGGAAGTCTTTGCTCTAATGATTGTTCATAAAATGTTGCTTTATTAAACTGATGGCTTATGTCTTGTATGTGTGCAGCAAGATGTTATTTCTCTCAAAATGGCAAGATTAGACTGGTGCATGCCACTATCTATGCAGAGGTTCCATCCGGACTGGCACTTTGGCACTGAAACTATGGGTGAAACCTATGATGTGAGCCCTTTCACAGGCTCAATGATATATTGCATGAAATTATTTATATCTATTTTCACCAGTTTTTAAATCTTGAATGGTATATCTTAGCAGGGCTGAATGCCAGGCTTCATTGACTCATCAATAAGTAATTTGCTAGTCCCTGAGTTTGCTAATACCCTGAAAGAGGCCAGGGAATAGTTTCTGAAAATCAGTGTCCTCTGAAGCATCCACTGTGGCTATAAATTGACAAAGAACTTGTAAGACACCCATATTACCTTTCAATCTGAAACTCAATAACCAGCCAGGGACAGCAGTGGTCTCCAATGCAAAAACATCAAGAGGAAAATTTACTAAAGGTCCACGCGCCATGGAGCAGCAAGGTTGCTGCGCTGCGCTGCGTGAACAGGAGAGAGCTGAACAGCACCATATCTGCTAAGTTATGACACTCTTCAGCTCTCTGCCTCTGCTGGCACACTTGAGCTGCCTAGTGCCAATGCAGGCACCCTTGCACCATGGTGCAAGGATGCCTGTGTTATGGGCTGGATAGTTTGTGTGCAGGAAGGTATACCTTTCTACATAAATACAATGCAAAAAGGTAGCCTCCTCTCTCTGTGCGTGATGCAGAATGCATAGAAAGAGGAAGAAATGAGGAGAAATAATCATATTTCTCCTCATCACACAATGGTCAGCGCAGCGTATTATTTTGAGGCAATCCCACGTTTACTGATTTCAGTACATCTGGAACTGCGTCAGATTCCATGGATGGATGCATGGAAACAAACATGCTCCACCCTTGGAAAGTGTACCACTGCGAAATATAAAACAATGCAACACAAGCAGCTGCGTTGTCTTACGTTTCTCCACAAAGTCACGCATGGTGCTGCACATCGGCCCTTGCGTGGGTTTGTAAATCTGCCTTAACCGATTGCGCTGCCTTGCATGTCACAAGGACAATGCAAAGAGCTTAGTATATCAGGGACCAAATTGTGACAAACACGTGTTTTGCATATGAAAATATCCTAGACACTTAAGGGGATTCCGCAGAAATTCGCACGCACACAAGCAGCAGGGTCATGAGTGCACTGCAAACAAATAAATTCAATGCCAGTATTTACATTGATAGTACTATTGTATTCAGTAAAAATTGAATCTGCGTTCACACCAATGTCGCGTGAGCTCTGTGAATGCATTATTATCCACTGTAAGAACAATGTCATGGATATAAATGTTTCTCAATTGTTCTCTGTCATAGGAAGGTCATCTTATTGACAAAATGGGTCTCAGTCACCTCATAGACTCACTGTCTCGATCTGGTTATATGTTTGCATTATTCAGAGTGAAGACATGGTGATCAAGGTGTTCTGAAGACACTACGCCTTTCCATGTTTTCTACATATTTTTCACTGCCAAGGCACTTGCTGTCAGTCACAAGGTAAGCCCTAGAATGAGCACTAGAATAAGCGACATGGTGAATGCACTGATACTACGTGTTTACCTGACTGGCTGTCAGATAAGGTATCTTTGGCAAAACATAAAGGTATATTCACCTCAGTGGGGAGTGAATGTCTGGTCAAGCCTTTGGCTTGAAACTCTGCTGTGAGAAGCTCTAGTCATAACAAGGATGTCTTCTAATATGTGTAGCATTTGTAGCAATTTGTAGTGAAAGACAGGAATTGCATCCAGCTATGATTTGAGACTCAACACCTCTTCTCAAGAGTACTTATCAAAGTCCCAATGTTGGACCATTCTTTTACCCTTGTGATATAAGTAAATTCGGATCCCCTCATAAAAAGCACAAGAAGACAATCTTCAGCTTCTAAAGCGTGTCAACCTCACCAGACTGAAGAATGATGTCCCCTCAAGCCAGGGCCATCATAGTACGTCAACAAAGAGATTAAAAATTTGTCATTCTCAATCCCCAAAGCACAGGCGTGGATTTTGAAGTTCTTTATTTATCCATCAACTCCATCAGATGCTTTGATTGTTTGACTCAGCCAAGCTGAATTGAGGCAGAGCATCCAATGGACACAGTTGTACTGACTTCCAATTTGAGCTCCGGCTAATTTTCAATGTTTAATTGGACACCATTGAGCCATTTCAAAGCAGCATAGCTCTAACAGGAAACTCACGGCACACATGCAGAACAGGATCACCTGTTCAACAAAGCACATAAATATACTAATTGCATTAAAATAAGCATATTTTTATTTGTTGAGTTCACAAAGTTGAAAGATGGAAAACAAGATCAACTAAAATAAGATCAGCTGGAACACATTTAAGAGAGTACTTGAAATGTGCAGGTTAGCACTCGTTCACGTGTTTTGGAACACATAGTGGCTAGAGACCATGACTGCTCGCGCCCCCTCGTTTTCAACCAGCTCGTCATGCAACATGCAGAGAAAAGATGTCAGAGTTTGCACGTCGCCTTAAGCCGCTATCACACAACACTAAAGATTGTAGGGAGAACATAGTAGCAGAAAGGAATTCCACCTGAATCTGAAATATTTAGGGAGTCAGAACAAGAAAATACCCAAGGTCAGGATACAAATGAGAGGCACAGTGGTGGTTTCTGATTGACACCCAAGGAAGAATTATGTAGTACCAGTTTGGGACCTGGGAATTATTTGCACTTTTTTCTGTCTTCTTCAAATGTTTTATTTGTGTGCAGATCAATAAACTATCGAGGCTGGTTGCAATACAGGCGCCCTTACCCATTTAATATGCGAACCCTAGCTCTACACCTTGGTGCGAAACATATTATGTGGACAGAGCGTGGGATGTTTTCTTAAAAGATGATAACGAAGACAAATATTGGAAGCGTAGGGGAAAACTGCCTGAAACTCTCATTAAAGAGATTTTGCCTGACTGAGCCCTCATCCCCTGGGGTTTAGGCATTTGATATCTGAGTTATTTGTGAGTGCTTTAATCCTTTTACTTTGAATTTTGAGGCAGGACCACACCTCTGTGGCACCATCGGCAGCATGTCTGGCTAGAAAAGATCAAGCCACAAATTAGAACCACCAGGTATTTTGACTTGCTGGAGGTACTCAGAATTATGGTGCTAGGAGGACTAAACTCATCATGGGAAAGGCTTATTACAGTGGGCCACAACCTCAGACCGGTCATTGAAAGTGTGTGGAGCTGGAAGCCTCTTATCCACTTGAGACATTCCGCCCTGGTACAAAAGCCGGGGTCTCCTTTGATACTAGATCCCTTCTTGGGACATAGGCAGGGGATACTTTCTCCATCAGCTCAGATGTGTTGTGGTACAGTGTGGCAGAAAGATGGCTTTTTTGTGGGTCAGTAGCCAAACATGCTTGCAGCATTCCAGGGGCTGGTTTAAACCAGTTGTGCATGTTACAAGCAGCTAAGGTAAGCAAGGACTTTTTGGCAAATTCAAAAATAGAAACGTAAAACAAATTCCAGCAAGGCAACAGTAGAAGAATAAACATCACCATTGAAAAGGGAGTTGTAAACGCTTTATACCTTCCAAGCTTTACATAGGAAGCAATGCTCCTTTCTGTTTGATGGGTAGAAAACAAGGTGAGTGAAGATGATTGCTGGCCATTGGAAGATGCTCTCGAGAGCAGAGAGACACTTAAGCAGTAAGGGCAGCAATGAAAAATGTAGCAGCATTTGTTTAAGAAGCTTTTCTGCTATTGCTTGAAAGAGAATGCAATTTATCCTTAATGGAATTGCCTCCTTCAGCACTCTGGGCAGAACACTAGGGGGAAGGAGGCCCACTCATATGCTCATCTTTCTGCACTTCTAGCCCAGGAGCAAAGCTAGAGGAGCCTCAAACCTCTCTCTCTTTATCCCTGCTCACCTTTGTCCTACTTTGGAAGCCACCAGACGGAGGGAGCAGCAGGCTCCCACCATAGACTTTCTTCCCCCGTTGCCCACCGTGTAATTTCCTGGACACATGCAACATCAAGAAGTAGAATCCTTTGCTCCTACACATCACCAATTAAGTTGCCTTGTAGATAGGCATAAAAGCAATTGGGCAAATAACCATATTTTCAGAAGTTTTATAAAAGCAACATAGTTAGTGATGGCTCGGACTTCGAGGGGCTGAAGATTGCAAGACTTGGTAACCAAGAAAAACAAGCATTTCCAATGCAATAGGTCTCGCTTTTGGCATTGTAAATGACAATGTGTTTTATTTATGTTTCAAAAACCAAAACATAAATAAAATGCATTGTCATTTACAATGCCAATAGCTCAAACTCGCGTAAATGCGAGACCTGCTGCATTGCAAATGCTTGTTTTTAAAGTGACCTCTAAACAATGTCAAATCCACTAGAACATGTTTGGTATACATGTTTGGGGTTTGACCAACATGTTCCAAATGCGCAATGTATCACTCAATTTCTTCTTTTGGCTCTAAGGATAGCTTCGCTCCATTTTTCGAGGTGTTAGCCCCGCCTCCATAGGTTGAACTATTGACATGTTATCGTTCCAACCCAAAGTTCGGGTTTGGTTGTGACCCTGTACCGATTTGAGTTCAACACACCTCTGCAAGTTGTCAGCTTTGGGCACGGCACCAGGTGCCATATGGAGCTATGTAGGTCATTGTGCTGTGGAATATTGACCTTCTTGTCATTTTGGCTATCTTGCATCTCGACTTGTAAGTGAGGTACTCTTTGGCATTAATGATGTCCAGGCACAGTGAAGCATGTGTTAAAATGTTCTAATGCACACACTTCCCGAAGGAACTCTTGTCTTTTCATCTAATATCCCAGTACCTGTAACAATTGTTAAAACACCATTCCAACGTCAGGTCTATTCAAGTCAAAACCTTATGTTGGTGAGAAATCCAAGACGCCACCATTAATGTCTGTCAGGTGTGTGCCTTATCCACACCAGTCCTCTACTTTGTTTCCCACTGCATCGGGGGGCTTTATAGTTTTATATTTGATTGACAATCAGTTACATGACACTTACAGGTTTAAGTAGCCCAAATTCTCATGCGCTGACCTAAAGCATCATGGTCATTGTAGTAATTCATTGAATAAAACATCTTCACTTCCTTCAAGTGCACCTTACAGTACATATTTCGCTCTGGATGGTCTCGTTAGAGAAGTAGATATAACTGGATCGTAAATGTTAGGTCTGGGTACTGTAACTGTTCACACTTTCTTTTACCTGAGAGGCAAACAACCTCTAGTAGGTCAGTAGAACTGTGACAGGGGTAATCATTCACACCAGACTTCAGTTAGGATTTGGGCTCTCCGACGAACAGCTGGGGCAGAGAAAGTCACTTTAGGTTTGTGCTCACTTCTAAAACACTGACAGTTCCAAGTCACAAGAGCAGGGTACACTGACCGGGTAGCAGCTACCAGGCAAATGGTGCCGAGCCCACGGATGTAAGGGCCCACTAGATGTTATAGACCCCCAGTGTAACTGTACTACTATGAAATCAATGAACCCTATTGTCCTCTCTTGTGTAAGGGCCAGAGCATCTTTGGTACACCCCTGCCAGGCCCTTTAGACATTTAGCAGTTCCAGCGTGTTACAAATGTACTAATTGCCCCTTAAGCCCGTACAGATGCTTAGATGCCACAAACCTGCATGTTTTCCGAAGATGGGACCTGTGGTGTGGGGCCAGGAGTAAGCGCGGAGGTCGCCATCAGTACTACCGCAGTCACCAAACCCACGAATGAGGAGGCCTTCATCGATGAGCACTGTCTCCAGTGGAGGGAGCGCATGCAGCCCGACCGGATGAAGGGGTGAACGACAATTGGACAGCGGGTCCGGAGATCAGATCCCAGCTCTGACAGCCTCTCCAGAGGCGAAACAGCACAGGGGTCCCTGCAAGGGGCATTGTGTAACCACCGAGGTGGGTTTGTTTGCCACAGAGCTCTGCCACATGCTTCCAGGTTTGGGTCGATAATAATTTTAACTCTTGCGTGCCACCCAAAACAAGCATTTGCAATGCAATAGGACTCGCATTTACGCAGGACCTATTGCATTGCAAACAGGAGTGCGGGCGGGCAGAGGGGCGAGAAGGCATGAACTGCATGACGGGGGGGAGAAGACACGGGCAACCTTATTAAAGAAAATAGTGCTCGCAATCTACATAAAACATATCGTGCAACACTCAAAGTATAGGGGCCAGTAGCCATAGAAGGATACAATGACGACATGGCCATAATAAGGAGGAACTATCAAGCCTCATAATCAGTCAGAAGGCAGCATTTACGAAAGACAATGACACGAGCCAATAAAAAACATGGGCGGACACTGGGCGGAGCTTCCACTCCATACTCCATTACTGCATGCCTCTCAGAACGAGCAGCGCATGCACGCTGCCACTATAGGCTCGACCAAAAAAGGAGCGGCCACCTTGATGGAATGTGTGGTATTTTTTAATGTTAACCAAACAGAGAGAAAATGAAAGAGAAGTCAGTGGAGGATAGTAGCATGTACCAAAGCAATTGATATATTTTGTGTTGTTGCAAAACACGGCCTCATTACAAATGAAGAGCCTCTTTAAAATGAATCGTTTGGCTTTAGGAAGCCGGTGGAGCTCAGCAAGGTAGAAACAATCAAGAAGCAGAGCACTGCATGTCTGTAAGTCAAAACTGCAGACCCACAGTTGAAAGTTTTATTTGTCAAACAGATTAAAGTCCTTAAATCATAGTCAAATCATGCCAAAATAAGAAACTTATAACCATATTTATTCAAATTTTGGCATCGAATATTGTTTGGTGAACGCGTTTGAGCGCTTTACTAAATACTGTTGTTCTTGCTATTTCATCGCTACTTATAAAACTGTGGTTACTTATTTAGACACACGTTGTTCTATGCTCCACACACTATTGTCGTCTAATTTTGAAAATATGTGTATACAAAGTACCAAAATGGCGGTGACACGTAAGACGTTTGTACGTGTTACGCCGAGAAAAACGTAGCTGACGTAATTGGGCCTAGTTTTCAAATGACGGCGCTTTGATTCTCACTTACGGGCCGTGTGTTATACTGTTCTCGTGAGTAGGTTATTCGCTTACGTTCTCTTTTTTGTGGGCGACAGATATATTCTTTATGGTTGGCGATCCTGAGTATGTGGATCTTTAATAGACTTATTCTCCCTCTTTTTAATTATTTCACAGAGTGTCGAGGGATGTTATCAGAATCCCGGAGGGCGTTTACTTGTGCCCGGACTTAGTTTAGACGTGTTTTTTCGGCTTCTACTGTTGCCGGGTAAGCATCTTCTGATCATCGTTATACATTAAGGATTTTGCATACATCAAGTAGAGCATATATACAAAACTACGGTCAGGAATTTTAAACTAGAGGACCGTTAAAGTGCTGCATACCATATACTGACATCTGGGTTCTTGAAATGGTGTGATCTCATGTTAACAGTTTGGGTGTTTTCACATATTATGTTAGACATGACACTTGTTCTTTATTAAAAAATTTGGAGAGATCCTTATGAATTGAAACGTTTAATAGGGTATTACCAACCTGGTAGGGAGTGATTATGCCGTTTACGAAACTATTTTATACAAATGCGCTTGTGTTAAAAGCCACTAGCACTATTGTTTAGCCCCTTTTTTGCACGTCACACTCAATTTATGAATGACATTATGATTAGTTCAGGTGCCTTAATATTAGGTAGTATGATAATTCCCCTGTGTGGAGCATATATCATGTGCACTCATATATACATATATCTTACTCCGACTCTTACAGGAAGTACAGAGTTATTCGTGGAGACTTATTATGGGTTCTTCGACAACACTTCAGATCGAGTAGAGTTGTTGAATGTCATTTGGTTTCTAGTGTTTGAGGTGATTATTCACTTGTTGATTTGTTTCTTTTTTCTCTATTTTTGCTTCTCTTGATTGTCTTTGGTTACACTCTTGCTTTACAATGGGTGTTTTACTACAATACCTTCTCACGTTTTGGGCACATACTACTATTTTTCAATTTTTACCATCTGTCTATTTCTTATTTTTATTCTCGGGTCGATACAGTACTATTCACCTCTTTTTCTTTGAGGCTTGCAGTAGCTTATGATTTTTTCAAAATCTCCAAATCTTTCTATATATTCTGTTTACCTTGGTGGTTCTTTATATTTGTCCACACCTTTGGAACTAATTAACTTAACTTTCTTCTATTATTATATTTTTAAACTTGATTTTCATATGAGTTTCTTTGTTAACAGCCTTGAAAAAGTCGCTTTAAGCGACGAAACTCGTGCCGGCTGTTTGGTTCTTATACCTACGTGTCAACATTTTGTCCAACTGGGCTGCTTGGTTTATATATCAACGTGTCAACAATTTGTCCAGTTCATCAACTTATGATCAGGACTATGATTTAAGGACTTTTATCTGTTTGACAAATAAAACTTTCAACTGTGGGTCTGCAGTTTTGACTTACAGACATGCAGTGCTCTGCTTCTTGATTGTTTCTATGTTGTATGCGTGGAATTTAATATCGCGCATTAAATGATATTGTGGGTGGCACGATATCTGCATTGAGCACGCTGTATAATACTGTAATCCTGTGCTGACTGTGATAAATATGACAGAGGTGCTGGCTATGTTCTGATAAACCACTGCCACCTTTCTATTTTCGAGCTCAGCAAGGTGTTTGGAACAGGAATCTGGCCAGAAAAACATAACAGTAACCATGCAGACATATTTTGGATGAGGTGAAGGTGCTGCAATCAGTATTTAGGAAGGCCCATGCACAGGGCGTTCCTGGAATTGAGTCACTATCCTTTCATAGCATGGAGACTTAAAAGGTAAAAAGAGGAGTAATTTTCTAGAATGATATCATATAATAAAATCATGTTGAATTAACTTCAGACCCTTGTACACAGGATAGACCCTGCTCAACAATGGAGCTTATATTGCAGGCTGATGCGACATGCTTGGGACAGGCACAAAAGTCAACAGGCAACCAGCAGCAGGACCAAACCGATGGAGTGCCGCTGATAATAACTACCTCGGTTTTATTAGTGTTTAATTTAAAGTGGTTAATCGACCTTCAGCTTGTATTAATGAATATTCATTCTGTATAAGCTTAAAGCGAGAGTTTGTTTTTGAAAGACAAAAAAATAAATGTCAACGACATGCTGGGAGTTTTCTGCCACTGTTTAAAGGTCATTTATTTGTTTTATTATTTGGGATCGCAAGTGTTTTCTTTGGTGGTCCCAAACTGAAAAACAAAATGTCGGAAGGTCTGCTGTAAATAGGGTGGATTGTCTGAGGTACTTTGACCAATAGACCAATGTCAGTCAGGCCAAAAGCTCCTGGTGTTGCAGGTGAAAACATAGCAGTTTCCCTTACTCTAAATTGAGCAGGTGGAACACATGTTTGGAGGACAGGGTACTCCGCCACATTTATGAAGGCATATCCTGTCCAACAAACTCTAAATCTGGCCCTATGTTGCCAGGATAAGAGATTTAGCCTTTATGGTGGAGGTAAAGGTAGACTGCAAATGTGTCCGGAGAGGGACAAGGGGCAGGAAAGCCCCTACTCAATACAGAAAAGGGGGAAGACATGCATTTTTATTTCCTCATGGAACGGGATACACTGAACCACCGTTACGATGGTACAATAGAATGGACCACCAATGAGGTATTGTGCATTTACTGGCACAATTTCACTGGTGTCTGGCACTCTAGCGTACTTTTGATGTTCTTTTCGGGGTCTGAGACCAGAGATTCTCACGATACTCGTGGTTAGAAATGGGGGTCTCTAGTTGGCAGTGGCTTGCACCCTGTCCAAGTAGGGACCCTTATTCTAGACAGGGTAAGGGGATTACACAGCCAACATAGACCCTGCTCATCCCCTTGGTAGCATGGCATGCGCAGTCAGTCTTATCTCAACGGTAATGTGTAAAGCATTTGTACAAAACACACAGTAACATAGTGAAGACACTACAAATGGACACCACAACAGTTAAAAAAAATGACCAATCTTTATCTGAATATAACAAGACCAAAACTCAATACACGCTAGCAAATATATCACTTTTAAAAGGTTTAAAACAGTTCAGACCATAGGAAACTATGGATGCGTCTCTTTTACATTTAGTACCTAGAATGGGTCAAAATCAAAGACGAAAAGAGGCGCAGGGATCATGAGGTGCCAGAAACCAAAGCAATGAGATGATTTCTTACTCGCAGAGGAGGTGATGTGTTGATTCTGTACTGTCAGAGGAGGTAATGCTTTGATTCCTTGCTTCAGTGCAGAAGAGGTGATGCTTTGATTCCTTGCTGTCAGGGGAGGTGATGTATCAATTCCATACTGCGAGGGGAGGTGATGCGTCAAACTACGGACATGTGGCCTCGGTTACTTACTGCTGGGCAACGTCGATGAAGAACTTGGTGCACAGGTGCGATGCATTGAAACTCCGGGCATGCTGGGACGATGCAGCAGCAGCTAAACAATCGATTTCTTCAGCCACACAGCGGGGCCTACTTCGGAGTCAGAGCGGGTGCTTCGGACGTTGGAGACATGGTGCTCAGGACTCTTCTTCTTTCAACCGCACGGCAGGTGCTACATTGATTCTTTGGCCGCATCGCCACAATGCAGGGATTTGTCTTCTGCACAGGAGTGCTGTATCAAGAAGAACAGTCAGTGTAGGGCGATGCATGGAATTTCTTCTCTTCTTTGCAGAAAAGCCACCTCCAAGGGCCCAGAACTGGAATTGGCACCACTTGGCAGGTCAGAACTCTCAGCAAAGGCGTTCTGACACTTGCAGTTACCCTCCTACAGCTTCTCCAGCTCTTCTTCTTGGCAGAATCTCCTCTTCGTCCAGAAGTGTTTCAAAGTTATGGTGTCACAGCTCTAGTACTTATACCAGTTTCTGTCTTTGAAGTAGGTACACTACAAAGGAAAGTCTTTGTAGTGCACAAGACCCTGCCTTTCCCTGACCTGGATCTAGAAACGCTACAGAGGTGTGGAGACAGCTTTGTGTGAGGACAGGCACAGCCCTATTTATGTGTCAGTGACAACACCTCCCACCACTCTAGCTCAGGAAGACACATCAGACTGGTGATGGGCCATCAGGATATGCAGGGCACACCTCAGATCCCTTTGAGTGACTGTCGAGAGTGAATTCACTAACAGCTCAACTGTCAGTCTAAACCAGACGTGGATTCCACAGCCAGGCAGAGGCACAGAATGGTACAGCAAGAAAATGCCCACTTTCTAAAAGTGTGGAAAAACTACCCCAGAGGTGTGTCTGGGAATGTCCAGTGCACTACAAATTATACACTCTCCAGTGTATATAGTTTTATCAAAACATGTACTACCCATTACTTGGGTCATTGACGACACAGGGGGACGAGGTAACTGAGTGTCACTAACTGAGGCTAGACTTTCATCTGATGAAGTAGTACTTGGCTTTTGCCAATTGCGTTTTTCAGCATATACTTCAGCCCATGAGTAAACCTCATCTAATTTATAGTCTATCGTATCTCGTCGAAGTTTTCTGACCTTCCGTTCGTGAATCTCTTTTGCATATATATCAAGCTTAGAATTGATATCATCTAAGGTGGTGGTCCATGTCTCAATCTCCATTCTGGAAGTTAAATTTGCTTGTAATTCCTTAATTTCTAATTCTAAACCAGATAGTACCTGTGATAATTCCTCTACAATTAATAAGATAAGGTCCAAAGAGCATTTATTTAAAATGGCGTACCATTTTTCCATGAATTTTCCATTCATTTTAAATAACATGGGTTTAATGGCAAGCCTAAGCCCCCTAGGAATGCTATAGGCTTTGTGATATTGAATTAGCGTCGTGGCATGCAGACGTTGATTTATCTCTCTGCGTATTAAGTATTTGAGTTGACGAATTTGTTGCTGAATAGGGCCTGAGGTTGCATCAAAAGTCCTGACCTCTTTAATGAGTCCATAAATGTCTGTCGCTTCTGCGGCTGAATAGACTTTTGTCTGTGCTCGATTCTCAGTGAGATGAAGAATGTCCTCAAACGACATGATTAATCAAAAAGCTCAAGTTGATATATACACAATTTATTTCGTTCACTTGGACTGTTGGTATACTGAACATTGGATTCCATTTTTATGTTTCATGGTACACTTTTTGGATTAAGAGACTTGATGAAGTGCAAATGTTATATGATAAGTACATGTGTTGATAAAACTATATACACTGGCGAGTGTATAATTTGTAGTGCACTGGACATTCCCAGACACACCACTGGGGTAGTTTTTCCACATTATTTGAATCAGGTGGCCTGCAGAGCCCCTTCTCTGGTGCACACATATGTGTTGATATTTTGTATAGATTTGGTTTTGTTGAAAACATTGTTTAATGTCATTAATTGAGTGCATCACAGCTGTGTTTTTTCACTTTCTAAAAGTGGCATTTTCAAACACTCAGTTTCAAAACCAACTTCATTAAAAGATGTATTTTTAAATTGTGAGTTCAGGGACCCCAAACTCCAATTCTCTGTCAGTTCCCAAATGGAATTTACACATGTAAGATGTTATGAGGCGGCTCCAATGATAACCTATGGGAAAGATTGTCCCTGCAGTAGTGAAACATAAATTAGCAGTATTTCACTATCAGGACATGTAAAGCACACTAGTACATGTCCTAACTTTCACGGACACTGCACCCCGCCAATGGGGCTACATTGGGCCTCCCCTAGGAGTTCCTTACATGTAGTAAAAGGGAACATTTGTGCCTGACAAGTGGGTGCACTTGCCAGGACAACTGCTCACACAGATACTGCAGTGGCAGGTCTGAGACATAGTTGCAGGGCTACTTATGTGGGTAGCCTAACCAGTGCTGCAGGCCCACTAGTAGCATTTGAATTACAGACCCTGGGCACACACAGTGAACTTTACTAGGGTCTTACCAGTAAACCAAATATGCCAATCATGGATAACCAATCACAATCACAATTTACGCAGGGAGAACTTGCTGTTTAGCACTGTTCAGCAGTGGTAAAGTGCCCAGAGTTCTAAAACTAGCAAAAACAAAATGCAGCACATAGTCAAAAGCAGGAGGTCAGAATAAAAAAAAAACAGGGGAAAAACACAGCAGAGATGCCAGGTCTAACACATATCCCCCCCAGCTGAAAGTGGGGAGAGCTACCAAACTTTATGGGAGTTCTCATCACTAAGGCTGAAAAAACTGGACAGACCATCTGCACTGGTGTGTTCTGTCCCAGGTTGGTGTTCCACCGTAAAGTCCATTCCCTTTAGGGAGATGGACCACCTCAACAGTTTTGGGATCTCATTCCTTATCTGCATTAACCATCTGTGGTCTGTCTGAACCCGAAAGTGAGTCCCAAACAAGTAGTGTCTTAGCTTCTTCAGCACCCAGATCACAGCAAAACTTCCCTTTCAATTTCACTTCACCTCTGTTCCCCGGGAAGGTGCCTCCTACTAATGAAAGCTACGGGTTTATCTAGGCCCTCTTTGTTTAGCTGTGAAAAGCACTGCTCCCATGCCATGCTTGGAGGCATCAGTCTGCACCACAAAATCCTTGGAGAAGTCAGGAGCCTTGAAGCACAGGCACCGTGCACATGGCCTCCTCCAGGGCATCAAAAGTGAACTGGCATGCCTCAGGCCAGATCATTGACATGGCTGCTTCCGTGAAGTCAGCTCAATCAAGGGGGCAACAATGATGCCCTACCGCTTGCCAAAACTGCGGTAGTACCTGGAGAGACCTAAGAAGGCTCAGACCTCAGTCTGGGTCTTGGGGGGTGCCCAAGCCAGAATGGTGTCAATCTTGGGTTGTGCAGCACATAGTAGTCTACAGTAATCTTGCACACAATTTCTTGGGAGTACTGGAGCTTCCCTGCCTTCAACCCTATAGGATCATGACATCAGGTGGCGCCATGGACCTGCCATGTGAGCTGAAGTGAAGCATTGCACTCATTGCTGAAAGTAGGCTCCTGACTCTGTCATGACCGTTGTGCATACATCTATGGTGTCAGCATACCGTTCTTAAACAAAATCAATAGTGCGACAAGACCTTTTTATCTGTGTCCCAAGAATTTGGGCCAATCGGCCCACCTGCTTAAAGTTCTGTTTATGTGCATATACCCATGGCCTTGGACTAAAATCTCTTATGCATGATAAGCATTTGTGTGTGAATATGCAGAACGAGTGTGTTACATGCATGGTGTGTCTATGCGCCAGAGTAATGCAGGCTAGGGGAATCAATTTGTGATATCTCTGGTCTTACCTAGCTCAAGATGGAGGGTAAGATGTGTTCCAAGACAGTAGAAGCTTATTACCTGCATTCCTGTAGCAGGAGGAAAGAGAACCAGGCACTGAAGTTAGCAGAGTGGAGACAGGACTGCCTTTAGAAATTCAATGAGTCATTCTGGTTAGAAAGGAGCTGCTGACTAGGCTTCCTGAGCAATGCTATTTGGTAGATAGTAGAAATTAAGGGTTGAACTTCAGGGTGTTGTGAAAGGTGAGTAAGTCTCTAGGAAAGGTCTGCCCTTTTGTCAGGCCCTTATTACTCCTTTAGTTGGGCTGATAACATTCAAGTGCAGAAACCTCACTCCTCTTTGCGACTCTGTTATGGATGCTCCAGGATGGAGACAGCCTTAGTGCCACCTACTGAGCGAATCATCACTCTGCACAAAGGGTCTGTGTCCTTCATGATCAAGGAACAGAATGTTCTACAGAACACTCAAATGAGTATTCAAATGGCTGCTGTGCAACCAGGTTGGGCCTCTGCCACACATTCAGTCTCCCAGAGGTGAGGACACTTGTCTGCCTGTTGAACTGCAGGAGGAAGGTCTGTCTAGGAAGAGTGATGCGCAGTGCGTCCATGGTGGCTGTGGAACATCCAGGAAGAGCGAACTAGGGAGGACCTTGGTGTCTGTGGATTCCCCATGCCAGCCTCACATCTTGGTTTGGTATCACACTGTGGAAGACATGGCTTGGCACTTCGGGCTGGACTGTTCCCATGAGGCACAGGGTCAGACTGATTTGCATATGGCCATTTCTGAACTGGGATGGCGGAGCGAGCTAAAGAATGATGATGGGTTAAACCCAGATTAGTTGACTGGGGGTGAGTGCTTGCAATGTTCAACACTCCGTCCATCATCCCCTTTGGTTTTGCTTTGTTCGCCCTAACTTGGCAGGGTATGCCCAGACGTGGGTCCCTTGCTCACTTTGCCACTGGATTCAAGATAGCCTGGCTGATGAGGGTTATGAACCCGAAACCGGTCCCAGGATGCTTGTTTCCGGTCCAGGGAAGACATGGCTTGGCAGTTCGGGCTGGACTGTTCCCATGAGGCACAGGGTCAGACTGATTTGCATATGGCCATTTCTGAACTGGGGTGGCGGAGTGAGCTAAAGAATGGTGATGGATTAAACCCAGATCAGTTGACTGGGGGTGAGTGCTTGCAATGTTCAACACTCCGTCCATCATCCCCTTTGGTTTTCCTTGTCAGACGAGTCAGGGCTTCAACTACATGCCTGCCATCACCCAGTGGGGCTGCAACTGTGTGGTTACTGCAGTCCTGGAAGAGGGCTACAGAAATATATTATACAATGCCCTGTAAAGGGCAACAATTTCATGCTTGCTGCAGTCCTGGATAAGAATTTTGATTACCTGTTTGCATTAGGCTTTGACGAGGGTTACATCAGAGTGACCGACGTCAGCCCAAATGACGGCTACAACTGGGCAGTTGCCATTGGCCAACACATGGCTGTACAATCCGTTCAGACTCTTTCCACCCTGTCTGTGAGCCTTATCAGTTTTGGCCTAGGCAGGGCTGCATCACTGAATATACAGAAAACAGCAACATTTACAACCACACCAGGCCTGGTCACACACCATCTTCCATCAAAGCTGGGCAGGTGTGCTCTCTGATCTGATTGACACTGCGAGTCCTGGGCTTGGATTCTCCAACAGGACTCAGGGTCGGATTGGTAACGCGGGCACTCGGGAAATGGCCGAAGGGCCGGTAGCAGAGTTCTAGCTGTGGGCTAATTTTTTGGGCAGCCTAGGGGCTGTCTGTGCTGTTAGGATGATGCCAGCGGACCAGTGGGTTCCTGAGTGGCCTTTCTAGAGGCAGATGGGCAGAGGTATTACTCCCTTTTCCTCGCGGGGCTGGCCCATTAATGTATGCTGATTGAGCGGGGGCAGGGGGCCTGAGCAGAAGTGGTCTCACTTGCCTTCATGTGTGGCTCAGCAGTGTGAACTAATCTGTGCATTTTTTTTTATCTAAGTGAAGTTAATAAAACATGCCCCGCACCCCCTTTCTTCTCATAAAACTTCGCTGAAGCAGTGTTTTGCGGAAAGGCAATATGCAAATGTGGGCCACTTTTTTTTGGTGTGCCCGGATGATTTTTGATCCCAACCCAACCCTGACAGGACTTGCTGGTTTAACATGACCCTGACCAGGTGCGCATGAGGTTCACCCCCAGTGCAAAGATGCTATGAATGACTCATAAAGTCAATTGGAGAGGTAAGACCACAATAAAATGAGCGTATTTATCTATGGGCACATTAAAAATTCACTTGAGCCTGATTCATGCCACTCGTGAACTCACCAGAAAATTCACCCACAGCTAGGAGACCAAGCGCCTACAGGGGAATCGCTCTTAAAGACACTATTATCATCTTTGAAAATTGTGCAGTATTTAGTGCAATAGTGCAACTGTGTTTCAAGTACTTTCTTGTAAAGGCAAACACTGGGCAGCCTACAGAGGAATCGCTCTTAAAGACACTATTATCATCTTTGAAAGTTGTGCAGTATTTAGTGCAATAGTGCAACTGTGTTTCAAGTACTTTCTTGTAAAGGCAAACACTGGGCAGCCATTAAAATTATTGTTGCTGTTGCTTGATGGTTGATGGCTGAGTGCTGAGAAGCCTTTGACTGGTCGACCTCACTACCCTGAGAGGAAAGTGCAAAAAGGGTTCTATTCGGCCCAGTTTGCAGAGTGATAGTAGGACAGTCCCCAGGCCATCAGTGGCAAACAACCTTAACCCCTACAAGGGGGTAAAGTAGCAACTGACGCCGCATAGCCTCCCGAACGGGGTCTGAACACACTTTACGGTCTTAAAAATTATAGGCCCCTATGTGTGTAGACACTCACATTTATGAGGGTAAAAAGCAATGATAGTATTCCTTGTCCTGTAAACTTTGCTTCTGATAACAAATGTTTCAACTAAGGATAGGATGGATGCATAGTCAATTTAACCACCGTAAATCAGAGCAAAGAGCCGCATATTTATATATTGAGGTCAAGAAACATCAGCAAATTCAAATCAGAACAAGAGCTACTTCAAAACAGCAACTACAATACACAATATCTGAGCATTTCCTCACCCATCTTACCACACAGTTTTGAATCACTGGAACGGCATGGTAAAAGTATTGGTCAGAGATTGGTCTGTCTGATTGGTTTGGTACTGAAAGAGAGTTGCACCCCATTCACATCACATAATGTTGTGACTGGAGGTTTCTCCAGATGTAGGCAGAGCTGTCTCTCAGGGCTTTGTGTTGCTGTACGTACGCCTTCCCCAGCGGGTATGTTGAATCTTGAGATCTGCTGTTTCGACCAGTGCTTTAAATGGGCCGGTACTCACCGGTACTGAGTACCGGCACTTCTAAATTTTCGGCGCTTAAGTACCGGAACTTCTCTTTGTCCAAAGAGAGTACCGGTACTCATGGGGATGTGAGCCAAGTTCAGTGAAATTGGCATTTTCAAAAAGAAATGCAACACAGCTGACAAAGAGTGGGTCCGATTACGTGAAAACACTGTGATTGAGTGCTAATCTCGCCTTACAATGTGCTAAATGAGACGCCTTTAGAAGGCATTCATGTAGAGCTGGCAGGACGTTTGGGAGGGGGCCGGCTCACACTGTGATTTGCAACCCCCGTGAATCCTCGTTCTGCTATGTCACAGGTTAGCACATTAATTGCCTGCAAAATGCAGCCTGGGTCGCAAATAATTTCAAGTGCAGTTTGCACACGCTACTTTTCACCATGGTCTCTAGATATTGGGCCCTTCATTTCTGCAAACACCACCAAAGAAGACAGCAGATATAGAGTCCATTGGCAGGTAGTACTAATGAGAAATTACAAGTGTGATAGGAGGCTGAACTCTTTATTGAAATCCGAGGAAAGTGAATATCCTCCTGAGGAGACTCGGGAGGTGGAAGTAGAACTAAACTACCGATGACCTCATTAGAAGTGGGCCCTTAACTCCAGTGGCCCCTGTAATGACCAAGGCGCGGAAATTGACCTCCGCCTTTTTCATCAAAGTCAGTGATAAATACATCCAACTTAGCTCACAAACCTATCCTTGACACCTCAGGCCGACTCAAGACCGTTACCAGTTCAACATAAGGCCAGTGCTGCATTACAGGATGTCACTCTTTTTACTGGTTGATTTCAGGTGTTTCTGGTCCTTAAGTCTTCAACTGCACAATGACGTGGGCCTATCATGTAAAAGCCGACGTCAGGTTATTGTTCGAATTTCTAAATGATTTGTGTGTCATCTGCATAGTTTAACTAATAAGGCCTTATGGCAAAATAAATGTGGCATGAGGGTCAGTAGCAGACCCTTGAAGGACAGAATAGGGCGCAGGTAGGAGAGGTAAGGGGAAAGAGGTGATTTGGCCATGCTCTGAAATTAGTGTAGTAATGAGCCTTGTCTTATATGCCATGCTTCAAAAGATGCTGGAGGAGAGTTGGATGATGAAAGCCAGTATAAAAGGTTAGTGTACTAAACTCTTTCCTTAAATCTGTTGAGACCTTTAGGTCTTAATTTGGAGCCCTGGTAAGGCAATGTCAACCATTCATCCTTCAGAGGTCTAGAAATTTAAAGTATCATTAATGTATCACTATATACAAAACAAGCTATTCATATTATTGTTATGCTGGGCTCTCATGGAGTGCCAGTGTCCTACCCAGATTTGAAACCTGGTCATTCACTGCTGTGACAAAAAACGTAGCAAACATTGTTTCCAACTGTTACTGTGTGATGTGGGGCTTGCTTCCCTGTGTTGCCCCGCCCACCTAAATCTGCTGAGACCCCAGTGAAGCAGAGGAATTATGGCTCCTGGACTCCCCTGCTTCTCCATCTCTGCAGTGCCTGCTGCATGTTCCATCTGCCACATTGCCTGGCAGCCATTAGTCTCTGCTGACCCATTCTGCCAGGGATTGTATAGCTGCATTGACACTTTGACAGCCTGGGACCGCCTTTCAACAGAGCACCAACTTCCTCCGCCATGAAGAGCAGGGACCGCTGCTACAGCTGGGTTGCGGACCAGTGCTTTAAATGGGCCGGTACTGAGTACTGGCACTTCTAAATTTTCGGTGCTTAAGTACCGGAACTTCTTTGTCCAAAGAGAGTACCGGTACTCATGGGGATGTCAGCCAAGCTCGGTGAAATTGGCATTTTCAAAAAGAAGCGCAACACAGCTGACAACAAGTGGATCTGTTTACGTGAAACACTCTGATCCAGTGCTAATCTCACCTTACAATGTGCTAATAGAGATGCCTTCAGAAGGCATTCATTCAGAGCTGGCAGAAAATTTGGGAGGCGGCCGACTCACACTGTGATTACTGACAGTGTCCACTTAGGCTCTGTTGCGTCCATAGAACTGTACGTGTGTGAGCAGGGCCTTCTAACACATATTTAGTTACTCTCTGGAAATCGAAGAGAAGGCTTCCTGCTGGCAAAGCAGAGTACAGCAGCACTTGTTTGCAACCAGACTGAGGAGGAAGGTGGCGATAGTGATGCTGTAGCACAGCAGGTGGGAATCAAGGTTTAGTAATGTGGGCAGCAACGAATGTAGGAGTTTCTAAAATACATGTACTGAATGCCCTCCTGCGTGCATGAATGCTTAAATGGGTGCCCCTGACCGGATTCCTTTGCGCTGCCCATAGCTCCGCCCCATAGCCCCACCCAAAACCCCGCCCCCTAGTCCACATCTCAATTTGGTGAGTACCTGCACTTATTTTTTTCCATTTAAAGCACTGGTTTCGACTCTAGCAGGGGCAGCTAGTCTCAACGAGAGCTACTCTTGATCTTCATGACCAGGCAGCCCTGAAAGCACTTAAGCACTTTTAAAGGCCTGTACGCTGCTCAGGAAGAGGAAACCTAGGAAGTCTCCATCCTCCTCAGCTCAAAAATGACACTGACAAAGACTGCCAAGTTGTTAAACATCTTGTCAATTTTCTACCACCTGAAAAAAGACCATCATGAATCCTGATTATCGTTAAGATCACCATATTTTGGAATGAAATATTGACCAAAATAAATGTAAATATAAGAGCCTGTGAATGTTCAACTTATACATGCCAGTGGCCACTCTCCACTAGGGATGGAAACTCTAGTAGGAGCCATTAGATAGCATTCCCTGGCATGGCAAACTACTACCAGGTATAGAGCTGGGCATGAGCATTTTGTCAGCACAGGGATTTGACATTTGGGGCGAGAGCAGTAAATTAAAAAGCCTGCAGAGTCACCAAAGGTGTAGGTGTTTCTAGGCATTTTACCTGTTTTTCGGACACTGTAGCTCATGCCCACTGCCAGATGACACATGGGGATAGGAATCTGGTTTACGAATATCCGCGGCCCAGTCCTCCACAACTTCCCTGAGGATAGAATGAGGGGATTACTTCCTCGTTTTAGACCCACAAGTCCAGCACTATTTGCCCACAGCCATGCTCTTCGGTTCTCCCAGACCACGGAGATGACTCAGATTAGGGTAGCTGCCGGATTAGCCATTCAGCCACCCTGGCATTTTCCCAGTGGGTTGCAAACATGAAAGCTGATATCAGAGCTAGACGTGCTGCCATAGCCCAACCATTAAAGCTCCCGTGGCCCCACTGTACTTGATGAGAAATTCTGCATGCACCTCACTGCCATGAAAGGGATATTCCTGTGGATTTTCCCCTGTAAGTATTGCCTGCACCCACACCCATCTCCCTTCCCAGTAAAGGAGTGAGGTACACTGCATCTGTCCTTAAGAGTGGTGGCTGAATATTCAGTTCTTGTAGTGAGTAAACACCAGGTATGATTCATAAGTGAGATCAGGTAAAATAAACATTACAAAGTTACCAAAGCACAACAAATCTTCCACGGTTACGGTGGGGCACAATTAATAAGCATAATGTAAGCAAAATTGTCACAAACCCTGATCTAAGAAAGAAACAAGATATAAAGAGAAAAGTGGTCTTTTTCAGTGTAAGGGTCGTGCTCCAGAATGCAAACATTTGCCTCAAGCGCTGAAAATTACTGCACAAATCCTGCGACTATCCAGAGTAATCCAGACCATCCAGTTTTCAATGTCGACCAACGCAAATACTGACTGCAGACTATCAACCAGAACTATATCCAGAAGCTAAGTTTAGATTGACTATTCTTAACTCCTCATCCTCATAACGTAAATAAATGTGGCCTTAAGAATAGTAAGCCTAAACCTCCCTATATACACTTGCCCGACGATATAGTGGGTCATTATTGTGGAGCCAATATTTTTCTAGGAAAATATTTGGGAACTCGACATTCTGACATACAACGCCATAAAGATGGGCCCATGTGAGTGTTTAGCTGTTTTGTATTAATAACAAATCCTGCTTTTACACAATGATTTTGCTTAATTTAGGAAGATGGCTGATGTCAGAAGTGAAAGATGGTGTTAGCACCGGTGTCACAGGAGGAAAGAGGGCGTGTGGCCACTGACGTCACAAGAGGTAGGCATGAGAATGCCCTGGTGTTGGGTGCGGGATCGGTGGGGTTGGGAATAGGATTATAGATGGTGGATAATTTAATACGCCGTTAATTTGGGAATTTAGGTGAAGTAGTTGATTACAACAAGGATGAAAAGTAGATAAATACATTTAAAGAACTTGAAAGTGCAATGATAATCAATTAAAGTTTAAATGTCATATAAACTCTCACATAATCTCTTAATACCTGATATTAAACTGAGGAAATTGTATATTTTTAAAGGTACTTCATTTTCCCTTCAATGCGATGTTACGCAGTCTACGCACATTGCGTTGCGAGCCAACCGCTCTTGAATCTGTTATTGGGCGGGGAATGCAAAGATCAGACCATGCTTATATTTACACACTATGAACGCAGCATAGAAAACTGGTTTAAACAGATACAATTGTGTATTTATTTCAATTTTGTATTTATTTGTTTTCATGGGCTCTGTGTGAAACTACAATGAGTAATGGGAAGTAGGTAATTAGATTCAGGAACATCTGTGAACTCAAACATGTGGCTGGTGTATGTAATTTATTCCCAGACTGGGTCTGAAATTCTGTCATGAATATGATCTTCCATTGCAGTTTCCCAGTAAGTGTTCTCTGCATCCACATACCTGTCCCTTTCCAGTTAAGGAGTGAAGTACACTGTGTCTGTCCTTAAGAGTGATGATTTAATATTCAGTTCTTGCAATGTGTAAGCACCAGTTATGATTCATTAGGGATACCAAGTAAAAAACATTTCAAACTTGACCAAACCAGAAAAAACAACATATTTTACATTGAGGAGGGAGAACAAAAATTGGATATGAAGAGAAAACTGGTATTTTTCATTGTATGGGTTGTTCCCCAGAATGCACAAATCTAATTTGCCGTGAGTGCTGAAAAGTCATGCAGAAATCCTGTAACTATCCAGACTAATCCAGATATGAAGCTCTCCGTGTCCACCTGCAAAAATATTAACTCCAGAATATCCACCCTAATTATACTGAGAAGGTAGGTATAGATATTCTATTTTTAATTCCACATCTACGTAACATAGATACATATGTATTCAGTCAAAATATGGAGTTGGAAATGTTCACTTACACTAATATCGAGTTTTAAATATTGTGACACAGGAATATCGATAGCAACAATATCGTGGTCAAGAATATCGACTTTGAGGTAAGAAATACCGCTTTTAAAAATATAGAAGTCATTAATCTTGTTTGCAAAAATATAGTTGTTTAAAATATCGTTTTTTTTAATTAGTGTTATGTATTTTAGTATACATTTTAAATGTATGTGATGTATTTTTTGTATAAGTATTATTTATGTTTTTTAATATATGTATTACATTTTTAGTAGTTATAAATTTTATTGTAATTGCATTTTGCTTTTTTCAGTTCCGTAGCGGGTTGTGGGTTTATTGGGGGAAAGGGTGGGAAGTAATGTAATTATAATAAACTAATGAATATATTTATTTATTAATATTTTTTAATTGAGATTTTATGTTAATTGTGTTTTTTTTTTATTCTTTCAGTACATTTTAGGTGCAGGTTGTGGGGTTTATAGGGGTAAAGGGTGAGAAGTAATTTATTTTTAATTAATTAATAATTAGTAGTTAATTAATATTAATTAATTAAAAACTAATTATGGTAATTGTGAAATTACATTTAGGTGCAGGTTGTGGGGTTTTTAGGGGTAAAGGGTGGTAAGTAATTTATTTTTAATTAATAATTAGCTGTTAACATGGATTAATTAATTGACAATTAATTATGGTAATTGTGTAATTGATTTTAGGTGTGGGTTGTCCACTATCCAACACTTTCCCTACTGTTGCACTAACTGGAGTGGGAATAGTCATTTTTACCCCTTCGCTATCCAACACTTTCCCTACTGTTGCACTCATTGGAGTGGGAATGGTCATTTTTACCCCTCCGCTATACAACACTTTCCCTTCTGTTGCACTGACTGGAGTGGGAATAGAAAATTTTATCCCGCCACTATCCAACACTTTCCTTACTGTTGTACTAACTGGAGTGGGAATAGTAATTTTTACCCGTTCGCTATCCAACACTTTCCCTACTGTTGCACTCATTGGAGTGGGAATAGTCATTTTTACCCCTCCGCTATACAACACTTTCCCTACTCTTGCACTCACTGGAGTGGGAAATTTAAGTTTAAAGATTTTTAAATAGTTTAGTGTATTAATTGATAATAGAATGTTTTTAAATAGATTTTATGTTATTGGTATATGTATATATATTTTGAAAATTTTGCGAGGATTCGTCGACCGGCGCCAAAGTTATTCCAAATAGAATGTTGCGGATTTCCTATGGAAACAGGGTCCTAACTATAACTATCTGCTGGCGACCGCCAGTAGATAATGTATTTATTTGTTAAATATTTATATAATTTAAAATTATAAAATACATTAAAATTATTAGTTTAATTGTTTTAAAGTAAATATCTATGTATATATACATATATATATTTATTATTATATATGTGTGTTTAATTTTAAAATAGGTTTATTTGCTATAATTTTTAAAATGTATATTAAATCTAATTTATTTATTTTTAATTAATGTTATTCTTTAATAAATGTAATACTTATTAATTTATTTTATATATTTATAAAACACAATATTTTGTACAACTATATTTATGACATCGATATTTTTTTCTATATTTTTGTCCTTACTATTATAAGTATAGGATGTAGATATTTTTGACATCGATATTTGGTCACGATATTTTTGTATGGGGATATTTTGGGTGTCGATATTTTGTCAGTGTACCAGATAAAAGTGGCTTTAATAACAGTAATCCTATACTTACCTATATATTAACTTACCTTGAGGATATAGTGGTAATCAATAATGTGCAGCCAATATTTTTGCAGGTATATATTTTTCAATTCGACAGTCTGACATACAGCCCCACAGAGAGGGGACCATGTGAGTGTTTACCTGTTTTTTCTGTTTTGTATCAATAACAAAACCTGCCGTTACACAATGATTTTACATAATTTAGTAAGCACTGATGTCACAGGAGGCAAGCAGGGTGTGGCCAATGATGTCACAAGTGGTAGTAAGCATGAGTAGTATGCTCTGGTGTTGAGCTGAGGCATAGCAAGGCCTCAAAATAGGAATATTGGTCGCAGATAATTTAATATAGTCAAAAATTCAGGAATTTAGGTGAAGTAGCTGGTTACAATGAGGATGAAAAGTAGTTTAATACATTTAAAGAACTTCAAGGCGCAAGGATAACCAAATGCAGTTGAAATGTCAAGAAAGCTCTCACATAATCTCTTAAGTGCTGATATTAGAGCTGAGGAAATAGTGCACTTTAAAAGGTACTTACTTTTTCCTTTGATGCGATGTTACGCAGTCTGCGCGCATTGCATTGTGAGACAATTGCTTTTGATTCTGCTGCTGGGTGGGCGATGCGGAAGTCCTGAAAAGATCAACACATAACTATGGTTTACACACTATGAATACAACATAGAAAACTGGTCTTAACGGAAACAATTTTAAATGTATTCATTTTAAATTGCGCTACTACAATTGTCCTTTGAGCATGGTATGCGGATACGCAGAGTAAGGAACATCTGTGATCTCCAACATGTTAGGGGTGTATGTAATTTGATCCCAAACTGGGTCTGAAATTCCGAATGCACCTCACTACCATGGAGGTAGTGAGGTGCATTCAGAATTCAAATGGAAACTCAAATTACTTTCATATTTTCACTTTACTAGTTCACCACTAATCCATTATGGGTTCCGGGGTAGCGTGCTACTCGCCGAAAAAGTGCTTCGATGCCGTGTCAAGGGTAGTAAGCGCTATATAAATGCAATTACAATACAATTAAAATACCATTTATTTGCTGGGCGTGGCACTGGGCGAGATGCAACCCAGAAAGGCCCCGGGACCTAATGGCTTCCTATGTGAATTTAAAAAAAAATATTTTTTACAGCTGGGGCCCCACTTTTGCAGAGTGGTGGAGGAGGCCGGGGAGCAGGGTCGTCTGCCTCGCAATTGGAGACACGTGGAGATTGTGGTGTTCCACAAGCCCGGTAGACCCCCAGATCAGCATGCGTCGTACCGCCCTATATCTCTTCTTAATGTGGAGGCCAAGATTCTGGCTAAGGCGCTGGCCAATCGCCTCCGTTCCCATATTACATCATTGGTTCATCTCGATCAGGCCGGGTTTATGCCCCTGCGGTCGACCCGCCACAATAATCGGCGCGCACATATTGCCATGGCAACTGTTTAGGGGCTAGGGGAATGGGCTGCACTACTCCTTGCGGACATGGATAGGGCATTTGATTCCCTTAGTTGGGTATACCTATTTGCACTCCTCTGTAGATTGAATTTTGGACCACGCTTCTTGTCATACCTGACCTTACTCTATACAGACCTGACTGAGTCCGTGCAGGTGGCGGGCTCTATCTCCTCCACGTTCTCTATCGGACGGGGCACCAGGCAGGGCTGCCCACTGTCTCCCTACCTATTTGCATTAGCAATGGAACCCGTAGCGTCCTGGGTGCGGTTCGACGCCCAGGTGACAGGTCTTGAGTGGGCAGTGCCCTGTACGCTGATGATGTTCTCTTTTTTCTTACAAATATAGACAAGACAGGACCACGATTGCTGCCCATTATGCAGATTTTCGGGGAGACCTCGGGTCTATATACGAACCCTTGTAAATCTTATTTTTGGGTCCTTGGGGGAGGGGCAGATCTCGGTTCCTGGGCCTCCTCTGTCCGGGTGGCCTCTGGGGGGTTGAAGTATCTGGGTGTGTTTATATCAGATTCGCCAGTCACCTCTTGGGAAAGGAATTTAGCCTCTTTATGGGATCGCGTGCGGGAAGATCTTAAAACCTGGTCTCATTGCCACTGTCTATATATGGCTGATCTGCCATCTTTAAGATGGTATCGCTCCCCCGCCTACTGTATCAGCTACAAAACCATCCCTATCCGATTTCTCCCGGATGGTTCCGACAGGTTAATACGGCCCTGGGACAGTTTCTATGGGCTGGTGGAATCGCGAGGGTGGCCCTGCGGACCTGCTTCCAGTCCACGTATTGCGAGGGACTGGCAACCTCTGATATCCTGTCATACTATATGGCCTCCCATCTGCTGGTTCTAAATGAGTGGTGGTATGGGAACAGGGCCGACCCAGCCTATGCGGTCGAGAGGCAGTGTATGGGAGATCACACCTTGCACACTATACTCTACTCCATGCCGCTACGCAACTCCTTGTCGCCTTCCACAAAACTTATCTTCCAAATAAGGCGACAGGCGTTGCGGAGGACCGGGTGGTGGAATAAATTGAACCGAGAGACCCCTCTTTGGTATAATGGGCAACTGCCGCAACTAGCTGCATTGTCTGGCTTTCGGGGCTGGGACCGTATCGGCATCTCTACTCTTGGGGACGTGATGCGAGGATCGATTCTGAAATCTTTTCAGGATCTACAGAAGGACTTTCAAATGCCTAAAACCCAATTTTACCGATATATACAGTTCCGACATGCCATCACTCCATACATTGAGGGGTTAGGGTCCTTGGCTGAGTTTAGTCCCATAGAGGCAAAGGTATTCATGGGGGATCTCCATGATCACAAGATCTTTAAAATGTATCAGTCCCTGGTCACCCATAGCTTCCCCACACTGCAACGCCTTAGGGAGGCCTGGGAGGGAGACATAGGCCCACTGGAGGAGGATTGGACGGAGGCCTTGGCCTCCCCGCGGGGGTCAGCCATAGCCGTAAGCCTATGCCTTATCCAGTTTAAGTATCTCCACCGGGTCTATTTCACTAGAGTCCGACTCTGGAGGGCGGGATTGGTGGCCTCCCTGGTGTGTCTTCGATGCAAACATGAAGAAGGTACTGTGCTCTATACTGTCTGGCACTGCTCCGCGTTAGCATGATTTTGGCGGGGGGTTATGTCGTGCCTCGCCGAGGTACTGGGTTGTGACCTCCCCAGCTCCCCGAAGCTGGTCCTGCTACATGTTATGGACGACATAGGAGGTAACATATACAAGCGCCATCTTATGTTATTAGGGTTCACTTTGGCCGAGAGAGATATCGCCAGAGCCTGGAAGGCTCCGAGGGCACCCTCGGTATCTGCGCGGAAAAATGGCATAGATTTCTGTATGGGTCTGGAGATTCCCATCTTTGTGGCCAGGGTGTGCCCGCTTAAGCATTATAAAATCTGGAAGCGATGGGCGGATTACCGTGGCTTAGATCTGGAACCCGTTTCCGTAGCCAGGTCCCCCGAACTGGCTTCCCTCCCACTCTAGTCAAGATGCAATATTGCCCCTTGAGTACTGCTGAATCATGCCCAGGTAGACAAGACTGTTCTCTTGTGGTGCTGCTCTGGGGTTGGTGCGAGTGCGAGTGGGGGTGGGTTTCTGGGGTTTTTGTTTTGTTTTCTTTTTGTTAATATTTCAAATGCATTGCTCTTAAGTTGTCCTATTTGGTATTGAAATTGTCAAAGTCAATTCAATGTACATTCTGTATGCACGAGTTGCTGGGTTACAGTGCTCTGCGCTAAACTTGTTATTTGACAAATAAAATCTGTTCTTAAAACAAAAATACCATGCATTTTTCCGAACATGTGTTGCCCTCTCCTACATCCCTGTCCCTTACCAGTAAAGGAGTGAGGTACACTGCATCTATCCTTTAAGAGGGATGATTGGTTATTCAGTCCTTGCACTGTATAAACACCAAGCATGATTCATATGTGGTATCAGGTTAAAAAACAAAATCAAACTAACAAAGCACCAAACACCTTCCACATTTAGGGGGGAGCACAATTATCACAAAGCCTTATCTAAGGAAGAAACAGGATATGAAGAGAAAAGCGGTATTTTTCAGTGTAAGGGTCATGCTCCAGAAAGCAAAATGCTAATTTGCCTCAAGTGCTGAAAATTCCTGCACAAATCCTGTAACTGTCCAGACTAACGCAGACTATCGAGTTTTCAATCTTGACCTGCAAAAATACTGACTCCAGATTATCAATCATAACTGTATAGGGAAAGTAGGTATAGATTTACTATTCTTAACTCCACATCCACCTAACGTAGATAGATGGGGTTTTAAGAATAGCAGACCTATACTTACCTATATACACTTATCTTGACAATATAGTGGTAATCAAAGTTGTGCAGCTAACATTTTGGTAGCCATTTATTTTTTAATTTGAAATACAGACATACAACCCCACAGAGAGGGGGCCATGTGAGTGTCTACCTGTTTTGTATTAATAACAAAACCTGCTGCTTTACAGGGATTTTACATAATTTAGGAAGACTGATAAGGTCAGAAGTGAATGTTGGTGTAAGCACTGATGTCAAAGAAGGCAAGCTGGGTGTGGCCACTGACGTCACAAGAGGTAAGCATGAGTATGCCCTGGTTGAGCTACAATATATAGATGGTGTTGGAAATAGGAATATTGTTGGTGGATAGTTTAATACAGTCATTAATTTTGGAACTTGGGTGAAGTAGCTGGTTACAACAATGAAGATGAAGAGTCGGCTAATTAATACATTTAAAGAACTTCAAAGAGCAATAACCAGTTGCAGTTTAAATGTCATGAAAGCTCTCATATAATCTCTTAAACGCTGACACTGGAGCTAAGGAAATGATGTATTTTTAAAAGGTACTTACTTTTTTGCTTCAATGCTGTGTTAGGCAGCCTGCGCACACTGCATTGCGAGCCAACCGCTCTTGATTCTGCTGGTGGGTGGGGAATGTGTGAGACCTACAAAGCTCATGCAGTACAGGACTATGGTTTTACACTCTCAACCACAACCATTTTCTGCCAGCCATCCTTTGCATGCATTCTCAGTTCTTGGTACAAATCTAATCAGTTGCCCCACTGGGACACTGATCACAATGCTTTCAAGACTTTCATGGCTCTTTAATAACCACATTTCTAGCTTCTCTCCGTCTGTTTTATTCAGCCAACCAACATAATTTGATAGAAACTGTTCAGTAATTATAGCACACAAAAATGAAGTAAATGCGTGAGATTTCAAGTACTCGATAATTAACCCAATCACTTACTTTACATAGAAGTAAACAAACTAATCCCTCGCCTAAGGCTAACCTTGGGCTCCGGAGGAGCATGCTACTTAACCAGTGTTTCAACGCCTCCTCGGGAGAGAAGTTGCTACATAACAGCAACTGTCCCTGTAACTTTCATTTCAGTGGGGATCGGCCGGACACAGAGATAGGCAAGTGCTCATGTGTTCCAGTGCCGAATGAATTAGGAGGCTCTTGCAGAAAACAATTTAGTCAACACTGGCGATAATGCATGTAAAAGCCGTATTTAATTCACCTTGGTGACTCAATGTCTATCTGATGAGCCCTGCCAATTACGATACTTTTTTGCCCTCGGAGTAAATGCAAAAATATAGTCCTTCTATCTTTTGTGCACTGTCCCGTTTTTTGTTTCGAAAACGGAAGCCCCTGTTAATTGCCAAGGAGCCGCTGCATGTTGTTTAAAACTGACACCGATCCCATTGTGTAGTCTTCCGAGAAACTGTGCACTACTCACATCTACTCCCGAGGTCCACTCGTCCATTCCTCAGCCCATCCGTCTCCTATCTTCGCGCGCGACCTCGCGAGCGGCCAAGCGGGCCGCGAGCCGCGAGGCCTGTGCTGGGAAGAAGCCAGAAGGGCCACAGGTAACCAGGGGAGTCCAGCATTATCCAGCTACGTCACCGGCGTTTACTTTGTGACGCCATCTAAGTCACAAAAGTATTTCCATTGAATGGACATGGTATGTGTCTTTATCTGTGACCCTCCTGCCTCGTACGTCGGGCGCCTAAACTTGAGTGATTTTCTGCTAGCAGAGTAAAAGAAACAATTGCGGCCCAACACGTAACAACCGAAATTTATTCCGAGGCCCTTTTTACATTAATTAATTAATAATTCTTATTTAAAACAATGTTTTCACAAATGACTATCCCTTTTAAGCGGGGTATTGAGCAGGTGCTGAAAGTACATTTTGGAAGTTCTTTTTTTCTTTTTTCTTCTCAGTTTCTGTCCATCTGTGACATTTTCAATGTCAGCTGTGCTCGAGAAACACTTCCTTTAGCTGTTGTGGTTATTGCGCTGCACGTCCACATATATTGAGAATGAATGTAAATAAAAACAAGCACTGGCAAAGCCAGTTAGTTTCGGCAATGCGAGAGCTATTTGCTTTGTCAATGTCCATGTGTTTCAGCATTGCATGGCCTGATGGTAAGTGTTCCCCAGGCAGGTGGAGCACCCAAGCGCCCTCAAGCTGATGCGCCGTTACTCCTTTGTGGAACCCCGGCATACATCAACTTGGCATCCCAAATTAAATTTATTGTTTGATAGAGAGCAAAACACAATATAAAATATGTCAATTCCATTTAACACTTGCTGCCATAATCACCTAGTTAAAATCATACTTATTTTGTTCACCTCTCAAGAACAGAAAGTACCGCCTGCCTTAGTGCAATTAATACCTGTGACCTGCATGTTACACACATGCCTGCTGCAGGCACTCAACCCACTGAGCTATCTGGCTGACTGAAGTATCATGGACAATAATCTTTAAATTGCAGAGATCATTGCATGCATAGATTCAAATTCAGGAATGTTTTATTAAATCTATTCCCTCTACCAGCGAGCCCGTTTTGGCGTGTTACTGTTTTTTTTAACTATCTCAGGGGTGGGGAGGGGGGTGAGAATGAGTGAGTGAAGGGCAGCTGAAATGACGCAGTCACGTGACCGTGCAAGGCAATGGAGACCATAGAGGGGTTTGCTGATGTACTGTGCTCTGTATAGCAAACCACAAAACGCTTACTATACAGATGCCCTCCTGCGACTAGGAGTGCAGTTGGTTGCATATGACGCTTTACAATGACCATCAGTGTATTGAAAGAAGCCCTTCCCGCAGCCTGTTTTATTAGTAACCAGTGATCGGTGCCAGGAAACGTATCTGGTTGACTTTAATGAGGAATGATATGTAACCCAATACTCATTTTATCGACCCTGGTAGGTTGAACAACTGAACTTGCCCTGAAAGAGTTGAGTCTTTTTCAAGCAGATTACATAAAAAATCTCATATGGGCTCTCAGTTGTGGCTCTAAACCCCACTGAGCTACTCCAGCCTCACAAACTTTACATGGGTTCTAAACTTCACTTTTGCATTGGATTCCTATCTCTTTGGTTTCAGTATCCTATTTTTATTTCTTTGTTGATGTATAGAAATACAAATAAAAGCATGTTTTCTAAGAATTCCTACAACACTCCAGAAAAGAAAGACATTTATTCTGAAACTTGCAGAGGGTAACATCCTGTGTTCCAAGGCAGGGAATCAAAATAACTTAGTATCTGCCTTGGCAACAACAACAAAGCCCGCGTTTGTGAGTGGAAATGAGTAAGGAGATCTGACAATGCAGAGTAATGTGCTCCCCTTCCGCAAAGTTCTTCAGCGCCTCGCCAAGCGCAGTAAGCGCTATACAAATGTTCATAACATACAATGAAAGCTTGTCCCTTAGTTCACACGCAGACATCGCCCACAGACACACGTCACAGACCTACTGTTCACATCGCATCTCTCTGAATCACTCCGTGCTGATAACATTAGTCTGTGAAATTAGCACTTTGCGAACCCTCCGCGTTTCAAGACACCTTTAATGCAATTTCATGGGGCAACTTGTTGCATCAAATTTCCCATTAAATCATCACCTGCATTTTAAAGGTCACGTTGTAATGCATGAAGTTGGGTCAAGCCAAAATAACCCAAGCTGGATGAAACGCACACTGCAGCCAGTGTAGGGAAAATCTTTCTAATCAGATAATCGATTCAGAAGATAAATGCTTAATAATAAAAAATACACACATCATCGTCAATGGATGGCTCTAAGAACACCCCTTAATGTGTAACACAACTGAGAAAGATATATACTTGCACATTGTTGTATAACAGCTGTAATGCACAATGAATTGTTTTGGGAGGAGGGTGATTGGGAGACGGGACGAGAAATGAGATAAGAACATCATTTACAGGCCTGTTTACAGAAACGGCGCAGCACTGGGAGCCAGGTGAAAACACGACAACTCCTGAGGTGTGCTCTTAAACAAAGAAAAAATAAGTTCCTACAATGGTCATTAAATGGGAGGAGTGGATAGATAGGAGTAATTGGTCTGTGCTCTCGGGAAGGGCTTAACAAAGGAAGAGGCATGACGCATGCATGCAGTGGACAAATGGGAAGAAAGATTAGGAAAGAGACGATGGAGCCAGCAAATGGGAAGCCTATGGCGCGGACTGAAGCCCACAAAGTGTATACAACATGTCTCTTTCGAGACAGCGTATGTGCTGTCTAGAGCCGAGATCTAAAAACAAATGAAAAAGTCTTGTAAATCGAAAACTGGAACTGCTTCCCCAAAGGGCATCCTGGTGATAGAGGAATTAAATGGTAGCAAAGCCAAAAGTTAGGGACAAGAGGATAGCAATGCATCGAGGCTCTTACAAAAGCAGCCCTGCCAAGCACCACCTATCAAGGGTTAGACTAACACATTTTAGTGCTGGTGTCTGTATCACTGCGCTAAAATGGATTAGTCATGCATTTACAGCTCTTCGATACTTATGTGCAATGATGAGCTGTGGCAAGAATAATTAAAAGTTGCCTGCAAGCGCTTCACCTTGCAATGCATTGCCACTGCCTGCCATAGGCAATTTACTTAGGGACATATTGGTGAGGACGTTACGTCTTGCTTGCACTATGCAATGTGGTACATGCATGACGCAAAGCCCCAAGTTATATTTATAAAGCCACGCAATCCCTTTTTGCTTGGCTTTTAATAGCCTCTCAAATATGGAGTAATGCACTGCAGTGCAAATTGCTGCGTCGCCTTACTCTGCGCCAGGGAGGAGTTCCATGGGTGTTGCGGTGGATGTTTCCACGCAAATCCCATGGTTTTTGATGCATTCCCAGATTTACAGGGACTTGCAAATCGGGAATGCATCAAAATCTTGCGCCTCCTCAGGTGAAGCGTAACATGGAGAAATATGTTTATTTTTCCTTGCTATTTCCCCTTTCTATGTGTGCTGCATTCTGCAGCACACTTACAAAGAGGAAAATGCCTTTTGGATTGGTTTTGTGTAGGATGGTGCCCCTTTCTGCACAGAAACAATCCTACCTGTAACGCAAGCACCATTGCACAGTGGTGCAAGGGTGCCTGATTTGGCGCTAGGCTGCCAAAACGGCACCAGCACCCGGAGAAAGGACAGGAATGCACCATATTGAATAAATACAGTGCATTTCTTCCCTTTTCCTGTGATGCAGAACAGTGCAGCAAAGTAACTTGCTGGGCTGCCCTGTCCCACCTTTCTAGTAAATATTCCCCTTAGTTGCAGCCAGGTCTGCAGGCCTCATCTCACTCAGTGTTATGGTGAGGTGTCTGTAACTTGATAGATACATAATGACAAGCAGTGCTGCGGTTTATGATTATAAGCAGTGGTGAGGTTTTAACAAAAAAATGTGCTCTAACCAGGGATACACTTGTGCATGTGGCAGCAGGTGGCGACATTCAGTGACAGGACTCCTGGACACAAAAGTACAAATAAAAGCAAGAGCCTGGTTCTGCCTCCTGCGGGACTGGTCACCTTGTATTGTCTCAAACTCACCAGCATCTCCATATTAGGTCTGGGTTTTTTTCTTCACACAGTGCTGTGCCCCCCCAGCATGTGGCTCCGCCTCCCTCACAAGCTGATCCTTTGACTAGTGATTGTGAGAGCAGATAGCAGGTGAGCATGATGCAGGATGTTTTCCAAGGAGAGCAGATGCCTCCCCACTCTCTCCGGCCCGCTAGGATTTCACAGGTCTCATGTTTTTAGAAGCAACAATAACTTTAACACACTATTTAAAGTGCCAGCACTGGCAGCCCTGAATGTCATACACACTTTTCAGTATCTTTGAATTTCTGTATGTTTGTTGAACTATCCTTCCTTCCTAGTGGCAAGTAACCTCAGGTGACAGGTTAGTTCATATATAACTTTTGCAATATAACATTAGGGACACAAACAGGAAATATGGCTTTTGTGGTTGTGAATCGTGAGGGGCAGGAAGTGTTTGAGTGGTCAGGTTCTGTCAGGTACTGAGTACATGCACTTCTTTAACTTGACTGGCCTAGTACCTGCATTTCTCAACTGGGACTTCAATACTTTTAGTGGGAGAGTACCGGCACATCTCATTAGTAAACAGGTCTCTGGGATAGTGAATATCAGAACTTCCATATTTCCATTTCAAGCACTGGCTAGGGAGTTCCAGCAATTTGCAGTGAGAAACTTTAAGGCACATGTCTGAAAAAGGGAAGAGTGAGAAGGTAATCTGAGGAAGAGTATAGACTACAATTAGGATGGGTGACTGGAAGCTGTTTAAAATATATGTAGGATTATCTGCGTCAAAGGCCCAATGGCAGTTGCACAGTGCTGTGAAGATGGACCTTTTAGCAAATGGCCGTCAGTGAAAAGTCTAAAGATAGCTGGAAATAACGGAAAAAGAGGGTAGTCCCAGAATAAGGCAGGCTGCTGTGTTCTGAACTACTTGATGTCGATGGGAGAGAAAGACAGGAAGTCTGAGTTATAGTGAATTTCCCTAGTCAAGATAGAGGGAAATAAGGGCTTTAACTCATGTTTTCCTGGCAAAGTTGGGGAGAAGTGGAATTATTTTGCAAAGAAGGGAGTAAAATGAGGAAGCCACACAACCTTTTTGGCCTGTAAAGGAAAGTCAAAAAGAGAGCCAAGATCCTCGGCAGAGGTGACGAGTACAGTAGAGGAGCTCAGTTCTGAGTGCCACCAAAAGGATGATCAGATGGAGGTGTGTACACTGATTGTTAGACCTGTCAGCCTTAGGGTGGTCTTTTCCCAATCTTCTTGCTTTTTGCCTCCATATTTTGCTGAATCTTTATGTTGGCCTTAGGACTCTGAGCACTTTACCACTGCTAATCAGTGCTAAAGTGCATGTGCTTCTTCCCTAAGCATGTTTGTAATTGGTGATTAACTGATTGACCTATTTAATTTACTTTTAAGTCCCTTGTAATGTGGCATACCATATACCCAGGGCCGGTAGGTTAAATGCTAATAGTAGGATGCAGCACTGATTGTGCCACCCACAGAAGTAGCCTTTCAGACGTGTCTCAGGCCTGCCACTGCAATGCCTGTGTGTACAGTTTGCAGCCTCTTTGACCTTGCATTTAAAACTACTTGCTAGGCCTTAAACTCCCTTTTTATTACCTATCAGTCACCCCAAAGGTAAGCCTTAGGTCGCCCTAAGGGCAGACTGCCATGTAAGTAAAAGGTAGGGCATGTACTTTGATGTTTTGCATGTTCTGGTAGTGATAAACGTCCTATTTTGTTTTTCAGTACGGTGAGGCCTACTCCTCTCATAGGTTAGCATTGGGAATACATTAATACACATTTAATCTGTAATTCCGGATCAGAGAGGAGTAACTTTGTCATGTTGCTGTCAGGAATCAGGCTACTTGTATAGTCACAGGATTGCGATTATGAAAAGGCAACTGAATACGTAGGAGTCGGAGACTTATAGAGGACCCCTTACCTTCAGAGAGGTGAACCAGATAGATACTTTTTACACGATCCCTAGAGCACGTAAAATTACGCATCCGGAAGAAGAGGGCGCTTGGCTTTCCGCTGTGCTTGAGTATCTTCGAAATTTCAATTTGGATTCTCTGTTCCTGAAACCCTCGGATCCTTCGTCCTCGCCCAGTTCTAAATCTTGCCTGGAATCTGTGAGTCACGAGGCTCCCGCACCCTCTACCTTGCGCGTACTCGTTGTCTCGTCCCCCAGCTGGTTTTCTGAGCCACTCCCCTCCATTTCATGCTTTCATCTCCTCTGGCTGGTTTCCTGTGCCCCGCATCTTCCTTTGTTTTTTGATCGGGTGAAACACCTGTATTAGCCTTTGTGGTTTTTTGAACTATTTTGTTTGCTGCCTACGACGCCTCCGTTGTCTTAGTTCCGTAGTCCCTACCTTCCAGAAGCAGCTGCTCCTCCACGCCTCAGCGCTATCGCTAGTAACCATTCCCCTGCTCCTTTTACTCAGATAATTATCGGAGTATTTAATTTTGCACGTGAGATTTTTTTTTGGCAGCTCTCAGCAACGCAAATTCCCTGCTTAATTTGTGGACATCAGTTTTGGTACAGACTCTATTTCGATGCCATTATATTTTTTTGTTTAAGTCAGGTTTTACTTTTTGGACTTCCGCTGCACTAACTTGGCAACTGTTCATTTAAGTTCCTGAAGGAGTCTTCATATTACTTGGGCCCTGTCCTGGAGATGACACTGTTTCGCGACAGTGTCAATTAAGGAGTGAGGCAACTCCTTCCCTCCAAGACCCAGTGATTGCTCCAGCTAGCTCATTGGTTGATAAGTGGGCAGCCTCCTGTTTCTTGACTTGTTCATGTGCCTTCTCATAAAATTAATTGCCTCTTATTTATTGGAATAACTAGGCTTATATTTCATTTTACAGCTTCTTGAATCCCCTTGTCCATTCATCTGGGGCAGCCTGACACATCAAGAGGAGAAGAGTTTGGTTCACTCTGGTTAATTCTCCTCACCTTTTGGGAGCAGTGGTCTGTGATGGGGTTCTCAGTTCCGCTAGAATCTGCTTTCAGAGGGTGAGGGTGAGGTTGTCTTCGCTCCCGTGGAACTTTTGTCACCCTCACCTATACAAAAAGGGGTGACCCCTAACAGTTGCAAATGTTTGGAATGGTATTGATAAATCCTACTTCCTGGTGAGGTTGGATTTAACATTATGATTTTAAAAATGCTACTTTTAGAAAGTGGCCTTTTCTCTCTGTGTGCCTGACAGCCAGTCTCCAATACACGTCTGGGGTGGGTGACAGCTAAACTTTGTGCATTCCCTCTAGACAGTCACAACACAGGAAGGATAGGTTTGTCTGGATAACCCATCTACATTCATCTGCATTCTGATGGCCTTGCCTGGGCAAGATGGAAGGGAGGGGCTAGCACTTCACTTGAATAGGCAGTGTCCTGTACCCCCACAAAGGACTGATTACCCCCCACAGGTAGCCTGGTAGACAGGACTGGGCTAAAAGGGATCTTTATGCACTTCAGAGAGTTGCTTTGAAATCAGCCCCACATCAAAGGCACTTTTGGGCATAAGTACTGGGTCTCTGACCCCCTAAAATCTGACAGTTCTGGATCTTGAACTGAACCTCTGTCAGAAGGACTGCTACGCTGCTTAAAGGATTCATCTTTGGACTGCAGACCTGAAATGCCTGCTTTTCTTTTGTGTTGCCATACTGCCTGCTACTCTCTGACTCAGCTGAAGGAGAGCTGGACTCTGCCTTCACTGCAAGTGATCTCCAAGGGCTTGTTAGCTTGCTTCCTGTTGCTTGAGACTCAGGGATATCAAAGTCTCTACCCCTGCTCCTGTGCCTGGCTTACTGTATGTGGCCCAGAAACTTTCATCACGGATTTCAGCACCTCTCCTGTCTGCGTGTAGCAGAAACAGCGCATCACCCGGTTGCAGGAGTAAATTGGGCGTGCCACATAGGAACCAGCACTTTGCTTCCCATTATCGATGCATTGGACAGCGTATCTCAACCGCTGAAGCAGATTGAGAAGATTGATGCATCTGCTCAACTGCATGGCAGAATCTGAAGCATCGCTCAATGACTCTCGACTCCAGCACTCTTCTTTGGAACGGATGCATCGCCTTCACTGCTTGGAGAAGATCAATGTATATCATTGTTTGCAACAAGGAAAGGTACTTTGTTCACCATAGCCTGTGTGGTCATCTAGCCAACCTGCATTTCCACAAGATTGGCCCGAACTTTGACTTTGCCCAGGTCCAGCGCCACCTAAAGTAACCTTTTTAGCGCTACTCGCTTCTAAACGCTTTATTGCATTTTGATTTTTGTCGTTTTGGTCTTGTTTTGTTCAGAATATAATAATCTATTTTGTTAAACCTGTGCGGAGTCTTTTGTGGTGTATTTATTTTGTTACTGTGTGAGTGTGTTGCACAAATACTTTACACATTGCTTCTTTAGATACGCCTGATTGCTCTGCGCCAAGCTACCAAAGGGCGAGCACAGCTTATCCTTTGGTGTATTTAGCTTATCCTGTCTAGGATTGTGGCTTCTGCTTCTTGGATAAGGTACATACCTTTGTCAACCAGAAAACCAATTTCTAACATTAGTGATCAGTGGTGAGGATAGGAGTTGTATTTGTTCAATATCATATAGTAATTCACTGTTCTCTACAACTCTATACTTAAACCATTTTGATTTTTTTAAATTTCTCCATGATTTGCCTTTTGATTTTTCTTGCTAAATTATCTCTCAATCTGGAGAAGCTACACCTTCAACTACACATGCACCTGAAGTTTTGGAGTTTTATCTGGCCAGGTTAGAGTCTTACACTGTGACTCAGATGAAGATTTTTTGCAAGGTTTTTCAGGTCTCCATGAGAGGCTTCACCTAGAAGGTGGAGCTGCAGGAAGCCTTGAGGGCGTGGGCAGAGTTCCAGGTGGCAGGCGGTGACAATCTAGAGGAGAAGCAGAAAATTCCTGAAGAGGAGCATAAGCTGACTCTGGATTCCGCTGTGGCTCTGGACCTGCCTGCAGAGGGGGTCAACAACTTGCTAGGAGCAGTAGTGGGTCCCAGAGCATGGAGCAGCGTTTCTTCCATGAACCTGACCCCAGAGGAGCTGCAGACAGAAGGGAGGAGAGAAAGTTAAAGTTGGAGCTTGCCAAGCTAGAGAAGTAGCAAGCTCTAGAGGAGAGGAGGGTGGCTCTGGAAGAGAGCTTAACCTCAGAGAGATGGATATCAGAGCCCTGCAAGTAGGGCCCAGCAACAGTAATGGTGGCAGCATACCTGCAGTGTCTTCACCTGAGTCAAGGGTCAGATTACCGAAGGATTTGGTGCCTAGTTATGTGGTGGGGGATGATGTGGGCAAGTGGTATGTAGCCGATGAACTGGCTGTAAGAGTCCACAAGGTCCCAGAGGAGCTCTGGGGTGGTAGGCTATGGAGGTACATCCCCACGGTAGGAAGGGACACTCTTCTTACACTTGAGGTGGGGGACCCAGACATGCTACACTGCTATGGAGGCCATCCTAGATGAGTATTCAGGGCTATACAACTTAATTTTAAAGGAGCACATGCATGATAATTGTTTTATAGAGCTGCGGCAACAACTAGTGGAGAGTAAGATTCCTGATCCCGGGAAATTTGCTGAGGAGGCAGACATTATGGGTCAGCACCAGGTTGTCCAAGAAAGTATCTGAGGGGACTCCCCAAAGGGTGCTCAGGCTTCCCTGCCAGAACAAGAAGGGGGGACAAAAAGGAGGAGTTCTCTTCAGGCTCTCAAAACAACTCAAAGGGGAGAGGGTCGGGTTTTCATTCCCAATCTGAAGAAAAGCTACCCAGACAAAAGTCAGCAGCCCAAGCCTGTAAAGCTCTTTGAGTGCTAAAAGTATGGACACTACAAGGGGGACCCCAAGTGTCTGTTCTCCTGAGTGTTGCTATGAGCCCTGTCATGCCTGTGGACTGTTTGTTAGGTAATCATCTTGAGGACACTACCTGGAAGGAAGTGGAGCTCAAGGCTCATGTGGGGATGTTAGGATTTCCTGATTGGACCTTTGTTATGTTATGTTATGTTATTTATTCTTTTATATAGCGCACGGCTACTCAAAAAGAGTGTCCCGGCGCTTTTTTGGAAAAGGAGGGCTGCAACACAATAACATAACACCGTTAAAAAAAAGGACAGAATGCCAGACAAATACATGCAGGAAAAACAGGCTACTGGGTAAACAGCCAGGTTTTAAGGCCTTTTCTAAAAGCTAGTAGGCTGGTAGCTCCCCGCAGAGTGAACGGCAGAGAGTTCCACAACTGTGGCGCCAGTAGTCCAAAAGAGCGGCCTCCCAGGCGAGCTCTCTTCACACGCGGAACAACCGCCAAAAACAGGGATTCCGACCTCAAAGACCGGGTCGGCTGATAGAAGACCAGTCTCTTTTGAAGATACTTTGCTCCCACCGCGTGGAGAGCTTTGTAGGCCAGAGTCAGAGCCTTGAAGGCGATCCGTTTCCGGATAGGGAGCCAATGCAAGGTTTTCAACAGGCCCGATGCACTGGCCCGTCTATTTAATCCAAAGATTGCTCTCGCAGCAGCGTTCTGCACCACTTGGAGCCGCTGCAGCAAATACTCTGGCAGGCCCAGGTAAAGAATGTTAGAATAATCCAACCTGGACCCGATCAGAGCCTGCACTGTCAGTTTCCTATGCTCCTCAGACAGCAGGGGAAGGAACCTCCGCAGCATCCTAAGGATGCCGAAGCAGGTGCCCGACACCCCGAGGATCTGGGATTTCAATGTAAGCCCCTTATCCATCTTGACCCCCAGATTCTTGGCGACTTGGGAGGAGCAAGACGGAGGAAACATATTAATCGGCCACCAGGCCTGCCAGTCTGGCTCTGTGTCGCACCCAAAGAAGAGTACCTCAGACTTATCGGAATTGCACTTGAGGCTGTTCAGTTGGAACCATTGGAAAACAGCCCCAAGGCAATCCCGGATACTCTCCCCGTCAAAGTCTCCTCCTCTCTTACACGAGAAGAGGAGCTGGGTGTCGTCGGCGTAGGATACGATCTGGGCCCCATACGACTCCGCCAATGCCGCCAACGGGGTCATGAAGATGTTGAATAGGGTCGGGCTCAAGATAGAGCCCTGTGGGACCCCGACTCCCAGAGGCGGCATCACGGCGGAATCTGGCGAGGCCCAGACCGTTTGCCGGCGGCCGGCTAGAAAGGAGGAAAACCAGCCGAGCACCGTCCCCCGCAGACCTATCTCAAAGAGTCTTGCGAGAAGGCCATCATGGGGGACGGTGTCGAACGCCGCCGACAAGTCCAACATCACCAGCATGGCTTTGCCCCCAGAGTCCAGAACCCCTTTAATGGTTTCTGAGACCTCAAGGAGCGCAGTCTCTGTGCTGAGATGGGGACGGAAACCCGACTGGGTGGCGTGCAAGATCTCGTTGGTCTCAAGAAAATTGGAAAGCACAACCTGAACGTGCTTTTCCACAATCTTCGTGAGAGCCGGCAGCAGAGAGATGGGCCTATAATTGACCGGGGCCTTCGGGTCTAGGCCTGGCTTTTTGAGCAATGGAATCACCATCGCCTGCTTCCAGGCGTGCGGGACCACTCCCTGACTCAGCGAAAGATTCAACAGCGGGTTTGCCAGTGGATTGATCGCCTCCGCAACTTTCGCTAAAAATTTAGCAGGGCATGGGTCGAGGGGCGAGCCCAATTTGAGATTGCCCATTAGCGCTAAAGAGTCAGGGGCAGAGAGCGAAGGAAACACACTCAGCGTCACACCAGGCCAAGCCCGCGGGGATAAAATGGCCTCAGGATTAGTCTGGCCCGTGGGCCCAGGCGATGGAAAAGAATCCTGTATGCGTTGGATCTTGCTCGTAAAGAAATCAGCAAGGTCCGAAGCCCAGGTACCAGACGGTTTTTCGTCCGAGGTGTTAGACCATGGGGAAATAAATTCTCTCACAATGGAGAAAATCTCCTTGCAGGAGTTAGAAGCAGCTTCTATTCTCCTAGCTAGATATACTTTTTTTTCCAGGCGAATGTCCCGGTGATAGGCCTTGACCACCGTTTTATAGGTCAGCTTGGCTACAGTATCATATTGTGCCCGCCAAGCTCTCTCGGCCACCTTACACTGCTGCCGCGTAGCCGACAGTGCTGCGGTAAACCAAGGCGCAGAGACCCGTTTCGGTGTCAGGCGGGGTGTCAGTTCCGGGGCAAGATCATTCAGCCTGTCTAGGAGCCAAGCTTGCAGGGTCTCCAGGTCCCTATCCAGATCGCCAGAGAGGGAACATGGGTGATCCACAGCAGCCTGGGCCAGCATCTCTGGGGTCACACGATGATATGCCCTATGGACACGACCCTGTTGCTGTGCCAAGGCAGCCACCGGTTTAACTGTGCCTTTGATCGTAAATTTGGCAAGCAAGTGGTCTGACCATAGTACTGGTATAATCTCAATCACCTCGAGAGGGGAAGACGAAAATACCTGGTCAAGAGTGTGCCCCTTCTCGTGCGTAGGCTCCTGCAAATGAGGAATCAGTCCCAGCGGGGCCATAGCCTCAGAAAGTTTGATGGCAGCAGGGTCAGACGGATCATCCATCCGAAAGTTAAAATCCCCTGCCACGATGCAATGTTCCGCTTTCAGGGCCAGCCCCAACAACACGGAGTCCAGATCTTCAAAGAACGTACCGGGTGAACCAGGTGGTCTATACACGAGTTACAACAAGGTCCATGTCTTTGTTACAACAAGGTCCATGGTTGCCCCGGATGGGAGTCAAAAAGGGCTAGAGACTGCAGAAATGGCCCAGCCGTATGCTAAAAAGGGGAAAGGTAAGGGGCATGGGAAACCAGCTTCTGAGTGTAATCCCAGTGGGGTGGATGGGGCACTTGCAGTGGCTGCCCCGGAGCACACTGAGGAAGGCACTCCTCTCCTTGGTGGCCTACCTGTCATTGCTGGATGACATAGCTGTCTTCAGTAGCAGCTGAAAAGACCACCCTTTTAACCTCCAGGAAGTGCTTCAGGTTCTGCAACAGGCAGGCCTGACTATCAAGGCAAGTATGTGCCAGATAGGGCAGGGGTCTAAGGTGTACTTGGGACACCTGGTGGGAAGGGGGAAGGTGCAACCCCTTCAGGCCAAAATACAATCCATCATGGGCTGACTGCTCCCCAAAACACAGATTGAGGTCAGAGCATTCTTGGGCCTCACTATAGGAGATCTGTCAGTGGGCTATGGAACCATTGTGCCCCCCCTTGACTGAGCTAATTTCCAAAAAGCAGCCCAGAAATGTAAATTGGACAGAGGCATGCCAAGTTGCATTTGAATCCTTGAAGTAAGCCATGTGCGCAGCTCCTTTGCTCAGTGCTCCTGACTTCTCCAAGGAGTTTATCGTACAGACAAATGTCTCAGAGCATGGCGTAGGGGCAGTACTATCTCAACTTAATGAGGAGTGGGTCCTAGACCAAACGGTAGCCTTAATTTCCAGGAGGTTCCTCCCCAGGGAGCAAAGGTGGAGTTCTATAGAAAGAGAAGTTTATGCTGTGGTTTGGGCACTGAAGAAGCTGAGACCATACTTTTTTGGCACTCACTTCCTGATTCAGACTGACTACAGACCCCTCATGCGGCTCATGCAAATGAGGGGCGAGAATCCAAAACTGTTGAAGTGGTACATTTCCCTACAGGGCATAGACTTCAGAGTGGAACACAGACCAGGGGTAGGCCAATCCAGCGCTGATGGTCTATCCAGGTTTTTCTGCCTTAGTGAAAAGAGCTCCCTAGAGACTGGGTAGCTCTCCCCACTTTCAGCTAGGGGGGACATGTGTGGACCTGTTAGCCTTAGGGTGGTCTTCCCCCAGTCATTTTGCTTTTTGCCTCCATGCTTTTAAGAAACTTTTTGTTGGCCGTAGGACTGTAGGGACTTTACCACTGCTAATCAGTACTAAAGTGCCCGTGCTTCTTTCCTAAACATGTGTGTAATTGGTGTATGCCTGATTGAACTATTTCATTCACTTGTAAGTCCCTTGTAGGGTGGTATACCATATACTGAGGGCCTGTAAGTTAAATGCTACTAGTGGACCGCAGCACTGATTGTGCCACCCACAGAAGGTGTGCAGTTTGCTGCCACTTGACATTTAAAACTACTTGCCAAGCCTTAAATTCCCCTTTTATTACCTATAAGTCACCCCTAAGGTAGGTCCTAGGTTATATGTAAGTAAAAGGTAGGGCATGTACTTTTATGTCTTGAATGACCTGTTAGTGACAAACAGCCTATTTAATTTTTCAGCATTGTGAGGCTTACTCCTCTCATAGGTTAGCATTGAGAATTCCTTAATACACTTTTAAGCTGTACTTTCTGATCAGAGAGGAGTAGCTTTGTCATGTTTCATATGTTTGGAATGGTACTGATAAGACCTCTTTCCCGGTAAGGTTGGAATTAACATTACTGTTTTAGAAATTCCACGTTTAGAAAGTGGACATTTTTTGGCACTTACTGCTCTGTGTGCCTAACAGCCTATCTCCAATACACGTCTGGGGTGGGTGACAGCTACACTTTGTGCATTCTTTCTAAGCAACCACAGCACAGATAGGATAGGTTAATCTGACCACCCATCTCTATACATCTGCATTCTGACAGCCTTGCCTGGGCAGGATGGAAGGTAGGGACTAACATTTCATGTGAATAGGCAGTATCCTGTCTCTACACAAAGGATTGATTACCCTCCGCAGGCAGCCTGGCAGACAGGACTGGGCTGAAAGGGATCTTTATGCACTTTGGGTATAAGTACTGGGTCTCTGACAACCTAAAATCAGCCACTTTAGGATCTTGCTGGACTGCTTTGCTGCTTCAAGGGCTCATCTTTGCACTGCAGATGTGGAAGACCTGCTTTTCTCTGGTGTTGCCCTGTTGCCTGCTGCTCTCTGACTCAGCTGAAGGAGAGCTGGACTCTGCCTTAACTCTGAGTGATCTTCAAGGGCTTGTTAGCTTGCCTCCTGTTTCTTGAGACTCATGAAAATCAAAGACTCTACCCCTGATCCTGTGCCTGGCTCACTGGAAGTGGCCCAGATTCTTGCAACATGGATTTCAACGCATCTCCTGTCTGCGTATAGCAGAACCACCGCATCGACCCGGTTGCGGGAGTAAAATCGGCAGATCGCATAGGAACCCGCACTTTCCCTGCCAAGATTGACACATTGGATAACTGCTGCTTGAAAAGATCGATGCATCCTCTTGATTGCGTAGAAGAATCTGGAGCATCGCTCGACACCTCTCAACTCCGGCACCAATCTTCGGAACTGACGCATCACCTTCACTGCATGGAGAAGATCGATGCATATCGTTGCTTGCGACCAGGAAAGGTACTTTATTCCCTGGGGCCTGCATGGATCCTGTAGCCGGCCTGCGCTTCCTCGAGGTTGGCCCGAACTTGACTTTTCCCTGGAGCAGCGCAATCTAAAGTAACGTTTTTAGTGCTACTTGCTTCTAAACGCTTTATTGCAGTAATTCTTCTAAATTTCAATATCTTAAATTCTATACATTGAATTTTTGTCATTTTGGTATTGTTTTGTTCAGAATATAATAATCTATTTTGTTAAACCTGTGTGGAGTCTTTTTGTGGTGTAATCATTGTGTTACTGTGTGGGTGTGTTGCTCAAATACCTTACACATTGCCACTTTAGATAAGCCTGACTGCTCTGTGCCAAGCTACCGGAGGGTGAGCACAGGTTATCTTTTAATGTGTATCCCTAATTAGAATTGTGGCTTCTGCTTGGACAGAGTGCATACCTTTGCCAAGCAGAAACTCAATTTCTAACATTGGGGATCAGTGGTGAGGATAGGACTTGTATTTGTTCAATACCATATAGCAATTCACTGTTCTCTACAATTCTATTCTTATTTTCTTTATTTTATTGTACTTGTAGAGTGCAAAATTCATCCCAGTGGATATCACGTTGCTAAGAAAGCAAAAAAACAGTTTTAAAGATATTTAGTTACAGGAGTCATCAGCAATTGGGTCCTAAACAGCCAGTCAGTGAGGCAAAGTTCTAAAGGAAGTTTATTCAAGTGTGCGGCCACCAGATATGAGAAGGAGCGGCCCCCAGCTGTAACCTTCTTTATGCGTCTAGTTTTAGCCATAGCACGAGTGCAAGACCTCAAGTCTCGCAAGGGAACATAAAATTCAACTTTGTCCTGCAGGATTCTTTGGCCAAGTTTATGTAAAGTTCTGTGCGCATAGCACAACAGTTTAAACTTGGCCCTTTGTCGCATAGGCAGCCAGTGAAGCTCTTTCAAACACTCTGATGCCAAGCTTTACTTATTTTTGTTACAAACCAGCATAGTTTCTGCATTCTGGGTTACTTGCAGTCGAGAGAATAAGTAGTCAGCAATAACAACATAGAGCGCATTCCCATAGTCCAGTTTGCTGGTCATTAAGGCCTGTGTAATGGTTTTTCTCCAGTTCAAAGGGATCCATATGAAAAGTCTCCTTAGTAATTTTAGCATGGCAAAACATTTACCACACAGTACTCGTACTTGATCTTGCATGGTTAGTGCATTATCCACTAGGAATTCCACATTTTGTACGACCGATTTGGGCTCAGGAGCGATACCTAGTGACTGGGTCCACTAGGTTGCGTCCCAGACTAGGTGGGCTCCTCCAAAGAGTAGTAGCTTGGATGTATCTGTATTTAACTTCAAACAATGATCGGTCATCCAATTCGCAGTTTCTGAGAGACAGTTGATCAGGTTGCTCCTAGTGTCCTCATATCTTCTATAGCTATCAGCACCTATGTGTCCTACGCATTGGAACAGATATTAAAACCCCGTTTCTTACCGATCAAGGCCAAAGGAGAGACATAAGCATTAAAAAAAGTTGGCCTCAAAGAGGCTCCCTGCTGGACACCACACTTGACTTAGACCATTTCGATTATTTCTTCAATCCTCCCTGATTGAACTTTTGATTTTGCTTGCTAAATTATGTCTCAATCTGGAGAAGCTACACCTGCAACTACACCTGCACCTGAAGTTTTGGAGTTTGTTCTTGCCAGGTTAAAGTCTTACACTGTGGCTCAGATGAACATTTTTTGCAAATAATATCAGGTCTCTATTAGAGGCTTCACCCAGAAGGTGGAGCTGCAGAAAGCCTTGAGGGCGTGGGCAGGGACCCAGGCAGCAGGAGATGACAATCTGGAGAAGGAGCAGAAAATTCCTGAGGAGGAGGATGAGCTGACTGTGAAGTCTACTGTACCTCTGGACCTGCCTGAAGAGGGGGTCAATAACTTGCCAGGAGCAGTAGTGGGTCCCAGGGCATGGAGCCGCATTTCCTCTAAGAATCTGTCCCCAGAGGAGCTGCAGACAGGAGGGAAGAGAGAAAGATAAAGCTGGGGCTTGCCAAGCTAAAGCTAGAGACAGAGCAAGCTCGAGAGGAAAGGAGGATGGCTCTGCAGGAGAGCTCAACTTCAGAGAGCTGGGTATTAGAGCCCTGAAAGTAGGGTCCAGGTACCGTATTGGCTGCAGCATACCTGCAGTGTCTTCACATGAGTCATGGGTCAGAATACCCAAGGATTTGGCCCCTAGCTATGTGGTGGGGGATGAAGTGGACAAGTGGGCTGCAACCTATGAAGTGGCTCTATCTCTGGGGGTGGTAGTCTATAGAGGTACATGCCCACAGTGGGGACGGATACTCTTCTCACACTAGAGATGGGGGACCAGACATGCTACATTGTTATGAAAGCCATCTTGGCCAGTAAGTTTGGGTTGACACCTGAGAAATATTGACAGAGGCTCAGGGCCATTCACAAGCTTTCCATAAAGAGCTTGGTTGACTGCTTAGACTATGCAGGTGAGGGCTTGGTGACTGAAGGGCTTGGTGAGGGGCAGCAAACTAGATGAGTATTCATGCTAGATATTTGTTATACAGAGCTGCACCAATACCTAGTTGAGAGTAAGATTCCTGATCCCAGGAAGCTTGCTGAGGAGGCAGACATCTGGATCAGTACCAGAGTGCCCAGGAAAGCATCTGGTGGGATTTCCTAAAGGGTTGTCAGGTTTCCACCAGAAAAAGGATAGGTGGATAAAAAGGAGTTCTCTTCTGGCTCCCAAAACAACTCACAGTGGGGAGGGTCTGGTTCTCATTCCCAGTCTGGCCACCAGAACAAAAGCTACCCTGACAAAAGTCGGCAGCCCAAGCCTGTTAAATACTATGAATGCTACACGTATGGACACTACAAGGGGGATCCAAGTGTCCTAAAAGAGCACAACCTCCCACTGGAGGAAAGGTTCCAGGGTGGTGAGTGTAGTGCTGGGGAAGGAGTTTGTCCCAGTTAATGGGGGGAAGGTTAGTGAAGTTATCCTAGTGTCCCTGAGTGACAGTGAGATGGTTCCTAAGGTGCACATGTCATCTAATACTGCAAAGTAAAGGCAATGGGTCACCACCAATGGGCAAGATGTGGAGGCTCTGAGGAATACAGGAGCCAGTATGACTATGGTAAGGAGTCATCTGGTTTTCCCAGAGCAGGTAATTCCAAATGTATTCCACCAGGTTGTGATGGCGGACAACAGAAAGGGTCACTATCCTGTGGCTCTGGTTACATTTGAGTGCTTGGGAGTGATTGCTGTGAGCCCTGCTATGCCTGTGGACTGTTTGTTAGGTAATGACCTTGAGCACATTATATGGAAGAAAGTGGAGCTCAAGTCTCAGGTGGAGATGTTGGGGTTATCCGACTGGATCTGTGCAATGACAAGGTTAATGGCTGTCGAGGATGGGAGTCAAAAAGGGCTGGAGACTGGAAAAACAGCACAGCCAGCTGCTAAAAAGGGGAAGGGAAAGGGGAGTGGGAAACAAGCTTATGGGTGTAAACCCAGTGGGGTGGATGGGGCACTTGCAATGGCCACCACAGAGCCCTCTAAGGCAGGCACTGCTCCCCTTGGTGATCTGCCTGTCATTGCTGGATGACATAGCTGTCTTTAGTAGAAGCTGCAAGATCCACTTTATTTACCTCCAGGAAGCGCTTTAGGTTCTGACTATCAAGGCAAGTAAGTTCCAGTTAGGGCAGGTGTCTGTGGTGTGCATGGGACACGTAGTGGGCTAAGCCTTAAACTCCCTTTTTATTACATATAAGTCACTCCCAAGATAGGCCCTAGGTAGCCCTAAGGGCAGGGTGCTGTGTGAGTAAAAGGTAGGACATGTACTTTTATGTTTTGCATGTCCTGGTAGTAACAAACAGTCTATTTTGTTTTTCAGTACTGTGAGGCCTCTTTCTCTCATAGGTTAGCATTGGAGAATCCTTAATACACTTTTAAGCTGCAAGTTCTGCTCAGACAGGAGTAGCTTTGTCATGTTTCAATGTTTGGAATGGTATTGATACATCCTACTTCCTGGCGATGTTGCATTTAACATTATTATTTTGGAAATGTCACTTTTAGAAAGTGGACATTTCTTTGCACTTACTTCTCTGTGTGCCTGACAGCCTGTCTCCAATACAGGAAGGATAGGTGTGTCTGAGTACCCATCTACATACATTTGCATTCTGATGGCCTTGCCTGGGTAGGATGGAAGGGAGAAGCTAACATTTCACTTGACTAGGCAGTGGCCTGTCGCCACACAAAGGTCTGATTACAGGTAGCCTGGCAGACAGGACTGGGCTGAAAGGGATCTTTATGCACTTCGAGAGTTGCTTTGAAGTCACCCCCACATCAAAGGCACTTTTGGGTATAAGTACTGGGTCTCTGACACCCTAAAATCAGACACTTCTGGAACTTGAACTGACCCTCTGTCAGACGGACTGCAGTGCTGCTTAAAGGAATCATCTTTGGACTGCAGACTTGGAAGACCTGCTTTTCTCTTGTGTTGCCCTGCTGCCTGCTGCTCTCTGACTCAGCTGAAGAAGAGCTAGACTCTGCCTTTACTCCAAGTGGTCTCCAAGGGCTTGTTGGCTTGCCTCCTGTTGCTTGAGACTCAAGGAAATCAAAGTCTCTACCACTGATCCTGTGCCTGCCACACTGGAAGTGGCCCAGATACTTTCAACAAGGTTTTGGACACATCTCTGTCTGCGTGTAGCAGAACTGGCTCTTTGACCCGATTGCGGGAGTAAAATAGACACATCACATCATAACCAGCGTGTTGACTCCAGAGATCGATGCATCTGACAGTTTACCGCTGCCGCTCCAGCTTGGTGAGATCAACGCATTCCAGCGACTGCATGGCAGAATCTGGCGCATTGCTCGGCACCTCTCGACTCCAGCACCTTTCTTCGGAAGTGACGCATCGCCTTCACTGCATGTAGAAGATCGAAGCATCTCCTTGTTTGCGACCAGGAAAGGTACTGTGTTCACTGTATAGTTCCTGTAGCAAGGGGTTTATTACAAAATCTCAAAATTTAAACTAACAGAATAAATTCCATGAAGGATCAGGTTGCGGAGTTATACAGAATAATCAAAAACTCAATAGATCATCAAAACACAAATGAGCAGCAAATCAAAAAAAGTCGGACAGCATCTCTATTAGCATGGAAGGTCTGCAAGAAAAATCTATCTTTCCCTCAAAATCACGGGGTTCTATTTACACAATTTTCAGTCTGTGGCACAGATTCAACATGCCATGATAAATATTGGGCAAATCAGATACTTCAACGTCACACAAATAATGCTAACACTGTCCCATTTGTAATTACGCTTTAAGTATCCTCATCATCACATCATCATAGGAAGTTCAGCTAAAATGCAACATTCAGAAAACCAACGGTCCGTTCACCATTTCAGTGTGCTAACCCATCAGTGGAATTATAGCGGAAGATTTAATGGACTATAGCAACATTTTACATCAGCCTAAGCAGTGCTTAATTTGAGTCAGTGATTTCTGGTGCTCAGAACTGGCACTTATGATAGTCTGCCATATGGTGGGATGTTTGTCTCATTTAGAGTGAGCACAACAACAGTTGTTTACTAATTCAATATATATTAAAAATGACTAATACCTGCTGCCCGTGCAAATCTTACAGTTTTGAGGGCCTGGAATAGTCTGAATTGTCACACTTGTAGGAGTATGATGGTTAGTAGCTGGTGTTGCACTGTCATTGGTTGCACTAGCAGGGGCAATGGGTGGTGTAGGCTGCAGTGGCCTCCTTATGAGGGCCCTGGCTCTTAATCTTTTACAAACTAAGCACTGAGTATATAAACACCCGAAAGTTCATTAATGTTACATGCACATTTTAGAAAAATACTAAATTGTACCATTTTATTTCCTGTTATGGAATTGCTGTGCGAAGAAAAAAGATTCAGAAAACCCTGATGGGAGGAGTAGATGAAGGAGCAATGATGCAGAGAGAGAAACATCATTCATTTAACCATTTGGCAGTTTTCACTAAAATGTGGCCTAACTAAAATGTATTAATAAACACACTAGTAAACCATATATAACACTAATTTTAACTACAAACGTATCAATTCATCATGTTGTCACAGCCTGCAAAGCTTGCAATCCAGCCATTATCCATACTTCTTCCCAGGAGTCACCGGAGTCCAGTGTTGTCCCCACCTCGCCTTTTCCCAGGAAACAGCAGAGCCAAACACGTGTGGCATCCCATCATCTCGGAATTCAATAATTGCCCAGTATTCGCCAGTGAAATCTGTGTTAGAACTGCCATTTGGAGCACTGTTAGTACCTTACCAACTTTTTAGTGAATCACACCTTGTCGCCTAGCCCGTGGTCTCCATCTGCCTTCTAACATGTGGCCAGGCAAAATCTCATGAGAATTTGGTGAGATTTGGATGGTCACGTGATGCAGCTGCATTTTGAATAGCAGGCTATAAAAATCCTGCACATGTGCAGGTGCTTGGCTTTTTTCATTCCTAAAGGAAGCTTCTCCTCATGCTTACCTGATTCCTGTATCCAGTGGCTGTAACCGTTTGGAATCCTTACCCTCCAGCTCTGCAGTTATTCATCACAATGTACGCACTGAATCCAGACCTGTGAAAGTAATCAAAGAAAGACAATTAAGGTTAGTTTTTTAGGTTTTCGCCTGCACAGTGCTTGCACTGTGCTTGTGAAATCTCTTGTATTTAATATATCTTAAAAGGGGGTTCTTATCAGTTCCCGTTACCGATTTTACTGTGTTCATTCATTTTTATGTAGAACCTTTTTTTGTTAACTTCCCCTGGATGCACACATTTATGATACTTCTACAAAAGCTGTTCACACCGTTTAAGCCCCATTCACTGACAAGATAAGATCTCTTTCCACAGAAAAGGCAGACAGCTTCTAAGCGTATGTTAGAATTCTTGCTTTTTATTACCTAAGGCCTCATTACGATGTCGGTCGGAAAGGCTCCGAATGGCATTTGGATTTTTCTAACCCATGGCGGAACCCATGTTTCCAACTGGCTCGGAAACATTTCCCATCGACCGATTACGATAGAAGGCAACCGTTCGGTCTTTCCTACATGGTTCCGACTGGCATTCGGAAACACCGAGTCGGTCGGAGCTGAATCATACAGGTCATGGACCGTGTTTCCGACTGACATATTACAATTTCAGATACGGACAGCCTTTCCAAATCGGTCTGTCCGACACAAAACGGCTGTTGGAAACTGACTTTGGGGGCCCGTAGTAGCCCCTCTTCACCCAGAGGCCTCCGTGGAGGCCCATGGGGGTAACCATGGGACCCCTCTCTACAACAATGCCCAGTGTGGTAGGCACCATGAGGTGCCTGTGACAGGGTACAAGGTTTTCCGGAACCACTACTGTTTAAGTCTCGCCTTAGCCAGCGCATGCGCTGCCTGCGAAACATTTAGTAAGTGGGTTTTGAAAGTGCTACCCAAGGTTTTTGCTGGCCTCAAGCTTGAGGCTATGTGTGAGTGCATGCGCGCAGCCGCCATCAGTCTTTGCTCTGTCACGGGTCATTTAGTGCATCGCGATCCCTTTCACTTTCGCCGCCGCGCGCTCGCGCACAGCACTTGCGTGCTATTTTTTCATTATTTCCCGCTGCGTGGTACCTTCACCCATCTCTGCGCGCACCACTCGCGTGCGCCCGCGTGAGTCCCTGTCGGCTGATTGATTCATGTCACTTCCCCACCCAGCTCCCGTGGCTGCACATATCCCCACTGCCTTCAGTGAGATGACGTTATGGCCAGCACCGCCGGTACTGTTCTCTATTTTCACTCCCCGTTGCTCTATCTCTGCCCCCTGCCTTGTCTCCCCTTGTTCTCCTTCCATTACCCCTGTCTGTATTTCCATCCCTCTGCTGTTCAGCTCCTCTCTCTCTCATATCCCCACTTCCTTCAGTGAGATGACGTTATGGCCAGCACTGCCGGTACTGTTCTCTGTTTTCCCTCCCCGTTGCTCTATCTCTACCCCCTGCCTTGTCTCCCACGCCAAAGGCCTCGTTACTGGAGCATGAAAGCGGGACTGGACCGAGCCACCATTCTCCCGGCTGGCACCTCACCTGCGCCCCCCTCACTCGCGCCCCCCCAACACCCTCACTTGCGTCGCCCCCACAGGGCAATTTTTTTAAAAACAATAATTATCAATCCATACAGCCGGCGCCTCTGGCGCTATCCTCAGGCCAAAGATTATGCCCCCCATAACAAAAAAAAACATTAGCATAGCCAATAGGTCTTGCCTTTCGGACCTCATATGTTTTTAGCCATGAAACAGTTGATAATATTGCACAAAGGATATTGTGCTGCATAACTAAGTACTTATAAGGCCCCAAAAGCAAGACCTATTGGCTATGCCAATGCTTGTTTCAATGGAAGCCTGTAATGTCAGTCGGTACACGGTTGTCGGACTCATCGATCCCGAGTCGGTCGGAACCGATTCCGACAAGGAGTCATGTCAGAATGCTTTCCAACTGCCATCGTAATGAGGCCCTTAGTTGTGTAAAGCAGATGCTTTAGATTTAGAACGTTTGTGGCATTTCGTATTCATGCCTCAGTAATTTTCTTTTAACTTTGTACTCATTATCGGTATGATTTTTTCTAATTATTCTATTTGGTTATTATATGTAAATTCTAAAAGTTGTAATAAACATTGCATGTTAAAAATAAAGTTAATATACAACAGCTATGCTAGATTTTACTATTAAACAGGCAGCCACAAGTGCATAACTTGCAGACAACAGAGTCATGATTTGAATGGTAGCACGGGGCCCAAAAGTTGTTAGACTCCTCTAAACACATAATATTGCTATATTTGACTACTAACCAGGCAGTCACAATTGCAGTTACCTTACAGTTAAAAGAGATTTGATTTGAATGGTGCAGCAGGTGCAGTGGCACCAGGGCCAAAGCTCTAGAGACCCCATTAAACACCAAATATTGCTATATTTAACTACTAAATAAGTAGTCGCAAATGCAGTTATTATGAAGGCACTAGGGGCTTGATTTGAATGGTGCGGCAGGTGCAGTGGTACCGGGTCCACAATTTGTCAGAACACATAATATTGCTATTACATCAATTAATTCTCGGTAGAAGCGAGGCTGAAGAAGCAAGGGGAATAAGTCTGCAGCAGCATTGGGAGAGAAACATGGCGGCCGGCTGACGCGGGTCGTGGGAGCTCCGGACCAGCAGGAAGAGCCCATGGACGAGCAATTTCGTGATGTCGCCTTTCAATTTTAAGGTGCGAGAAATAATATAATGAATTCTACCTGCATTTCTGGCACTAAAAAACACCCTTGCATATTTTTTTCCTATTGCAATCCGGCGTGCCCCTGAGCGGTAAAGCGGCAGGCGGTAGGACCCTGGAAAATCCCGACTGCGGATGGGGGCGGAAGTGCTCGCTGAACCGAGCGTCGATCGGCGTTGTGTGGGAGAAGACGGCGGCGGACGCCGGGCAGGTCTGTGGCGGCGATCCAGAGCTGTAGTTGCCAGGTTTGATTTGTGGCCACTTCGAAGTAGAAGAGCAATACGGTCAGTGGCGGGGGAGACCCATGGGGGATGTGGGAATTGTGGCCCACCGGATACGTTGTGTCTGCGGCGTTCCACTATAGGCAATAGTCCGGAAAGCCGTGGTTTCTCTGTTACTGAGTTCCCTGTGAGATGCACTTTGCTTAGTTTGTTGATCCGTACAGGGATGGACGCTCTATTAAAAGGAGGATTAAAGGTACCCTGCGACGAAGGATTGCTTGGGGGTGAGAGAGACCAAAAGCTTAGGGAGAGGCAAGCTGGAGCGGTGGGTGCAGCGGGAGAGGAAGGGGGAGCGAAAAGGGATATATCAGAGAATTGGACCGGCCTATCGTCCATCAAGCCGCCTGATAATTTGATTAAATCCAACTCATTTGCTCAAAGAAACAGATATCAACTTCGCTCGCAGATAGAAAGCGAGTTGCAACCTGCTTTTTCTGGTGAGGTTGGCACAGTAATCCCGACTACTCCACGCCAGAGAAAAAAGAGGGAAAAAGGTAGTAAGACAGGAGAAAAAAAAAGACGTCAAGTTCCCGAAGGTCGTGCTCCTTTATTTAAGTCAACTCCCTCCTTAAAATCTTTCTTCAATATAATGGAGCAAGTAGCTACCTCCAAGAATAAAGTAACCCCCCCCTGCTGCATCCTCTAACACCTCGGGTGTACCCAATGTATCCTGTGCCCCCAGTACTTCTAATATTAATAATATTGGCTCCAAAGAGGCCGATAATTTGGATTTAGTGCATCCTCAAATACAGATGGAGAACAGATTTTCTTCACTGATGTCTGAACCTGATGTAATGGCCCAAATAATCCCTCCTGATGAATCTTCTGAAATTGTCTCTAAGCCTCAGACCTCCCAAAAATCTGCCGGCGTGCTGCCATCAAGTCCTCTAAATGAAATCAGCAGTGGATAGTGAGGGAGGTTCTGATGGTGGAAGCAGTCAGCTAGTGCAACTTTTCCACTCTCTTCGTGGGGATATATTGTCTAAATTTGAAATTTCGGAATCCAATCAGAAGGAGATAAACAAGAAATGTATAAGTCTGGAGCAGAAGATGGACGATATCAGTAATCGAACTAAGGCGCTGGAGACTGAGGTTGCCACCTTATCTCAAGTTACCCATAAACATTCTGAAGACTTAGTGGATCTAAAGGCTCAGAATAGACTGCTTCAAATGGATGTTGAGTGATTAGAGCTACACGCCAGAAGAAATAATCTTAAATTTCTGAATGTACCTGAAGGGGTGGAAAATGGCGACGTTAAGACTCTGATCTGTAAGCTCCTTAGAGAGGGAATATTAAAAGATATGCCCAAGATTGACCTCGAAAAGGAAATCCAGAGAGCACATATGGATCCCTTTAGGCAGCACCCCAATACGAAAGCCCCAAGGAAAATTCTGGTCAACTTTCAAACATTCGCAGTTAAGGAGCTGATATTGGGTCGTGCACTAATTGATAAATCCCTACAGATAGATACCACAAAATATCTCATTCGCTCAGACGTGGGCCGGGCAACGGCACAGAGGCAGTGGGAGCTAGGCTCTAGAATGCCAGATCTGAGAAGTGTGGGGGCGCAGGTGCAAATGAAGTTTCCAGCAGCCCTACGGGTCGTCTGGAGCAACAAAACATATAATTTTACATCCCCGCAGGAAGTAGACACTTTTCTGTCTGACATTAGGAAAACTCCCTACTAATGGGAAAAAAAGTAGGGAGAAAATTATTTATTTTCCTTTGAGAGAAAAAAAAAAAAAAAAAAAAAAAAAAGAAGACGTTACTATTTCCCTCTCTACACTCTCTCTTTTTAGCTGGTGTTTAGCTGGTGTACCTGAATTTCTTGAGTTCCTTCTATAATGTCAAAAAAATATATATATATATAATACAAAAAAAAAAAGGAGAGGGATGTAGTATAAGGAGGAAAACGAGGGAAAAAAACAAAGGAAAATAATACAGAGTAAAAGGGAAAGCGGTATGTCACTTCATGCCACTTTATTATGATCTTTTGATCTTATGGTCCATGGGTGTTTCTATCCTGAGCTAGGTTCATCGACTCCCAAAAGGCGACAGGATCGCCAAAGATCACAAGGGGGGGGTTTCTCAAGGGGGGAGGGGGGATGTAGAGGGGAAAGGGAGTAAAAAAGAAAAGTTTGTTCCTCATATAATTCTAGAAATGAGAAAAGGGGCTGAAATTCGAGTAAGTTTAGATTCAGAAGGGAAAACGGTTCACCCTATGAGAAACGCAGAAAAGGTAGGAAAACCACCTGATGAATAATATCTCCAATAGAATAAAAATTATTAGCTGGAACGTCAATGGTTTGAGAAATAGCAGGAAATTGGCTAGAGTTTGTGAATCCTTAAATAAATCAGATGCCCATATCTGTTTACTAGAAGAGACCCATTTGGAGGCATATGAATGTGAGGCAGCGTTCGGTAAGCGTAGGTGGATACAAGAGATCTGCTGCTCCAAACAGATAGGAAATACAAGGGGAGTGGCAATTATAATTCGATCCAATAAGGGGATTCGAGTAGAAAATTTTGAGACTGATCGTTCAGGGAGATGGTTGCTTGCATCTCTTCTAGTCGAAAGCTCTCCATTAACATGCGCAGTATACTATGGGCCCAATCAGGACATGCCCGGAGCGCTATCATGCTTAAAAACTAGTCTCTCAGCTTTGACAACACCAGTTGTATTGGGAGGAGACTTTAATCTGGTTTTAAATGAAAATCTAGATCGTACATCTAGGGCTAAATATATTCCCCCCCGTAAGTCGTCAGTAGAGCTGAAAAATATTATTAAAGACTTCAACCTCATAGATATCTGGAGGGTAAAAAACGGCAACAGGAGGGATTTTTCCTTCTATAGTCGTAAGTATAGACATCACTCGAGGATTGATTACTTCCTGCTGGACCAAGCCCTCTACTCTAAAGTAGATTCCATAGCATATATTCCAGCAATACTTTCTGACCACTCCATGGTGGAATTGACCATAAATTTGAAGACAGAAAATCAGCAGAGGAGGTGGACATTAGATAGGTCTATATTATTGCAGGAGGAGGTCATAAGTAATTTAAAATCAGGTATAGAGGAATACCTTAAGTTCAACTCTGGGACAGCAAATGATCAGACCACATGGGAGGCATTTAAGGCCTATATTAGAGGGACTTTAAGTGCATGGATGATCAGGAGGAATAAGGTCAGGAGGCAGACCGAAAAGGAGAGTCTTGTTAAGATCAAGCAAAAAGAAGAGCAATTACAGCAGGCCTCTGCAGATTCTCAAAATAATATAATATACATCCAAAGTGAATAAGACGGTCTGCGTGCAGAATCTCAAGCAAGTCTCGATAAAATTCTAAAAGACAGGTGGGACTCAAGTAAGCTTCAGAATTTCTCCTATGGGGCAAAATGTGGCCGACTTCTCGCCTGGAAGGCCAGAACGAATAGAGTCTGAAACCAGATTAAATGTATTCGTCTTCAAAATATAGGCGTAATCACACATGATGACGCCCTTATCCGGGAGGAAGCTAGATCATTCATGCAAAACTTGTATAAAGAAGATATATGTCCTCCTACCCGGAATATAGAACATTGGCTAAACCAGATAGAGATCCCACAGCTAACGGAAACTGATTGTACCTTCTTGGCCTCAGGTATCAGGGAAGAAGAAGTTCTCGCCCAGATAAAAAAAATGGCCAGAGGTAAGGCAGCCGGCCCAGACGGGCTCCCAATTGAAATATATCAGATACAATCAGGGGAAGCTGTCTCTGCCTTGACGATTTTATTTAATAGAATATACTTACTGGGTGATACCATTCCAGATTCTTGGTCTGAAGCTACAGTAGCCCTGATCCTGAAGCCCAATAAAGACCCCCTAAAAATCGAGTCGTATAGACCTATTTCATTGTTGAACACCGACTATAAAATCTTTGCAGGGGTCTTGGCAGCAAGGTTGGCTAAAGTCATTAAAACAATTGTGCATCAGGATCAAAAGGGTTTCATTCCGGATAGACAGCTAAATGAGTTAACCTATCAAGCTATTGCAGCAATAGATGTTGCAGTAGCTAAGAAGCTCCCGTTGACCCTTACGGCCATCGATGCCGCTAAGGCCTTCGACCAAGTATACTGGCCCTATTTGTGGCGGCTTTGTCCAGTTTTGGACTTCCTCTTAATTTTGTTTCAGCTGTCCGGTCCCTATATAAGAGTCCTCGAGCAAAAGTCTTGGTAAATGGAGTGCTTTCAGATTGGTTTATAATCTCATGCGGAACGAGGCAGGGGTGCCCTTTATCACCCCTGCTGTTTAATCTTTATATCGAACCCTTTGTCTGTCTGCTTAGGGCTGATCCTGTGATCTACCCCTTTAGAATTGCAGACCTAGAATTAAAATTTGCTTTGTACGCCTATGATCTTCTCATGTTCTCCTCCAATCCAGTTGAGGCAATCCCAAGATTGTTTGAGCAAGCAGAATTGTTTGGAGCAATCTCGGGATATAAGGTAAACAAAGAAAAAACCGAGATTATGCACTGGAACCAAGCAGGAGGGACAACTGAAGCTAAGATACATATGAGGTATCTGGGTATAATTTTGTCCCAAAATATCTCGGAAATAGCCAAAATAAATTTGATGAGAAGTCATAAGGATATCTGTGGCTTACTACAAAGATGGTCTGGCCTTTCTCTGAGTATTTTCGGCAGAGTAAACTTAGTTAAAATGATTATTCTGCCGAAGATTACATTTCTGTTCAATTCCATCCCATTGACGTTCCCAGCATCCGACATCGCCAAAATACAGGGGAAAATAGGTTCCTTTATCTGGAACGCTAAGATATCAAGGATCTCCTGGAAAAAATTAAGGAGAAGCATTAAAACGGGAGGGTTAACTCTACCGGATATATACGTCTACTGTCACTCATTTCACTTGAAAAATTTCAGATTGCTAGCCGGAAAGATAGATGCCTCCTCTCAAGGTCTTCTGTTTCAAGCCTTACTACACGATATACCTAAGGGGCAAGAATATTTTTCATTCAAGTATGGTGACCCAAGGTTTTTTAAGAGGGTGAGACTAAAGATTCTGGAAACTGCTCTCAAGAACTGGGTGTATGTTAGAAAAAGCTTAAAAATCCCATATTATGCACCTCAAGCTGCGATTTGGGATTCCCCAGGTACACCAGAATGTCTTAATGACCAACTATCTCGTCCCCTTAAAATGGCTGGCCTGTTTTACTGGCAGGATTTGCAAAAAGACTCGCAGCTGTTGAACTGGGAGTCGCTATCCCGCCTGACAGGTGGAACTTTATCTAGGTATAAGTACTATCAGTTGGCAGGATGGTGGGCAACCAAATCTTGAGATTTTGATTCACTGAACCCTAAGTTTGATTATGTATTAAGAAGGGGTAGGTGAAAGCAGGAGGTTTCTTTCTGGTATTCGGCCATTTTAAAGGTAGAAGTTATAACAGAATCTGAACTTCATACACTCTGGGGCAATGTTATCAGCGCGGATTCTAATAACCTCATGGAATTATGGGGGGACTCTTTTACCATGTTACATGCGGTGGTTAAATCTGCTCCTCTTAAAAGAAATCATCTATATACCACATATAGAGTATATATGTCCCCAAAAAAGTTAACAAAGATTACAGGCCTATATCATTATTGCCCAAGATGCAAACTTCCTGCGGCTGATGATCGTCATATGTTTATAGACTGTCCTGAAATAGCAGGTTATTGGGTTAAGGTGCAAGATTTCTTAGCCGAGGTATTACATAAACAGATTGAAATTACCCCAGGATTGATTATGTTTGAATTACATACAGATTACCATCTTAATGAACTGGTATCTAAATTTATCTTTTATGTGATCATCCTGGCAAGACGAGAGATATGTAGAGCCTGGAAGAATATAAATGCCCCAACTTTTATAGAGTGTCTGAAATATATAATCTACACTAGTGAATCCGATATGGCGTGTGACAGTAATAGTTACGGGAAAGTCTGGGCAGCCTTGGTTGTATGGCGGAACAGATAAAGAATATTCCAATGATTTCACCTGGGCACTGCTTGTCTGGTCCCTTCAAAATGACGCTGGGCCATCTAGTAGCGCGAAAAGAAGTGGACATCGGAAGCGGGGATTGCTTGAGGGTTTGAGCCTTTCTCTTTCCGCATCGGTCTTAAATATCAGGGCTGGGATAGGATGACCGATGAGGAGGGGTTATGGCCTCCCATCAGGAATGCCCTTTCTTCTTTGGTATATGAGGATTATTAAAAAAAAATAAAAAAAAATACATCAATTAATTCTATTCTTTCAATTCATTCTTCAAAATGTTGCTATTACTTACCCGTACTATTCTACAAGTAACAGCACACTATATTGCATTTGTTTTATATAAACAAGTCATAACACTAACAGACTTTCTGTTACTTGTATTGTACAACTACTCATCATCATCAGTCTTTATTCGATTTTGAAAGAAAATAAAAGACAAAGACATAGAACAAGACGTTACATCTGGTGCCCAATACAATTATTAAAATCCATCAATAAATACTTAAAAAGAGCATTGAACAAGTCGAAAAGACTACAGAAATAAAATCTACATAGTTAAGAATAAACTACATCTACTACAAAGTAAAAGAATATCAATTAAAAAAGAAAACCCACATCCCATTATTTATATGTTTTAATAAGAGTACTTCTGATGTTTACTTGGATGCTTTTTTCCTTAAGCTCCATGCCCACCCCAAAAATGTAGCTAATGCTATAGAGATAATTGGTAAAGTGCTTATGCGATTGATTGTTAGTGCAACAGCACTGCTCCTAGTGCCTAGAGTCTTGCACATTGGAGTCAACCAGACTCGTCTAGGGGTAGCAAATACAGGGCAAACAAACAGGAAATGGGCGGTTGATTCTGCTTGTAGCCCACAAGCGGGACATATTTCCTCGCATGCACTAGACCATCTTCCTGTGAGAGACCTAAGTGGTAAAGAACCAGCTCTGAACTGAAATTAAAGTTTCCTATCTCCAGGTTTGGTAACCAAGTCCCAGTACGGTTCTAGAGCAGGTATAGTTTTTACCTCCAGATAACAACCGGTCATCCCAGATGAATTTGCTCTGCTCCATACGTGATATGCAACTCGTTCCCAGTATATCATTTTCAAGGATTTCTTTGAAGGGAACAGAGCAACCGCTGGGTCACTCCACAGCCCCTCCATACCCAGGTCAATCAAGGTCTCATGGAGGTTTCTCAACCATCCGATCTTATGGAACACATCTAATTATATAACATCCATGAGACCTTTGGCGTAAAGGAAGAGCTCCGGAGTGGTCCAGAGCCTCTGCCAATATAAAACCGGACGCAGTTTAGCTATATCCATAATGACCTTCCTACCTAGTTCGTATCTTAAAGGTACCAAAGGGGTACTCTGGGGAAGACCAGTTATGCTACGAAAAAATGTATTTTCAACTACAGTTAAAGATGTCAGCTGGTCAAACCCCCATAGCTCTGCCCCATACAACGCAGAACTTAGGGCCTTGGCCTCATAGACTTGGAGCACTGGTTGTATTGGTTTAGTAAAAGATTTTTTATGCTCCCTAGTTAGGGCTCCCGATATTTGTCTGAATTTCAGGGCAGCCATCTCTATATGCTTACTCCATTTATTGTCTTTTGCTACGTGCATACCTAGATAAACAAAGTTATTAACCATTTCTAACGGTTGCCCGTTCATAAAAAACTTTTTCCCTCTATAGCTTGGATGTGGGTTAAAAGCCATGAGTTTCGTTTTAGCCACGTTCACCTCCAGACCATGACCAAGGCAAAAATCTTCAAACACTAGCAGAGCTCTTTGCAGGCCACTCGGTGTTTTTGATACGATAAGTGCATCATCCGCAAACATCAATATCGGAGTAATAACTCCGGCCAACTTTGGGGCATCTGTATTGACGCTAAGCATACATTCTACTATCCCGTTAATATATAATGAAAAGAGTGTGGGGGCCATTGTGCAACCTTGGCGCACACCACGCTCTACCGGGAACTCAGGAGTAACATCTCCAGGGCCTCCCCACTGTATTTTAGCAAAGTTAGTCTCATGTAGCCTCATTACCAGGGTCAAAGTTTCTGCAGGCAGCCCTAACTTTTCTAACACTGCCCACAACCGTGGCCGAGGCACAAGATCAAAGGCAGCTCTTAAGTCCACGAAAGCGGCATAGAGACTGCCTTTTCCCAAGGTAACTACCTTCCAATGAAGTTGAACAAAACGAAAAACCTGATCCACTGTACTAATTAACTTACGAAAGCCAGCTTGGAAAGGGGACAAGATCTTATTGTCTTCAGTCCACTCTAATATCTGGTTCAAGACCATATTCCCTATGACCTTCTGGATTGTATCTAACAGGCTAATTGGCCTGTAGTTACCTGGTAGTGCCTTGTCGCCCTTCTTAAACACTGGAATTATAACTGCACCCCCCCATGCTGTGGCCGAAGGTGCACCAGTCCCTAAATCGGGACTGGTGCACCTTCGGCCACAGCATTTGCCAATAGTGTGATATACTTGCTCCAACAGACTTTGTTGTGGAGAAAGACATCAGGTGGGACCCGTCTGGTCCCGGAGCTCGCCCACTAGCTACAGATCCCAAAGCCATTAAGGCATCTTCGCTACTAAAAGGACCTTGGGAATAGAAAACATAAGTTGTCTCCCAAGTGGGATTGGATTTAAAATTACATGCATATTGCGGTTTGAAATATTTTAACCATTCCTCTTGAGTAACATGGTTTGAGGGTCTATCAGGCAGACCTCCTCTATCCCACTTAATGATATTCCAAAATAATCTTGCATCCCTGGCATTGCTTGCTCCCTTCAAATCTAGCCAATAGAGCTCATCCCATTTCTTTTTAGCCTGCCCTACACATTTTTTGTATGTTTGTCTAGCCTTTCGGACGCGATCATTATATCCACTAGAAAGGGCTGCAGCCAAGTCAGCTCTGGCTCTGCGACAATCACCATCATACCATCGTAACCGCTTAGGTGGTGCCTTTTTGCCTTTTCTTACTGGTTTCAGAAAATGCCAACGTATTCCCTCGAAAAAGGTTTCATGAAATCCAGTGGCTAGTACACTACCTGCCTCAATGGCCATAGCATCCTCGAGTTCCAATGTAACTTTGGCTAACTCATTATCAATATTAGCAGTGGCCTTATCGTTAGTCTTAACCTCACGCCCCTTGAGCCTACGCATGTCATTAGAGGGGACAACTTCAGGTGGCTTAAATTCCGTCACCTCTTCTTCTATTTGACCACTCTTCCACCACCAGTGCGTTACACATATAGGATTATGATCGCTCTCGACTCTTAATTCGACCACCATATCTTTTACAAATTGCCATAACTTCATACTACAAAGCACATAATCAATCCTACTTTTATACCGACCATTATCAAATGTATTGGCCCCTGTCTTGTCACCCGGTGTCCTGCCGTTCAATGCCCTCAGTCCTCTCTCATAGCAGAGAGCATTGACTTGGACCACAGCCTCTGACCACCTTTTAATTGGTTCGAGGTCAAGTCCGGGTATACCCCAAAACTGATCTTCCTCAGGATCAAGACCCCAGTCAGAGTCTGGATCCAGAAGGGGTTCAAAAGTTACATTCAAATCCCCCGCGACGATCACTCCCCTCTCACTCGAGTGCTGGTCTATAAGGGAGTCCAAATTAGCCAGGACCCGTGACCTTGTCCCCTTGGTCCCCCTAAGATACAGATTATATATATCCAAATCGCCCAAGTGTCCCAGAGATAACCTGACTAGTTGAATGTCAGGAGACCCCGTTGATATCTCACTAGCCGTCGAAAATAAATCTTGTCGTGCCCAAGTTGTTAGGCCACCCATAGGGCGCCCTTTGGGTCCCTTTGTTGCTGGGACATGAAAATTCAAATATCCCAGCAAGAGCTGTGACTCACAGGACCAAGTCTCCTGAAAAAGGCAGACATCGAAATTACCAATAAATTCGACCCATTCGGGAGAATCCATTTTTACCTTCAGGCCAGCAACGTTCCAAGAGATCAATGTGCCCACCCCTGATCCTAACTTTTTAGCCTGATGGGTAATATTGGAGCTTGCTTCATATTGCCTCTGATTCTCCCTGTTCAGATTTAAATTTGGGACCCTTTGTAAATTAGACGTCCTGGGTGGTGCAGATTGGGCTACATCTGCTCCACCCATGAGCGCATCTCCATCTGCAGTGGCGTCCCTAGAAACTATTAAATTCAGCCCTTCTATCTCCGGTCAGTCCAGGTCATCTAGATTACACAAACCATTGTGATAGTCAGAGGGGACAATGATACGCCCAGAATTTGTTCCTCTCCCTACCCAGTCCTGTCTAATTCTTCCATCTGGCTTAGGGGCTAGATTATAAAAATAGCTTAAATCATGCACCCCAATCCCCGACCAGTCCCCGGGGAATGCACAATCACAGATAAAGCGCGCTATGCGCCTATCTTTAAAATTGACAATAATGGAATCACCCAAAACATCTTTTGGTCTAGCTCCAACCCAGCTGACCCTTCTAACGAATAAGATCTTCCCATTCATGTTGCTGGGAATTGGTCTGTTCTTGTTTAACCAGAATGTCACTTTATTTTTAAGTTCTTGATAGGATTCAGATTTGCCACCTTTTATCTTGGGGACACCAGTTAGTACAGCAACATAAGGAAGGGAGTCTGGAGGAAGATGGATATGGGCCATGGAAGATTTAATGGATTTATCATGGTTCTCTCCATTTACGTCTTCTCTCACTCCCTTGTTACCCCCAGATTCATTTCTTCTTTGGCCTGCCCCTGGATTGATTTGGTTGGCTTTAGCTAAAACCTTTTGTGGATCAGTTCCTAAAATAACCTTAGTTATCAAACCAGGATCAACAGTGGGAATAGGTGCAGGAATCGTGGATGTGTCAGAAGGCGTAGAGTTAGATTTTGCTCTGTCTTTTGTTGCTAATTTTATAACATTTTTTAATGAGCAAAATTTATCAAGGATGGTTTGTTCTAGGCGTTCAATTCTTTCATTAACCAGTTTTACCCTTTCTAAGAGGGGGAGTATTAATGTTCGCACCATCTGTTCAATCTGGGGGATCATTTCTCCTAATTGTGATTGATCAGAAAGACATTTATTTGCCTCGTCCAGAACCAGACGATCATCAGCTAGTGAAACACCAGGCACTTTGAATAGAATGTTCAAAACTTTAGGTATTTTCGACTGCCTCCCATTTTGGGTATCCCCTCCTCTTTTCCTCTTCGGGTTAGTAGATCTTTTTACTTTTTTACTAGCCCTTGTCTGGGGATAGGCTGCTTCGGATCTTAAAGAACCCTCGATTTCTGAGGCAGCCTCACCAAAGGCCTCCATGTTCTTCATACTATCCTGTAAAATAATAGGGCTAGCCTCAACAACCCCATGCGGGAACGGATCACTGATACCATGCCCTACTGGCCTGATAGGGGATTTTACTACTGCTAATGATCCAATAGATGAACGTTTGACATACAATAGCTCGGTGGAAAGGCGCCGCTCAGTTATAGCAATTTCATGTTCTAGGACCGAAACAGCCCTAGTTATAAACTGGTCTAAGGTACCGGTTACTGTCCCACCCACCCCTGTACGCTTCCCTTTCCCTGCCATTTAGTATAATACACACCAATATACTTGCCAAGAGATCATAAACTACAATGGGTTAGCATTGACTCATTAGCATGAAACGTCTTACTGTACATTTAGAGATTAGGGGGGTGGCCCAGCCCGGCCTCCCTCAGCCCCTGACGTCCACAGACGGCCCGCCCTTTGCCCGGGCTCAGCCCGGCGCGTCCCGCACGCGTCCTCGTGAGACGAAGGCCCAGGCGTAGCTTTATGCGCCGCCTGGCGCGTAGTGTTCAGGGCGTCCTGCCCCGAGGGATCTTGGGGCCTGTAGTTCAAAGACCTGGCGAAGCCAAGCCCGGCCCGTCAGTTTCCCCAGTCGTCGTAGCCAGGTGATGGGCGGAGCAAAGCCCAGCCGCGGAAAGGGGCAGGAAAACAGCAGAGACCCTCCACGGAGCAAAGCCCGATGTAAAATAAACACCAACAGCAAGGGGGTCTGCCCCAGACGAGGCATTATGCGCCGCCTGGCGCGTAGTGTTCAGGGCGTCCTGCCCCGAGGGATCTCGGGGCCTGTAGTTCAAAGACCTGGCGAAGCCAAGCCCGGCCCGTCAGTTTCCCCAGTCGTCGTAGCCAGGTGATGGGCGGAGCAAAGCCCAGCCGCGGAAAGGAGCAGGAAAACAGCAGAGACCCTCCACGGAGCAAAGCCCGATGTAAAATAAACACCAACAGCAAGGGGGTCTGCCACAGACGAGGCTTTATGCGCCGCCTGGTGCGTGGTGTTCAGGGCGTCCTGCCTCGAGGGATCTTGGGGCCTGTAGTTCAAAGACCTGGTGAAGCCAAGCCCGGCCCGTCAGTTTCCCCAGTCGTCGTAGCCAGGTGATGGGCGGAGCAAAGCCCAGCCGCGGAAAGGGGCAGGAAAACAGCAGAGACCCTCCACGGAGCAAAGCCCGATGTAAAATAAACACCAACAGCAAGGGGGTCTGCCCCAGACGAGGCTTTATGCGCCGCCTGGCGCGTGGTGTTCAGGGCGTCCTGCCTCGAGGGATCTTGGGGCCTGTAGTTCAAAGACCTGGTGAAGCCAAGCCCGGCCCGTCAGTTTCCCCAGTCGTCGTAGCCAGGTGATGGGCGGAGCAAAGCCCAGCCGTGGAAAGGAGCAGGAAAACAGCGGAGACCCAACCACGGAGCAAAGCCCGATGTAAAATAAACACCAACTACTCAACAAGCTACAACTTACAACAAAAAACAGCTTATTATTAATCACATAGGTGAAACCAAATCCACTTACCAATACATGTCTAGCGTGCTTGCAAAAGACAAAGAGCAGTAACAGCACAGAATCCTGGAAAGCCGTGAAAGAGATAATTAAAGAAAGTGCGACGTTCATTGCTTCAAAGAAATCTCATTCAAGAACCAATAGAGGTTGTAGAGCTCCAACCCTTTGCTACAGAAACAATTTGGATAATATATTCTTCAAAGACTATCCGGTTATGCAACCAAAGAGTTATTTTGGCTGCTTGTTTTTTATGGTACCTTACTGAGAGTAAATACTATAAAAGACCATAGAAGAATTTTCTCCCAGAACTTTGTTGCCTAAAAATAGAAACATTATATAAGTTGATAATAACAAACAGATCCATATGCATAGACTGGAATGATTTATGGTGTTGTGGTAAACGTGTCCATGTGTTGGGTGAACTATACTTTGTATTTTGAACAGCAATCTGAATGCTGCTAAAGAACAGTCAATCATTGAGACTAAAGCAGAACCTAAAAGCAAATCAGTGAACGTAGTAAGAACTGAAGAAAGGCTCATTCCAGAGCACCACCAATCAAGGCTATTATACCAGGTATCATCCCCGCCCCCTTTCCCCTCGTTGGATACCTGCACTAATGCTTGCTTAAGCATTGTTAAGCATTGGTCAGATCCACGTCACTCCTGCAACTTTTGGTGTTCTTGGCGGAATAATCAGGTTAGTCATTGACACATTTACAACTACAATTCATTACACAAATCATTAATACTTAAGTAGCAGATCCACCCTCACTCAGAAAAGTTGTCACAAAGAAAGCAAGGAGTGCAGTTTCAACACGGTATCTGATTGAGCCACATCAAGGAATTGTTTATTTTTAACAAAAGTGTTAACAGACAAAAGACTTCCTTGTTCCACAATTTTAGCAGGAAAAGGAAGGTTTTTGACAAGGGTGTTGCTGTGGGAAGAGGGTCAACAGAAAGTTTTCTTTGGTAAAGACAGTGCTTAATTTGAGCCTGTGGTTTCTGGTGCTCACTTATGACAGTCTGCCACATTGTGGCGCCGTTTGTTTAATTTAGAGACGAGCACAACAGTTGTTTATTAATTCAATGCACATTAAAATGACTAAAACCTGCCACTCAAGCCGTTCTTATAGCTTTGGGTCCTTGAATAGTCTGAATTGTCACATCTGTAGGTGTGATGGTTAATAGTTGTGTTCCTACTGTCATTGGCAGTGCTGGCAGGGGCAGTGGGTGGTCCAAGTGGCAATGGCCCCCTGACCAGGGCGCTGACACTCATTTATTTTTACAAATTAAGCACTGGGTATAGGGCTCACTAAGACTTGTTTCCAGAGCACCCAGGACAATGCAGCAAGCATACAACATACTGCAAAGGTAAAGGAGGGCCAGCATGTGTCTATAGCCATGAGCAATGTGGTTGAAAGGAGTGAAGAGTGGACCGAGCTTTAGTACAGGTAAAAGAAGAGTTTCCTTGGACAAAGAAGAAAATTTAGAGAGGAAGGTGATCTCAGCAGCTTCAAATAACCTAAGAGCGAGAGCCTCTAAAAGGAGAAGTATGAGATGGGAATGTAGATTTCAGAATTCCTTTACTAAATCCTGTGATGCAATAAGCTGTATGGGGTGCTGAACTTTGCTGGGTCCAACATGAGGTGGCTATTGATCAGAAGATTCTAGAACATTAGCAGAGTGGTCTTATCCTGTTGAAAGCAGCCAGGCTGTTGTTGATACCTGCCTATATTGTAAAACATATTATTCAGGCATGTGGCTGGCATCTTTATTGCAGCTGAAGTGGTACCCATGGCAGCCTTGCTACGCCAATGATAAGCAACAATATTCTCAGCTTGGGAAATTAAATAGCATGCGTTTCTTAAGTGAATGTATGCATTTCCAGTGTCTATTTGTGACATATTCCTGAGGCAATGCATTTTGTAACTGTGCAGTGCCATGGAGTGTCTTTTATTAGCCTATTGACAATATATTTCTTGGATTTGGACGTGAAGTGGACAATATGGTTAATAAACCTATAATCTATAGCAGGGCAAAAAAAAAATAAACAATAATAAAACCCGGGTTTATTACAGTTTTATTTTGTTTCCTGGAGTTTTGGGGGCGGGCCATCAGAGACGTTTTAATACATGGGTAAAGTGGGCTCTGGCCCAGGGCCCCAGCTTTTCAGGGGGCCCCCTGACAGAGTCAGCTCCTTCTCCGGAGTTTTGCCCCAATGACCTTGAATATTTCTTAAACAGATTGTTTTAAATACTGTTTGTTTTCCTTTAATTTATTTTCTATGTACCTGATGTGTGAGAGTCTAGTACAGCCACTTTGCAGAGAAATGTGTGTTCATGTTTCATGCATAAAAAAAGTTTCTTTTAGATCAAAACAAGGCCTAACATATAAGAAATGGGAAGGTGTCACAGAGATTATTTGCAGTAATATTGGTGAGCTGCTGCTGTTTTACAATATTGAAAACACACATAACTATCCCTGAATATTAGATGTAAACACATTTAGGGCCTTATTTATGAGAAGTGATGCATCGCTGTGTGAAAACAGGGATGCGTCACTTCTTAGTGCGCCCTCCTTGCTAATGGCTGGATGCGTGATATTTACTTTATGACGCATCATGTCGCAAGGAGTTACAGATATGTCAGTATTTCTGACGTATCTGTAGGTGCAAAAGTGATGCATTGCTGGGGTGTGTCTGAAAATAGACGCAACTCCAGCAATGTGTCCTTTCACATGGGGCAAGCCTCATGTGAAAGGGCCTGCATCAGTCTTATGCCTGCTGTGAGGCAGGTGTAAGATATTGACGCAATGGCGTCCTAGAAGTGGTGCACTGAGTTCTCATAGATTTCAATGCGCCACTCATACAAGGCTTTATGCGGGGGAACACACACCCTGCATACTTTATTCCTGGCTCAGGTATGATGTGGTGCAGGGGTTTACAAAGTGACGCATCTGCCTAGATGCGTCACTTTGTAAATAGGGCGCAACATGGCACATTTTTTACGCCGCCGTGCGTCACAAAAAGTGACGCACTGGCGGCATAAAAGTGAAGCAAGGCCTCATGAATAAGCCCCTTAGAATTTGGATGAGTGTTCCTTTGAACTGTCAGGGACCTAATGAAATGAAATAGCGTATTTAATAAAACGCGCAGCTACTCAGACTAGAGTGTCCTGGCACGTGACAGCAGGAGGAAAGCGTGCGTAACAGACCCATCAGTTATTAAAAAGTCAGGTTTTTATGTTCTTCCTGAAAGAGAGTAGGTCTGTGGTTAGTCTCAGAGACTCAGGGAGTCTATTCCACAATTTTGCGCCTAGAAAGCCAAGGGATCTGCCTCCAGTGCGGGCACGGCATATTTTAGGCACGATGGCCAGGTTGGCATTGGAAGGCCTTAGGGGTCTAGATGTTGTGTGGCGAATAACGCGCTTATTTAGGTAGCCGGTTCCTAAGCCATGGAGAGCTTTAAAGAATATGGTCATCACTTTGAAGTCGATCCGTTCTATTATGCGGAGCTAGTGTAGAGACATAAGAAAAGGGGTCATACTAGATCTGGGTTTAGGTCTCAGGATGGCTCTGGCCGCCGCGTTTTGTACCATTTTTAGGCGCTGGATAAGGGATTTGGGAAGACCGAGGTACAAGCTGTTGACAGTCAAGCTTTGATGTCACCAGAGCCTGCACCACAATCTTTCTACTATCAAGTGGTAACAGTGGCAGGACATTTTCTTAGCATCCGAAGTATGCCAAAGCAAGCGCCAGTCAGATTTTGGATTTGAAAGTGTCTTGTCTATGACAATTCCTAAGTTTTTGACTTTCTCTTTCTCCGCGGGCCGGGGCGGCAGATCTTTTGGCCACCAAGAGCTCCCGTCAGGCGTTTCTGGATTACCAAAGAAAACAACTTCAGTTTTGTCAGGATTTCACTTCAGCTGATTGATCTTAAGCCAGTTAAAAACTTTTGTGAGGCATGACCTAACCCAGAGCTTTCCAAACTCTGTGTCGGGACACAGTAGTGTGTCACCTGCCATGTGGGGGTGTGTCGCGGGATGATGCATAGCTGCCAGGGTTTCAGATTGCCATCATAGTTCCCTCTACAATCAGCGCGCACAACAAAGGATTCCACTACATTCAGTAAATACTTCACGGGAGCCTCTGAAGTGCGGCTGATGGTGATGCTGCTGCTCTTCCAAATGCATTTCTAAAGACGTGTTTTTCATCTTTAGAAATGGTAATGGGGGACGTTTAAATACCTACAGGGCTGTCATTAAACAGCAGGAGACAATTCCCAGAGCTTTCTCTGCAGCCCGAGTCCCGTTTGCCAAGTCCACAGACCTCTGGCTCCTCCACCTTTTGTTTTCTCCTTCTCTGTCTGGCTGTGGCGTCACACGTGCTTGTCTGAGGCCTTACCAGTCAGTATGCTGGTTGGTCTAATTTCAGCAGCCTCTGCTATTTTTGCTGGCCATTCACCTCTGCAGTACTTGTTAAACTTTTCTGTACTAGACTTTTGGTTCTCGTTTATAAAACGCAAATAAAATATTCGGAAACAAAAAAGAGTAAGAAGCACAGCTAGAAGTCTGTGCTGATCTTGGAGGCTGGTGCTTTTTACCTGAAATGTTAGCTTTAGAAAAAAGAAGACTAAAAGGGTAACCTGATTTAGTCCTTACTAGACTGTACCTCACCTGTAACATCTGTACTTTGAGAATCCCCCCCGAACCCCCTTAGGTGGTTCGGGCTAGCTCGCTACTCTCGCTACACTGCTTTACCATGTCGCGAAATGATGCATGTCTAGAAAGTGTGTCACCAACATGAAAAGTTTGGAAAGCTGTGACCTAACCATTGCCCCGTCAAAGTCGGTTCCCTTTTCACATGTAAAAATCAGCTGTGTGTCATCATCATAAGAAACAATTTTGGCGCCCTCTTCCTCTACCAGAAATGCAAGGGGGGATAGATAGATATTAAAAAGGGTAGGACTGAGAATGGAGCCCTGAGGGACACCTACATTATTGGCCGGAACAGGGGATGAGAAAGGGGGGAGCCAAATGTCCTGAGTTCTATTTGCCAGGAAGGATGACATTCATGTTAAGGCGGTCCCCCCCAGGTCGATGTTAGCAAGTCTCTCCAGGAGCCTCTCATGTGGGACCGTATCGAAGACCCCCGAAGGATCGAGCAGTATCAGAACAACCTTGCCTCCCTGGTCCAGCTTACCCTTGAGAAATTCAGTCACTTCCAGCAGAGCGGACTCCGCACTGTAGTTAGCCCTAAAACCGGATTGGGAATCATGAAGGAGCTTCCCATCTTCAATCTGTTTTTGGAGGGCCTTGTTTACATGCTTCTCTAATACTTTGGAGAGGGACGGAAGAAGGGAGATTGGCCTGTAGTTGGCAGGGTCCTTCAATTTGGCATTAGCCTTTTTTATCAGTGGAAGAGCCTTAGCATTCTTCCATAATTTCGGCATGTTGCCCGAGGAGAGGCAAGCATTAAAGAGCTGGTTTACCGTGGGGTTTATGGTGGGAGCTAATAGGTTCAGGATATTCGCTGGACATGGGTCGGTAGGAGAGCCAGACTTAATGCTTTGGAGAAGGGTCAGTGACTCTTCAATCTGAAACTCAGGGAAAGCTAGTAAAGATGGTGGATCCAAGAGGTAAAATTTGCTATTAGAACTAAGGTAGAAGGTCAGTAATTTCTCTGAGATGCTAGTAAAGCTTGTTGGATCACGGATATCTTTTTGTGGAAGAATTGAGCTATTTGCTTAGACCATTGTTCTCTGCATGGCCCTTCCTTTGTGCCGGCTTTCGGGCGGTAAAGGATTTAACTATGCTAAAGATGTCCTTACTCTTATTTTGGGCAATTTCTATCTTGGTTTGAAAGAAGTTTTTCTTGACTGCCTTCACGAGAATGTAACTTAGCTTTTAAGGTGTCTTTATAAACCTTCCTGTCCTCAGGTAGATAGGATTTACGCCATTTCCATTCCATTTTTCTACAATTTCTTTTGCTAGATCTGAGGGAATCGTTAAACCATGGAGATGGTGGGGCCGACCTCATTGAGGAGTGGGAAATAGCCGGTATCGCTGCACCAATGTTGGTTCGGAACCATGATTATATTGAGAGGGCGTCCGAGTTGGGGCAGCCAGACAGCTCCGATGAGGAACGACCCAGGGCGTCTGCCAACATCGGGATGGATATTTTATGGGACGTCCTGTAATTAGGGACTCTCTGCCCTACGTTAGCCCGAGGGGCTATGGCAGAGTTAGGAATGACAAATTATAATAGGAGGTGGTCAGACCAGGTAATGGGAAGAGGTAGGCTTACTGATATGTCAAAGTTGTGAAAGATTTGGTCTAGGGTATATCCCTTCTCATGGCTGGCCGAAGAAATAGATGGAAACATGTTGCAGGCCTGCAGCGTCTCCAACAAGGAAATTGTTTGAGGGTCTTTTCCATTATCCATATGTATATTGAAATCTCCTAGAATATGGCAGTTGTTGTATTTTAATGCCAGGAAGGTGGTGGCAGTATTAAGCGTAGTAATACAATTTCCAATTGCACTAGGAGGTCTGTAAATCAGAAAAACAGCTATGGGGGAATAAACGGAAGCCTAAGGACTCTGCGCCTTCGATGTTTTCCATCGGGATGGAAGAGCAGTCTAGTTTTTTATTGTAAATTATGGCGACACTGCCCCCCTTCCCACTCGGTCAGTCCCTCCTAAGGATTTTATAACCCGTAGGGATGGCCAAGGCGATAGTAGAGTTGGAGGTTTCAGACAGCCGGGTCTCAGTGAGAAATAAAAGATCAGGCTGTTTGTCTAAAAGTAGGTCATAAATGTGTGGTTCATGCTTTGGCATATAGCGACAATTTAAAAGGGTTGCCTTTAAGTCCTCTGTTTTCTACTGTTTTTACACTTATTGTTCGGTGGGAGGATCTTGGGTGCAAGTTTCCTGGGCTGGAGGAGAGACCAGTTGCACTTATTGCATCGAAAGTCTACCTCCAAGCTCGGATCAGCCGCTGTACACTGACATAATGGTAGCACCCTAAGGCTAAGCAGATTTTCCCTATTGTAATATAGTGGAAGAAACTCACCGGAGGGGAACTGGGCAGCATGGCTGGCGACGGACGACTCCGGGCGCAGATGGGCTTGCCTTTGGCGCACCAGCAGCACGTGTCCACTGCGCACGTCCGTTTGCATCAAGAATATATAGGCTAATGGCTATGATGCAAACTGGATCGCTAACGCAGCTGAGGAAGTGGAAACTATGTGGGCGGGAGTGAGGAGCCCGATAGTAGCCTCAGCCCTTCCCACAATAGGCATATCAGCCGCGGCGGACCAGGACTGTAGGAAAAGCAAGATGCGAATCGGAGCAGCTAAGGAGGTGTAGGCAAGAAGAATCAAGTAAAGTGCAAGTGCATGTAGGTAGGAGAAATTGTTAAAAAGCACAGAGTAATTTAGCCACACATATACAATTTAAAAATTATTAAAAACCTAGTAGCAGGGCAGGAAACCCTAAATCCTACCGCAGTCAGCTGCGCACGTCTGTTTGCATCGGGAATACATAGGCTAATGCCTATGATGCAAACTGGATCGCTAACGAAGCTGAGGAAGTGGAAACTGAGTGGGAAACAGTGGCTCAAATTGGATCATAAATTCAAAGTTGTTCTGAACAGGGGGCCCCCAAAATTTGTTTGGCCCAGGGCCCTCAAAAGCCTTAAGATGTCCCTGCAGGCCATGGGGATAACAGGCACCCACTAGGAGTCGTAGACACTGTTATCAGTGCGCATGATGGTTTGGCCGGCGGTCTCAGGCCGGCCAAATTGTCATGCGCACTGAAGCTCTCTACAACCCAGCTGCATTGCTGGGTTGGAGACAGCAAAGCACATGTTCCAGTCTCCCTGGTAGTGTAAGTCATCGACGTATTGAAGTATGAGAGCAGCTTCAGCATGTGCCACAGGGGAGTCTGGGAGCCTCTGCCTGCAGTGGAGCCACGAAATGGAATGAAATAAGGTATTCGTTTGAGCGCACATCTACTCAAGCTAGAGTGTCCTAGCGCATAGACAGCGGGGGAGAAAGAGTTAAAAAGAACCAGATAGTGATTAAAAAGCCACGTTTTTAGACTCTTCCTGTAGGAAAGTAAGTCTGTGTTTAACCTCAAGGCCTCCGGAAGGCTATTCCACAATTCAATGCCTAGGAAGCCAAAGGATCTGCCTCCAGTATGGGCCAGGTGTATCCTGAGCATGCTGGCTAGGCTGGCATTGGATGAACGCAAATGTCTAGAGGATGTGTAGTGATTAACCCGTTTGATTAGGTAGGTACAGAAGACGGTGATGTGGTGGGCTGCAGGCGGCAGGTATGTTCTTTTTTTTCTCTTTTTTGTTGTTTTTCGTTTCCCCCACCCCTCCTCACCCCTCTCTTCTCACACGGGCTGCTACTGATCTATAGGATGGTGACATCAGTCTAGATGAAAATGTCACCTTCTCTCCATGTAAAACACATTAAGCAAACAAACATTTTTTGTGTCAGAATAGGCCCTGCACAAATGAGAAGCAAAATGAACTTTTTGAAGAGAAAATGGGATAAACATGTTCAGATAATGCTGAAGAATACTTAGGAGCTGTTTTCAGTTTAAAGTCTAAGGGCCTAATTACGCGTTCAGTGGTCCATCAGACCTGTAGTGGTGGTGCGGCCACTGCTGCACCAGTGGTCCAACCGCCATATTAAGGACTTGGCGGTCAGACCTCCACAGTACCTCCTCAACCGCCGGGATCATGGATCCCGTGGCTGTGGCACAGCGGTCTGAGGCTGCAATATGCTGGAGGAGCCGATGTGGCACCACCGAGCATATTACAAGTTGCCTCACCACAACCTTATCCATGGAGGTGATCCCCCATAGAAAGGGTGGTGGTTAGGCAACTCAGAGGGCCCTTACAGGCCCCCTGTCACCTCTGTGCAGAGGGGTGCAAACAGGGGGGCACATAGTGTGTCCTCCTGTATGTTAGCATGCCTAGTTCCTGCATGTGAAGAAATCACGACAGGGTGCATCTGTTCCCCACAGGAACCTGCTTCGGTGCTCCCACTGCACTGCTTTTCTAAGGCTCTTTAAGCTCGTAATCCGGCAGGCGGTCTGACTAAGGGTTTGGCGGTCTTGAAGCGTGGCGCTGGCATGGCTGCCTGCTGCAATACCGCCAAACTCGTAATCAGGGCCAAAATCTAAACCAAAATCACAAATCATTTTTGATATAATAAATAAACATAATATTTTATTACATCAGTCTAAAAAGCAAATAAAACTCAATATTAAATAGGACTAAGATAATGAAATAATATATACATTATTTACATGAAAAATGTAAACTTCACCAACCAAGAAAGCTCAAAGGACAAACTAAATCCATCACATAAAATAAATACAACACATAACACATACATTTCCAAATAACAATCACATAATAGTTACACAAATAATAAATATAACATTTCCCACCCCAAACAATAAAATAAATATGACTTACTGTTCAGTAGCTGCAGATATGCTTCTGTATCCATGTAGTCAAAAATAATAATACACCAAAAACAGAAAAAATATTTTCCAAAAAGCCAAAAAATAGCAAAAATAAAGCAAATCCAATAGACATCCCTCAAAGCAATTAAAAAGTATGTCCGAACCATTAAAAACCCCAAAAAGTGTTGACAAAAAGAATCGCTAACAGAATCCTGAAAAAAAGGAAATGAAAACTAAACAAAAAATATTGGTTAATTATAAACCAAAAGTGATTTCCTTAAAAAAAACGGTAGCTCCTAATGCCCATATTACATGTTCCTCGACATAAACTTGCAAATTAACCAAGAAAACCCCCCCACAAAACAGATTATTCTGAAAAATACATATAACTTACATGTAATAATCATAAAATACAATTCTAAAACTGTGTACCAAAACCCCAAACTACACACTAGTAAAAACCAATTCTATTAATACAACTAAAGGGGTCATTACGATGTCGGGCGGAATCTCTTCCGCCCAACACCGCATCGGTCATGGTACCGACCGACACCCGATCGGCAGTCCCGACCGCCCCATTAGGATGCGACCGAATACTATTTGGTCGCATTCCTACAGTTTGCAATGGGAGCATGCATTCCAACCATAAACAGACCGGAATGCATGCTCCCATTGTAAAATAAGAGGTGCAGTTCATCCCTGCATGCCGTGGCAGGCACCTCAAGGTGCCTGCCACGAGGTGCGTGAATCAACAGGGGGACACCTAGGCCTCCAACCGGAGGTTGTGCACCCAAGTGGGCTATGCTGGGGGCCCCCAAAAATAAAGCAAATCCAATAGACATCCCTCAAAGCGATTAAAAAGTATGTCAGAACCATTAAAAACCCCAAAAAGTGTTGACAAGAAGAAACGCTCACAAAATCCTGAAAAAAATAAAATGAAAACTAAACAAAAAATATTGGTTAATTATAAACCAAAAGTGATTTCCTGAAAAAAACTGTAGCGCCTAATGCCCATATTATATGTTCCTCGACATAAACATAAACTTGCAAAGTAACCAAGAACTCCCCCCCCCCACAAAACAGATTATTCTGAAAAATACATATACCTTTCACGTAATAATCATAAAATACAGTTCTAAAACTGTGTACCAAAACCCTAAACTACACACTAGTAAAAACCAATTCTATTATTAAAACTAAGGGGGTCATTATGATGTCGGGCGGAATCTCTTCCGCCCAACACCGCATCGGTCATGGTACCGACCGACACCCGGTCGGCGGTCCCGATCACCCCATTAGGATGCGACCGAATACTATTTGGTCGCATTCCTACATTTTGCAATGGGAGCATGCATTCCAACCATAAACAGGCCGGAATGCAAGCTCCCATTGTAAAATAAGAGGTGCAGTTCATCCCTGCACCCCGTGGCAGGCACCTCAAGGTGCCTGCCACGGGGTGCGTGAATCAACAGGGGAACACCTAGGCCTCCAACCGGTGGTCGTGCACCCAAGTGGGCTCTGCTGGGGGCCCCCAAAGTCGAGTTGCGACAGCCTTTCAGTGTCAGTAAGGCCGGCATGGAAAGGCTGCCGAAACCCAACATTGTAACCTCAAAGACGGAATGCCCGCCTTTGAGAGTACAGGCCAGATTCCGACTGGTCGACGGGCTCCCCATCGGAAGCCAGCAGGAATGACCGGCAAGTTTACTTTACAACCGCCTCCATCGTAATGAGTTGGTCGTAAAGTAAACCGAACGGCCATTACGATGCAGAAGTAAAGGCTCCGACCAAGGGGCGGAGCCTTTTATGGCCGCATCGTAATCGGCCCCTAAATGTACAAAAAACCTACAAACAAGACTATAACTAACTTTAGACCTCCCCCCTACACCACCCCACACTCAAAATCTTTAATAAAAACGTACAAAATCACTTACCTGTTCCGATGAACAGTAGTACCTTACAGCAACCTCGATCCTGGAAAAGTAAAATAGACTACCAAATAGAAGGTAGTGGTAAAAAAACAATGGCTGCTAAATCAAACTAAAAAGACTATCTCCCCATAGAAATGAATAAGAAAAAAAGTAAAAATGTTGTAAAAAATATTAACAATTTTTCAAGTATAAATTAAGAAATAGTATAAAATGTCTACAATATTTTAATATATGCTAAAGTGTATGTTAAAATGTTGAAAATATGTACATAAAACAATTTAAGAATAATAATACAAATGGAAACTGGAAAAAAGTGGAAAATGTACAACATATAATATAATTCAAATATGGTTTACATTTTTTATGTAATGACATTTTTTATTTTTATTTATCTAGTTATAATTTTATTTTTAATTTGAAATATACATGTTTAAAAATGTACATTAAATTAACCTAGTAAACATAGATAAAATTTGAAAAATGTGTTACATGTCTTTATTCTATAAATTATGTAATTAATAATATTTATTATAAACATACAACTAATTACTTTTTATTATATTTCTAAACAGCAATACTAATTAAATAACACAACCAATTTCTTCTTACATACAAATACAATTTAAACAAAGGATTTCAAGCTAAACTCTCAAATTAAATAATCAAACTCCAACATAAACCATTTTTAAGAAAGTGTTGGACTCTAAAGGGGTGACATTCAGTATTCGCAATCCATTCTAAAACAATTTGGGGAAAGTGTTGGACACTAAAGGGGTAATGTTTATTATTCCAACTCCTAAACATACTAATTTGAGGAAAGTGTTGGACACTAAAGGAGTGACATTTACTATTCTCACTCCAATCTAAAACATTTTGTAGAAGTGCTGGATGCTAAAGGGGTGACATTTACTCTTCCCACTTCAATCTGTACCAATTTGGGGAAGGTGTTGGACACTAAAGAGGTCATATTTACTATTTTCACACGAAATTTAGGATATATAAAATAAACTAAAATGTACTTAAAAACACACTAACCAAAACTGCAAATGTATTTATATTGATATTTAAACATTAACATATTAAATAATATCTTAACACTATTAATAATATTTTTTTAAATATGTTTTACTATAATGCCTGTACTTTGAAACTATAAAATAAAAAATAAGATAATAACCCGAAATTAACAATCATAAAATTAAAAACATATAATTCCAACTTTGTTACTATAAATACAAAAATAATTATTTTTACAATGGCACTTTAATTTTCAAAAATGTAAAAATATTTAAATAATAATGATTCTTTTTTAAAAGAAAATTAAAAAGTTAAATTATTATTTGACAAATGTTAAAACTAATTTCATTTATTACATTTAATTTCTATATATTTTTGTATTTGTTATTTTAAGTATTTATTTGAATATTTAGAATAAAGTAATACTTTTTAACTGTATTATAATTAATATATATTTACTTAATTAAAATTTATTATTTAAAAACATATCATTGTAACAAAATGAATGTATCAATTGTACAATATTCATTCGCATAACATTAAGATAATTAACATTACATTTTCTTTAAAATATCCACTTTCAAAAAATCTCCACACTCTTATCCCCTAGAAAAACCCCATATTCCGCTGCAAATCAAATTTATAAATCCATTATTTGTATCCATTGATGCAACTAAAGAGACACATTTCAACAATTTCATAAGTAATAGGTTATCTTACGAAAAATACAAATTAAAAAAAGTATAAACATATAGAATAAATCCCTCTCCAATAAATTACATGCAAAATAACATTTACAAATCATTTTATAGAATGATATTTTCAAATCGATATTTTTTACAATGAAATTAAAAACACTGCTTAAAACAATACTTTTATCTTCAATAATTCTGTTGACAATATTTTTTACATCCCAAAAGTCTTGACAGTATATTTTTGTATCTGTTGGAAAGTGGTACTGGTTCCCTACTGTCCAGGTTCACAGTACCAGTGTTCTTTCCCTAAAACTGTACCACGATTGGCTGCTTCAGAACCCCCTGTAAGTCCCTAGTAAATGGTACCCTGGTGCCTAGGGCATGGGAACTGAAGAGGGTCCCAAGGGACCCCTCACCAGGCCCATGCTGACTGTCAATGCAGCCTGCATACCTTTGTGCAGACAAAAATGAAAAAAGTCAACATGGCACACTACCTGTGTGCCATGTCCAAGCAGAACTACCCAAGGTATAGGCATGTCACCGCTCTAGCAGGCCTTACAAGTCCTAAGGCAGGGTACACAATATCTCAGGTGTGGACATATCTGCATGAGCAGATATCCCCTACAATATCTAAGTCTATTCTTAAGTATTAAAAGTGCCAGTAAAGCCACAGAAAGTACATGCGCTGGAAACTCTACAACTCAAGTTCCCCAGCACCATGGTGCCTTCACTGAACACATGAGTGTTTGGTACCAAACCACTCCTCTCAATAAACCCACACAGATGCCAGTGTGGGATTTATTGAAACATGTACCAAGAGGGCACCTCAGAGGTGCCCCATGAACACCTACCAACCCTGGTGTGGTCTCTGACTGGCTTTAGGCAGCCTGCCATCACCAGACATGTTTCTGGACCCCTGGATTGAGAGCCTCTGCTCGCTGTGGCCAGAAACAAAGCACATCCTGGGTGGAGGTGTCACCCCTCCACCCGCAAGATGAGCACAGTGCTCAAGAGGGGAGCTTCAAAGGCCTGGCCGCCTTTGTAATGTGACCCCAGCCTCTGCTGCTAGCAGCGGATGGCAGCCCCTGGTTCAAACCCGCACCTTTGGTGGGAGAATCGGCGGGAAGACCAATCTAGAATTGGAGGTGGGCCCCTCTTTACCAGCTCCACCTCTCAGGTGCTGGAGGTGAAGTTAAGCACATTTTTCATTTCCCATCATCTTGAAGATGGTGAGACTTATCAAATCAGGCCTAGGGAGGGTGTCATAATAGTGGGTGTAGACACCCCAGGTAAAGAACCCATTGGTCTCTACCTATTACTCCGCTGTAACACCCCCAAATCTAGTATTAGATGGCTCCCACAGACCCTGAAATCAGAATCATGGTGACCTAAGAAAAGCCGGACACTACAGTGTCGCACCAACAGACTTCAGACACCAGCTGACTTGTTACCATCCTGCCGGCCTGTCTGCAGCCTTTGATGATCCTGTACCAAAAGACGACCTGTCCTGCAGCCCAGCGATCTCCAAAGCCTTGGGAGGACTGCTTGCCTTCGACAAAGATCAAGATCTCCCATGGACAGTTGACCTGTCCAGAAGAAACCAACTTTAAAGAAAAGGAACCCAGCCCTGAGGAATCGTAAAACTGCCTCCAGACCCACCTCTCCACTTAACGCCCAATGATGTGTACAGGCCCCAACTAGGCCCGCAAGGCACAAGGGTTCGCTCTCCTGTAACGGAATCTATAAGGAAGTTGGCACGGAAACTGCAAAGTACAAAGACAGCATTTATTAACCCTTAAGGGTGGTCCTACAATCCACACAATACCCTTCAGCATTGCATAGAGTAGCACAAAGAACTTGCGTACACAGTCCCCTTTTATACACACCAGAGGGGCTCATAAGTGGGTGGATACAACATGAGGCCGAAGAACATTACCATTTATGGTCATTCTCAATACTGAATCAATACATAGGCGGAGCCAACACACTTCTTGAGCCCGCGAAACACATGGTCAAGCAAGGCTAATTATAACAGATGTGGTCAAGTCTGGGCATGCGCCAAATGGACAAGAGAGAGCTAATTATAAACTGTTACTAGGCAGATTACAAGAGCAACTAACACAAAGGTCGGACTCTCCTCGTGGCGAACACGTGGCAGCATGACAATACAAAATGGAGTCCAAACTTCGGTCAACATAACGGAGAAAACATGATCTAAAGGGAAAGCATTAATGTCGTCAGTAAATGCTTAATCACATTGCTGTTCTAATTACAACAGACGACCCTTTCAGCATTTACTGAAGACATCCGGCTTCCAAAAATCATCATATATGTCAATTATCATCATTCCTTTAACCTCTTTAGCTAGACGCTTCTGATGAGCAACATCGGCAATAGCTTTCTTATCCGGAATGCAGAATGAAATGCATACAGAACAGAACAATGGTCCACATTGAACACACATACAGAAAAAGAACAGAATTGCTATAATAATACAGAGACCAGTTAAGACCTTCCATCCCCAGGCAGTAACCAATGCCCAAAACCATCCAGAAAAGGACCAAGTGCCGTTTTCTGTGTGGATTTCAGCTGCTATTTTATGCAACTTGTTAATGGCGTTATAAACGGATGGCGTATGATCAGGGATGAACACACAGCAACTGCTTCCAATAATTTTACAGGCTCCACCTCGATCAGCTAGCATTACATCTAATACCATACGATTCTGTAATGCAACAATCCTAGTTATTTGTAACTCTTCCGTAAGATTCCCAAGAGCAGCAGCAGTCTGATTTGTCACAGCTTCTACCACTCTTGTTAATCTTCGGATCTTCCTACTATTCAAAGCGGCTCCAACAAAGAAAAACAGTCCTAAGTTAAAATCAATATACTGCTGCAAGCTGGTATCAGTTTGATCCACATCATCAATCGATAAAGTACGTTTATACCTATTTACAGTCACATTATTCAACAATTTCAAGTCCTTATGGTAAGATGCTGGTGCTAGGAATACAGGAGGTAATAGGAAGGATACATAACATACCCCAGACCACCCAGCCGGCAAACGGTAATAACCTTTATTTCCGCACACAAAATAGGTATTATGGGACGCTAGGAAGGTACTGTTGTTCAACCCATCAATGTTCAAGACAGTTAGGCAATCACTGACACCAACAGGGATAAAACCCACACTCTGGACACACAGGTCCGCTTGAGCCTGTGCCACTTGGATCACGAATTTGTCCTTCCCCACAGTGTCTCTGGTGTTCGTGAAGATGTAGGGAATGGATTCATTGTCTGGTCGGTACTCTTCCCACTCCCAAATTGTCCCATTCGCTTGTGGATACCCATTCTTGTCTTGATGGCATTCTTTATTAAGTCTAAAAAGCAATCGTCCCACTGTCGGTTTCCGAGTGGCAAACAGTAAGGTGTACCATGCTCTACAAGAGCCGTTATGAGAGAAAGGAAGTGGTATGAATGGCGTACCTCCTTTCTTCTGATGGGCCGGCATCATCCCACATATCCAACAGTTCGTAGCGTTTGTAGCAACGTGGGTATGATGCAGCATCTGAATGAAAGTGTTATTCAAATAAGACTGTCGATGCTTCAACTCTTGATACGGCAATGTATAGAAGTAGTGCTCCGCAGGCACCGGAGTCGTCAACACAAGTGTTTTCCGAGCAGGAGTTACCTCCTCTACAAACCATGTTGTTATCCCAACAATAGCTACTGTTAGCATGAACCCCAACGCACAAAGGATTTTCTTCTTCTCCATGTCAAAGGAAACAATACCCTGATATCTTCCTGAAACTAAAAAGTCTGTCAGAACTCTTCCCCTTGGGCAGCGGTTGATTTCTTCACCAGCGGGCCAAGACGGGTGTCGCTACACTAATGCAGGGCTGATCCCCCCCCCTTGCCTCATCGGCTCTCCGTTTCACTAACCCAAGGGCCGTTCTGACAGTGTGTCCCGGTACTGGAAAACTCACTTCCGTGGTCGAAGATGATATCGCCTTCCTCCAGAAGTCGCGTGGTCCGGAAAGAGCTCCTCAGTGTCACTTGGCTCTGCAGCACGGCCTGTCTCTGCTGCCAGGATTTCTCGTTGATCGGTCAGCACGGCAGACTCCACCAATCCGGGCGGTACCTTTCGACAATGCAAGGAATGGATCCAATTCTTCCTGTTCGAGACTCGCACAGCCGTCCTCGTTGCAAGGAGGACTTGCTCAGGGCCCACCCATCTCGGTTCCAAGCTGTTCGTTCTGTCAAAGACTTTCACCATTACATGGTCACCAGGCCGGAGACCATGTCCTTCACCGGTAGACCGATCAGGGAGCGCCTCTCGGACCTGTTGATGAATAGAAACCAAGTTATCCGTTAACTGTGCCAGATAATCACTCATCATTACACAAGGTACATCATACACAGCCTTAGGCCTTGGTGGACCCCAAATATTCATTGGGCGTCCGAATACCACTTCATACGGCGTAAGGCCAGTTCGAGAGTGCGGTACTGATCTAATTGACAATAACGCCAGTGGCAGGGCGTCTGGCCAAGTCAAAGACGTCGAAGCTTGAATTTTGGCGATCTTAAGCTTCAGTGTACCATTATACTTCTCAACTAGGCCTGCAGACTGAGGGTGAAACACGGCGTGGAACTTCTGGGTGATGCCTAGACCCTTCAAGACATACTTTATAACATCCGCTACAAAGTGAGGGCCATTATCACTCCACAGAAGTCTACAAACGCCATATCGGGGGAAAAACTCCTTCAGCAGCAGCTTCGCAGTAGTCATTGCAGTATTGTCTTTCGTAGGGTACGCTTCAACCCATTTGCTGAAAGCGCAGACCACTACTAGAACATACTTCAGATTATTACAGCGCTCAAGCTGGATATAATCCATCTGCAGAACCTCAAAGGGTGCAGTGGGTGTCACAAACCCTCCTGCTGGAGTTCGAGTCCCCTTTCCTGGGTTGTATCTCAGGCAGATCATACAGGTCTGCACCACCCTCTTTGCCGTGCTAGCAATCTCTGGATGCTCCCAGACTTGAGTAAGCAATTTCACAATTGCGGAAGCTCCAACATGTGCTAGCCCATGTGCCATCTGAACCATAGGTTGTACGAAAGCCGTGGGTAACTTCCATCTATCCATCTGCTTATTTCTCCAACAACCCTCATCATCCAACTCTCCCTCGCTAGCCCATTGCTCCCGCTCTTTATCAGAAGCGGTCCTTTGCATTTCTCGCACTTCCTCCTTCGCATCACGCCATCTTTCCACCTGTGACTTTACTACATACATGGCAGTAGCACCGGGCTGCATCGCAGTCTCCCGTGCTACTCGATCTGCTAACGCATTCCCTTCTCCAACTTTATCAACTATTTTCCTATGGGCGCTACACTTAACAATGGCAATTTTCTTTGGGTATGTCAATGCGGTTAAAAGATTGTGAACTAACTCTCCATGCATTATCTGCGCCCCATGTGACGTTAAAAACCCTCTCTCCTTCCAGAGTAGGCCGAAGTCATGCGCTACTCCGAAGGCATAGCGGCTATCTGTATAAACATTCACACATAATCCTGTACTAAGCTCACATGCTCGTGTTAATGCTATCAGTTCCGCTGCTTGAGCTGATTTCTGTGGTATGCGTGCTGTCTCCACTATCGTTTGTAATGTGGTAATTGCATATGCTGCTGAAGTCGTACCATCTGGTAGCTTCAGACAGGATCCATCCACCCACAGTTCTCCATCTACATCTGGAAAGGGCGTATCCTGGAGATCAATACGACCCTTTGTTTGTTCCTCAGTCACAAGAATACAATCATGCGCTTTCCGCGCCTCAGGCTGAGTTTCGGGGTATGGCAACAATGTTGCCGGGTTTAGTGTTACGCACCTTTTCAACGTAATATGAGGAGCCAAAAGCGTCAACTCATATCCCGTCAAACGGGCACTGGTCAAATGCTGCGTCTTTGTTTGATTAAGCAGGGCATCAACAGCATGGGGGACTAATACCAACAGCTTGTGAGATAACACAATTCCCTCGCTTTGGCGTATTGACACAGCTGTCGCCGCAACCGAGCGAAAACAACCAGGCAATGCTCGGGCGACAGGATCAAGTACAGCCGAGAAATATGCACAAGGGCGCTGCTTGTTGCCGTGCATCTGCACTAAAACTGACAATGCACATCCATCTTTCTCATGCACATACAACGAAAAGGGTTTTGCATAATCAGGGGTCCCTAACACTGGTGCTGAACAAAGGGCCTGTCGCAGTTGCTGAAAAGCAGCATCACACTCATCTGACCAAGGGATTGGGATAGGTGTATCCTTTGTCAAAAGGGCTAACAATGGCTTAGCTATGTGTGAAAACCCCAATATCCACTGTCTACAAAAAGAAACGAGGCCCAAAAATGCGCGGACATCCTTCTGTGTGGATGGTCTCGGTGTATCCAAAATTACTTGGATACGATCCGGTGTGAGTGCCCGTCCCTCCTTAGACAAAAGGTGACCCAAATAAGTCACCTTTGGTCTACAGAATTGCAATTTCTTCCGAGATACCTTATGATTGTGGGAGGCTAAAAAGGAAAGTAAGGATAGCGTGCTTTTCTCACACAGCTCCAGGGTGTCAGCCGCCAACAAGATGTCATCGACATATTGAATGAGGGCGACACCCTCGAGCAGGACAAAGGAATCCAATTGTCGTTTCAAAGCCTGACTGTAAATGCTAGGGCTTTCTGTATAGCCCTGGGGAATCCTACAGAAACGATAAGATCTATTATTTAATGTAAACCCAAAAAGATATCGGCTATCAGGGTGAATGGGAATGGAAAAGAAGGCATTTTTCAAATCAATCACTGAGAACATGGTCGCCGTAGGCGGGACCAAGGTAAGCAACGTCGTGATATCGGAAACCACCGGGTACTGAGGTATCACGATCTTGTTTACCTCCCTCAAATCAATTATGAACCGATAGACCTTTGCATCCGTGTCCTTTTTCAGAATAGGGAGAATCGGACTGTTACAGATATTATAGGGAACTTCTTCCACTACTCCCACTGCGATCAAATCTTGCACAATCTGTATGAGAGCCTCCTCGCCCTCCTGGGAAATACGATACTGCGGGAGGCGCGGCAACACCGCCCCCTCCTGGACACTAATGTGGACCGGAGGAATCACCATTTGTCCCACATCTGTGTCCGAAGTCGCCCATAAAGCTCGAGGGAGGGTGGCCAACAACGCATCCTCTGATATCGTACACATCCGCTCTGACCGGGGGTAGTTGTCATTTAAGATCACCCTCACACCCTCAGGGGAGCAGCGGATCGTAGCCCTAAAGTGCTTTAACATATCAAGGCCCAGAATGTTATCCGGTGTATACGGAGCAAGCAGAAACGGACAGGGCGCAGAAAAAGAATCAACCTTAAATATAAGGGGCTGTGAAAGAGGGCTTCGGGAGAGTGTACCGTCAAACCCTACCGATGTAACCACTGAGCCGGATGGGGGAGCCCCCGGAACCAAGTACCTAGACAATGCACTACGTGTCGCTCCTGTATCTACTAGGAACTGATCAGTAGAACCTAAAACCTCAGCCGATACATAAGGACCCGTCTGATCGACCGGCACCTCAACTGATTCAGACCCCCATCCAACGCATTCCTATGCATGCTGCGAATCATGATATCCCGACCGATCGATCTCCGATACGTGATACTGGTGCTGGCGATCGAAAACATTTGAGCTATCTCGGTGCTGCCCAGCAGTATCGAAACGAACATGATCGGTAGAATTTCCTTTAAAGCTCGAGGAACCCCCTCTACCTCTCGGGCCACCCGGAGTATGCCCCTGTCGCGAGGCACGCAACACTGGGCAATCCCTGGCCCAATGGCCCAATTGCTTACAATACGCACACTGGTTCCTATTCAAATCAGATCGGCCCGAAGGGGGACCATAAGATCCTCCCCTTCCTCTATTATTACCCAGTCGGGGCGGGCCATAAACTTGTGCCAACATTACCTTAGTCTTAAGATCTTTCGATTTCTTTTCCTCCTGGCCCTTCGCCTCGTGCTCCTGACGCTCATAATACTGAGCGATAGTCAGAAGGGCCGTCGGCGTCGCGGAGGACCAGGAACTCTCGCTCGCTTTTAAACGGGCCGCAACTGCCGGTAACAGATTAGCCACATATTTGTCCGCGAAAAGGTGGCGGCCAGTGTCGTCAGTAAGCGACTGGCCACTAAAATCATGAAACGTTTCCTCAAAGCGCGTGAAGAAATCTGCAACTGACTCGTCAGCTTTCTGTTTACATGCGGCTAACATATTCCAGTCAATCTTTTTAGGGGGGATAATCGTCTTCAGCTTAGTCACAATAGCAGCAGGGAGATCTAAAATACTCTGCGGGGGTTTCTGCGCGGGCTTCCTCTCCCTGTCTTCATCCTCAAGCTCAGACCACCGGGCCTTAAAGGCAACTATATCATCTACCTTTCGTACAGATCGCCACATATCCGGTGGTAGAATAAGGCCAAAGAACAGGTCTATGTCTGCTAAAGTCATAACGCAAGAATTCAAGGCCCCCTCAACTTCTTCATAGAAGGCCGCTGGATTCTTGCGAGGGTCGGGCAGCGCATTCTTCAATGCCATAACATCAGCCCTATGCCACGGAGTGTAAACCCAATTATACACGAAATATCCCCTAGCATCGGCGGAGGTAATGTCCGAACTAGTCCCTGCTCCTTTAGGAGGAACATACAAAGGCGCTGCCTCTCGCATTGGTTTAGCATGCACTACGTCATCCTTATCTGACTGGGAGGTGGATGAGTGGCCCTCTGCTGTGCACGAATCCGACTGCTTCTCCTTCCCTGCTCGCTGGCGCGCTTTCTCTTTATAGGCCAGCACCTCGTCCCGCAAGGCGAACAGCCGCCGAATCGTATCTGGAGCCTTAGAAAAAGAGAAAACACCATTACGCAATGCTTTAGCATCCGATGATACTTCGTCGGGCTCAAAAACACCAGAACGTTTCCGGAAAGCATCAATCACTTCATCCGCGAAATGACCCAAAAAATACAATTTCTCTCTCTCCTGCCACGACCCCCAAGTATGAAATAATTCCTCTATAGATATCTTGCCGTTAAGTGCACGGAAGGAAATTTGCCGAAGCTCAGCCATTTGGTCGGCTGATAGCATGGACCGCGTATCTACCTTACCCGGACCCGGGCCAGAATCTTGCGGCCTCGGAGCAGATGCGCCGACATAAGGGGGCGGAGGGCGATCTAGTAAAGAAAAATCATCATCAAGATTATTAAGGACAGGATAAAGTGGCTGCCGAACAACGTATTGACCCGAAACTTGTAGCCTACGCTCCTTCTCTTGCCTGTCCGTCTGCTCTCTGTCCTCCCGACGCTTCGCTTCCTGTGCTCGCACATGATCATTCTTCCGTTGTTCTTTATCAAACAGCGCTTTCTCACGCTTCTCTCGCTCACGCACCTCCTTCACCCATAATCGCACACACTCAAACATATCCTGACGAGCACGTCGCTTACACATACACTGTTCCACATACTCAATCTTACGTATATCAAACGATCCATACAAAGGCCATCGCAACTCAGGATCCTTCTTTGTGTATTTCCTCCATACTGTGCTGTACATTATGGAAGAAAGACCATGCTTCACATACATATCCCTATTAGGCGTCCCCTCTGGGGGAGCCGGAGCAGATTCCTCGAGGTTCAACCGGTGTCCAAAGCAGCAGCACCACTTACGGAGTGCGCTGAAAGCAGGCATGCTCAGAAATAATGCAAAATATGCAATATTATAAAAAAAAAATGGCACTTAATCGTTGCGCCGTTCAAAGTTACACAGCTCTGGAGAAATCTCTCCACATTACCTGCCTATATGTGTTGCAACGCATATATATTCACAAAGACAAATCCAAAATATGACTAGTCATCACAAATCAAACTCAAATAGCCAGATCAGGCTTCAAAAACTCGGAGCAAGTACCGTACAACGGTTCTTACCAATCAAGAGTCCAGATTCCAACTGCCAAGCTCCACAATCGCCCAAACGGCTCTCACGGCAGGACCGACAGAAGAGGTCTCAGTCGATGACCGGCGCCACCCAGACGGTCAGCTCGGAAAGGAAGGAAGAAAAACCTCGGGATGCCAGGGCTAAAACGCCGCTGGCAGTGATCACGTCCCCGGCCAAACTCCTCACCTTCGTCGCGACCAGTCCTTCGAGCATCCGAGTCGCCGATGAGCCCCACGTGACGGGCGCCAATTGATGTGTACAGGCCCCAGCTAGGCCCGCAAGGCACAAGGGTTCGCTCTCCTGTAACGGAATCTATAAGGAAGTTGGCACGGAAACTGCAAAGTACAAAGACAGCATTTATTAACCCTTAAGGGTGGTCCTACAATCCACACAATACCCTTCAGCATTGCATAGAGTAGCACAAAGAACTTGCGTACACAGTCCCCTTTTATACACACCAGAGGGGCTCATAAGTGGGTGGATACAACATGAGGCCGAAGAACATTACCATTTATGGTCATTCTCAATACTGAATCAATACATAGGCGGAGCCAACACACTTCTTGAGCCCGCGAAACACATGGTCAAGCAAGGCTAATTATAACAGATGTGGTCAAGTCTGGGCATGCGCCAAATGGACAAGAGAGAGCTAATTATAAACTGTTACTAGGCAGATTACAAGAGCAACTAACACAAAGGTCGGACTCTCCTCGTGGCGAACACGTGGCAGCATGACAATACAAAATGGAGTCCAAACTTCGGTCAACATAACGGAGAAAACATGATCTAAAGGGAAAGCATTAATGTCGTCAGTAAATGCTTAATCACATTGCTGTTCTAATTACAACACCAAGGCCCAAGTGGCCCACCAATCCTGGAAAGGTTCCCTAACCCTTCTGAACCAGAGTCCACCATGGGCTGACCACTGCCGGACTCTGCCTTGACACCTGCAGCCTGAATCCGAAGACTCCCCCTGACCGCGACCTGCCTGGTAAGCTGTTCTCAACTCCACAGGACACCCCTGCACCTGAAGCCTCTGTGCCTTGGATAGCTTGACCAACGGTGTCCCTACATCCCCTAGCATCAGAACTTATCTGAACAGCTGTGGGTTTTCTTTGTGCTTCCTCCTGGCCAACGCCTGCAGCCTCTTTCCAAAATCGATCTCCCCCATTGTTTTGCATTAGAGCCCAACGCTGTGTTGGCACTCTGCACCTGGTCGCCCCTGTGCCGCTGAGGGTGAAAGTTTGGTGCTGCCTTGTGGCCCCTCTTGTACTTACCTTAACCCCAGGAGATGGACCCTTGACACCGCTTTACTCACCTGTGAGTAGCGAGACTTCGAGTACCCCCAGTCTCCATTGGCTAACATTGGGCACCCCACCTCGAATTTGACCTCTGCACCCGGCCGTCCCTGTGCCGCTGGAGTTGCACTCTTGGAACTGATTTGAAACCTGCGTGGCGTAGACCAAAGACCCCAAAGACTGAAAGTGTACGTCAAGTACTTACCTGCAAAAACTGCATTTCAAAGATTAAAAATTGCACTGTATCCATTTTTTTAAAGTGTAGTGTTTTTCCTGATCAACGTACGTACCTTTTTGCAAACATCTTGGTCTTAAAATAAATCTTGATAGAAGCTTTTTTTTCTGAAATTGGTGTGGATCTTCTGTTTGAGTCATGTACCATTTATTAGTCACTGTGTGCATAACAAATGTCTTAGGGCCTTATTACGAGTTCAGCTGTCAAATGGACCTCCATACCCGTCGAGGCAGCCCGCAGCCCGCCACACTGGTGGTCCGCCCACCGCGTTAGGACTGCAGTGGTTGGACCACCATGGGACCACTGCTGCCCCCAGGAATCCACAATTCCTGGCGGTGACGAATTGGTCTGAGGCCCCTAAAATGATACCGGTGCCGCTGTTGCACCAACAAACATATTAGGAGCTTCCTCACCGCCGCAGTTTTCATGGAGGTGCGGCCACCATGAAAATTATGGTGGGGAGGAAACACCTTGTGCCTCTGCGTCATGTGGTGCATGCAGGGGGGCTTATGGTGTGCCCCCCTGCGTGCATGCACCCCCATGTTCCTGCTCAGTCTGTGCAGGAACATACTTTGACGGTCCCATTGAGGTGCCTATTTCAAAGGCACCGATGTGGCCACGCCAAAGAACTGCTCGCCAGCGACTTAAAAAGTCATAATCTGGTGGGCAGTCTGTTTTGGCTTGGTGGTGGGGGAGCGGGGCGGCATGGTGGTGGCCTGCTTCCACACTGCCAAAGTCATAATAAGGCCCATACGTTCCTCTATGCTAGGCCTAAGGCTGCTCGCCCATGCTACCACCATTAGAGGACTTTGGGTTAACATTTAGCCCTGTACATTTCGGGGGGAATCTCTGGACTCTGTGCACAATATAACCACTTACGGCCTGATTACAAGTCTGGCAGTCCACAGACTCATGGGGCTGCGGTGGTGAAGATCTTCCAACTGCCAGAGTAAGAGTCGGGCAGTCAGAACGCCACAGCCTCTCCGCAGCTGTCAGCTCCCTGGCAGTGTTGCGGTAGTCAGGAGGCCACAATATGCTTGGCGGGACTGCAGTGGTCCTGCCAAGCATGTAACGAGTTTCCTTTCCGCCAACGGTGTCATGGAGGTTCTTATTCCATGAACACCATGGTGGTGAGGAAGCAAATGGCGGACTTTTCAGTCCATTCCGTGAACGAGCTGTTTTTGGAGTTCCCATTGCCGTACCCATTTTCAGGGCACCGCTGTGGGAATGTAAAAAAAAAAGCCCGCCAGACAAGAGAATGACTCATAATCTCGCGGGTGGTCTGACCACGGCTTTGGCGGTGCAGCAGTGGAGCAGACCCGGCGCCGCACTGCCAAAGTTATAATCGTATACCATATACTGAGCCAGCTTCCCACAGTATCACAATATTTTGTATTCAATATTATGGCAAAAGACGTCAAAATAAGGTAACTTTGTATCTTCGTGTAGTTGTTGAGGTTTGTGACCCTAGGGATTTTCAAACATCTTAAACAACACAGAACAAAGAAACTGCAAATGTATTTCAACATTCAGTGGCAGTTTAACAAAAGATATTTACACAACAAAATGCTGCAAGGCAAGTTGCTTCTTTGTGCTGCTTTGCTGGAATGGGAGAGAGCTGAACAGCATCATAGTTACAAAGATAATGAAGCTGCTTAGCTCTCTCCCTGCGTTGGTGCACTTGTGGTTGCCTCTCTCCAACTCAGGCACCCTTATGCCACTACGCAAGGGACACTGTGTTACAGGTATCTTTCAGAACAAAAACAATCTTTAGAGGCATCTCTTTCCATGTGCCCTGCAGAATGCAGCGCGCATGGAAATTGAAAGTAAATAGGAGAAATGAAGAGATTTCTCATTGTTATGCCTCTCTCAGGTAGGCGCACCATTATGCACAAACCCAGGGTTACTGCCCTTTATCTTACTTTTTACTGCATTGCATTATTTATTTTTTACAAAGCCATGCAACGCAATGTAAATTAACCCTTGTGGAGCTCTGTAAATCTTAACTTTGGTGTCATGGCTGCACTAAAAAAGTGGAGCAGATGATGATGCAAAATGTTAATAAATCTGAGCCACAGTATCTTCAGTACCAGCAAGCAAAGCGGACAGAGTCTCAGAGTATTTGTAATGGTGACTTCAGTGACGGACCACAAACTCTTGTTTTTTAGATAGACATAGGGCCTAGAAGGCCATTAGCACACAGGGGAATATTTATGGGAATTGTGGAGCAGGGCATCACAGCAAGTTACCTTGGTACGCTGCCCTGAGTCACAGGGAAAGTAGTAGGGCAGAACATCAGAGCTTCTGTGGGCCTCCATTCTTAGGTCTTAATTAAGTATGTGGAGAGAATTGAAAGTCCTCCAATATCTGATGGAAACTCTAAATACTGTGTAGGATGCATCGGCTGAATTTCCTCCTTCGGATGATTATTGTGATGGAAATTCCGCAGTGGGATTCTTACCCATATTTTGAGCTTTCTTCATAAATTGAAGTATTTCTAGTTCCCTCCAAATTCTATTTTCTATTTTCAGTTAGACCCTGGGGGACAGTCTGTTGGGGTGATGGAAGCCATGCTCTCTGCCACCCTGCTGGTGAACTCTCTGCCCTGTTCAGAGATACCCACTTACCTGGATCTCTGGGCTGTGAAGGGAGACAATACCTTGTCAGCCTCCTCTATAGCACGCTAGATTTGTGGCTTCTGTACCATGTTTAAAGTGCCCCTATGCAAACTTGTTTTTTGTGGATACAATAAACTCCCAAAGTGGGAGTTTGTTTACTTCAAACAATTTTTCTTTTTGCTTCTTGTGTACATTCTCTATTTTCCCTACCCATGTTCGCCATGCCTCACATGTTGGACATGAGCAGAGAACATAAGAGATGTCAAGCTTTTCTCAATAAGGTGAAACAGCTGTTACTATAACCTGACAACCCTGTGGTGGATGGGAAGTCAGGTCAGAGGTCTACTCCAGTGGAGTCAGCGGAGGCACTAACAGTGTGTAGACACATAATTTCCCCTAACACTAAGTATATGCATTTTATGAGTCCTAAAAATGTTAATTGAACTGCAGGGCAGTTTCAGGTTATGCAAAGGCCAGGCAGTAAGGCAGCAGTCCACTGCCACTCTTTGTCGGTGCGCTGTAATTCCAACTTCCATCCAGACAAGCTGGGGCAGATTCTCTATCTCAGCGATAGGTCAGCTTCCCATAGTGCATTGCGGCATCTATAAAGAAAAACAGGTAAATAAAAATGAGAATAGGGTTGTCCTCTGTGGTCATTATGCATCCTCCATTTCATAAAAAACATTATTGCACTAAAAAAATATTCAGCAACAGTTATAGGTATTGATTTATGTATTTGGAATGTGCCATTATGCAATTTTAGCAGCTTTGTAACAGTGGCGAACAGTATGTTGCAAGTTTTAATTTTGACCCATACCCTTTTTTTGTTTTTGCATGGGCTGCAGAATCTAAAGTGGATATTTAAATCTATGGTTCAAGATGGATTTGGTGGGGTCATGTCTCTTAATAGAGGGAGTTAGTCTCGAGTAGATATTGTTGGAAAGCGAAGGTATCTTTAAAGAGCTTGATACCCACTTTTCCTGAGGGTAAATAGCTTTGATTGGAATCATAGTTTTGGGTGGTGTATGCCTAAGGCTGTGATCCTAGCACGCTAGCTGTCTTCCTTGCCAATGACTTGTGATAAACCTGATGTGAGGGATCAGGTTAGGTTTGCAGAGTAATAGAGTTGAAGTTGGGCCTAGTTTTACATACTTCAATGCAACACAGGCCAGAAAGCAAAGTTGCTGTGCTGTGCTGCGTTACGTCAGTTGATGAAAGCAGAACAGCCCTTTATCTACAAAGCCAGTTCTGCTTTCTACTTGTGCTGGCACACTTACTGCAGGCATGCAACAATGCAAGCACCCACCCTTGCACTATAGTGCAAGGGTGCTTGCATTTTGTGGTCAGCATTGTCTTGTTCCGGATTGGTTTCTCTTCACAGCACTGGCAAGCATAACACTCTGCATTAAAGACAACAACTGGTGTAAGGCTATTAACTCATCTTGATGAATTCATCAGCTCTTATGATGGCCTACTTATGTGCAGCTACTCTCCACACATCATCTTCTCTCTGCTTCCCTCAATGTAGTGAGAAGGATACCAGTGCTTCCTGTCTCCTCCCAGGAGTTCCTGGCATATCACTTCTGGCTGGGCCAGCTTGACCGCTGACCTACTTATTTAACAATGTCCTGCTACTGATAATTTCCTTTAGTTAGAGCTGCTTTTGTAGGATCTTGCGCTTAGTGTCTGGTGTTGAACAGCCCTCAATTACCCTGAGTTTAATTGCATCCTCAGTTGTGAATGTATTGAAATTGCAGTATTGTACTATACTTTGTAACCTTGTAATGAAATGTGTTAATGATTCAGCTGGTTCCTCGCATGCTGATTTGAAGATGAGGCGTTCTTGATCCACATCTTTCTTTTTGTTGAAATGGGCACGTAGTGTCTCTTTGAGTTTTTCATACGTCTCTGAGTCCTTTGTTGAAAAGGTCCTGATTAGGTGTCGGCCTTCATGTACCAGCACCGGAAGTAGTAGTTGCAGCCGTTGTTTGTCTCTTCGCTCAGCAGCTGCTGCAAAAAGTCATTCAGTGACTCCAGCCACTGGTTCCTTTTGGGACCCAAACTCTGGGTGCCGGTCTGTGTCAGTGGGGGTGGCACTTCAATGCAGGAATTAGCTTTTTGTGTTCCTGTTCGGCACGATGGTAGACTGCTCACTATGATATTTATTGTGTGTGATCTTTATTATGTATTATTTGTTTGCCCTCTTAAGTAGAGATCTTGTGTGCTATTTTTCTTTTTACGTTTCAGTGGTGTGTCTATTCCTGGTACACCTCACTTTGTTGCTTATCCCGCTTGTGGTGCTTTTCTTTCGATACTGGGAGCTCTCACTTAAAGGTGACTGCCATATTCTTTCTGACTGCTTCACGCTTTCCTTGTAGAGGTGTTCTGTCTTTGTTGCCACCCTGGTATGTGTATTCTGTTGTGTTTGCATTGTACCTTTCTGTCCCTCCTCACCCTCCGTACCCATTCTCCCCCTCCCCGTCATCAGCTGAGCGTTCTAGAATGTTGACAGACGCCAGCTGCTCCTCACCGGACGCTTCCTCTTGCTTTCCCCCCCTGACCTCATGCTGTGTTGGCATTCAACGTAATAAATAAGTGAATACTGCAATCGCATCTCCGCACATTCTTTACAAGTTGGCGACGAGGGCCAACACAGCAGAACCTGCGTGCTACCCCCGGTCATATGGAGGAAAAAAAAACATGATGACTGACAACCGTGAGAAAAAGGAATCATCTTTGAGGGATATTCTGAAGAAAAAAATTAACAAGGTCAGATAACAAATTTACGAGGAGTGAATCGTGAGAAACGAAATGAATAACGGGGAAAGTTATGAGTAATGAAGAGTTTCCTTTGACTCGGCTCATTCGAGGAAACTAATTTCTGGCCGAAAACAAACTGAACTGTTCGGGTTGCGCATTAAAAAAGGACAAGAATGTTTGGCAGAGTGCAAAAAGCTGTTCTGGCGGATAAGAAAATGAATGACACTGCGCGCTGCTGACTAGAAACCGCTAACTGCCAAGCATCAACCGTCACTTAGCAACTGTCATTTGACAACGGCATCGGACAGGAACCATCAGCTGGTATTGAGAGCGCGTCAACAACGTAAAGAGGCCATCTTGAGTGCATGAGTGACACCGCATTAAAGTGATTCACGCACTATTCTTCCTGGCATGATCACGTGGACATGAACGTCACATTTAAGCAGTCATGATGAGATTCTGCACAGCGATCGTCAGAGTGCAGATATAATCTTATTTCACAGTGCTGCGGCATACACGTGTTAAGAAAAAGGCACAAAGAACATCCAAGAAGAAAATCTATGAGTGGCAATCAGCGCTGATTGGCACAGCATACAAAGTTTAAGGTATTACACCAACGTAATTTCAGCGTTTGTGTGAACTGGCCTATCACACCATTCACAGTAATAACACTTAACAATATTTCAGAACCCTCAATCCTTTGCACAAAAACACATAATACAAGCAAAGAACTGTAAAATGGCTACAAGGTATTTGTTAAATTTAGCACCACCTCTATCATTTTTAGCTGGGGAAGGAATCCCCCGTCAAATGGGAGGAATGGAGAGAGCATTTCACGAACTTTATTGAAACAATAGAGGATGAGGAAGACTTAAAGGCAGAAAGAAAATACAAACTCTTGATGCACTGTTTGGGTGCAGGTGGAATAAAGGTTTTCAAAAGGATCAACAAGAAAGCGAGGGCTGCTGATGAGGGTGATGTTTATGTAAATGCTATAGATGATCTAAATAGCTATTACAAACCTACTGTATGTGTTGGAGTGGACATATATAGATTCTTCCATAGGAAGAAAGGCCAGAATGAATCTGTGGATGACTATTTTGCGGCATTGAAGAACCTAGCCATTACATGCCAATTTGGTGATTTACACGATGAATTCATTCGGGACCAAACTGTAATACAGGGCTCTAACGCAGACATACAAGACAACTTGTGGGCCAAAGGAGAGTACCCACTACAAATTGTAATTGACATAGTCAGAAGAGCAGAACTAACGGGCAGATGTGCTAAAGCTGTGATAGCAGAAAGTAAAGAAAAGAAAGAGGAAAACTTTGTTCTCAGAGTGGGAGTGAGGAAACCTAAGGAAGGTAGATCTAATTACAAAGACAAACCCAAGAATGACAGTAAGGTTGAGAATATGGGCAATACCAATAGAAACTGTTAGAGATGCGGCAGTTCAAATCATTTAGCAAATGATCGCAATTGCCCTGCCAAAAAGTACAGATGTTCCTTTTGTGGTGTCATGGGCCATTTTCAGAAAGTATGCCACAAAAGATCACCCAAAACAGTGAAATATGTTGAAAATAAGAATGAAACTAGTTCTAATTTTTCAGATGAGGATGACATGAACATGTTTGTATTCAACATTGATGATGACTGTGTTTTAGATGTTGAAGGTAACAAGGGGGTTCGGTTAAGAAAAAAACAATGTGTGAAATGTGTATTGGTGGCGTATACGTGTCTATTGTAGCAGACTCAGGTTCACCATATACAATTGTTAATGTGAAGGTATGGAAGGAGAAGTTTCTCCCCAAACTGGGCGAATAGTTAGAACCCCTAGACATTTCAATGAAAACATTCACCGGGGAACCCATTGATTTGGAAGAAAAAGAACGCCATCCCCATAATACATAAGGTTAGAAACATTCCGTTCTCCATTAGAGAGGGGGTGAAAGAACATTTAGATAAATTACCGCAAGATGACATAATAGAGAGAGTCGAATCCGCAGAATGGGTTGCCCCCATGGTTGGTGTTAAACGCCCCAATGGGAGGTTGAGATTGTGCATTGATCTCCGCGATCTTAATGACAACATCTTAGTGGATCAATTTCCACTCCCACGAATCAAGGAGATAATGGCTTGTACAAAAGGAAACAACAAAAAATCCGTGGGTCTATGAGCATCAAACTAATTGTCCTAAACCACAAAAACAAATGCTAATGATGACTACAGAAGTCCTCATAAAGAGGACGGAGTCCCATCACCCACCGTGGTGGCATGCTTCATCATCTGGGGCCTCCTGTTAACCACAACCTGGTGTGGTTAACAAGCTACAACTCCTGAGAAAACTAAGGAAGGAGGAGCTCACGGATGTTTTAAGGATCTAAATAGCCTAATGAGGCTAAATAAAACAGAGACTGAAGCTACCCTAAGTGTGGTGAACTAGCGTAAAGGGTGCAGAATGAGTGCAAAAAACAGTTAAAATTGACTATCCAGCGAAAAATATGTTTAATCAGTATCGTTGGGTGTCAAGAACTAAAACAAAGGTGGTCAACATGTTTCAGCCATTGTGAATCACAGAATTGTGATCAGGGCTTTCATCAGGACCATATGCTACTCCTGCAACATAGAGCAATGCCAAATGAGGACAAAATTGCAACTGCATGAAAATAAAACGATACCTCCGGCAGATGCAACCACTCAGTAATTGGAAAAATGGGGCTGCAGGGGTTCTTAATGCAGTACCTGTAAAAAATACAAGAAAAACATACAACAAGCAAAAGTCAATGTAGCACGGGGATGTGGGTTTAGGAGAATTAATGAATGACAACGGTGGGTACCAAAAGGTATGCCACTGGTCAGCTTACCCGTCGTAGATCGGGACTATGCATCAACGCTCCTGGTGACAACTCAGGGCGTGAAGCAGCGCTCTGTAAAAAACCAATAAAAGACAACCTGATATAACAAGGTATCAACGCTGGTAAAAAGATCTATGGAACCAGTCTTACTTAAAAATAACTCAAGCGCGTGTGTGTCAAAGAACCTGTCGTATACATACTCTATCTCAAGTGCAGAGACAGAATGGAGGGGTCAACTCCCCCAAAAATTTTCAGGCTACTGTGCACCAGAGTGTACATCAGCATGGTGTGTGCCAACTGCAAGTTGGTGTATAGCAGGCACGCTATATACAAATGCAGCTTAAGGCAATGAGTAAGGAACCAAATCACACGAGGGCGGGCATCAGGGCCCTGCGTTCAAAGAACTAAAGTCCAAAGGGAACTGGGAGCTGTGCAGGCTCAACTAGTCTCGCGCTCATATGTGTAGTGCAAAGTACCTATTGGTATAAGCTAAGAAGGCGCGTGACCAATGGGGATGTGCAATGGGGATGTGAATACCGCATAGGGAGTGGTCAAGATATCAAGTGAGCTGCGAGTTGAATGACATCCGACGTGGGCAATAATGCAGCCCTATTTCAGCGAAACGAGGTCCAAGGGATAGTTTCATTCAGACCCCTCGTATCGCTGTGAAATCTAAAAACCCACCGCTGTTCGCATTTGAACAGAAAGGATGACACATCTGTAATATGCGGAGGGATGAAGGGTTGCCCAAGGATAGTCCACTTCATGTCATCAGGTTGATGTTTGAATTCCAAAAAATGATTAGTCAGACGGGTCGCTTGTTTTCTACATCTGATAGTGCTCTTATGCTCCATGATTCTGAGCTTCACTTTTCTGGTCGTCATCCCCACGTATGTTTTCTTACAGGGGCAAGTGATAAGGTAAATTACCTTCTCGCTGTTGCAATTAGTATGCTTGATCTGCCTCTAGGGTTTGCTCAGGCCCAGATCAACTTCAGTAGAGTGTGCAGTCTGTGCACACACAGCACAACCACCACACGCAAAGTGTCCCTGTACTGGAGGCAAGTTCCAGAGTGTGTTGGTTATAGCTGTGGTAGTTCTGGGGCGTGTATGTACCAGTGTATCTCGTAAATTGGTGCTCCTTTTGAAAGAGAACAGAGGTAGAGATAAATGATCAAGGCCCACATTAAGTATACGCCAATGTTTGCGTATACTTTTCTGAATGGAACTAGACTGGGTACTGAAGGTGGTTACGCAAGACATTCTATCTAGTGTAGGTTTAGGAACACTAGGTTCAAGTAGGGCCTCGCGATTGTTGTTCGAGGCCCGTTTGTAGGATTGGCTGACCAAGCGGGGGGGGATAATTCCTTGCTCTGAGGTTCTTAGATAAGGAATCCGCATGTGTCCTGAAGGTCTCAGTATTGGAGCAGTTCCGTCTTATCCTCAGAAACTGCCCGAAAGGTAAACCTTCTTGGGTCGATTTAGGATGGAAGCTGTCATATCTGAGGATAGAGTTTCTGGCCATTGATTTGGTGAAAAGTTCACTCCCCAAGCCACCATTACAGGGGAAGATCCGAAGATCTAGAAAGGGGAGACCCATTTTGCTAGCCTCCATTGTAAATTTAAGGAAAGCGTTCATAGAGTTGAGCCACCTGTGGAACGCCTCTAGGATCTCCAAGTCACCCCGCCAGACAACAAAAATGTCGTCAATGTAGCATTTCCACTCGATGATGTGACTGCGAAAGGGGTTATCTGGATGTAATACTACCCTCTGTTCGAACAAATGGACATTAAGGTTGGCCAGACTGGGGGCAAAAACGCTCCCCATGGATGTACCGGAGGTTTGCAGAAAAACCTGATTTTCAAATTTAAAGAAATTTTCTGTCATGGCCAACCTTGCACAATTCATGATGAATGGTACAGGTGAACTGGGTGTGGTCAATTGGTCATTGAGGAGGCCTCTGACGGCTGTAAGAGTCTCCAATTGGGGTATACAGGTGTACAATGACTCGACGTTGAAACTCACAAGATAATCGGTTTCGACGTCAAAACTAATACCAGGCAAAAGTTGTAATACAGCCTTGGTATCCTGGAGGTAGGTAGGCATGAGCTGGACCAAAGGCCGCAAAAAGACATCTACAAAGGTTGAGAGAGGCTCTAACAATGAACCAAGACCTGATATAATCGGTCTCCCAGGGGGAGGACGTTGTGCCTTATGTATTTTGGGTAACACATAAAAATAAGGTGTTACTGGATGTGTGGTAACCAAAAACTGTGCTTCGAGAGGTGTGATCCAACCTTCTAGTTGAGCTTCATCAATCATCTCCATGATCTCTTTTTTAAGCCTGGACGTGGGATCATCCACTAGTCGTTTGTAAAAACGTTCATCGCTTAACTGCCGTAGGCACTCTGCCCTATAGTCAGTGGTATTTAAGATCACAATGGCTCCGCCCTTATCGGCGGGCCTGATGGTAATGTCACCATTCCTGGTGAGGGTGTTTAAAGCTTGTTTTTCAAGTTTAGGGAGATTGCAATACTTTCCTTGAGATGGAATTTGGATTTTAGAAATGTAATTCAAAACCGCAGTTTCGAAAGCAAGGACATGTGCAGGTAATGCATGAATAGGAGGATTGAAGGTGGATTTGGGCCGAAGACCAGTCCCTACCTCCTCTGAGTCATCAGAAGCATTAGCAAGAAAGAAGAAATGGAGCCTAATTTTACGAAAAAAGCTCGCCAATTCACACTGTGTCATGAACGGGTCTCCAATGTTGGTCGGCACAAAGCCAAGGCCTCTATTCAAAACTCTATTCTCCATCTCTGTCAGAGAATGAGTGCTCAAGTTGACCACTAGTTGTTGCTGGGTCCCGCTGCTTGAGGGCCCTTCGTGGTGCTGCGAAGATGTCTGGATGATGTAGGGGGGCTCCAATGGACCTGGGCCTGTGATTGTTGTCCTCTTCTTCTTCCCCTGGAGCGGCCACGACCCTGTCCTAAAAAAGGCTGGTTGGAAAAGAAATGGGGGGGCGGATTGAAAGGCATCATCTGAGGATTGAATGGTATATTAGGGTATTGCCAAGGCGCGGGATGCCACCACTGGGTTTGTTGGTTCCCTCGCCAGTTGCGTCTCTGACCGTACCCTCACCCTCTGGTACGTGACTGACCTTGATCTGTGGAGTCTGAATCACTAGACCAGTCCTCTGATCCCGAGGTAGAATAATTGGACCCATATTTTCTGCCTTTTTTATTGAATACAGGCGGTGTATAGTTTGCATGTGTGTAAGGGTACACCTTTTCAAGGGAAAATTTGGCCAAATCCTTCTTAAAGTTTTCGATTTTTGTGATCAATATACCGTCTTTAAACTCCTTGTTGGATTTGTTGGTATCCTCTAGGTTTTTCTTATAGACGGTATTGGACAGTGTGGTCTTTATCTGTCCCTCTAACACTTGGATCTCTATGAGGATTGCATCGGCCAGGCGCTTAGCAGTGCTAATGATCAATATTAGCCAGTCGCGAGTGCAACGCCAAGCGATAAGAGACCAATCTTTAAGAAAAACTTTATCTTCAAGAACAAGACGTGGGGAATTTGTGACAATCAACCCTGTGGGTGCACAGTTCCCTCTTAGATATTCGGTCATGATGGCCCCATGAACACCCGTCCGGGTATGTGATTTTTTCAAAATGAGTAGTCGAGACCACTCATCACCATTAGTAGTAACTGTGGTGGTGGTGGTATCAATAATGCTTGGAGTGGTGGTTAGAATCAATCTAGCCATCTCCTCATCGAATGCTAAGCCAGCAAAATCTGCCATTATGCAAGGAAGGACACACAGCGCTGAGAGAGAGGGGATAGCTACTCAGAGAGTTTCTGAGGATAAGACGGAACTGCTCCAATACTGAGACCTTCAGGACACATGCGGATTCCTTATCTAAGAACCTCAGAGCAAGGAATTATCCCCCCCGCTTGGTCAGCCAATCCTACAAACGGGCCTCGAACAACAATCGCGAGGCCCTACTTGAACCTAGTGTTCCTAAACCTACACTAGATAGAATGACTTGCGTAACCACCTTCAGTACCCAGTCTAGTTCCATTCATAAAAGTATACGCAAACATTGGCGTATACTTAATGTGGGCCTTGATCATTTACCTCTACCTCTGTACTCTTTCAAAAGGAGCACCAATTTACGAGATACACTGGTACATACACGCCCCAGAACTACCACAGCTATAACCAACACACTCTGGAACTTGCCTCCAGTACAGGGACACTTTGCGTGTGGTGGTTGTGCGGTGTGTGCACAGACTGCACACTCTACTGAAGTTGATCTGGGCCTGAGCAAACCCTAGAGGCAGATCAAGCATACTAATTGCAACAGCGAGAAGGTAATTTACCTTATCACTTGCCCCTGTAAGAAAAGATATGTGGGGATGACGACCAGAAAAGTGAAGCTCAGAATCATGGAGCATAAGAGCACTATCAGATGTAGAAAACAAGCGACCCGTCTGACTAATCATTTTTTGGAATTCAAACATCAACCTGATGACATGAAGTGGACTATCCTTGAGCAACCCCTCAATCCCCCGCATATTACAGATGTGTCATCCTTTCTGTTCAAATGCGAACAGCGGTGAGTTTTTAGAATTCACAGCGATACGAGGGGTCTGAATGAAACTATCCCTTGGACCTCATTTCGCTGAAATAGGGCTGCATTATTGCCCACGTTGGATGTCATCCAACTCGCAGCTCACTTGATATCTTGACCACTCCCTATGCGGTATTCACATCCCCATTGGTCACGCGCCTTCTTAGCTTATACCAATAGGTACTTTGCACTACACATATGAGCGCGAGACTAGTTGAGCCTGCTCAGCTCCCAGTTCCCTTTAGACTTTAGTTCTTTGAACGCAGGGCCCTGATGCCCGCCCTCGTGTGATTTGGTTCCTTACTCATTGCCTTAAGCTACATTTGTATATAGCGTGCCTGCTATACACCAACTAGCAGTTGGCACACACCATGCTGATGTACCCTCTGGTGCTCAGTAGCCTGAACATTTTTTGGGGAGTTGACCCCTCCATTCTGTCTCTGCACTTGAGATAGAGTATGTATACGACAGGTTCTTTGACACACACACGCTTGAGTTATTTTTAAGTAAGACTGGTTCCATATATCTTTTTACCAGCGTTGATACCTTGTTCTATACCAGGTTGTCTTTTATTGTTTTTTTACAGAGCGCTGCTTCACGCCCTGAGTTGTCACCAGGAGCGTTGATGCATAGTCCCGATCTACGACGGGTAAGCTGACCAGTGACATACCTTTTGATACCCACCGTTGTCATTCATTAATTCTCCTAAACTCACATTCCCATGCTACATTGACTTTTGCTTGTTGTATGTTTTTCTTGTATTTTTTACTGGTGCTGCATTAAGAACCCCTCCAGCCCCACTTTCCAATTACTGAGTGGTTGCATCTGCCGGAGGTATCGTTTTATTTTCATGCAGTTGCAATTTTGTCCTCATTTGGCATTGCTCTATGTTGCAGGAGTAGCATATGGTCCTAATGAAAGCCCTGATCACAATTCTGTGATTCACAATGGCTGAAACATGTTGACCACCTTTGTTTTAGTTCTTGACACCCAACGATACTGATTAAACATATTTTTCGCTGGATAGTCAATTTTAACTGTTTTTTGCACTCATTCTGCACCCTTTACGCTAGTTCGCCACACTTAGGGTAGCTTCAGTCTCTGTTTTATTTAGCCTCATTAGGCTATTAAGATCCTTAAAACATCCGTGAGCTCCTCCTTCCTTAGTTTTCTCAGGAGTTGTAGCTCGTTAACCACACCAGGTTGTGGTTAACAGGAGGCCCCAGATGATGAAGCATGCCACCACGGTGGGTGATGGGACTCCGTCCTCTTTATGAGGACTTCTGTAGTCATCATTAGCATTTGTTTTTGTGGTTTAGGACAATTAGTTTGATGCTCATAGACCCACGGATTTTTTGTTGTTTCATGTTATAGATACCTGTGGGGATTTTTTCCGTGCTGGTCTTTAAACTTTCCCTCTGACCCTCGTGCTTTATCGGTATTTTTGTGATTTGTACAAAAGGAGCCAAATTCTTTTCAACATTTGACCTTAAGGCAGCGTATCACCAGATACCTTTGCACCCTGAGAGCAGAAGCCTAACTACTTTTGTCACCCCTTTTGGATGTTTCCGTTTTAAGAGAGTCCCATTCGGATTGGTATCGGCTGCCGCCATGTTCCAAAGACTGATGCAGGAGACATTTAAGGGGGTGGATGGCATTCTGATATTTCAAGACAACATATTAGTCATGGGTAAGACTAAAGAAGAACACGATAATAAATTGATGCATGTACTAGAGATCCTGGAGAACAAGTGCCTCACAGCTGAAAACAGCAAATGCAAATTTGCACGCACAGAGGTTACCTACCTAGGACACTCTATCTCAGACATGGGAATCAAACCTAAAAAAGAGTTTCTTGATGCCATTCCAAATGCTCCTGAACCAAAAAATAAAGACGAACTTCGTTCTTTCCTGGGCGTCATAGAATTCTACTCCAAATTCATTGAGAGGTTTTCGGCAAAAACATTTGAATTGAGACAGTTACTGAGAAACAAAAACAAATTTGTATGGTCAAATGAATGCCAGAAAACATTTTGCATGTTAAAAAATGACATGTGCGCTGCTCCACCCTTGCAAGGATTTGATCCATTATTGAAAAGTATTGTAACAACAGATGCAAGTGGGAAAGGTTTAGGTGCTGTGCATTGCATTTGCCTCACGTTCACTTACACCAACAGAAGAAAGGTATTCTGTCATCGAACGTGAGGCCTTGGCTTGTGTATGGGGTCTGGAACACTTCCGACAGTTTGTGTGGGGCAGCAAGGTAATTTTGAGAAGTGGCCACAAACCCCTCACTAAGGTTTTAACCGCCAAGTGATTATATGCAGCATCTCCAAGACTGGCAAGGTTGTCTGTAAGACTATTCGATTATAACTATGAAGTACAATATGTATCCGGTGTGAAGAATGTAGTTGCAGATTTCCTGAATAGATTGCCAGTTTTAGTCCAAGAATCTAGTTGTGAATCGGATGAGAAATTCTTGGTTGCCAGTGTGCATGTGGAAAAGCACAATATTTCACTAGAAGAATGGACGACGGAGCAAAGTAAAGACCAGACATTAGGCACAGTGTGTAACATGGTAATGAATGGATGGCCATTGAAAAAGCATGTGATGAAAGAATTGTTGCCCTACTGGGAAGTGAAAGATGAACTTTCAATTGAAGAGGGATTACTCCTAAGGAGTGACAAGGTAATTCCTCCAGCCACTCTAAGGCGTACCATTCTAAAATTATGCCATGAAGGACACCTTGGTATTGGCAAAACCAAAAGCACGATCAGGAACTTGTACTGGTGGCCAGGTGTGGATCTTGCGACTGAGAGAGTTGTGAGAGACTACATACAGTGCAACAATTCAGAGAAGTCCAAAGTCACGTACATACCCCCACTCCACTATCTCCCAACATGCCATGGGAAAGGATAGAAATAGACATCATGGGACCCATCACAGATCAAGGGGAACAGGTCTATGCCATAGTAATTATTGATCACTTCTCAAAGTGGCCTGAAGTGGGATTGGTGAACAAAACCGATACCCAGAGTGTTCTACAATTTCTTGATGAGGTATTCTTAAGGGAAGGCCTGCCCAAATGTATTGTCGCTAACAACGGCCCACAGTTTACCTCTGAGATGTTTGGTAACTACTTAAAGAGAAATAATATTGCACACAAAACAACTTCTGTTTACCATCCTGCCGGTAATGGTGCCTTAGAAAGGTTTAACCGGATCATTAAGGGTATTTTACAACTAGCCACCACCAACAACCGTGTGTGGAGAAATTAAATTGGCAAGACATTGTGGGCATACCGCATAACACCATGCAATAGCACAGGTCATAGCCCTTTCGAACTTATGACAGGGAGGACACCAATGTCTAAGGACAATGTGGGTTGGCAGACAGCCACCAAGAGGGCAGACTGGTCACCCGACATGGTCAAAAGACATTTACAAAAGACACAGATAGACAGCAAGAACCACTATGACAGGAAACAAAGCTGCAAACCTGTACAAGTGTCCGTGGGAGAGATGGTTCGTGTGAAATTGAGTGGATTCATAGCCAAGGGTCAGAACAAATTTTCACAACCTCTTATGGTAAAGAAAGTGTTCTGTAACTCAGCACTATTGAGCGATGGAAGAGTGTGGCATTTCTCGAGGTTAGCCCCTGGCAATTACAGCAGCACGAATGGAGAAGAAGTTGTGGCGCATAGAACTAATAGAGGTGGTAGGATGGATCTGTGGGACGATGACGTCATAGAAGATATGACTCAGAACACCCAGGGGTCAGCCTCAGCAAGCCACAGTGGGCGTTTTCATGACAGGGATGTTGAAGAGGGTGTTTCAGAGGGCACCCAGCATGCAGCCTCAGTTGGCTGCAGTGAGCGTTTACCTGTCAGTGAGGGAGAAGAACCCACAAGAATGCGGTGTGGTCGCAGGGTCGTGCCACCGAGCAAACTTGATGACTTTATTTGTAATTATCTATACACCTATTCATTGTTGTTCCATAAGGAGGAAGATGTGTTGTGTTTGCAGTGTACCTTTCTGACCCTCCTCACCCTCCGTACCCATTCTCCCACTCCCCGTCATCAGCTGAGCGTTCTGGAATGTTGACAGACGCCAGCTGCTGACTTCCTCACTACCTCATGCTGTGTTGGCATTCAACGTAATAAATAAGTGAATACTGCAATCGCATCTCCGCGCATTCTTTACATATTCCTTCCATAACCCAACCTGGCTTGGTGTATGACCTTAGTATAGCTGTCTCAGTAGGCTTCAATTCGTTTTTCCTAGCTTGCCTGATTCCAATATGGCCACCTCTTTGATTTTAGTGGGTCTGTCTCCGGATGCCTTGCTTCCAGATGGCTACCACATAGGCTTCAGTGGGCTGTCCCTCAACTTGCCTGACTTAAAAATGTCTGCCACTTGGGTAAAGCATACATGGCTTGTAGCTCAGAGAATTCCTACTTTTCTTTAATGCTGCGCGTTAGCTGCAGGTAATTTGTGCTTTCTCAGCACTGGTACTTGCTTGTGTTACTTGCCTCCTTTGTCTGCAGGCATGAATTTTGATCCCACTCTCATCACCCCTTGTCCTGTTCAGTATTCGTTTCTCTTCACAACACTGGCAAGCATAACACTCTGCATAGAGACAACACCTGGCATAAGGCTATTAACTCATCTTTATTAATTCCTCAGCTCGTATACATGGCCTACTGATGTGGAGATACTCTCCACACGTCCTCTTCTCTCTACTTCCCTCAATGTAGTGAAACTAGTGCTTCCTGTTTCCTCCCAGGATGTTCCTGGTATCTCACGTCTGTCTGGGCCAGCTAGACCGCTGACCTACTTATTTAACAATGTCTGTTCCTAGAGGACATGACAAGCATAGTATTGGTGCAGCAAGGGATCACTTCCTGCACAAAAGCTATGCTGAAATTCAATTTCATCTTTGTATGTGTACTGTAAAATACAGCACACAAGGAAAGTGGAAAAAAAAAAAAATCTCCCTGTCACACCAGCCTCAGGGAGACGCAGGATTTTGGCACAAGACCATCTCTGCAAGTCTTTGTAGGTATGGATTTGCATCAAAATCCATGGGTGATGAAAGGGAACGGCCATTCATCACCAATGGAATGCATCCTTGGTTCTAAATAACACAAGTCAGCACACTGCACTATGTTGCTTTACTTTTGGTTATTAAGCAACTCAAATCACCATTTCGTTTGGAAATACCAACCTGGATTTCGTGCCATAACTGCGTTTAAAAAGTAATGCGAACCAGAAGCAAAATCATTGTAAATCTGGGCCTCAGTGTATAGTTCATAAAAAATGATTGTAAGTATTATGGGTGGTAGCTTTCTGAGCTTTGAAGATGGTGCAGAGAAGTTTACGTTTTATCACACTGCCGCAAGGAGCCAATGCAGCGCTTTGAGTACCAGGGTGATAGGATCTGTTTTCTTGAAGTTGAAACAGAGTCTGTAGCCTGAATTAGTTGTTGCTGTAGTTTCATTATTACTTTCTCTGGAACTCCAGTAGATTGTCTCTACACTAACAAGACCTTGACAAGTTTGATGTGATATGCCAACTGGAGCAACAGGGTAATTCATTTCAGGAGCTTGAGTATATTATTGGTGTTTTAGCCAAAATTGTGCTTTGATGACCTTGACATTTTTTTATCCAAGCACATTCGGAGATTTTTAAGTCTTTCAGAAGGCTGGGTGTGGCTTCAAGTTTTCCCTGGCAGTTTAATGTCAGGCTATAAACTGGGAATTCAAGCATTTCAGTCTTCGAGCTATTTAACCTTGATGACGGTGCCTGTAATGTGTAAAAAGCTTCCACTGTTCGCTGCCACAGAATTATTTGACCCCACATTGCTGCCACTGCAGCCTAAGACTTACCGATAGCCTGGGGCCACAGCTTCTAAGGAGAAGATGACCACTGATCCCATCCTTCTGTGTAACAACTCGACATGACCAAAGTGTTAGGGCCACACCCAAGGCCCCTTCTCATGCTGCCAAAGGACTTTGCCATGTGTTCTCGAAGAGTGTGGGGCACCTGGCAACAATGGCCTGTTGTACTACAACCCTGCCGTGACCTGTAAGGTGGGGCTGCCTCTGTGACTCAACTTCCACATCTGGAAGTCACTCCAATGTGACTGTGAGAAGTGCAGATGCCTACCACATGCTGAATTGGACTTCGCCCAGACAGATAACATGAGGTGTGTCTGAAAGACTGAGAGACTGATCTTCCCCTATGTTAGACCTGGCATCCTAGGTGTGGTTTCCCCTGACTTTTTGCCTACTGACCTCCTGTTTTCGACTGTTTTTGCTGACTTAGTTTTTGTTGGCTTTAGGAATCTGGGCACTTTAGCGCTGCTAACCACTGCTAAAGTGCATGCGATCTTTACTTAAAACATGATAAAATTGGTTTATCCACAATTGGCATATTTAATTTACTTATAAGTCCCTAATAATGTGCACTGCATGTGCCCAGGGTCTATAAATCAAATTATACTAGTAGGTTTGCAGCACTGATTGTGCCACCCACTTGAGTTGCCCTTTAAACACGTCTCAGGCCTGCCACTGAAGAGCCTGTGTGTGCAGTTTTAAAACTACCATGACATCCTGGCAAGTTAACATCCTTGTCAGGCCCAAACCTTCCTTTTTATTACTTATAGGTCACCCCTAATGGTAGGCCCTGGACAACCCATGGGCAAGGTACAGTGTTTTTAAGAAGTAGGATATGTACTTTTAAGTTTTACAGGTCCTGGTAGTGAAATACTGTTGTGTTTTACTACTTCAAGGTCTATCTTTCCCATAGAATAATATTAGGATTGATTTATTACATCTTATAAGTGTAATTTCCAATAGGCAGGAGACTTGACCCCAAATTTGGTGTCTTTGGAATCACAATTTAAAAACACAACTTATAATGAAGTTGACTTTTAAATTCCAATTCTGAAAATGCCACTTTTAGAAAGTTAGTAATGCAAGGGGTGGGCCCTATACCACACAGCTATATTGTGCCAGTAAATATTACAAAAATCAAAACACCTAGCTGACCATTTGTTGGCTGCTAACTTTTAGACAGACTCAGACCAAATTCACAAATCAGTTGATCTATTACGCTTACTTATTCATTTTCAATCATTTCATTTTATAAATCCTCAAGGCAGAGGTCAGATACACATAACGTTCACATTACATCAAATCAAACAAAAATAAGACACAGTGACAAGTGACAAGTAACAAGTAACAAAAACATTTTTGAGATGGTTTCCAGTCCAAAAACAGAAAAACCGATAACCCACAAATCAAATTTTCAAGAAGCACGGGGGTTACCACACAACGGGGGTAAACAACATTTCGGGTAACAAAGGGGTACAGTATTCAATACATATATTTCCCTAAGTTGCTACACATTCTGATTTAAATTCTTCCCCTGTTGGTTAGAAGTGCCAACGCGTTTCAAGTCCCACTCTATTTTTGGGGGCTCTCTTCAGGGCTGTGACTGGATTCTGTAAAACCAATAAACACATGTGTATTGTTTTAGTACGCACTCATTCTCTATCTCTGTTACACTCATGAATATTTCAGGATTATATCTACCTCAAGTTGGTCTTTGGCATCCCTTCAAGGAAATGGGGGACTGATGTGAGGTTGTTATCCTAGAAGGACAAGGTCATTTAATTACTCATTGCCCATTTTTACATTTTTATTAATTAGTGATTTGTGGATTTATCACAGATTCCACTTACTTGTGAAAAACCTCCCTTTAGCTTCAACAATCACCTATTCTTCAGAACGTGGCTTATAGTGCTGATTTGTTTATGCCCTTCCAAACACAAAATTGTTATTAAAGGTGGAAAGAAGGCCCTGGGCTTTTAATTGACAGGCTGGCACGTAAATGTAAAATCCTTCATTCTAACACTTACTTGTTGTTCGAGTTACTACTGTCAGTTAGTGCTCGCCGTGGCAGAAATGCAAGGACCTTAAGCACTCAAAAGTCTGTCTAAAAATTAGCAGCCAAAAATAGGTCAGCTAGGTGTTTTGATTTTTGTAACTTTTAGAAAGTTGGCATTTTCTTACTGTAACCATTTGTTGCTTACTGCCTGTCTCTGGAATGGACATCTTGGGTGGGTGACAGTGGCTTCCTGCATTCCCTCTACATAGCCACACACAAAGGAAGGGTAGGTGTGACTGAGTGGCCATCTGAATGCTGATGGGTCATCCTGAACAGGATGGGAGGGAAGAGCTGATATTTACACCTGAAAAAAACTGTGTTCTTTTTTTATGTTTAATAAGCTTTATTAAATAAATAAAAATAACAAAAGAAGTGGTCATGAAACAAAAAAATATCCACAATATGATAGAAATGTGTACAGACAAGAATTGCAGAATAGACAGCCATTTACAATTTTAGTAATAATAAAGGAGGGAGGGGAGGGAAGGAGGGGAGGGAAGGGAAGGGAAGGGGAGGGAAAAAACAAGGAGCATAACTACTGTACTAAAATTGGAGATCATGAGAATGAATTATGAACATATTAAAGCTAAGCTGTTAAATAAACACAGCATATGACTTAAACCTATCCTATCTTATCTTATCCTATCCAAGAGGCAGCTAAAAAAAAATCTAAAACTTGAGAAATGCAGATATTGAACCAGGGGAGAAGAAATTGTAGGGAAGAAGAAACAATGAACAAAACATCTATGGAGGATGAGAATACTCTGCACGGTTACGTGAAATCTGAAGTGAACAGTGAGACAAGTAATTAGTTAGAGATAGCCAAAATAAGTCCCTATTTACAAAAGGTTTAACAGAAGAAGCAAATGCAATATCCAGTCTATGATAGTGACAGACATTGTTCCACCATGCCTTCACTGAAAGTTTGGATGAGCATTTCCAATAGAGTGAGAGTTGCTGGAAAGCTAAAGCCAACATCAAATCAAATAAACCTTTAACGTGTACGGACAGCCCCAGAGAGTCCGATAAACTGCCTATGAAAAGAGTGACATTTGATAATGGAGTGTGTAGATTGAAAATAGTAGAGAGGTGTTTCCAAACATCTTTCCAAAATGAAAAAACAGCTGGGCAAAGGAAAAAAAGGTGGATAAAATCAGGGGATTGGCATGACCAGCAAACGTCGTCATCAGAGTGTGTATATTTAGCTATAGATAAAGATGTATAGTATACTCCATGATAAAGAAAGAACAAAGATTGGGTAGTGGAGGCAGACCTAGAAGTCTTTAAAGACCTACCCCAGAGTTTGTTCAAAAAATCTATGGTCCAAACACACCCCTGACCCGGCTCCCAAGCAGACTCAATCCTGGACTTAGGACGAATAGGATCAGGGGATAGAAGAGATTTATAAATCAAGGAAGCCTTGGGACAGGCATGTAATAGAGTGAGTATAGGATCAGCTATGGGAGATGGTGCATTAGAAGGTAAGGAATAAAAAACATCCAGGATGATTGCCATAAGGACAGAGAATTTGGGCCAAAACGAGTGAGGACATTTAAAAGTATCTTGAAACTGAGGGAAGATGGGCGATACTAAAACTAAACCCATCCACTGCCTTTTAAGTTTCAAGGCTTCTGGTTCTGACAAGTGAGTTTCTTGCAATAAAACTAAGTCAGGATTGTAAGTAGCTAAATGGGATAAAATTCTCTGCCTCTTTGTGGGGTTAAAAAACCTTTTTACATTCCATGAAATAACTTTGAATGTAAATACATTGAGTCAAAAATAGAATCACATGATCAACAATAATGCAAGGAAAAAAAAGTAGAAAAAAGGGAAGACAAAGTTGTAGGAGGAGGATAATAAAGCGAAAGAGAAGAGAAGAAGGAGAGAAAAGGGAAAAATAAGAAAGATAATAAAAGAAGACAGTGCATGTCAACCATTAAAGAAAAGGAAGAAGATAATAACAAGAATATGAAGGAAAAAAGGGATTAACGACTGTAATACGTACCTTTTAAGGAGGGAACAGGAAGAGAGACAAGTAGTGGCAGGACACAAGTAAAGACGGCATACCCAAACAGGAGGAATGGGCCACAACAGGGAGGTATATAAAACGAGTAGGAAATGGAAACATAAGGAAATGTCAAAGACAATTCTGTGAGAAGAAAAAAGGAAAAGAGAAATAAGAAAACCATATTATAAAACGGAAAACAACAAACAGAGCTTAAATAAACAGTAAATAGCCTATAAGAAAAAAAAATAAGCAAGTAAAATTACGCAGAATAATCATGTGTCAGTGAAAGGAAGAGAGTCAAGGTAACGCAGTTGAAGAAGAGGAAGGGCCAGCAATTTCCATTGACGTTGTGGATTAAGAAAGAGTACATTTCTTCAAGTCTATTACATCCTTGAAGGTGGAAGTTTTGCTCTGAAAAGTAACTTTGAATAAACATGGGTGAAATAACCGATATCTTGCTCCCATAGTGCGCAAAGCAGGACGAAGATCAAGAAAGTCTTTCCGAAGTTTGGCAGTTGCTGAAGAGACATCCTGTGAGATGAATAATTTAGAGCCAGACCATGTAAATTGTTTCTGGCTTTAGGAGTGTTTAAGACTTGTAGAAGGTCTGTAAACTTCAAGAAGAGGAAAATCAAAGGCGCTGATGCAGAAGTGAAGCGGGGACCTAGTGTGTGAGCACACTGAATACTTAGATTTGTAGACGGAGGAAGGTCCAGAAGCTTTGGGAGAAAAGTGGAGAAGAAGTTCACAGGATTGTTACCTTCTAAACCCTCTGGAAGACCATATAAATGAAGATTATAGCATCTGTTCTCAAGAGAAGAAACCTTGATAGACATTTCATGTATCTCTCCAACATGTTGTTCCACCGTAGAGATGCAAGATTCCATGGAATTCCATTTAGTGTCTAAGACTTGTAGACGGGAATTTGTTTTCTCGATAAACGGACGTAGGGCTTGTATTTCATTGAGCACAATGTCCAAGCAAACAGGAGAGATAGGCTTCGGTGGAGAAGGAGGGTCTTGTTTAAGACGTTTGGTAGCAGAGGATGGCATTTGCAATTTAATGGAAGAAGTAGGCGAAGCTGCCTTCCTGGAGGAATTAGATTGCATCATCTTGCCTGTGATTTGTTTTGAGGAAATAGTGTCAGAAGAGCTGGAACCAAAACCGCAAGTCGGAGCCTTTTTATTGATAGGAAGCAGTTTCTTACTCCTTTCCATAAGTGGCCGACAGATGTGACGCCAGTTGTAAGGACTTGGGAGCACAATGTTCAAATATAAGTAGTTCTGTTGAGATGCTGTGCTCTAATAGTAGAGTAGGTAGAGAAAAACGTTTAAAAATCACTGCTCACATAGAATTGCCCAAATTCAGCTGCAGAAAATATTCAACTGGGCAAGGGAGTCAGGAAAAATGCAAGACAGACCATGTCATATAAAAGGGTAAACATGGAATGTAAAATTATATTAGGCTCTTCCATAGGCGAAAATTATCTGAAGAGAAGAAACATCATTGCAGGAGACAAAATGGCAGCCAGAATATGAGGAGAAGAGATTCCTTATGATATCTCCATAAAAAGGTGGAAAAGAGCCATAATGGTACCCATAAATTGTGCAGTGGGCCTTCCGATCCACAAAGATCACTGTTTCACCTTGGAATGGGGGCTAGAGCCGCAGAAATCACGCAGCAACTCCCGTCATGGACCGGAGCTCCGATTCAGACGGCCATCTTGTTTTGTGTCGCGCGCCGCTCCCCGAAAGGACTGTGCACTGTCCCCACAAAAAGGCTTGCATACCCCCTGTAGGGAATCTGGAGCCAGGACAGGAAACAAAAGGACTCTGTGCACTTCAAAGCATCTCTTTGAAATCTCCCCCAACTTCAATGGCCCAACTGGGTATATGTTATGGACCTCCAACAAAAACAGGAGTTAGCACTGAGAAAATCCGCAGAGAAAGGGAGTCCTTTTGGATTTTTACTTTAGATACAGTATGTAAAGGTCTGAATGAAGAGGTATTATGGATAGTGACATGATGGGTACCCCTTATATCTAGCTATCCTAATTCAGTTTTCCTATATGAGTCATTATTTTGCCATTGACAGGCAACATCATTGATGTGCAATGTATATACATTAGACTTTCCATTTGAGAGGTTCTCCCATTTGTAGAAAAATGTTGAGATAGCGTCCTTATGAGGCACTTTTGTGGGGAACCACTGGGACCACTGAGAGACATGACAATACCAAGAGAATAGTCTAACAAGTGTCCTTGGCACCTGGATAAATAGATTTTAATTGGCTAATATGAATTTGATATTCCATTCGGGAATGCCACTGATGGTAGGAAGAAGGAATAGGCACCAACCACACATTGGTCACAGTGGAATATGCCTCATTATCCCGCAGTCTTTTTCCCCGCAGGGAATTTCAACTCGGTCGTTACAACGACCGCGTTGTAATTCCGCATACTATTACCCCACAAGTTGTAACAATGACTTGTGGAGGGGGGCCCTGGATGTTGGAATAGTCTAATTTACTATTCCAACTCCAGTCTGTGCAGACATTAGGGAAGGTGTTGGAATTTAAATCCAACACCTTCTCCCCCTTCCGCAAGTCGTTGTTCCGACTTGTGGAGTAATGGTATGCAGAATTAAAACGCGGTCGTTGTAACGCAGTCGTTGTAACGACCGCGTTGTAATTCCCTGCGGAGAAAAAGTTTTGTGGTAAATGTTGTTTAACGTCACAGTGTCATGTACACACTCAAACCACTGCAAGATGGCACTTTTAGTGCACTAACCAGATAGATCTAGTAGTAATAAGGCTTTATTCGACAATAAACATATCTTAAAAGCATCACAAAATTACATTACACATATATACAAAGACAATATTAAAAACCTATTTACATCAAATATAAAGTTAGGTTGGTTATTCAGATTTGATCACAATTTAACCATAAATTTTAAGATACATATTAAACATTTTGTTCTAGCCTTTTTGTTCTAATGGACCAAGTCCATGATAAAAACTTTGAAAGACCACAGACAAACAAAGGTCGTGTATCCGACATTAAAATGCGAAGTGCCTCGTTATGATGCCTAGTACCCAACAATCTACAGATTGGTTTCAACCAGCTTTTCCGAGGAGATACATATACCGGACAGGCAAACAGGATATGGGCAACAGTTTCTACTTTGTTTTTGTTTTTGCAGATAGGACAGTATGGTGATGTTTGGAATGGGGGTTTCCAGCGGGCAGTAAATGCACACACTGGAAGAATCCCCACCCTAAATTTAAAATACAAAGCCCTATCAACGGGTTTCCAGACAAAGTCTAGATAAGGTTCTCGAAGTGCCACATCCTTTATTTTTAGAAATTCTTCCGTTAGCCTGCCAGGGTTTGATTCAGAGCTAGCTCTCGTTGCAACCCACCTCCAATACAGTGTTTTAAGTGTTGCCTTTGGGGGAGAAGACCTACTTGACCAAGCTTCGTTTAAACCCAATTCACCAAGTAAAAATTTAACATCTTTTAGCCATTTTATTTTATGCCAACCTGCAAGTGACATAACCTCTGATAAGCCCTTAGCATAAAAAGCAAGTTCCGGGACACGCCAAAGACGAGCCCACAGGAGCAATGGCTGAAGTTTTGCTAAGTCTTTGATAGAATGACAACCTAGATCAAGCAGTAAGGGTACCATTGGTGTGCTCTGAGGGAGTTGCATAAGGTCCCTTAAAAATGTATTTTCCGACTTTACCAACTGATCTATATTAGACGTGCCCCACAGCTCGGCCCCATAAAGGGCAGAGCTTACACCCTTTGCTTTATAGATGTCAATGACAGGGGCAATTGGTTTAATTAGGGAGGAGCGCTGTTCCTTAAGGAGCGCCCCCGTAACCCTCTTATGACTTAGCAACATTTTGGCGAGATGCGGGGACCACTGCATGGTATCTGATAAACGTATACCTAAATAATCAAATACAGTGACCCTTTCTAGAGATACATGGTTAAGTACTGGGGGACACCCAAGTTTTTTCGGGGGATTCAACACCAAGTATTTGGTCTTATCTGTATTTATTACAAGCCCTCGTTTAATACAAAAGGCCTGGAAATTATCTAGGAGGCTTTGGAAGCCCACCGGGGTCTTGGAAATTAAAAGTGTGTCATCAGCGAATAAGAGGGTAGGCATTCGCTCGCCCGCCAGGGAAGGCGCGTCAGCTGGCATTGACAACAGATGCTCTACCACTCCATTGACATATAGTGAGAAAAGGGTGGGAGCAGGAACACATGCCTGGCGGACCCCTCTTTACACTGGAATTCTGGTAGTTTTTTGGCCCTCGGTACCCCACCTCACTTGTGCAAAGTTACCTTTGTGAAGCCTCACTAAGATTGATAGGATATTTAGTGGGATCCCCATATCTAACAGCACTCCCCAAAGACGTTCTCTGGGTACAAGGTCAAAGGCAGTTCTTAAATCTATGAACGCAAGATAAAGGCTGCCTTTGCCTATAACAACGACTTTCCAGTAGATTAAGAATAATCTAAAGGCTTTCTCTATTGTCCCAGTTCCAGCCCGGAACCCCGCTTGGTACTCAGAAAGAATCTTGTGTTCTTCAGCCCATTGTAGGATTCTCTCGAGTACCACTTTGCCAATAACCTTCTGAGAGGAGTCTAATAAACTAATTGGACGATAGTTGGAGGGGTCGTCTCTACACCCCTTTTTAAAAATAGGGACGACCTCAGCCCCCTTCCAAGACTCAGGAATGGGGGCACCATTATCAATAGCTATAAGTAGCGTGTGAATAAGTTTCCCCCATTTGGACAGGTCAAAACGGAGCAAGTCTCCTGGAATGCCGTCCGGGCCAGCTGCCTTATGGGGCACAATGCGACTAATCGCATTTTCCACTTCCTTCACAGAAAACGGGCATGATGTGTTGTCACCTGAGGGTATATAGAAACTGGAAGCATCTAAGTCGCTAGCAACTCCCTGCTGGGACACATACAATTTGGAAAAATGATCAACCCATGACTGGGCGATGATGTTACATGTGATAAAATTGCTATCAGGGCTATTCCTAGCTCTAATAGTTTTCCAAAAGAGGCCCGAGTCCCTCCCTGCACTGGCCTCCTTTAATGATAGCCAGTACTGGTCCTCCCACTCCCTTTTAGCATTTGCTGTCACCAGCTTATACTCTTTCCTTGCTTGTTGGATCAGAGGTTGTGACTTTTCCTTTACTGCTTTAATTAAAGCGGTCTTCGTTTTCCTACATTTGGAAGTATACCATCTTTGCTCACCCATAGGCCTCTTAGGGCCACTCCCGACCCCACCTCGTGTTTGTACCAAAAAGCAATTTCCCACCATCTTGATGGTGTTCTGGAATACTGCCGTTATCCTTGAAGGATCATAGTGGTCTGAGCAGATCACGTCCAGCTCATTTTGTGAAACTGCCAACAAGGCTCCTATAGACTGGATTTTCCCTTTATCCAAAACGACTTTGCACCACTTAAGGCACCTGCCACAGTTAGATAAAGTGACTTTCGAGGTGGACATTACTTCAATTGGTGCTATTGAGCCAGTTGCATTCGGCCATAAATGCTTTAGACTCAGGGAAAGAAGATTATGGGCACTGTCTACGGTTGGTAATATAGCCATGTCCATCATATTGTGCCAGAGTTCAAAGTCTAGGAGAATATATCCGATCCTCGACGAGTGATTCACCCTGTTACATGTATGAGCCCCGGAAGGATCTGAAATGGTACGGCCTTTTGCTGCTCGTAACCCAAACTCTATAGTTAGTCCATTCAGCTGGATGGCCCTTTGGGTCCATCTTTTTATTGGTTGGACTGTTAATAGGTGTATACCCCTCCTAGCATCATCCACATTAAGATCTAAAATATCGTCTGTCGCAAGTGGCTCAAATGTACAATTGAACTCCCCTGCGACCAAGACTTGTGTATCAACGTAACAACTTCTAAGTTCGTTTTCTAGCGTTGCTACTGCCAGAGATGGAGAGCCACCTTTACTCCTCCTTGCATATATATTAAATATGTCAATGGATTTACCCCTATTGGGACCTCTAAGTGTAATCCTTAGGATATCTGGTGAGTTGGATTGTTTTTGTTTAATAATACAGCCCAATACAGCCCAATGAGATACTCACCCAGATAAGGAGTCCACCCGAATGGCGACCCCTCCCGGAGGTTGAGGGTACCGCTGGTATAAAAAAGGTAGTATAGCCGACTCTGTGATTAGCTTCTAGGGTCCAGGTCTCCTGGAAGATACAAATCTGAAATGTCTCCAGCAAGATATTCCACTCAGGAAGATCTAAATTCCTGGAGATACCTGCAATATTCCAGCTAACTATCTTTAGTGTTGGGTCGGCCACTGCTGTCTCCTGGGGGCATTTGGTCATTGCACTAGATAGATTCATCGACACGGCTACTGATTCTAGTGCCGAAGGCAATGAAGGAAGAATATTCAAAAGAGGGACAGCACTCTGAGCAGCAGGTTGGGCTATTGGGGTCACGCTAGTAGCAGTCAGACCGGCAAATTTATCCCAATCTCAAATTCAAGTTTATTAATTGATGCCTCCAACTCGATACCCCGACAGTTAAACTCAGTAATTAGGGGTGCTAGGCCAAGCCTAACCCCCGATCTAGTTACACTAGGGGGAGATAAGGTGGAAAGGATAGGGAATGTCCGTAGGGAGTATGTCTTATCATCGACAAAAGGCAAACGAAGGGCAAATGCATAGCCACTGGGTCAATACCCAATATCTCTATTGTGGCAACAGGCTATACCTCTATGAGTGGCAGCGGATAGATATGTCTCGGGATCCTCAGGAAACCTTCCCCCAAAATGTTTTCCATTGCTTAGTCTTAGTTGTTGATATAGGGGCTGCGGATAAAAGTAACCCAACCCAAATGTGCCAATTCCAGTACCATCATGAGCGTTCTGTTGATTACAGATGGACCTTACAACACGTACATCCCTAAAGTTGACAACAATACAATCCCCTGGGATATCCTTAGTCCTACTCCCCACCCAACCAATTCGTCTAAGAAAAAGGATTTGACCATCCAGTTGCCTTGAGAGGGGTCTGTTGTTATTAAGCCAGAATGTAGATTTGTTTTTAATCTCACTAAAAGATTCCAGTTTGCCCGGTGCTAGCCGTGGGACTCCCGTCAGGACAATTACATAGGGCATACAAGCGGGGGGCAAGTTTGTGGGGGTGATGTCAACATTATCATCCAGAGCAGATTTATAAGATGATCTGGATAAGTTTCCCCCCTGCCTCGATACAGAATTACAAGTGTGACCACCTATCTGGCTTGATATAGGTACACTCCCACGAGTTCCCTTGTTCCCCTTAGGCGATGATTGTGTTGTTGATTTGCTACCTTTATCATTTTGTGTGGCCAGGACAGGAGAGTTACTTCCACACCGGGTTCAGATACATCTTTTTGGTTTGGAGATACATGTTTGCCTAATTGTGAGTGGTCCACCATAGTAGTTCGTTGCTGTACAGCAGTGTCAGGGCCGCTTTTAGAATGTAATTTGATTAAAGATTTAACTGAGAAAAAATTATCGAGGGTACCTTGTTCAAAACGGTCTAATCGCTCTGTTAAAACTTTAATCCTCTCAAGACTTCATAATTTGCTCAATGTGGGCAATAGAGAGGATTTCATTAGCGGAACCTGAAGGACGCTCTAAGTTTGGATTATCATTAGGCAGCGGAACAATATATATATTTTTTTTTTTTGTCCTCATTTTGCCCTTGGAGAGTCGCATAGAAACTCTAGGAGAGAACAAAAGATACGATACACTGTCACAGATAAACTGGTAGTGCTCTCACATACTAGGATAGCACTCAGTGTTCATAAACTCTCCAGAGTAAACACCGCGAAAAGTTAATCCATATAGGGGCAATGTTGCTGCTGTTAAGTAGCCATATCTGGGTATATCCATATATAGGAGGGAGAGCCGACCAAGCAGCGTTAATCATCGGACAGTGTGGGAAAAAAAAAAAAAAAAAAAAAAAAAACCCCAAGCACATACTTAGGCCCAATTCAGGAGGTGCCAAAAGTCTCATTTTTCGGGATTACCCGATCTTACTAGATCTATTTTTGATGTACGTAATACTGATAAGCGCCAGTCCAGCAAGGTGGGAGGCAGTGGATCCTTCCATTTCCTACATATCTCTCTTCTGGCAAGTAGGATACAATAAAACAAAAGCTTTTTAACCGAACCTTGAACTTCCAGTGATGTTCCAAAAATTACGAACAGTGCATTAATTGAAATTTGATGTCCCACAGATGTTGTCAACAGTGTACTAATAGCATCCCAAAAAGGTAACACCAGTGGGCATTCATAAAACATATGTAGATCCGAGGCTGCTAACAATCCGCATTTAGGGCATGCCACAGTGGATTCATTGGAAAATTTAGATAGCCGCTGTGGAGAATAATAAGCCCTGTGTAAAGTAAAAAGGTGGTTCCTACATAACCATGATGGCTTCACCGTATCCCATAAGATTTTACAAGAGGAATACCAGATGTTCTCAAGGTCTTCCCCTGGGAAAGAGGAACTCCATAATGTCTCAGGTAAGGCAAACTCCCCGTCGACTTCATCTAGTAACAAGTTGTACCAAAACGAAATCTCTTTAGGTGCAGGGGGTCTATCCATCAACAAGGTCACTATACTACTCTCACCACCTATTTCGAACCTACCTCTGACAGAGCTCTGCATACGGGCCCAACTTGCTATCTGTAGATATTTAAATTTAGAGAGACCTAGCCCCACTCTAGCTAGTATGTGGTCCCAAGATAGAAAAACTCCATCACAGAAAAGATCTCCCCAAATTTCCAGACCCGCCTCTCTCAGAGGTACTGCCAAGCTGTCAAGAAGCCACACCGGGGAACCGGGAGAGTTCCATAATGGTGACCTGCCTGAGAAATAACCCACCTTTATTGCACCTCTAATTTTGACCCATGTTCTTATGAAACCCAACAAAATCTTCAACTTAATCTTTTTAAAAAACTTGGGATCCCCAAATTTAAACAAAAAACCATTCTGGTCTACTCCCCCTCCTCTCAACAATGCAGCAAACATGCTTCCTATACCCACATTTGTTGGCATCTTAAGCAGCATCCTGGCATGGGAAAGTTGGAAAGCCCAAGCATATAGCTGTAAATCAGGTGCTGCTAATCCCCCCTTTTCTCTGCGGCGTCTAATCTTTTTCCATGCTATCCGAGGTGTATGCTCGTTCCAAATAAACAAACTAATATAACCTTGCAGTTTTTGTAAAATAGAAGGTTCAAAGTACAATGGAATGCTGTTGAACAGAAAAGAAATTTTAGGTAAAATAAACATCTTTACCAAATTAGCTCTACCCAAGATGGAAAGGGAGAGCGAAGACCACGACCTCATAAGCTTTCTACAATCTCTTGTCACTATGTCTAGATTCAGCGGTACAATTTTGTCTATATCTCTAACGATGGTAAGTCCGAGATACCGCATGGAACAGTTGGGCTGGACCCCTACCACTGGCTCAGCCTCGTTCCATATCATCATCTCTGTTTTGGATGCATTAATCTGGTATCCTGACATCTCACCATAATCATTGGCCTGTGCAATGATCGCGGGTAATGCTGTACTCAAGTCAGAAGAAAAAATGAGAATGTCATCCGCATACAGGGCTACCTTCCTCTCCCATCCCCTATAGATAAAGGGCTTGATATTAACATCATCCCTCAATCGTTGGGCAAAGGGCTCGATGTATAAATCAAATAGGAGAGGGGAGAGTGGGCAGCCCTGCCTGGTACCCCGAGTGATATTAAAGGGATCTGACAATTCACCATTGACTAATACAGAAGCTGTTGGATTCCGATACAGCAAACCGACCGCTCCACGGAAACCCTTGCCAATATTGAACTTCGCCAAGACCCCCGACAGGAATGTCCAATTCACCCTGTCGAAGGCCTTGGCGGCATCCAACGTGATAACAGCTAAGGGCAAGGAGTCCGTAGTCGGCAGCGGAACAATATTAACACTAGATGGTCTACTGCTTACTGGGGCATTACACATTTTTTTGACAATGGCCTCCATTATTTCCCAAAAACTTGCATCAGCTAATATACCACTTCCATTATCTAGAGTGGGCACTAAATCAATTACTTTACTATTAGCAACGTTCATTCCCTTTGACAGGTTCTGTTTAGCAGTCACTTTCTTTGATTTATTACCGCCTATATTCCCTTTAGCAAGTTTCAGGTTTGGACATTCCTTGTTAGCGGGCTGTGACCTACGCCTAGCCTTTTGCCCTCTAGTAGTCACACACGGGCTAACATAGCTTAAGCTAGGCCTTAAATCAGAAACCAAAATTGGGCTTGATGGGGTCTCTGAGCGCCTATTAGCTATGGGGTCTATAGCCTGAAAAGAACTATCAGGAGTGACTTCGTTTTGACGAAAATTGGGTGTTACTGATAGCCTTGTAGGTAAAGGAAAGCACTCAAGAGATATGTTATCCATAATAGAGGTTGTGTCCTGATTAATCAAGACTTGGTGGGCCCCCGGGAGAGCAACAGAGGATGACACTAACAGCGGATCCTGTAAATTAGGAATAAGCTCCGATACACTTACAAACGGAAAAGGGGGTAAGGAGCCAGGGGGAAGTGAAAGACGGCGTTCTGTGCTTTCGATAGCATTAGCTACCACCCCAATTGTTTTCTGTAACATGCGATCTATTGCAGTTAGGCTAGGTAATGGGGGAATAAGAGCCGCTTTTTGTTTTGAGGCAGGAACAGATGATACAAGACAGTGCTTTCCCATATTTTCACTTATATACGTACAGATATGGCTACTAGTAACAAGCGTGCTATGTATACAGCAGACACCAACTAGGGCAACACTGTAGATATTACAATAGACGGCGCAATGATGTCACTCTCAAGAAACTATGATACAATTGTTACCTTAGGTGCTGCTGTCGATGGTATAGGGTATTAAGTGTATAGCAATATGCCTGGCTGCAAGCACTCAAGTTCAATGGGCGCAAAGGGGGTGGCCCAGCCCGGCCTCTCCGGCCGCTAACAGCCACAAACGGTCCCGCCCTTGTCCCGGGCTTAGCCCGGCGCCACCCGCGCGCGTCCCGCGCTGCGGGACTACTGATGCGCTTAAATCCCTCCCCGGCGCTGCCTGGTGAAGAAAATGGCAAGCGGCCGGGGCTAGGGATGCTGGGAGTTGTAGTTTGTCGATGGCTGTTCCCCTCACGGCAACGTGAGAAAGCGCTGGACTGCAATGAGGAAGTTACCCCCGATGGACGCCGTTCCCCTCACGGCAGGATCAATGACTCAACTGTGGCAGCAGGTAAGATGAACGTCCCACGCTACGGGGCTACTGGTGTGCTTAAATCCCTCCCCGGCGCTGCCTGGTGACGAAAATGGCAAGCGGCCGGGGCTAGGGATGCTGGGAGTTGTAGTCTGTCGATGGCCGTTCCCCTCACGGCAACCTGAGAAAGCGCTGGACTGCAATGAGGAAGTTACCCCCGATGGACGCCGTTCCCCTCATGGCAGGATCAATGACTCAACTGTGGCAGCAGGTAAGATGAACGTCCCAGGCTGCGGGGCTACTGGTGCGCTTATATCCCTCCCCGGCGCTGCCTGGTGATGAAAATGGCAAGAGGCCAGGGCTAGGGATGTTGGGAGTTGTAGTTTGTCGATGGCCGTTCCCCTCACAGCAACGTGAGAAAGCGCTGGACTGCAATGAGGAAGTTACCCCCGATGGACGCCGTCCCCCTCACGGCAGGATCAATGACTCAACTGTGGCAGCAGGTAAGATGAACGTCCCCAGATAGATCTAGCCTTACATTCGGTAGAAAGGGACACATATTGACCTTTCTTCGTAGGGTGATAATTTACTGGTAAGTTGGTACATATTCATATCACTCCAAGATGGCGCTCGGAGTATACAAATCAACAAGATGTAATTAAGCATGCAACATAAAGAGAGACCTACTGACCTTTTCTGTAGGGCAATAGGTCTTAGGGAAGTCTTGTGGTTATTTCCACGTTTGAAACGTATGAAAAATTGGGGAAGATGGACTAAAAATACATCAACTGATATATCCCCCTTTCACGATTCAAATCTCTTCTCCATTCCAGTATGGCGCTAACTCTTTAAACATGGAGGGCGCCTCTAAGAAGAACTCACGTCAGGGCTTGTTACAGAAGACGCACATCACTTGATGCACTTCTGTAGTTGAACCAGCGTCTCATATACAGGTGGCCACCACAAACAAACTTGTGCGCATCAGAGCAGGTCGGGGAGCAGCCGTGCGGTAAACTGCCTGCAGGAAGACTCACAGTAAGTGTATAGGCAGACTTAAGGGGGGCTTTGCTCTTTGTGAATACGGATGGCTTATGGTTGCATTGCTGCCATTTGTGTACGTAGTTTAGAGCTGCCCCTCAGCTTACTTTGCCTACTCAAAAACAGTGGTCCTAGACCAATTATTAATACATCAGAGCAATATACTTCTCACTTAGTTAAATAATTTACCTAATCATGGTTCAGGAACAGAAATCTATTTAAAGGGGTTCACAATATTCAATATACCAATTCAATCAAACAAAGGGCAACATCCAAAGATTGTAAATCACTATACATATGTTTATTATTTTCAACAATTTGAAATAATTTTAAATAATTTGTTTACTGATAAGCCAGTACGGGGTTGCTCCAGAGGGAACGTGCATCAAAGGAAAGTGATTAAAGGGTGAATGATTGAGACAAAGAATGATAGATACATAGTAGTAAGGACATTCAATTTAATTAACAATGAGGATCGGTGGGGAGGAGCCAAGATGGCGACCGGGACGGCAGCGTAGACTCCCGGCTCCGTGAACCTCCGCATCCCGCACGGATATCCTGCACGAGATCCTCAACCTGTGCTACGCGGTCGTGTTTCTGAAGGAGAGTGGCACCCGACTGTGTGACTCCGAGGTTTCTGGCTGCGGTATCGCCGGAGAAACGTGCATTCGAACTTTGCGGCCTGTGCGGCCCTAGAGCCGGGACCTCAAGTGGACGCCGTGGCCGGGTGGCAGTTCAACAACAGCGGCCTGTTGTGAGTGGGCGGAGGCGGTCCACCGGAGCGGTGCCAAACTCGGCCTACATTTCGTCGTGGTCGTTTCCACTGTCAAGTGTAGCGGACCGAGTGCATGCCCGTGGGTGCAATTCTCAGATCCTCCGGTGGCTGCCCCTGCCTTTGATGGTGAGCTGCCCGGCCGCCGCCCGTATCCTGCCCTGATCATTGCGGGCCGCCCCCGGATTTTTACGGGAGCGGGTCCGTAGTGGGGACGACTGTTGCCCGTGACCACGCAACGGATAACTTTTCGCCTGCCCCCGGAACCTGGTCACCAGCGACGTGGCCATCGAGACGCTTGTCCCAGGGTCCCGGCCCCGGTGAGGGTCGGGCATACTTGGCGGCCATCTTGTTGCGATGAAGCCTACCATCCTGTCCGCTGGGTCGCAGCGGGCTTGTGAGAGTGCGACTTTTGGGATTGTGGCGGCGCGATCACAGAGAGCTGTGCTGGGGTACGGGGACCTCCTCGAGGCCCTTGGTGCTCTTCACTCCTCCTTGATTCATGGTGTCGGGGTCTTGGGGAGTAAGCTCGACGGTGTGGCGTCGGCGTTGGGGCAATGGCGGCCCGCCTGTCCGCACGTACACAGGGACTACCCACACTGCGCACAGGAGGACACTTTGGCGGCCACCCCTGAGGTTAGTGCACAGCAGGACACTCAGGCCAGTATGCTACAGTGTGTACGTCCAGCTGAGGGCCTGATCTGTCCCGGAGGCATTGGACCTGAGTGGGATGTGGTAGCCTCGTCCCGTACGTGCCCTCCTGCGACCCAGGGACAACTCCAGCAACTATTGTCTGCTTTGGCTGCTTCTGCCTTCCTGGACCTTGAGTGCAGTGCATATCCTGGGGCAGCACTGGGAAGCCTGTTTCTCCACGCTGCGGACTGTGTTGATGCTCAGAGACTTCCACCCCACCTGTGTGCGTCGCTTCTCGGACGTTTTTGGACAATCCTCTACCTTGGAACGTCGGATATGGTGCTGGGTCGAGGGGTAGGCATGGGCAGAATTCCAAAGAGTGGTCAGGGATAGGGCTGATCCTTCAGGGGTGGTCATCTAGTGGACGGGCGGGCTCAGGGGTTGCGTGCTCTCCTGGCATAGCTAACAGCATAGTAGGTGCATAATGCTCCCCATCTTTCTTTGAGAAGATCGCTTTTGTGCTGTTTATTGTTCACTTTGGGGGAAACTTACCGTGCGGGAGGGAGAAGCCGGGGGTATGTTTTGAAGGCCCTCCTCCAGTTTATTAATACTTTCTCTACCCCCCCGTCTGGTGGGGTTCTTTTCCTACTTCTTTTTCCCTATTCTCCTATATTTCGGGTCTGGTTCCAGGGCGACAGGCACACTGCTGGGGGGGGGGCCGTACTCATCTGCAGAGGTGCAGGGTGGGGGGTTGGGGGAGGGGATTCTTTCGTCTTTTATCTCTTTTTCCATGGCCTCCTTTTTCTTCTCTGATTCTTCTTGTTTTTCTTTTTCTGGGATCAGCGTGATACACCTCCTTTGCTATGACTCGTTGCCGCTCCATGTGTACCACAATTTCCGGGGTGCTCTCCGGGAGTTCTGGCGGGGGACTGCAGGCGCAACTGCTTATGATATTCTTCCTCATCCTGATGTTCTTGTGTTTGCGCCATTGACCTAATAGATTGCTGTAAATCGTTTACGTCTATTACTCTGCATACCTGTAATTGCTGTTTGAAAATTGTCTGGCACCTGATCCTTCTGCCTCGTTTCATTATAAAACGAAAACCTTTTTCTCCTGGTGCCCTACCTACGCTGTTCACAGTATTAGCATCACGATTCTGCTCCCCGATGTGCTGCCTGTGTTTACACTTGCCTGTTTTTGCTCTGATTGCTTAGCGGCCGGCCCCGGGGGGTTGTAGGCCCATACTTGTTCTCTATTGAACTGTCAATAAAGGTTTTCAAAAAAAAAAAAAAAAAAAAACAATGAGGATCGGTTATAATTCACCGTCCAAAATCCAAGACCTGGTCACATTCATAAATTGCCAAAGTATATTGATATGCTTCAGATAAGTGACCCAAAAAATGGTCTAGCACAGAGAACTGTTATGTGTCCCAGGTGGTAAGGGGAGGGCGTCGACGTTTCGACCCGCCTTGGTGGCCTTAAGGGAATTTAAGCCTTGGCCGTGCGGGTCTTCATCAGGACCAAAGGGGGCATTAATCATGCACCTAGAACATTAAAAAACAGGGTGGTATGAGGATGTTGTCCTAAAATAAACAATTTGTTAAAAAGCGATTGTAGTTTTTCTTGTGTGGTTTTTTTCACTTTATTACTGTTTGAAGTGCTGCATAAATATTTTATACATTGCTTCTAAGTTAAGCCTGACTGCTTCTAGCAAGCTACCAGAGGGTTAAGTACAGGTTAATTATGGGTTTGCTTGTGACTCCGCCCTGCCAGAAATTGAGGTTGCTGCTTGGGTAGGATTTAACTCCCCTTAACCAGTAAACCAGTAACCCAGTTTCCAACAATGTGCGTAGACAGGTGAGCACTAGAGCAATAGCTGAATATCGATATAGTAGAGCAATATAACACCCTGATCAAGAGTCCTGGGTGGTACAAAACCCATAGCCAGTAGAAGAATCCTGTACTTCAACCCTATTACTGTGTGTAGTATTACGCATTGTCATGGAATTAAAATGCTTCTATTTTTACAAAAAAAGCAGTGGGCTGGACAGCATCTTATTGCGTCTGTTGGTTGAATGTTAAGTTCTGAGTTCTTGCCCCCAACATTTTCTTCCTAAGAAGCCTTTGACTGCTGTGCTTTGCTACCTTGATAATCAAGTGCAGAAAGGTTGTACTTGACCCAGTTTTAGCCATATTAGGACGGACCACAGTACACCACTGGCAAGCCACCACAATGACCACGGTTGTCTGTCCTTGTTGTCTGATAGTTGTATCTTAGCATCTAAAGTGGTGGTCTATGAAAACTGAAGGTAGATATTCTGGTACAATGTTTTTAGCACTGTACAGGTAGGCTAGGTTGGTGACAAAGGTGTATGGGTTAAGTAGACGTTTAATCAGGTAGTTTGCTGCACTTCAGAAGGATTTTTCCAGGTACAGGCAATGGAGTTACAGGCAGATACAGTTCAGGGGAAATCAACAAGGGTCAAGGACTTGAGTTTCCCATTTTGTGGTGAATTTTCTGTTCCTCCTAATTGTCTTCTCAGGGAAGAAATAAAGAACTAGGGGCCAGGGGGGGCGTGGCCAACCGGGCAGCGAGATGGCCGCTCTGTGAGTGAGCTCCGCCGGCTGCACTCAGTAATCCTGTAAAAATCCTGTACCGGACACACACTGCATTCCGTTCTGCACACCAGTTGGCGGCGGACGCCCCGGTGCCTCATCGAGCGGACTCTGGCGGCTGCCGGACGAGAGGGAGCTGAGCTATGTGCCTGGACGCCCAGGCCGAGTCTTCATAGAGTCGGCGGCCCGCCGCCTTGGAGCCCGAGGCGGGAGTGTGCGGCTACTGTGGCCCGCGGGAGGCGAGGCCTGAGGGCAGGCGCCGGAGCGCGACTCACCAGCCGAGCTGCGTATGCGGAGCACCCCGGACCAGCACTGGCGGGCCACTAGAGTGCTACACCCATCCAACGCGGGCAAGGACATCGGAGATTTCCAGCGGGCCTAATCTGGTGGAGCCCTGCAGGCGAGGCCGCCATTTTAAGTGGGAGCTCGGAGGTTGGATGGCGGCTGCACGCGGAGGCGATCTACCCTGTCGGGCCTAGGAACAGCCCCGAAATGAAGCACACGCATAGCGTGGAAAGCCGGTAAAGCGCTGTTGTGGACCCGGACAGACAGCTGCCGTAGGCGGGTGCCTTCCCGAGATCTGCAACCTGACGGTGAGAGCGGGGGGCGCGGGTGCGACATTCCCCCTGGCTTAGCGACTGGCTGTGGGGAGCGGCACCTGTGCGGGGGGGACCACTCGGTGCCCATCCCCGCCCCGCCGTGGGTGAGATCGAGTCCCCTCTGTAACGTGCTCATGTTTGCGGCCTGGGCTGGGCATACTGTTGATCTCTGCTGACTGTGCTCCGGCTGCCCTATCGTTGGAGACATCACTGGTGTACCCTCCATGACAGACGCGCGTCTCTGATACCTACGGTACATTGGCTGGGGGCGATGCCTTGCGAACGCCTAACATAGGCGGGACGACACGGAGGCACCCCTGATTCCCTCCTGAGAACGGCGCCTACGCCATGTAGCGCGAGTGCTGTGCGGCGCAGCATCATTCTACTTGATACGGGAGACACGGCAGGCATATACATCAACTGCAAGCTGGCCGAAGTTGCGGACACGAATGCGAGTTGTATGACCAGGGAGCAGCGAGGCTGGGACACGGGCCTCGAGGGGTGCCTGTGTGCGGGTGCTCCGGGGACGGCGCTGTGATACTGCACACTGATAATTGATCCTGCAGCGACGCGGACGTGGCTGACCTGCCGTGGCACACAGAGTCGAGCCTGTGGCACTGGGTGCTGAGTCATCTGCATCTTATTGACCGGGCCTGGTGGCCAAGAGAGGGGGCGACCTGCCGCTGCCACACATCCCATTGAGGGGCCTAGTGCCACCGATATAGGCGACAGTCAGAGCTTGGGTGCACAGCTGGAACTAAAGTGTACTCCGGCCAGTGGGCATGCCTGAGGCACCGCGATGGGGGGGAAAAACGATGCCAGGCAGCCCAAACTCACTTTTGACCACAAGCGCCATGCCAAACAACACGCGGCGGAACTGGAGTCGGCGGAGTCCTCCTCGCAGGGCACTGACTCGGATGTGGACTTCAGGGCTCTGATGCTGGAGGTCCGATCGAGCCTCAAGAGCATCGATACCAAGCTGGACGCCATGTCCTCACAACTGGAATCGGTTAAAAAGCAGGTGGACACTCACGAAACCAGACTGGACTGCCTGGAAAACAGACACACCGAGTGCTGCGAGTTCCAACAAGATACCAAAAGAACTCTTACCGCTGTCGAGAAGGAGCTGGAGTTCCTCCGGGCTCAGACAGATGATTTGGAAGCACGCTCTCGTCGATCCAACATCCGCATAACAGGCATTCCGGAGACAACGAACACTGGCAAAATGGAGGTGTATGTGTCCGACCTGCTTCACGAACTCTTTGACCCTGCGCTCTCACAGGTCTTCACGGTCGAAAGGGCGCACAGATCGCTTGGGAAGAAGCCACCGGTGGGAGCGGCGCCGCGCCCCATTCTTGTTAAGATTCTGAATTTCCAGGACAGAGACCTTATCTTGCGCCTAGCCCGAGAGAAAGGAAAGATAATGCACAGGGGCAACAGCATCTCCTTCTACCCTGACTTTACGCCTCTGGTGCAGGCCGCCCGGAAAGAATTCTTGCCTGCCAAAAAGCTGTTAATTCAAGCAGGCGTTCAGTACTCACTGCTCTATCCTGCAAAATTGAGGGTGTCGCATGAAGGCACCACACATCATTTCACAGACGCCAAATCGGCGCTGAAGTTTGCAAAACATATTGGGGGTGCTGGGGCGAGAAGGAAGTCACCAAGAGTAGAGGAAGGAGACGGACATCTGAGTGACAATGACTGATCACATTGTGAATGTGTGGTGTGCAATATACCCATAGGCTGTATCCCTCGGATGGTCAACTCGAGACTCCCTTCAACCCACAGTTGCCCATACGGCCTGTTTTTGATTCCGGGTGGGCGCGGAGATGATGCTGCTGTTCTTGGTGATCTGTTGCTGGACTAGGTTAACAGTGTGAGGCTCTGCCAGGGTGCGGGTTGTGGACTGGGTGTAATGACCAACGCTGATGCTGTGAATGGACTGTTATAGTGCAGCCACCCTGTGCAAACTGGGGTGTACGCTAGGAGCACCACGCCCCCATGGGGTGTCTCCCACTGTTTTTGTGTTTAGGGTGCCAACACGCTATGCGTGTATTTGGAGGGGATTTGCCACAACCTGATTGGGGGGTTGGTGCGGGTGGGGGGTGGAGTTGAGAAGTTTCAAGTTACTCATGTATTGGTACGATGGAAATGGTTTCTTACAACGAGTCAGGGTTACGCTTTATCCTTGCACAGGGTACACATCCCAGTTGGTGGACACTACGATGTACAGCAGCACTGTACATACTACGCGGAGCGGGAGGTGTGATGATGGGCGCTAGGATATTGACATGGAACATTAGAGGTCTCGGGGACTACAAAAAGGCTAGATTAATGCACGGGTTCCTCTCCAGACATAAGGTAGATATATGCTTCCTCCAGGAAACGCATCTTAACTCCGTTCCATCGCCTAGATTGAAACACTCACGGTGGGCACGGGTATACTCCGCCATTTATTCTAACTACGCTAGAGGGGTGGCGATCCTCATTCGCAGTGGGCTGGACTGGACAGAACACCGCACTATATTGGACAAAGAGGGTAGATACGTTATAACACATGGCACACTCCAGGGGAGACCACTGGTGCTGGTGGCCGTATACGGCCCTAATGTAGATGACCCAGAATTCTTCAGAGCTGTATGGGCCCACATCACGCTACTGGATTGTTCGACAGTTATCCTGGGTGGGGACTTCAATGTGGTGCTCAATGATGCGTTGGATCGTAGAGGCGCTGGGGGGCCCACGCACACTAGAGCCCGTCAGGCTATCTTAGATATTATGGAAGAGGGCCTGTTGGTGGATGTGTGGAGATCCAGACACCCCAATGTCACTGTGGGGACATGCATAACGAGTCAACATGCAGCTTGGTCTCGCCTGGACTACTGGCTGGTGTCGCCAGATGTGGCTTCCTGGGTGGTGGGGGTGGACATTCAGGCCAGGTCGCTCTCAGATCACGCCCCCTGCTTATTGGAGATAAAAGCGCCAGATGCCCCTACACGCGCTTTCTCCTGGCGGTTACCCCCTCATGCGCTTACCGACTCCGCCTTCACTGAAGACATCAGGGCAGACATTGAGAAATATTTTGCAGACAACGCGGGATCAGTGTCCACCGAGGCCGTCCTGTGGGATGCGTTTAAGGTGGTGATCCGTGGCCAGTGCATCTCGAGACAGGCGGGTGTCCTAAAAGCACTCCGCCAGACCCTCGGCAAATTGGAGAGGGAGCTACAAGAGTTAGACGTGTACTTCTGCAATGATCCTTCACCCGAATTGGCGGTACAGATGAAGGACAAACTGCTGACATTCAGCGAAGAGGCACAGCGCGAGGTGATATTCCTGGGCAAGCACGCAGAGGCGCGTACATACGGGGAGGGGGACAGACCGAGCAGAACCCTAGCGAGGCTCCTATCTCCACGCGCACAATCAAACTATATTCACTCCATTAAAAGCAAAGAGGGGACACTCATTGTTGGACAGGAAGCGGTTCTTAACACATTTACATAATTTTACTCGACTCTATATACCTCAAGACAGGCTACCGCTCCGGAATCCCCAGAAGGTTTCCTGGACTCAATAGCCATAGTATGGTTTAACGACTGCCATCGCCGGTATATGGATGCCCCATTTACTGCCAAGGATATAGCTCAGGTAATAATGAGTATGCCCGCAAACAAGGCCCCGGGTCCGGATGGTCTGTCAACGGCCTTTTATAAGGCCTATGTTGAAGAACTAGCCCTCAGACTTCACTCTGTCTTTGCCGAGGCCCTGGAGTCTGGCTCCCTGCCCGACTCGATGCGCGAAGCATTAATAATAACGCTGCTAAAACCGGACAAGGATAGCCAGGTGTTGGACTCGTCCCGCCCCTTATCACTAATTAACGTTGATGTTAAAATCTACGCTAAAATCATCGCGGACCGACTGCAGCCCCTGCTCCCCATGGTGGCACTGCCCGATCAATCTGGGTTTATCCCTGGCCGAGCCACGTCGCACAACCTTAGAACGATATTTTCAATATTAAACTATCTACATCCTTCCATACAGGCGGCGGTCATTTTTTTAGACGCTACGAAAGCGTTTGACTCGCTGGAATGGCCCTACCTTTTTAGGATCCTCGGTAGGATGGGTTTTAGCCCTCTCTTCATCAACTCGATTAGACTGCTATACGATGCGCCCAGGGCGTGGGTGTGTGTGAACGGTCTGATATCCCAGCCATTTGCTATCTCCCGCGGGACTAGGCAGGGCTGCCCCTTATCCCCATTACTCTTTGCCATTGCCATGGAGCCTCTTGCGGCCAGGGTCAGACAACATCACACGGCAAGGGGCATCGGATTCAGCTCTCGCAGCTTGCTGATTTCCCTATATGCGGATGATGTCACGCTGTATGTCACCAACCCCGCCGAGAACTTAAACCCATTGTTGAGGGAGTTTGTCCGTTTCGAAGGTCTAGCAGGGGTCTCCATCAACTGGTCCAAGTCTGTCGCGTTCCCTTTGACAGATACCACATCGGAGGTGCTGTCTGATTATCCCCTGCGCTGGGAAGCTGACGCCGTCAAATACTTGGGGGTCTGGATCAGCCGCAACCTAAATGATCTCTGGACTCTGAATTTTGGCAGGGCGGTGGACTGGTTGGAAGGGAAGATAGAACTGTGGCACAGGCTCCCCCTGTCTTTGGTCGCTAGAATAGCCCTAGCAAAAATGGTGGTCCTTCCCAAATTCTTATATCTATTTGTAAACCTTCCAATACCCCTGACTGTGCACTTTCACGCCCGGGTGCGGGCACTGCTGTTGACGCTGGTCTGGGCTGGTAGTCAGGCGAGAGCATCTTGGGCGCTGCTTACACTCCCGTTGCGGTAGGGTGGACTGGGGGCCCCAGATATGCAACTATACTCGCTATGTGCGCAAGCACAATTTCTACATTTTTGGGCTTTTCCCACCCCTTGTCAACCGCATGTTGCGGTGGAACTGGCTGCCGCGGCTCCGTTACCGCTGAGTGTGGCGTTGTACGGGAGGGCGCCTCGTCCATCAAAAGATGTGGACACAGTGGCCATGCTCCGATGGACATGGCGGGAACTGCAGAGGAGGGCAAAACTCCCACTTCTTTACGCGCCGGCCATTCCCCTGCGAGGCAATCCAATGATGCCCTGCCTACAGGACAGCAGGGGTGACGTCACTATCAGGGGGAAGCCCCTGCACACTTTTGCAGACATCTACCCCAAGGGCACCTTCAGGGAGCCCGGTTCTGGAGGGGCGGACCCACCCGAGTCCTTTTCTGACCTCTTCACTTACTATAAGCTCAAAGAATCCTGTAAAGCACTGTGGCCTCAGTTTCCAGAAGAACCCCCACAGTTACTGGCGTTACAAAACTTGCTCTCGAGGGCATCTCCCAAAAAACTTGTGTCCCGGCTATATAACTGTATGCAGGAACAGTCCCCCGTTGTTGTACCTTCTTCCATGCACGCATGGAATGCGGAATCGGAAGACCAGTGGACCTTCTGCTGCAGACAGCTAACGGAACTATCGCCTAATTACAGGTTGCGAATGGTGCATTTCAAGTTTTTACACAGATACTATCGTACACCAAAGTCGTTGCACCGCATGGGTCTTAGGGAAGACGATACGTGCTGGAAATGCGGATCAGAAAATGCCTCTTTTATGCATGTTGCATGGAGTTGCCCGAGGCTCGAGGAGTACTGGTCAAACATTTTTGTGGCTATTAATCAAATTTTACTCAGAGCCGATACGCCAACTCCACACCGCGGGTTATTGGGGTACGTTCAAGATACTGCACCGAAGAATAGGAAATTACATGCACTATTGCTCCTTTATGCTAAGAGACAGGTGGCGGTGCGCTGGGGTCGTAGATCGCTGCCTAAGTTCTCTGAGTGGGTGAAGGATGTGACGTATAGTAACACACAACTCGAGCGATATTGGGACTTGATGCCAGCTGCCTCCCGGCCCAGGGATATCTGGGAGCCCTTCCTGCAGTGGTCGCGAGAAAGAGCGGGCTCCCCTAAGTCCACACATTCGGGGTCTGGGGAGGTCTCTGATGACATGGGTTGACGCTGTCAGGCGGGGGTTGCGTTCGCCTGTGCCGCTGAGCCCGGTGCACTTCCACATTTCATTGACACCCTCTGAGGGCGGTGGGACTAAGCTCGTGCCTCGGTGTCTGGGGGGTGCACTGCCAAGACAGGCCTGACCCGGAGTCCGGATTCAACTGTGGGTAGTCCAGCGCCTCCTGAAATGTACCGCAGTCAGGTCTATATGTGTATTCTTTTCTTTGCGGCCGTGTCCACATACTAACTCTGGGATATCTCCTTTGTAAGTGTTGACCCTCTATTGCTAGAGAAATCAGTTTGGTTTATCCTATGCTGCTTTCCGTTCGTACCATCGTTTGTTTTGTTTCTGTTCATCTAAAAGTGAATTTGGGTGTAAAAGAAAACCGATACTTGTGTACATGATATTTTACAGTGTCAAATTGGTTTTGAGCTCACATGTGTTTGATGACGCCGTGAACGTACGCAACTGTAATGTCATTGATTTGCTAACCTGAATAAACAAAATTAAAAAAAAAAAAAAAGAACTAGGGGCCAGATGTACGACCATTCACTTTTGCGAGTCGCAAATTGTGTCGAATTGCGATTCGCAATTTGCGACTCGCAAAACTGAATGTACAACAGTGTCTCAGACACTGTTTGCAATTCCCAATAGGGTCTCAAATTGCATGCCTCATTAATATTCGTGAGGCAAGCACAATTTGCAACCCCATTGGGAATGGCTAGGACTCCCATGGATGGTGGCCTGCTGGGGTCAGCAGACCACCATGTTTGTGACTGCTTTTTAAATAAAGTAGTTTTTTTTAATGCAGCCCTATTTCCTTTAAAATGAAAAATGAACCTTTTCAGTTTCATTTTTTAAGGGTAGGCAGTGGTCCCTAGGACCTCTGCCTGCTCTTAAAAAATATAATTGCACAAAATCACAAAGGGAAGGCATCCCCTGGGGACCCCTTCCCGTTTGCGAGTGCTTTACCACCTACTTGAAGTAGGTGGTAAACTGCGTGTGTTTTGCGGCCGCAAATGCAGTTGAAAACAATGGTACATCGCTTTGGGACTCGCTATTAGGAAGGGACACCCCTTCCTAATAGCGAGAGTCGCAAACGCTATTGCATTTGTACATGCCAGGACCCTTTTATGCGGTCGCCAACGGGCCAACCTCCGGTTTGCGACTGCAAAAAAATGGTCGTACATCTGGCTCTAGAACCCTTGGGTTGGTGGGAGTTTTTCTTTTAAATACCCCTCCTTTGTAATGGTTTCTTTTATCTCTTCTTCCCTCTGGGGATTGGGCCATTCAAATTTCCCTCTCTAGGTTGCAGACTAGCTTTTCCATACATGGAAATGCCTCTCTTCCTTTATTTGCCTTTTTTCCTAGGGCTGTTCTTTTAATGCCTGTGCTCTGATCTCTCCATCCTCCCATGTGTGCCGGCTGCTGAAGTCCTCCCTTCCCACCGATCCTAGCCTCTCCTGCTGACCTGTAGGAATGGATTATTGACAACAGGAAAAATTGTGTCACTTCAGGACATGATGCATCGGAGACCATCAGGTGAAAGTTCCTTGGTGGATCCAAGGTAGCAAGTAAAGCTTGTCTGCTTCTAGTAGGTGCCCAGTTAAGCTTCAGGAACTCCTGTGAGAGTCGTGCCTTGGATGCAGCACCAGGTCTGATTGTTTGGAAGTTCAAGTTACTATGTAAATTGTGAGCTGTAGGTGGAGATTGGGATGGGGGGCCTGCTATCTCTGCAGCAGTAAAGCTTGTCGGACTGCAGCCCAGGTCACGGATGCCTCTTGTCTTGGTGAGGAAACACCCCCTATGCACTGTTTGGTCCTCCTTCGTTACCTGAATATCATCTCAATAACTTTAGTAAAGGTAGGTAGGGAGGACAAAGCAGCCTAACATATATCTGCTAAAGGCATGTTGCCTGAAAAGACATATTGGCTCAGTTTTTACGAGCAGAAAGTGTGCAAGGGGTACTATGCAGTTTGCATTTAGTTTTTGCCTAACTGAGTTGCCTGCTCCTGACAACCAGTCGTGTAAAACCCACCTTAGATATTAAATTACCAAGTTAAGGCAGTATGAAAGCCACAAATAGTTGCTTTGCATTCCTGACTGGATGATTGTGGTCTATATAGAACATAGCAGCCCCTCTAAAATCTAAAGTGTGTACAGATCTCCGAGTGAGGGTTTGGGGCTAAGGAACAAATTATGGCAAGTCGATTGATTGACATAGAAAGGCAAAATCACTGTTGGCATACAGCAAAAGATGCATGTCAACCAATGTATGTGTAGTACTACGTTGGCCTATGATATTGTGTGAATGTTTTTTTAAGTCACAGATCATGATGTTCACTAACCAAGAAGAAACCACTCACTTACCAGCAATAACTTGAAGCTCTTCTGGATTCACGTGCTGTGCATTTTTACGCCACCTAGAAGTTGGGTCCTGAAGAACACATTACTTACCTCCGATAACGATCTATTGAGTGAATACTGTATCTAACTACAGATTCCTCACCTTGTGAATATTTAAAAGGCATCCGACTGAATCATGAAATTTTAAAGCAGTACTCGTGGATACTGGCATATAAGTGCTTTCTAGGCTGTCTGTACCCTCAGAAGTAGAACCCATTGGCAGATTTTCGTGACCAGTACGCTGATCTGGCAGAAGTGGAGGTGGAGGTCAATGAAGAATCTGGTGTTAGATACAGTATCTTCCAGAAAGATCGATACAGAAGGTAGGAAACCTCATCTTCTGATGAATACTTTTAACTGCAGGTTCCTTACCTTGTGAATAGGTTCCATAGCAGTACCTCCTGTGGTGGTGGGTCTGTAAAATGGTCTAAATGTCTTGCACGACTGAGCAAGCAAAATGCCCCTCTTAACTGACCTGAATGTCAAGGCAGCAGTGCTTTGTGAACATGTGTATCGATGACCCCTTAGCCACCTGACTAATGTCCATGACAGACATTCTGCATGCCAACACAGGGTAGTAGCTTTGGTCCTGGTGGAAAGCACCCATAAGCCATATAGGGCTGCTATTTAGCAAGTGCATAGCATTGTTATCTGGAGAACAGTTCATCAATAGATGGTCTATTTTTGCACTATTTTGCTTTCTGTGCTCTGGATAACCTACAAAGTGCTTGTCTTCCACCTGATGCTGTTTGGCACAATTATTGTAAAAGCTTAGTGCCCTCTTAAGGTCCAAAGGATGGAATCTCTCTTCCACCTTAGAGGGATGAGGTTGAGAAAAGAATTTCGGAAGGTTGATAGCCTAGTGGATGTATTAATTTCTAAGGAGAAAAGGTGTCCCTCAGCCATACATTCACCAATACGGTTTGAATTAAAGTTACCCACTCCACGCCTCCTGCGTGCTCTAAAGCAATCGGGGAAACCTGTAATATCACATCCAACTAAGATAATGATCCAGCCAACCTGGAGCCAGTTGATGGACTCTCTAGGCCTGACCTGCCTTCTCAGCATGCAGATCTCTTAGTTCAGGATCTTTTCCTATCCAGCTATATCAATCGTTTGCCCCATTGCCTTGGCAGAACCAAGTATGGTGACTCAGGGTCTTGAGGATAGCCATCTAGGCCCTCCTGTGGATGCACCAGTTGATAATCTCCCTCCTATGCAAAATGATAAACAACCTAGTGTGTCTTTACATATAATGACCTGGAACATTGCCATTTGCCAGCCCAAGGCGTATACTTATTAACCCAGATTAGCAAGACTACATTGAGCAGTTTCATATGTTCATGCTACACAGAACCTGGTTCATAGAACCACCCTATAAAACAGGCCATAAAACATTTTATCTAAATGCCACACCCTTCTCTAGTGGGAAACCGTTAGGGGGACTTGTTCTTTGGGTAAAAAAGTTCGCTCAACGTCTGTATAGACATTCTGAGAATCAACTCACCTGATATTTTAGAATACATAGACAAAATGAGCACTCATTATATCTTTTAACATTTATGTTAGATCGAGGTAGATAATCATGGAATCCCCCAAGCTAGTGTCATGGGGACATTTTCAAAACCCCCTAAATACCAAGCATAAGATTATTATAGCAGGGGATTAATTTTGTTTATCAGCCTATTGCCGGCTTTGACTTGGTCACAGAGGAGGAGAAGGCTATAATGCGGGTATACTGTGTCTTGATAGTAGCTTTATGGCTCCATGTACTGTGGCTGCCATGCAAATAGCACTCTTAACCCTAGAACAAAGGTTGCGGGCTTGCAATGGCGGGTCTAAATCTGACAACCCTAGCTCACACACATTCAAGAGAGGTAAATCCAGGTTAAAAATTGACTGCATACTGATTAGTGTCACCTAATGGAACAAATTGCTGGATTTCAAGATAGACTCTAGGTGTGACAGCGATTGCCTCCCCTTACAGCTAGCAATGTCAATCAAGTGACCATCAATATTGGCCAACATGGATACTTTAACCAAGATAAACAATGTCTAATCCAACATTCTGACCTCATTTGTTAATCTTCCTCTATCTGATATTCCTATAGCAGAAATTCATAACATCTTAGTTGAGAAGCTAAGACCGCACTTAACCAAACCACCATCTAAAAGATTAGAAAGTAGGAGGAAAAAGAACTGCCCGCAAAATCCTTGGTACATGAAGGACTACCGATTAGAGAGAAAGGTACTAATCAAGGCCATAAATTCAAATTTTTCACTGGTCGTCCAAGCGGATAGGGCACAATACAAGTTAGCATTATTATCAGCCCAAAGGAATTGGAATAATGTGATTGATGCATGAAAGACACTACAATAGTCTGGAAAATCATAGCCATGAGAGTAAGGATTCTCAAACATAATTTGACTGCTTTCTAAACCGAAGTGTATGGGTTGAACACTTCTCCAACTGTTGCAGGGATTCTGCTTAGAAGCAGAAGTGTGTCTTGGAAGAACAGGACATCAGAATGTAGGGATGGAGGGGCATATTTACAAGCCCCTATCGCCACCACAACATCACTTTTCTCAACATCGTGGGGGCGATAGGTGCTTCGCCTTATTCACAAGGCGCCGTTAAGCCACTTACCGTGGCTTAACGCCACCTTGTGAAAAAGGCCTCCTTTCACACTATACTTAGCGCGAAAGGGGCGGGCAATGGGTGTTGTGATGGGTGTTCCACTGCAACACCCAGTGATTTTGATGCTGCCCCATATTTACAAGGGTGTTGTAAATATGGGACAGCGCCAAAATTAAGACCAGGGAAAACCTGGTCTTATTCTGGCGCAACGAGGGAAAATGTTTAATTTCTCCTCGATTTTGCTGTTTCCATGTGTGCTGCGTTGTGCAGCATACATAAAAACAGCAAAAAGCCATTGATTGTTTATTTGCAGGAAGGTGTACCTCCCTGTACATAAACAATCATTTGAAAAAAAATTATGTTTTGGCAACTTCTATGTGTGCTGCATTAAGCAGCACACATAGAAGTTTCAAAACGCCATTTCAGATTGTTTATGTGCAGGAAAAGACACCTTCCTGTACATAAACAGTCATTCCCCTCAATACAGGCACCCTTGCACTATGGTGAAAGGGTGCCTGATTTGACACTAGGCAGCTAAATTAGCACCAGCACAGGGGGAAACACAAGGCTGCACCGTATTCTTGTAAATACGGTGCAGACCTGTGTTTCAGAAGTGGCAGAGCACAGCGTTACACCAAGGGGGCCAACGCCATGCTCCGCCACTTCCTTGTAAATATGCCCCTGAGTTTCTCTACCACGTCAGTGCCTGTAACCCAAATCCAACAAGCTCCCAGTGCCTCACCTGAACTACTAACCTTTCCTGAGTAGCAGGTGATTTTGACAAACCTAGAACATGAACAGTCCCCAAGGGAACTGTGGACACAGATCATCCCCTTTCATTATCTCTCATGCATGTACATAGTAAACAAAAGGAAGATACAAATTAGGTTTACAATATATTTAATGAAAGTATCAGAGTATATTTTGAAGTGTGCTGTGATTCGTAAGCAAATACAACTAAGCAACATAATCAACATTACTAGCAGGCTGTAAACAATGAACAACCTGACCATGGCAACTAATATATGAATGTAGGCCTACCCTCACTATGTGAGCACAGGGATATATTAGTGATCTTTGGGATTAACACCGGACTCGGTACTGGTGTGTGTAGGAGGTGGTCCGCATCATAGTTGTAAACTCAGTTTACCCAAGGCTGCTGTTTACGTTCCAAGACCAGCCCCTCTGCTGGAATTCTTTTCTCTGCCCCTGAGGGGGCGAGACACATTTTTAATGGCAAGCACTACTGTGTTATGTCTAAAAATGTTAGGAGATGATGCTGACCGGGCACAAGAAAACAGTACAACATGTTATTCGACCTTGTACGAAATGTTTAGACTGAATCCCAAGAAGAGTCACTGAATGACAAATAATCTGTGCAAGTTATTTCTAAAATTATATCATGTCACAAAAAGAAATGTATTATGTGTGGCTGTGCAAAGCAAAGGAAGTTTAAAGCACCTAATACGTGCAACCAAGGGAGAACCAAAGTGGGTCTAGAAGGGAAAACACTACACCCCTCCTTGGTCGGGAAAGTTACTTAGCGACTAACAAAGTAATAAAAACACTAGCACAAGCTAAGCAAAGTCAATGCAATACTAATAAGCATGTTATGCAAAAAAAAATCATAATAAAAAAATATAACATGAACATTTTGAAACGTGGCCACATTAAGGTAAGCCGGAGGCACCAAAGATTTCTTTCACAAGATCAATGTTTAGCAAATCCAGAATGGATTCCATCTCCGTAGACGATGATGCCTCAATCACCCCATTCAAATGCTCCAAAGAACAGACATGATCCCCGTTATCCGCCGATGCTAAGGAAGTAGCCTGGAGACTTGCATCCGTCTTATTAGAGCCAGAGTTTGGTATTCCTTGTGATGAAGCACTCACCTCCCCTGGAGGGTGCGGCTTGTACCATGCATCTTGAAGCAGCTTCAATTTCATGGGACAACTCTAAAAATGGGTCGTTATTGGACTCATCAACAGGTGCATGTCCACAAGAAAAGGAAATTGCAGAGTCAAGCAGACATCCAGTGCCCATTCGAAGGGGCACCACAGGCAATGAAACACGGGTCGTACACAGGTGAACCAGATGGGTCGAAATGACAATGACCAGTTAATGTTTAATTCATGTAGCAAAGGGACTCCAAAGAGTTGTATTATGCACTCATCACACAACTGGACCCGTGGTAGTTCCAGTACCAATGGGCTCTGAAACAGAACATCCGTTGCAGAGTAACAAAAATAGAACCAAAATGCCACCAATGAGAAGAAATAGCAAGGGTAGGCCCCCGAACACACTGGAAAACAATGGATGGATAAATGCCGGTATTACTCCAAAAATCTTTTGGAAAGTACTGACCAAGCCAGTCCCTATTGTTTTTAAAAAGTGTGCTATACCGGTGGTATTAGAGGCATTAAATATTCAGAGCACAAGCTCGCCAAAGTTTAATGGCAGATTAGTGTTCAACAAGTACTGTATTTCACTGGATATCCTTGCAACCTGCATTTCAGAAGTGTCTCGGGCAGATGTTAATGCCACATCCTTTTGAAAGAATAATGATTTTAGTTGGCTCAGCTTGTTAAAATCTGCCTTCACAGTTGGAATTGAAGGCCACAATAAAATATCAGAGACCAAATGCATAGTTGGAAAAACCCATCTTTGCAGCAGATCTAGTGATCTGGGAGACAGATAAAATGTACTGGATCCCGACCTTTATGCTGCAGCAGTTTTGGTCGCTTAACATTAAATAGCTCCTATTTGAAAGGACTGTAATGAGGGGGATAATTTAAGGGGCAAGTATTCATTTTAGAAAACAAGCTAAATTTGCTACTGAAGCATTGCATGTGCGTGAATGGTAACGTGTTTACAGGCAAGTGTGTGACCAACAGAAGAGGTGCATTCCTTTCTAGTAAGCAATATCTCTTTCTCAGCCCACTCACACTGGTAAGAGAATGGGAGTGACCATAACTCATGAATTGAGCTTTCTCCTAAGGCTTCATATCTACCCACTGGAAAATGTCTCATGCCAGCTGTGAACTGAAATGTTGAAATTATCAAAGATACTATGCCATGTATTAGCCACACTGCGGAGGGTGTCTCTGCTAATGTGAGTGGGCATTGTTCTAAAATCTTGAGATGTACCATTGTGTAAGTGGCGTCTTTCTTGGCCATGAGCGGTTGTTTACGTGTCAGGTTGAAAGGCAAGAATAGCTGCGTAGAATTAAGGTAACGCAATGGCACGTGCCCACTTTTGAGGACCAACTAAACTGCATGATAGACCTAAGCTGACTTTGTCCATGGTATAACGAAGACATGTCACTGTGCCTAATATCAATAACAGACAATACAATATTATTCAAGTTGTAAATGCGAGAATACAATGTAATAATTCTATTATCAACAACAGCATGCACTTTATCCAAATGATCTTGATCAATTTGTCTTAAGCGTGCAGCAACTTCCATTTGTTATAGCTTCCAAATTTCATTATATGTGGCATAAATAAATCTTTTTGACCGTGAAGATTTACAACCCAACAAAAAATCAGATAGGTCCATGTCTTCCAAAAGGAGGGAAATATGTTTTAGTGCTGACAGTGTGGAATGTTACCATTGTTGGCACAATTTCCCTACCAAATAGGTGGTGGCAATACCTGAGTATTGAGAATGGAAATGACGAGGGTCTGACCAGATTGCCTTGAACCCTGGCATGGAAAAAAAACCACAACAATCATTTGTGTCCACTGGCCACAATAACCACCCGTTTGGACCTGAAAGTGTGGAGTTAAATTATCCATTCTGTAACATGATATTGAGTTGTTCTTCAGTGTAATTTGTTACATTTTATCAATTGTCATATCGGGCAATGGAAGTAATGTTTGGGGCATACATGTCTTTAAATTTTGCCAGTCCTAGGCAAGTAGCCTGCTGAACTGCATCATTCAGAAAATTCATCTGTATTGGAATTAAGCCGGCTTGGAACAAATTGTCTTTATCCTTAACTTGCCATGGTTTGGTACACCAAAATAATTTCATGTCTGTTTTTCCAATAGTCATAGCCTTTTACGGCTAATTGTATGACCAACAAATCTGTATATATTAGCTTGGTGTAGGTAAACATATATTTCTTTGCTGGTGTAGAGACAAGTTTAAAATAAAAAGATTTTGGGACAAATGTATTGTGTCCAGAAAAATATGTTAATTTATCCCTATATGTTTTGGAGCTCCCTTGTTGTGGAATAGGACAATGTTACCATTGTGTATAATTTAAAAAGTATTTGTTGAACGCAAGCTCAATGTAAATAATGATATCCATAATGATGGTAACCGAACATTTAATCATAATTAGCAGAATTCAGATACAGGTCCTCAGATTCAAAAGCAGTGTAGTATTCCAGCTCAGAGACCATGGAGTTTACAGTATCGACATCCCAATCATCAGAATTTAACCCAGGTACAATCGCATCACCCATAGAAACCCTAAATACAGAAGGAATCTGCGCTATTTTGGTAGGCCCGAATATATCATAAGGTACTTTATCCCAAAGAATTCCATCATTTATCGAAACAGCTAAAAAGTTCACATGGGACAAGTCTCTTTTTAGCTTATGTGAAGATGAGTAAGGCATTAACACCTCGTCAAGCAGTTCTGTGTCAGAGTGTTCTGGAAAGTAATGGCTATTTATCAACAAGAAGAAAATAGTAACAAATCCAGGGGTGTGAAATTTGATCAAATATCTACTTGTCCATGGGACAGGTTGCTTCGTAAATCTACTTGTCCTGTAATCAAACCTACTCATCCGTTTGGTGCCACATAATGTGGTGAAAAATGATGGCAGCAATCTCCCAAAAGAACTTTGATAATAGCCTCTCTGATTATGAGAGGGCTCAAGCTATAGTAGTGTTTGCATTTTAGCAATTTACTGATTTTGCCACCTTCCCGCAGATCTGCATATTGGACAGGTAACGGTAAGCAATAGTTTCTGGTTGGACTGCCATTTTGAGTTTGTTCAAACCAACTAACTTGCATGTCTTAGGGGGTTTCTCCAGCTATTCTCTAATTTTTCCTCATACTGAGAAAGGTTGGAAATTTACTCCTCACAAGTCCTGAAGTTAAACTTATTCCAGGGCTGTGAAAAAAGGAGTTAGAAGAAAAGTGATTTGTAAATGCTCAGCAGATTTTCGCATGTGCAAATCTACACATGTTTATTTGCTCGTGCTAAAATGTAGTTCACAGATATTTTCTATGAGGACCATTACCTGGCCTACTTATGTAAATTCGTGTAAAGTCATGAAAGGCATAAATCTGCACTAATGCAAGGATATAAAGCAGGGTGCACTTTTGTGACTTCTTTTAAGAATTGGGCGCCTAATTAGGTCTGGCGTTAACCAAAACATTTTGGTTTTATTAAAATTCTATCTCTTTTTCTATCTAGTGACTGGCTTCACTGTGAGGGACAGCATTTCGCTCTTTCTCAAGGAGCGTATCGGGACACACAAAGTAGTTTTGTCAAGTACCAGGGACTACTGTGGCAATGGGTGCATTTTGAGACCAAAAATAATGTTGCTTTTTGCCAATGTTTGTTATAATGGTGACGGCATGGCAGCTCCCACAACATTAAAGTTTTACAATAATCAAGTCAAAACAAGTCACGTATTGACAAAAACCAAAAGGCTGATCACATCAGACCGATTGGCTTTGCCAGTGCTTGTTTATTTTCATGTTTCCCATAATCTTTTTGAAACTGGTGGCACCGATTTTCCATTATGAAATTTCACTGTAGTTTAGCAAAACCTTTTTTCCTAGTTTTTTTGTGAACATTTCATTTTGAAAGCAAAGAATCATCAATCTTGCTTTCAAGCATCTGCAGATATTTGAATATAATCAGAGGGCATTCTGGGAGCATTATACGCAGCCTGATATTGTTTAAACTTTGCAAACGTGTTTACACATTTTTATACTGGAACAACTGTCAGTAGTGCAGTCTGAACTTACAACATTTCCTTAGAGTGCTCACCCTAAGAATAAAGGCTTTGTATAATCCCTGTAGGTTATGTTGATGTTCTCTCTGTTGTGTGGTGATGTCTCCTTTTACTAGAATGTCCCTAAGGCTTCTCCCTTTTCTGTAAGTTATCATGGGGCGATTAGGTAAGTCCTGTCTGACCACTGGATCACTTTTAAGGATGTTCCAGTTGTCGTTCAAGATTTTCGCTATTTGTTTAGATTCTTCGTTGTATGTAAGAATAACTCTACTTACATTTTCTTCTCTCGTGGTAGGTTTTTCCCTACAGGGATTTTTCTCATGTGGACACTACAAGGCATGTAAATTTAGCTATATGGTTAAAACATACAGCACACCTAGCACAACCAAAACCATTAACCAATTTCTTACATGCAGTACCACTTATGTCGTCTACGTATTAGAATGCCCCTGCAAGATGAGGTATGTAGGGAGCACCATCTTTGCAGCAAGAAAACGAATACTGGAACACCTACGGGCAATAAACAACAAAGACAAACACTATCCAGTAGCACGCCGCTTTGAAAAATACCATCTTTCCAACAGTTCGCTATTGAGGTACTTTATCATAGAACAAGTCCAATTGAACAAAAGAGGGGGAAATAGAACCCTCCTTCTCAGAAAACGTGAATCAGGGCACATAATTGATTTACAAACGAGGAACCCATGGGGCAATAATCAAGATGAGGAAATGATAATACATTTACAGGATGAGTAGGGGGCACCATTAATACCCTTCGGTCTCCAACCATCAACCTTTAAGCACAGTTGTAACTTAGATTATTACGTTAACACACTGTATCTTTACTGCCTAACGTGTTTTATAGTGGACATTGACTATGTTCATGTTCCTAATTTTAACCTTTACAATTTTTCTTTTATCTTTTTCACAGGAGGAAAGGATGGGATCTACCTATACCTGTACGAAGCAGTAGAGGTCACCTACCCTTTTCTTCACGAGTAAGAGGAATCAGCACATGGCACATTAAAAGAAAAGACTATACTTCACTTTTTAATCTTTTCAATTTTTTGCACATTTTCACTGTATTGTAATGTCTCTGTTTTTTTGCACATAATACACGCTTAATGAGAGGGTCCTGAAGATCCAATTGTTGAGGACTGGTACACCACCCACTTTGGTATCCCCTTGAACATGTGGAGCATCCGCTCAGAGGACTTTAGCAACACAGATCTAGAATAGTAATTCACTATAAGAGGTTTAAGGAAAGACAATGGGCTCCTCAGGGGAAGGACATGAGTTCAATGACCAGGTTTAGCCACTTTGGCGCCAGAAATGTACATATCTAAGATTTAATATATTACCCAGACAAACCTCCAAACCTATAACTGAGCACTGTCTCGTTAGATATATCAATCAGATAAGACACCGTGGTGTCCTTACAATTGTTTGATTCAAGGATAAAATCAAATGTAGATTTTGTTTTACGTATATAAACTAGACAAATGTAGGAATTCCCAGTCTGAACCCCAACAACACTTTGTTAATTACATTTTTCATGTTCACTTGATGTTGCTTAATCTATCATGCAGTAGGCAGTAGCTACTGTATAATGTGGGAAGCCCAAAGGATAACATTGCCACAAGAGTGAACACAATTTTTGCCCTTCTCATAGATAAAACAGTACCACAGGATATCCAATATGACATCTGTTTGAGTCCATAAATACAACAAATTTATGTTGAATCATATTGAGTGTACGAAATATTCACAAAGGATATATGTATAACTTTTCAATGCAATTAATATTATGGAGTAATAATATGAAAGCTTAAAGATGCAATTGGTATATAAACAAACTGTGACTCACCCCACTTTAAAATGGATGCCGTGTTTACCATGGATATTCTTCCGGGTGGCTGAGTGGGTTGTCCCTTGTGTATGTCAATGTACTATATGTGTGGTGGTGTAAACCAGTACCCAGTGTGTGAGCAAGGGGATGGTGTTCCCCGAAACGCGTAACTGGTAATAAAATCTTTGTCGTTGGAATATCCTGAGACAACGTGATTATATGGATTGTTACAATTTTTCTCGGCCCCCGCTTGACGAATCACCCCGAAACTTTTTAAAACAGGAGCTGACCGTAGCGGGCCATTCATTTTGAAAATTTCACGAAGATTAGTCAAATGGCGTCAAATATATTGGCAAATCAAAAAACGTTTTTCCTATGGAAAATAGGTTCTAACTATAACTACCTACTGGCGACTGCCAGTAGGTTATATATATATATATATATATTCAGTGAAAAAACCATAGGTTTCACACATGTTATAGTTAGCTGGACATTTTACTCGTAAAAAACCAATGAAATTGCCCCGTTATAGTTAGTTCAGCTAACTATAACTCGCGCGCCCGCAATGCACTGCTGATGACGTCACATATTACATCACTCATGACATGGTCAGTGACATCACTCATGACATCACTGATGACATCTCAAATGACATCACTGATGACATCACTGATGACATCATCCAGTGAATGTGTGTTATTCTGAAAATTAAATATGTTTTATATATGTATATCTCAAGGTCGATGGAAGAATAAATGGGTATATAAGTGTCTAAATGGATGATTTGTTTTTGAAAAATTGATTGTGTAACTGACTGATTAAGTGTATCTTAGTGAATACATGGCTTAGTGAGTAATGTTTAAATATGTATATATCTGTATCAGTCTCTCACTTTGTGTATAAGTGGCTGCATGGGTTGGTGAGTAGCTACATGGGTGTCTATATAGGTTATTAGTTGGTTTTTTGAGTATCAGTCTGAGTGTCTGCATGGTTCGGTGGGGGGTATTACGTAGTGCATAGGTGCATGAATGAGTGACTCACTGTTTGTATGTGTTGAACAGACCATGTGTGCAGGACTGCATGGGTGGATGAGTGTGTGTATGGGTGTGTTAGTGAGTGAATGACTGTCTCAATAGTGTCTTTATGAGTAACTACATATGTTTAAAACTAGTATATGTGACTATTGGTGTATATATGTGAGTATATGCAAGGGTGAGAGATTGGAAGAGTTCCTGTATGAATAAGTATGTGTTTCTATAAGTGATCGTTTAAAAGACTAAGTATGTGTAAGTTTCCGTAGAAGTAAGTATGGTGGTGTGTGTATAACTGTATATGCAAGTAAATGTATGTTTGATTCTTTATTAGCACGAGTGACTATGTGTGTGAGTAACTCTATGCATGAGTGGCATTGTGTAACAGGATGTATAGGTGTATGAGTACATATGATGAGTGAGTACATGTATGAGTGACTGTATTGGACTGTTGGTGAATGAGTGGATGTGTATGTGGATCTTAGAATTACTGAAGAGGTTGTTGTAACTGGTATTGGTATGTCCATTGTTTTGAAAATGTTAGTCTCTATTTTTGAATGTGTGTGTCAAAGGTTATATTAGGGTGAGAGGAGGTCTACCACTCTATCACAAGGATGATGTCATCAGTGATGTCATCAGTGATGTCATTTGAGATGTCATCAGTGATGTCATGAGTGATGTCACTGACCATGTCATGAGTGATGTAATATGTGACGTCATCAGCAGTGCATTGCGGGCGCGCGAGTTATAGTTAGCTGAACTAACTATAACGGGGCAATTTCATTGGTTTTTTACGAGTAAAATGTCCAGCTAACTATAACATGTGTGAAACCTATGGTTTTTTCACTGAATTTCTAAGGTTTTTTAAATGCTAATTCCTAACTATAACGTGTGTGAAACCTATGGTTTTTTCACTGAATTTCTAAGGTTTTTTAAATGCTAATTCCTAACTATAACGTGTGTGAAACCCATGGTTTTTTCAGTGAATTTGCAAGGTTTTTTAAATGCTAATTTTTTTTTTTTTTTTTTTTTTCTAACATATTTTTAATTTAATTATCTTACCTTTTATAAAGACTATGATTAACTTTTTAAAATTCTTTAATATGTTTTTTTAAATATATTTTTTAAAATAAACATGTAAAATTTATTTGCAGTACTTTTTTTTAAAAAAAAATATTTTTTTAGTACGCGTACCGTAAGCTCACGGTAAGCGTACGGTTTACGCAACGTCCGTAATCTATCTACGCTGCTTGCGTATAGTTACGCACTTTGCGTAGCCGCGCGTACTGCGCGTGGGACGCGTGCGCGCTTACGCCACACGCGCACGTTACGCGGAAGTGTCGGGTAGTGACTGTTATGCGCATGCGCGCAAGCGCGCGTCTTTTTTACGCGCATGCGTACTTTTTGCCGTAAGCGTACCGTAAGCGTACGGTAGGTCATGTGATCATGAAACACAACTTTTGATTGGTTGAAACTACTTTCAGTTCTAGAACTCTCCTACACCACACCCATTCCCCTCATTTCTGCTTGTGATCCCTTGGGAGAAGGAGCTGGTTTGTCTTTGGGATACGATGGCAGAACAGCAGAGCTCTTCTGAGAGTGAGGCTAGCACTAGCAGCACTGTCTTGAGGCAGAGATCGAGGAAACAAAAGCCCTCTTATGTATGGGATTATTTTACTTTTCCTGAAGGCCAGCAAAAGGTAAATGCACCCTTAGTGACTTGTAAGCTGTGTAAGCGTGTACTTTCTAGAGGTAATCCTAACAGGAAGTATTCCTTTGGGAATCACACCATGAAGAGACACCTCCAGGATGTACACAGAAGGATACATGGTCATCTTTTTGGAGGTAACTCTTCAGAAAGACGAGCCAGTACATCCACAGTAGCTCAGCCTGGACCATCATCTGCAGGGCTGACTCCTTCTTCTGCAGGTCAGGTGAGCCCTTCATCTGTGGGGGGAGAATCTCCTTTTGCTGGCCCTCTGGAAATGAACCCTCGATTTCGGAAGGTTGATATTCATTGCACATTTTGTAAAGATCTAATTTGCCATAGGGAGACCAGTGTTTCCCTAGTGAACAACAAAATAGATCAGCACATTTGTCGCTTTGAATAATTTTCCCATGCTTCCTTTCCTCTGTCCCTGCATGAACACAACGGTTCTTTTAAGAGCCAACCTTATCTTTCATCTTTTTTTTACATATGTTTTTAAAAACTTTTTTTTTTTTTTTTTTTACCGTACGCGTACGGTGCGCGTACTTTTTTTTTTTTTTTTTAAAAAACACTAAAAATCATTTATCACATTACATTGTCCTTGAGAGACTACAATTATTATTATTGACTTACCATACTCACTGAAAAAATATTTATTCATTTGTTTTTTTTAAAAATAGTTTTAAAAATGTTTGTAGTTTTCGAAAATTTTCTATATCTATCTGGAAAAAAAGAAAAAAGTATTAATATTTTTAAAACATTTTATAATACAGTACACATATTTACATTTTTTTCCCAAAAATATTTTTGCCTTATTTTTGCTGTTTTCAGAATATATTGCATTTCACTATAAATTGTGAAAGCAATTGCATTCATCATTTTACAGCGGGCAAAAAAAAATACCAATCACAAAGATTGTATTAAAAATGCCCTGATTCTTTTTTTACTTAAACTTAACATTATAGAAATGCATAATATTGTAAAAAAATATCATCTAATACCAATAGTTATTTCTTTAAAATACCGTCTGATATGTTTGTTTCAGAAGTATAATCACAATATTATATCTCAAATAACTCCAAAATACATCTGATTTCATTTCCTTTAGACCAAATAGTAATTTTAAATTTTTTTTTGGAATAAATTTCCAACGGTAATCCAATAAAATTCTAAAGTTTAATTTGTCCAGATCTCACCGATTCTCTGTAACATTTTGGTTCACGAAAATTTTTTGAATAATTTATTAAGTCCACAATAGAATTGGTTACTTTTCCACATGGCCAAATAGTAATTTTTTAAAACATTTTTGAAAAAATTTCCAATGGCAGTCCAATAACATTCCAAAATTTAAAATGTGCAGAAGTTACCGATAATCTCTAAATTATTGGTTTTTCAAAAGTTTCATTAAAAATTAAAAAAGTCCACATTACAATTGGTTATCTTTCCATTAGGCCAAATGATAATTTAAAAAATCTTTTTTTTACAAAATTGCAATGGTAATCCAGTAAAATGGTAAAATTGTTTTGTCCAGATCTTGCCAAGTCTCTCTAAAATTTAGGTTTCAGGAAGATTAGATAGGAATTTGCTAAATCAAAAGGCAAACGTTGTTTGAAAATCAATTGGGAATCATTACACAGTGTCCAGCCTTTTTCACATTTAAGATAAACTGTGTAATGTCCAGAAGTAACAGTAGGTCCATCATGGAAAATTATTGCAACAGTTAAAAAAGTTTTTCCTGAAATTGATAATTGCTGTCCTGTAAACTTCTTTATTAAAGTATCCAATTTTGAGCCATCAGCTCTACATCGTTGCATCATTAAAATTACATACTGTCCGTATTCCTTTAAAATTAATGTTGAAAACATGTCAGAATTACACTCACCACATTTCATGCTATGATTAGCATCTTTAACTAATTTTGCAAAAGTGACTGTTTTACTCTCTGGCAATGTCAAATAAATAAACCTTTCATTATCAACAATAGAGCCACATATATTATAACAATTATCACAACTATGTTCCCATTTATAAGAGAGACCAAAAAAAATGTCAATGGGAACTCCTTCTTCTTCCACTACCTGAAGAAAATACATCAAAAATTCATGTGCATCTTGCTGTTCATTTTGAGAAAACTGTGTTCGTCCTGAACATACATCTAAAAGTTTTCTAATGTCAGTAGCACTTTCTATTTGAGTTTTATCTTTACTCAGCTTTTGAAAAAGGAGACTCAGCTCTGAACAGAATCTTTTTCCCTGATTTACTATTATCTGCTCTTGCAAACTTTCCAGATAAAATGCAACATTCAGCACTACATTTGCGTAGCAGTTGACACCAGAGCTATTTTCAAAATGACATCCTACAACCTGTTCTTCATTTTCCTTTTTCTTTTTGCTTGCAATTACATCACTCCTCTTTTTTTTCCTCTTCTCTACATCTTCATTACAGATATTCTCATTTTTTCTTTTACGAGAAACTACACGTTTCTCCAACACAGGATACTGACCTAAATGAGGAGCATAGCTTCTTCTTAATCTATTATACTCTTTTACACAGTTTGTATCAGCACTAACTTTTGACTCATCAAAAACTAAATTTCTTTGCCAATTTGAAAGTACACTTACTGCTCTTTTTTTTTTCGGGGCAAGTGAAAATCACTTTTACAGACTGACACATTATGAAACCACCATGTGTAACTACAACAAAAACAATTTCCATTTCTATTATTCATTTCTTAAGTTACCACATACATCCCCTCTCAAACTGTAAACTCACCTTTAAAATTAGTTAGTTGTGAAAGAAATGTGACACTCAAACAGCAGATTATCAGAGCCAGGATCTCTGTTGTGTTCACCTCTCTCCTCTCAGCAGAACCAGATAATGGCAAACATTCCCTCTATTTTTCCACACATATACTTGTAAGTTTCAAATCTCAGTGCTTCCCCCTTTTTTTCAAATGTAATCACACATTTCTATTGGTTGAAAACCAACCCTTTTCCAAAAGTACCCTTCCCCCAACTTGACTTCTGCCTAGTACCCTTCCCCCAACTTGACTTCTGCCTGCTACCATAGCAACAGCTCATGGAACACTGCTGTGTTGAGTTAGGTCAGAAGTTCGCCAAACAATGTTTCAATTCCACAGAGCAAGAGTGCTTGACTTTTCAAACCTAACAGCAAATCCATAGTACTGTTCTTTGGTTACACATTTTTTTTTACCAATACAAAACATGCTTCTATTAATTTACACATACAGCCTAGTTTTTATTCTAGAATGGTATGAAACAGCCAATCAGTTCTTTTTGTTTTGAAAAAAATATGTATGCCTCCATTTCCAAACTGTCTTTCTTTTCATATTGCCATTCTACTGAAAGACACCTCCTGAGTGCATCCAGTTCTCCTTTGAAGATGTTCACAGTGTGGATTGTAGGGCACAGCTATGTCTTCTGGAGTGAAAAGTTTGCAGAGAAAACAGGTATGGTGAGAGACCTTGCTTTGCCAAATGTAGACATTAAATGGATTGGTCAGAGAGGGTTAAAGTGGCACCAATTGATGCCATTGGTGAAATCCTTCATTCAAATCCAACACCCTGACCTCATAATAGTGCACTGTGGTGGCAATGACCTAGGCACTTTGACTGGGGTAGGTCTGGAAATGCTTATGAAGGACACCTTTGCACAACTGTTTACACTTTTCCCTAAAACTGCCTTTGTGTTTTCCAACATATGCCAAAGGCAAAAATGGAACTGGTCCAATCATTTCTGTCCACAGATTGACAAAGCAAGAAAGCACGCCAACAAATCTGTTTCTGCTTTCCTCCGTGACTATGGTATGGGTGCCATTTACCACAACAACTTGCGTTATGACATGCAAGACATTTATAGAGGAGATGGTGTGCACTTCAATGATGAAGGGAACAGAGTCTTCCTCTTGAACCTTAGACTCTGCATCGGTACTTACTTGTAGGTACCACTAAAAAAATGACTTCATAAACACAACAGCTCTTTTTAGAGCTCCCTAATATCTAAACTCTTAAATCTGCTTTTCATTTATTTATTTTTATTTTTTTTTACCGTACGCTTACCGTAAGCTTACCGTACGCGTACCCCGTGATTTTTTTTAAAATCAATAAATGTTTTTTTTGTACTTTTCTGTCCTTCTTTGACCCCCTTACAAATGTTAGGGGGTCTTTAACTCTCCTCATTGCCCCCTTTCCTTGTTTTCACTCTTTTTTTTCAGAGTGAAATACACAAAATGGCGGCCGCCGCTTCCTGGTTTCGACCGATTCGAATGCTTACTAAGATCTAAGAGCCAATCAGAATCGCGCTCGCGCACGCCACCGTACGCTTACCGTAAGCGTACGGTAAGCGTACCGTAAGCCGGCTCAGATATATATATTGATTTAAAGGCTATTTTCTCAGAATCTACTGAACAGATTTACACCAAACCTACAAAAGGCACTTCCTTGACCTAGGGACTACCTCTCTGCCAAATTTTGAGTAATTCTGTTCAGCCGTTCGGGCTGTAGCTCGTTCTAAAGGTCCTATGGAAAAATGCATGGGAAAAACGCGTTTTGGGACCCCCCTTTTATCTCAGCCCCCGCTTGACGGATCCCCCCGAGACTTTCAGGGTAGGAGCGGAGCGTAGCGCCCCACCTATTTTGAGAAATTCGCGAGGATTCGTCAACCGGCGCCAAAGTTATTCAAAATAGAATGTTGAGGTTTTCCTATGGAAACGCGGTCCTAACTATAACTACCTACTGGCGACCGCCAGTAGGTAATATATATATATATATATATATATATATATATATATATATATACACACACACATTATTTAGTTTAATAATACTTTTTTAACTAGATATATGTAGATATAAATATATATCTGTGTACGTTTTTTAAAATAAGTATTATTGTTAGCTGTGTTTAAATAAACATTAAATATATTGTATTTCTATTCTATGAATGTTATTATTTAATATATTTAATAATTACAATATACATTTATAAATATTGTAAAAATGATATTTTATACATAGATATTAGTGACAACTATATTTTTTCCCGATATTTTTGACTTCGCAATTTTTGTCCCAATATTATTGTAGCCTGATATTTTAGGAGCCCATATTTTTTCAGTGTACCTTGTCCCACATGTTGATGACTCAGTTTATGAATGACATGAGCCTGTGGCAACTTATTTTTAAGGTCTTCCATTTAGAACCAAAGTGTTTTATGCTTTATTATATTGTCTTTAGAATCTTTGAATCCATTTCGGTGCCAACAATGCAAATTGTCGTTACAAGCCTGGACACAGTAATAAGAATCACACAATATACGTTTGGAGAACTCTGGATACACATATTCCAGTGCAAGTAACAAGGCTTTCAGTTCAGCTACCTGTGCAGTGAAGTTTCCTAAGAACTATGGGTCTTATTATGATATTGGGCGGACTTGCGTCCACCAGACACCGCTGCGGGAAAGGAACCGCCTGATCAGAGGTCGGTGGTTCTGACATCCCAATTGGGATGCGACTGCCCATAGGGCAGTCAGAAACATCAATTTTCCAGTGGAAGCTTGTGCGGCAGGCGGAAAAAAGGCCCATAGCACAAGCTTCCATTGCGAAATGGATATTTTGAAACTGATGTTTTATATCTTTTTAACTTTTTCTATTTAATGTATGCATTGGATGAAATGCTTTCAAGATACTGGATATCGAAATAAAGCTTTTTGAACTGAACTGATATTTTGAAACATCCCTGCACCGTGTGGCAGGCACAACACAGTGCCTGCCACATGGTGCCTGGATGTTTCGGGGGCACCATAGTTGTCCCTCAGGCTCAAATACAGAGGGCCAGGGGGGAAGAGGGCCCTGCTAGGGGCTCCCAATGTCGCTTCCCGACAGCCATTCCATGTCGTAAGGGCCAACATGGAATGGCTGTCTGAAACCAACATCATTACCCCAACGGCGGAGCCACCGTCATTAAGGGATTATGAAGTGTGTTTCGATGGTTTGACGGGCTCCTTGACTTCGCCGGAAAGCGTCGAACTGTCCCTCCACCTGCTGCCTCCAACCGCATGCATTGTAATGTGTTGGTCGGACCGCAGCAGCAGATGGCGCTCGGACCTCAAACGATGAGCCGTTGGTTGTGGTCCGACTGGCATCGTAATCAGGCCCTTAGAGTGGTTATTGTGGTTGGAATTTTCTGTCCAACATCACACCAGCAACAATGGTGCACACCGATGAATATTGCTCCTTAGTAGCTATAGCAGGTTAGGCTGAACTTAACTATCAGGATAAACTATGTATTTATACTGTTCAAGAGGCAAACTATTGCTGGACATGGGATAAGCATGCTCATATTGAAGAAACTCTTGTGTCTGTAAAGACGAGTCAAAGAGAAAATCTACATCAACAGCTGTCAAGGATGTTGCCCACTGTATCCATCTAAAATGGAGGGCTTTCTTGTTAGGAACGCTAGATTTTGTGACAGCCTCAAAGGCTGGAGCGGGAGTAGCAACAATAATGTGTTTCCTTTGTGCAAGTGGCCACTCTTTAAGTATGGCCATCTGCACTGCAGTAAGTATTTTTTCAGTAGACGCAAAACACATTTTTACGCACAGGAATATAAATACAATATATATGCAATCGGCACTGTCACCTTTGTTAAAGGTGACATAGGTAAAGCCAATGGCACCTGCAATTATACGGATGACAAGGTTTGTTGTTTTTATACATTTATGTAAGTGTTGTGTTGCAAGCAAATCAGATTGTAGTGATCGGACTATGTCTGTATGTTCTGATGTCCAATAAGAACTTGAAAAATCAGGACTAATCAATTCATATAATGATTTAATGCATTGGGCATAAACAGGTATGTAGGTTCTACCAAAGTTAAGGAATCCTAACAAGGAATACAGTTTCCCTAGAGTGCTTGGAGGCTGCAGCAGAGCATACTTCACTAGGAATTGTGGTGCAAGGTTTTTACCTTCACGTGTAAGTCGTAGCCTAAAAAATGGAAATTTAGAAATGCTATTTTAGATTTCTGAAAGGTTAAATTAAAGGCATAGGTGGTGAATCCCACTATTACGGGTTCCACCCTGGCCAAATGTGTTTTTAACTCATCACCCGTCAAGTAAATATCATCTACATATGAGAATGCATCTGGGTCAATATCTTGTTGAATTGACACTCTGTGGGCAGCAAATGGTCCAGGACATTGGAAATGTCCAAGGTTGTTTTATATTTCTTACAGACTATATTATTTAGAAGTGCCGTACTGTGTGTATTTTGTATTGCAAATGTGCATGTATGACTGTTTAAGTGTCTGTAGTCTAAGACTATGCGATATGAATGATCCGTTTTCAAAAGAGGAAAAATGGGTTTATTCATTTCAGAGACTCAGGGCTCAATTACACTCTGGTACTCCAACTGGGAGAGTATTTCCCTAACAGGTCCTTCAGCATCCTGTTTTATTGGATATTGTAGTTGCACTTCTGAGCTGGACCTTATAGATATTACATGATAAGGGGAATCATTATCCCAGCCTACATGATTGCGATATAAGGCTGGGTTTAGTGCAAAGTGTTTTACTTTGTCAGGGACAAGGACAGTTGGGAGTATTACATCTTCACCTTTTGGGGCTGTTTGGACATATTGTGGGGTCCAATTGACCTCCTCTAAGAGAATGTCATATGATAAAGTTACATTTTCCCAGAATATTGCTCTAATGATGTGTCGTATGTCACAATCAATTTGTATATCTTAGTTAAATAATCTGTCTGGAGGGTTTCAACTGTAACAAAGTTATCAGTTGCTGTAACAGACAGGAGCTCCTGGAAATTCCAGCACACTATAGAGATCTCTGCTGCGCTGTCGAGGAGAGTCACTGTCCACCTCCTGTTCAGGAAGAGAGTTCTCAGCGTTTGTGGCATATTTTGCTGGTATAGCCGCAACTTTCTTTTTCTGAAAATTAGGGCTTAAATTAAGGAGGTTTTTCCTCCTTATTTATCTTCACGTCAGACAAGCACTGTGAGTCCCTTTTCGGTTTCATGTTCTCTTCCTGTTTGCAGTCAGAACAATCTCCTCTCTCATATTGTTCACTAATGTGTCCTGAAAGGGGGGGGCGCGGCTAGCAGCCGAAGATGGTGGACGTCTGGTAGACGAGCTCCAGGCCGGGGGCGCCATTATCCTGTAATTGGCTGATCTTCTAGAGGCAGGGGCAGCTTCTAAATCCTGCACGCTGCCACTGGGGGCCTGTGGGTTGGCCCGGTGTTCCCGCAACTGCTGTGCTGCTCGCCGTCTGCGGCTTTGTTTCCAGCTTCGCGCCGCTCTGGGCCTGGCTGTGCGGTGTCGATCTGCATCCACGGGGCTGGGGTGCGGCAGAAGCCCCCTGACGTGAGGCGACGTGCGGCGGCGGCCCGCACTGGAGCTCACGGACTGCGGCCTGGTGAGTGACGGCCGGCGATTGGACCCGGGCGGCCTCGGGCCCCTGTGGTGGGCCTCCTAAGCGCCCGCCTGCCAATTCACCGTCAATCCTCCGGTGTGGCTTCCTGGGTGCTGGCTGGAGTGTCCGGTGCGCCTACACCCGCCCGGAGGCCTCAGCTTGCAGGGGCGCACCGTCGGACCTGTCCTGGACGCCTGGGTCGATATGCCCCCGGGCGCACTGAGCGCCCTGTCAACGTGCTGAGCCGGGATCCCATGGTGGCTCTGTTGGTGTTCTGGTCCTGGGGGCCTCTTCGCGCCACGGCTCAGTGGCGGTAGGCCGGGGGCCCTGTGGGGTCCCGTGGTGGCTGGGGGCTGCCTCCGGAGAACTGCTGTGATTGGACGACCTGTTGGGGGCCCCCTCCCCGGACTCCGCTGCTCGCCTGCAGGCGGGTACGGCTACTGTGTGCCTGTTGACGGTGGGGGCCCCCACCCGGATGGTAGCGGAGGTGTCCGGGGCGACGACTCCTGGCCGGGTGGCGACTGGCTGCGATGGGGCTACCATAGTGGCCCTGAGACTCGTGGATGGACACCCACTTGGAGCCATATGCTGGTCTGTGTGGTGCTGCTGAGGGATGATACGTGTGAAGACGGCGCCGGCGGCGGTAGGCCTCGGTCCGACGGCTTTCTTCGCACCACGCACCGGTGGTGGACCAGCAGCCCTGTGTTGGTGGACTATTTGCTGGGACGGATGTCTGTGGCTGGTGCCTGGCACCCTGCCTGCGGGAGGGCAGTGACTGTGGTACCATAGTGGAGCCCTAATACCTGTAAGACTTTGATGACCCTTGATGGACAGGCTTTATTCTGTGCGGCTCTTTCCTTACCTTTCCTTAAGGGCCTGAATACTGTACCTACTTGTTATCCTGCTCGCCTTGCGGGGTCCTGTGCCTGATCCGGGAGCGGATACGGAGGTCCACAGCGGAACCCACAGTGTTGTTCTTCCCTCTGCCTGGCGCTCGGCATAGTTCCTGGGGAAGGAGTCCTCCAGAGTACGCCCGGCCTTTCCAGATTGTGTGCTTCCCTCTTCACCTTGGCGCCGCAATGGGAAGGGTCCGGCCCCGGGTGCCTGTGCGGCCGAGTGGGGAGAGCTCTGTGTCACACTTCCCGGACCACAGTGGCGGACGCCCGGGCCCATCAGCAAGGGGGGGGTCACCTGCTCCGTCCCCGGACAAACTGGATGTGATCCTCAAAGAGATCAGAGACACTCGCTCTGTGTTGGAGGGCCAGCTGGGAGTGATCTCCGTTGACCTGAATCTCCTGAAAGATGACCACAGGAAGCTGGCAGACAGGGGGCGGCACACGAACCAGACGGTGGAGCCGTTGATATCCCAGGTGGCGACTCATACCGAACAGCGGATCGATGCCCTGCAGGCATGGGCGGACGATGCGGAAGGGCGTGCACGCCGTAACAACCTCCGGATAGTGGGATACCCGGAGGGTGTGGAGGGCCCGAACCCCACGACCCACATCGAAAACTGGCTGAGAACGGTGGTGGCCCCTACTGGTCTCTCCCCCCACTTTACTGTGGAAAGGGCGCATCGCGTTCCTGCGAGACGACCTCCTCCGGGAGCCAACCCCTGCCCTATTTTAGCACATATCCTCAATTATAGGGACCGCGATCATCTGCTACCGGCTGCCTGAGACAGTGGTCCACTACTCGTGGACAACGCCACCGTCCTTATCTTCCCGGACTATACGCAGGCAGTCCAGCGAAAGCGCTTCTCCTTCATGGAGGTGAAGGCACGGATCCGAGCTGTGGGCTTCCCCTTTGCGCTACTCTTCCCGGACAAACTGAAGGTGGTCCATCAACAGCGGTCTATCTTCTTCGACACGCCGGTCAGTGCATGGGACTGGCTGGACAGAAACTTCCCGGAGGTCCTCCCGGCTAGGCGGCTGGATTCTTCACTGACGCAATCGCAGGGACCCCCACGACGGCGGAAAAAGTCTATGCTAATGCAGAGCACGAACTCTAGCGTTCCGCCGCAGCAACAAATCCGAGAGGGGCAACGTGAGGCACTGTGCTCGGCCTCCTCCCTTCACTCCACCCGGCCACCGATCAGCACTAGTCCGTCCTTAGGAAATTCCTCTGCTTCTGACATGGATGGGAGCGTGGCGCTATTCCCGTCGGATTCCACTCACCTAAGCAAAGACCCCCTAGAATGCCTCCCGGACTGACATTCTGGCTTCCTCTCTTTATTGCGGGGTTTGGTCTTCGGAGGCGAGCTTTGGGAGTGAACACCCCCTCACTGCTTGTCTGAGGCATCTCCTATGCATTTAGCTTCCTCAGTGTGCCATTGGCCCGTATTGCACAATCCGGTTATGTATGTGTAGTTCCCCGGCCTGCCCTGTCTTGGGCACTTCCACGATTTGTACACGCTACTGATAGCTCAGTGTGACGTTAACCTTTTCCCCCACTAGGCAATACCACTAGTTCTGGTTCTGCAGTTATGATTCGTATACAGTTTGGTCGGACGCGGTTGGGGCGTTGGACCTTGTATTGGGTAACAAGGTTTTTGTTTACAGGTTTGCCACATGGTCTGAGAGGAGGGGGGATGGGGGTGGGGCCAGGGGGCGTGGGGGGCCGGGGGGAGGGGTGATTTTCTCCTGGTACGAAGACTGTCCCCAGGTATGTCCTCATCTCCTCGAAGGTGAGGGGCAAGGGCTCCATTCAGAAACGCCACCGTGTAGTGGCCCAGTTGCATCGCCGTAAGGCTCAAATAGTATGTTTTTAAGAAACTCACCTGGTCCATTACGAGTCCCTGAAATTGCAAAAACGTTGGAGAGGTCAATTCTATGCCACTGCATACTCCGCCTTTTCTAGAGGGGCTGCAATATGGCTCCGGGCAGGAGTCCCCTTTTGTTTGTTAGAGAGCCGGATTGATGATCTGGGGAGATATGTGTTGTTGCAGGGCCTATTAGATGGCTCGCCCGTAGTGCTGGGCTCTTTGTACGCCCCTAATGTAGATCATGTACAGTTCCTCTCCCGGGTCTCCTTAGCCTTGTCTGATTGGAGTGATTGTCCATGGTTGCTTGGTGGAGATTTGAATGCTGTCTTTGATGTTGAGCTAGATCGTTTTCACCCCCCATTGGCTGGTACTGCTGCGCGGAACCGTGCCGCGGCCTTGGGTCAGTGGGCACGAGGGTTGGAACTTGCTGGAACTTTGGAGATCGCAACATCCGACTGCTAGTGAGTACTCCTTTTATTCTTACCCCATCACTTGCATACATGCCTGGATTACTTCTTGGGTTCGCCAGCTTTGTCCTCTGCTGTCTCCCACTGCACTTATTTGGGCAAAACCCTATCCGACCACAATCCTATCGAATTGTGCCTTCAGTGGGGCCGGTCCCCGGCGCCGATACAGACTTGGAGGATGCAACCCCTTCAATTAGAAGACCAGGTCTTCCATGATACATTACAAACGGCGATCACCGCATACTTTGCTGTTAACGAAGGCACTGCCTCGACACGTTCCCTAGAATGGGAATCTTTCAAGGTCTCTATACGGGGGGTGTCCCTGAGCTCCTTGGTGGGGGCCCGTAGGGAAGTGATCCGGGACCTAACGGACCTGGAGGCAGCGCTGCAGGAACATGAAGTGGCGGCCCAACTGGACGAGCAGGCCGAGGAATCCTTGCAGACGGCCAGAATTAAGTATGCAGAAATGCTAGAGCGTCTTCGCTTATTAGATTATAGGGCGTACACCCAGCGCACGCACTCGGAGGCTGACAGAGCGGGCACATTATTAGCACGGCTTATTGCCCCCCTGACTTGTCCTACTCCCATCCTGGTTATTAATACCCCACAACATGGACAGGTACAGACTCAATTGGGGATAAACTCCAATGGCAGTAGGACAGCCATTGGAGCTGACTGGCCAGGTAATACGCCTTAAAGTCTGGTACCCCTAATCCTCCGCTCCGCAGCGATAATTGCAATTTCTTAAGGCTAATCCTGCGTCTGCCCCCTCCCCAGATGAGGTCCAAGAGAATGGAGTCAAGTAGGTTGAACATGGCCTGTGGTATTATTAAGGACAAATTAACAAAGTAGTGTAATAGCCGGGGGAGCACCACCATTTTTGAGATGGCTATCCGACCCATCACTAACAGTGGTAGCGAGGGCCAGAATGTCACGCTAGAGCGTAGAGCCGTAATGGCCCTCGTAAGATTACCATCTAATTGGTCCTTGTGGGCACGATAGACTTGAATCCCAAGATACTTAAACGTGTGGTGTGCAGTCGATAGTATAGCGCCACCAAATGGGATCGTGTCTGGATGGACTTCTTCACGGAATTAGAAGCCATGTGATTTCTGGTAATTAATGGCCAATCCCGAGATACTTTCAAAGGTGCGGAAGAGAGACGGAAATGGCTCGATATCCGAGTCTAGATCCCGTATATAGAGGAGGCTATCGTCCGTGTATATTGAGAGGACATGAGTATTACCATCCAATGGTATACCTATGTGGGATGCTCTGGCTCTCAGCGCTATCGCCAGCGGTTCAAGTGCTAAAACGAACAATAAGGGGGAGAGTGAACATCCCTGTCGGGTGCCTCTATGTATGGTGTATGCATTGGAGATATGATTGCCGGTGCGTACTCTGGCCGTAGGGTCCGTATAGAGTAGCCGCACTAGTTTGAGGTAGGCTTCCGGGAGTCCGAACCGCTGAAGAGCCATAAACATGTAATCCCAAGTGATGGAATCAAATGCCTGCCTCAGATCAAGGGTCAGACAGCCTGCGGCAGGGTACGCGTCAGCGACTGCAGTCATGATATGGTGTAATCGTCTAGTGTTTAGGGATATATTGCGATTTGGCAAAAATCCAGATTGGTCCTGGTGTATAAGGCGATGCAGCAGCGGTTGTAGGCGATTGGCAAGTACCTTACTTAAAATGTTGTACTCGGTATTCAGGAGGGATAGCGGCCTATAATTACCCATGACAGTGGTATCTCGTCCAGGCTTGGGAATTGTTATCACCGTCGCCTGCATGGTGGACTTCGGCAAGCATCCTCTCTCCAGGGCCGCTCGGTACATTTCTTCAAGTTTCGGGATTAATGAATCCTGATACGTATCATAGAATTCAGGGGGTAGGCCATCCGGCCCTGGGACCTTATTATGGTTAAGTTCTTTGATCGCTGTCCGGATCTCCGCCCCGGTGACAGGCCCTGTCATTCCTTTTTGGGTCTCGTCCGATAGCACCGGCAGGATGAGCTCTTGAAAAAATGTATCCCGTTGGGTAGCCTCGAGTTGTGTTGGGGCTGCATAAAGCTCACTGAGGTAAGCAGTGAAGGCCAGATTGATCTCGCCCTGTGTAGAGACTAGGCCGTTATTCAGAGTCATGATTTGCGTGATTGTGGGTGGCTCTGGGTTGTCCCGCACCAGGCGGGCCAGTAGCGCCCCAGATCTGTCAGCTTCAGCGTGTTTACGTTGCGTGAAGGCTTTAATGTCAAGGAGGCGCAGGGTCTCTAGAGTCTCAGCATGCTTAATGCGCGCTTCTTGTAGGGCCTCTGCCTTCTGGGGCTCAGTCACCGCTTTAGATTCTAGTGTTTTCAGTTGGAGTTCAACGTCCACTAGGCTCTGATGTATCTCCTGTCTCGCTCCCACAAGTTGACCCATAGTTGATCCCCTCACCACCACTTTCAAAGCGTCCCAGTCTACTAAGTTGGAGGAGGCCGTATTCCATTTGTCAGTAAAATAATAAGTGATAGTCGTTGCAATCTGGGCTCGGAACGGAGCATCCTCCAGTAGCTGTGGCCAGAGTCTCCAAGTGGGGATAGGGGTAGGTGGAGATTCATGACTTAAAGGTGCCGATTACCCCGGCCGAGATCAGAGTAGCTTTTAAGTCCTTAGCCCGTGGGAAGACCCCTGGCTTCGACGGGCTACCCATTGAATTTTACCCCACTTTCTCACCTCTCTTAATCCCCAAACTACTTCAACTCTATATGACATCACTCGCAGAGGGGAGGTTGCCACCTGCCACTCGGGAGGCGATCGTCACATCCCTCTTAAAGCCGGATAAAGATCCTCTAGATATGTCATCCTATCGGCTCTGTCGATCCTTAATACAGAATATAAAATTCTTATTAAACTCATTGCTAACCGCCTTCTCCCACTTCTTTCGCGGTTGATCCATACAGACCAATGCGGCTTTGTCCCACGGCGGAGTACATCGCTGAATCTTCGGCGCTTTCACGCCCTCTTGCATGCCTCTGGGTTCCGACCACCGAGGGCAGGGTGTCTATCCTTGGACATATCGCAGGCCTTTGACACTCTAAGTTGGTCTTATATGCTGGAAGTGTTGGCTAAAATGGGCGTTCCCCCAGAACTATGTGCCTGGATTCAGCTGCTCTACACCGCCCCCACGGCCAGGGCGAAGACAGGTTCAATTATCTCCTCGGCCTACGCTATCTTTCGGGGTACGCGCCAGGGTTGCCCATTATCGCCTATATTGTTTGTTATGGCGCTTGAGCCTCTCGCCCAGAACCTTAGGCGGGCCATGGTCCCCCATGGCATTCAGATGGAGGGTGTCCTGCACTCAGTCTCGCTTTACGCAGACGACATGCTGCTGTACTTTTGTGATCTCCAGGCTGACACGAGGGAAGTGGCGGATATTTTTCTTCACTTTGGGGAGGTTTCCGGGTTGCACCTTAATGCTTCCAAATCTATAGCCTATTCCTTCAGTGGCACGCTCACGCCTTCGGAGCTACGTTTTGGGCCTTTGTCCTTCAGGGTGGCACCAGTCACTTTTAAGTACTTTGGGATTAATATCTATCGGTCCGTACCGGATGTCATAGCAGGCAACCTGGTATGCACAATCTCTTCCATACGTTCCCAAATTACATTTTGGAATACATTGCCTCTTACCATCGCGGGACGGTTGGCGTTATCTAAGATGGTGATGCTGCCTCGCCTGCTTTACCATTTCGTCAACATCCCGGTGGTATACCCCGCTTGGATCTTTCGAGAGTTGGATACCCTGCTGATCTCGCTGATCTGGGGTCCAGGGAGGCATAGGGTGGCATTAGCTAAGCTACGGATCCCGAGTGGCGCCGGCGGTATGGGAGCGCCCGACTTCTTGGCATATTGTATTGCTGGTCAGCTGCAGTGGATGACCTACTGGCTAGCCGGGAAAAACCTGTTTGAAATAGGCTATACCCCGACCCAACTAGCGCGCGGTACCTTGCAATCGTTGTTGTGCCCCGGTGCCCCTAAGCCATCGGACCCCCCGGCCCTACTGAAGATAGTGCTTCATTATTGGACAAGGGCATGTAAGTATGCTAAAATCCAACATCCATATTCTCCCAATATACTGCTGTGTGGCCTCCCCACGAGGCAGGGAATTCTGAATGCCGGTCGATTACGGAATTGGGCGCAACAGGGGGTGGAGACAATAGGAGCCTTTTTTCAGGAAGGCAGTTTGATGCCCCACGTGGACTTTGTGCGGGTGAACGCGGTACCCGATACCCAGTTTCTGCTCCATGCGGCGATCTCCCGGTATATTCGGGCACAGTGGCAGGCGACACCTGTAGAACCCTCAACATTCCTCCGCTTGCGCTCCCTCCACATAATGGGCCATGGACGTTTCCTGGTTCGTTGGCTTTACCGTGGCCTCCGAGAACACACACAGATTTCCTTGGCTCCTCTCAGGTTGCGGTGGGAAGCAGATTTGTCCTGGGCATTTAGTGATAGAGAGTGGACCTATATACTGGAATACCCTAAGAAAGTGTCCCGCAATTGTAGGTTGAAGACTATCCAATTGTTTGTCCTCCACAGGGCTTACCTTACGCCCCATACACTAAGTAAGATGTACAACACGGCGGTATCGGCCTGTCCTCATTGCCCGGCACCAGATGCCGACCTGATGCATATGTTGTGGCTTTGTCCGGCGCTGCGGGGATACTGGGGTAGGATAACGCAGGTTTTATTTACAATCACCGAGCGCCCCTCCTGGGACACAGCAGAGGCTTGTTTATTGGGGCTTTTACCGCTCCCCCTTAAAGCGAAACTGTTGCGTTGTTTTGCCAATCTGACTTTAATGCTAGCAAAGCGCCTGATAACACAGTGTTGGAAGTCTCGTGCCCCACCGCGTGTAGAGGCCTGGGGAGAGGAGGTATTACGCTGGTCGGTGGCGGAGCGAGAGGCCCTGCACAATGAGGAGAGTCGGGAGCTGCGCAAGCGTCCTATCTCCCTTGAATGGGCACACTTAACTGAGCTGTTTAAACGTGAAATGAGGGAGGAGGCTTCAGGGACCCATCCCCAGAGTTCCCCTGTATGTGCCGTGGTACCTGGCAGCGGATAAGATTGGTGTTTGATGGAACCTGTCCCCTGGCAATGAGAGATAAAGTATCTCAAAGGATGGAAGCCACTTCCCGGTGGGTGGTGGTTTACTCCTCCTCTCCTTATTCCACTTATTCTCATTCATCTAGTTCTCCCCTCTTGCTGCACTGTTCTGCCTCCACCCTTCCCCTGCCACACGCTTAGGGTGTGGTCTCCTTCCCTTCCCTTTCCCCCCCCCCCCGGGGAATGCCCTGCGGCCCTCAGACCGAATTTATGTGGCATGGGTTGGTTATGGTGGGTGGGTTCTGGGTGGGATGGGGAGTTGGGGGGATATTGGGTGGGCATCGCTCCCCGTGGGTAAAGTGTCTTGAAGGATGGTTACTTAGTGCATAGCAATGTGCGTGATTGGTGACCTTTCAGGCCGACCTGTTACATGTTAAGAATGTATGGGCAACTGTGCTACTCTACTTACAGGTTGGCGCAAGATGCTTGTGATGTATCCACTGCCATATATGTACTTAATGTGACTAATGCAATATGTAATTCATTGCTCCTTCTAATGGGAAAATTTAATAAAGTTTGTTATAAAAAAAAAAAAATGTGTCCTGAAAGGAACGAGAAGGACGGGTATCAGAAAGCTAATACTTACCAGGTGGCTTTATTTGTGTGCAATCACGTAAATTATTGCGCCTGTGAGAGGACTCTGGAGGCAGAGATCTGCCTTGAGAGTTAGTGTTTTCTTTAGGTTTGTGTTTGTCCCATCGTTTTTTTTTACAAACTCCGGGTTTGGCTTGGCAGCATCCTTGTCGGAACTAGGTTTGCCAATTTGTTTTATTTTGGGTCTGGTTCCCAAATTTTCACGCCTTATAGAAGTATGTACTTCAGCAATAATTATAGGTAGCTCGGGTTCCTGGTTGAGCAGTGTATCCTGCGTGAGCCGTTGGCATATAGCCAGAGAATAAGTTAAGCCTCTATATAGTTTAACTAGGCCATTGTACAACTGTTGTAGCTCATTTACATTGAGACCTTGCAGATTAGGGTATGGTGTATAACCACCTAATGCTGGCCCCTTCATTACTAAGGGGACCCATGCGTACTAGTGTAAGTACAAGGGTAAGGACGCATTAGAACTAATTTGATGTCCCCAATGGAAAAGTGGAATTTCTAATATTCTGTATTGTTGCGGTGGGTTAGTATTAGTGTATTCATGAAATGCTCCTGTATAAGCATACTAAGCTGGAAAATTGACCAAAGAATAAAAGACATCTAAGTGATAGCCATCGTAGGCTTCTACCACGAAGATAAAGTCACCACCCGTAACATCAAGGCTATGCAAAGTACATTTGCAAAGATCACAGGTATAGATTGAGGCTGCACCATTAATTAAACAGTACCTGAAACAAAGTGCAAACACAAATATGGATAATTCTTTTAAAGTTTCAACCTTGAACACCCAACAGAAAAAAGTAGGTGGTTTCTAAAAATACTGTGGAATAATATCCCCAACACCACGGATGTCTCCGGTGGTAGGTGTGATGGTACTATGGGCATGCACAGCCACTACTCAGGAGACTCGCTCAATAAGTACCAAACCATTGTTGGTGGTACCATGTTGCAGGGATTCTGCTTGGAAGCAGAACCATGTTTTGGATCAAACAGGACGTCAGAATGTAGAAACTGAGTGTCACAACCACGTCAGTATCTGTAGGCACAAATCTGACGAGCTCACAGTGCCTCACCTGAAATCCTAACCTTTCCAGAGTAGCAGGTGATTTCAGCAAACTTAGAACATGAACCTCTAGCCCGAAGGGAACCGTGGAAACAGATTATCTCTCTCTTTTACGAAATAGAGAACAGCCTCATTGGGGGCTGCGCTGTGTTCTGTGACAGGTTTCAGAATCTGGTCCGGAGAGAGCAGGAGAGCACCAGATTCACAGAGATAAGGTACTCTCCTCCCCTCTCCTTAGTGCCAGATCTGATTTCAGCTGCCGTGCACCAGGCACACACCTTAGCGCCATAGTGCTAGCGGGCGTACCCGAGACTAGCATAGGTTTTGAACAGGAATGGTACCCTTCCTGTACAAAATACTATGCCTTGACACACTTCAAAGCCTTTTCGACTTTTTATGTGTGCTGCACAGTGCAGCAGGCATGCGAAGTCGGAAAATAAAGGAGAAAAGAAAACATTTCTCCTTTTAATGCCTACTTACAGTGGCATTATTTTTTGGTGCACTAAATCATGCCAACAACACAGACACCTTTGCATCATGGTGCGAGGGTACCTGTGTAGGTGCACAGCCTAATTGTGCACCGGTGCTGGCTGAAAGCACAGGAATGCACTGAATCGTGTAAATACGTTGCATTTCTCTCCCATTCAAATTGGTGTAGGGCAGCGCATGAAAGAAACTTGCAGCGCAGCCCTATACCAATTCTTTGTAAATATGCCCCATCGCCTATAGCTTGAGTAGATACTTATTTGCAGTAGGGTTGATGCGGAGGAAGAGAGACGAAAGTTTCAATAGCCTATCCCATCTCCAAATGAGTTATAGAAAAGTCATTATTCACTTACATTCACACTGTAGTATCATTTTGTTGCACTTTTAAGGTGTCTCCAACTCGTTAGCGCTTTAGCTTTTAAACTTTTTTAAACTTAACGGGTATCAGGCAATTGGCTTGACATGGAGTACTAACAAGGGAGGACAAATTTCATGATAAGTCCAAATAGAAAAGGCGATTGTATTGTTTTAAAAAGAAAAATGGCAGCTTTTTGTATTTGCCTCCTAAAATGTTTTGCAGAGTTTTAGCATGGTCAAAGATGTTTTATTAGAGATGCGAATGTTTGACCGAAATATCACCAAAAGCACTTTATAACTGGAGAAGGGATAATATTATATCTGTATACTAGGGTGTCGCATTTGCAATTTTAGATGGATCCCTAACTCAAATTTAGTTACACGTAGAGTATTATTTTTTAAGATTGTGGGTACTGTACATTTATTATAATCTATGATTATTGAATTGGTTTGTTAGCTTAACAATAATGTAGGTTAACTAGACTGTAACGAAATTCTGAAATAATCTGGCGTTTTGTGCAAATGCAAAATGGTCTCTGCCAGAATATGATTGTCTAGTTCTAATTCAAGGGCATATTGAACCTTGTACCTTAAAGAACTTGGGGGCAGATTTACAAGCCCCTTGCGACACTTTTGCACCACTGTTCCATCACTTTTCATGATGCATCGGTGGCGTAAACAATGCACCAGGTTGCGGGCAATTTACAACGTGACACATCGCGGGAGCTACGTCACCTTGTAAAACCCTGCGCCACATTATACTTGCGTCAGGTATAATGTATGCAGGGTGGGCGTTCCCATGCAGGCAAGCCTCGTAGAAGTGACGCAATTAAATCTACAGGATTTCACTGCGCCACATCTAGGACTTCACTGCGTCAAAACCTTATGCCTACTTTGAGCAGGCGTAAGGAGTGACACAGTGTATTCAGTATAGGCCTCCCCCAAGCATTGCTGGAGTTGTGTTGTGCGTGCGACACAACTCCAGCAGTGCGTGAGTTTTGCGTATCTATCAATTCTCGCACCATGTTGCGCTGTATTGTAAATACGACGCTACCATGGTGGAGCAATGGTTTCGCAGGCTGGCGCTGGGAAACTGACGCATCTATACAAATGCGTCAGTTTCATGTTAATAAGCCCCTTGGTACCACATTATATCAACCCACAGTATAGGCAGGTTTTTATATTTAGATTGAAATATTGAACAAAAATCCACAGCATAACCAGAAAGATGTTTTAGATACGTATGGGGATCATAGTGGATCCATTATGAGGTTTTTGTTGACCAGTATAAGCTTTATACAGTTTATTTGGTTGTATATTGATAATATTTGGAATCTTCTTTTGTGTGGTTATTTGCTAAATATTCTTTCTGTGATCTTTTATGGTTATCATTAACTGAAATAAAGTTTATTTTCTTACTAACTGTTAGAAATGGGGGTCTCTAGTTGGCACAGTTAGGTACATTTGTCCAAATAGGGACCCTTGCTTCTAGTCAGGGTAAGGGGGATACACACTTTAGATAACCCCTGCTCACCCCCTTGGTAGCTTGGCACGAGCAGACAGGCTTATCCCAAAGGCAATGTGTAAAGCATTTGTATCAACACTCACAGTAACACAGTGAAAACACCACAAATGGACACCACACCAGTTTAGAAAAATAAAATATCTTTATCTAAACTAAACAAGACCAAAAATGACAAAAATCCAACATACAGATACTCAGTAAAATGTCTTTAAAACGGATGTTGCGAAAATAACCTTGTAGAAATCAAATAGCACCAATTGGGGCTATCACAACGTCAGGACAGCACAAAGTCCAAAGTAAGGCGCCGCCAGCGAGGATCACAGCGTCGGGCGTGGAGTCACACAGACCCCCAAACAACAGTACCTTGGAAAATGAAGATGGCCGATGTCGGCTCCGGTGATGATGCGACATCAGCAAGTTTCTCAAGTCACCCTTGGCGGTTATTGGCGTCGCGATAACAAGATGCATATGCTGGCGAAGACGGAATAGATGTGAGGGCTGGCGTCGGTCACGGCCGATCACTGCCCGCGGTGGTGGCCGTCATAGGGCGTCGGAGTTGCGGAGCAGGCCGGGCGCTGCGTCGTTCACTTCACGAGCGGCTCCTGGTACCTCGGTGCAGGTCGCGGCGTCACAGCGGCAGCGTTGACGGCGTCGGAAACAGGATTTCTTCCTTCTCTTTAATTTCTTCCAGCTCCCAACAGTGGTAGCAACCTCCAGAGGCCCACACACAGTTACAGGCACCTCTTGGCAGGTCAGAACTCCAAGCAAGGAAGTTCAGGGGGGCTGGGGTGAAGTCCTTTTGCTCCTGGGACTTCAAACAGGAGCCCAGCTCTTCTTCAGGCCCTTGGAGACTTTCTTTAAGCAGGGGACAGCACATAGCAAAGTCCTTCTTCAAGAAGGGGACACTTCACACAGCAAAGTCCTTCTCCTTTCTGTGGCAGAAACAACAACTGCAGGCCAACCCCAGACACACAGCAAGGGCAGTACTTCTCCTCGGTTTCTTCAGCTCTTCTCCTCAGCAAAGGTTCCTTTTGATTCCAGCAGTAGTCTAAAGTTCAGGGGTTTTAGGTATAAAACTTATACCCCAAAATGTCTTTGATCACTTTGTGCAAGGGGCTCTGAGCCCAGTCCAAACCAGTTCTGCCTTCACTGGTGCAACATGACCACAGGAGGTGGAGACAGCATAGTGCAAGGGAGATAGGCCCTATTCAGGTGCAGGGCAAATCTCCTCCCACCACTCTATATGCAGCCAGGGTCTATTCAGCTCAGGACTGGGTCATCCAAGAAAGGCCAGGCATACCTCACCTCCCCCAGAGGCTGTCTAAAGGGAATACACATCCACTGTCTCTGCCACACTGAAACCAGACAGTCAATCCACAAACAGGCAGAGGCACACAGAAAGGTTGAACAAGAAAATAGCCACTTTCTGAAAGTGCTATTTTCAAACACAGAATTTAAAAACCATCCTTTCTAAAAGATGTGTTATTAAATTCTGAGTTCAGGGATTCCAGACTCTAATTTTTTATCTTACTCCTATGGGAAGATATGCTTGTAAAATGTTACAAAGCATTCCCCATTCTATCCTATGGGCAAGAAAGTCTTTCAATAGTGAAAAACGAAATTGTCAGTATTTCACTATCAGGACATGTTACACACACCAGTACATGTCCTGCCTTCCACATATACCACCCTGCCCAGGGGGGGCACCTTGGGCCTACTATAGGGGTGTCCTATGTGCACGGAAAGGGAAGGGTAGGGCCTGGCAAGTGGGTGCACTTGCAAGGTCAAAATTGCAGTTAACAAACTGCGCGCAGGCACTGCGGTGCCAGGCCTGAGACATCTTTTCCGGGCTACTCACGTGGGTGACACAATCAGCGCTGCAAGCCCACTAGTATCATTTGATTTACCAACCCTGGCACACTCAGTGCACTTTACTAGGGACCTACTGGTAAAACAAATATGCCAATCATGGATAACCAATCACAATAACAATTTACACAGAGAGCATATGCACTTTAGCACTGATCAGCAGTGGTAAAGTGCCCAGAGTCCTAAAGCCAACAACCACAGGTCAGGAAAAAGTAGGAGGAAGTGTTGGGTAATAAATCTTCCAACCCTCCTCAGAGCAACGCAAAGCAAACAGACTCCAGCAGCCACAAAACACAGGAAATGTATTTGCACCTTTCTTTTATTGGCATGCCAAGGCAGAAGGCAGACGCAGTGTCACGTCTTGGAACAAGCTTCTTCTGCCCCACATAGATATTCAGGAGAGCATATATAGGGCAGAAAGTGCTGTCATCAGTAAAATCCTTAGATGTGGACAAGGTCAAATACGGTTGTACATATACAAATAGAATTGTCAAGACATAGAGCAAAATAAGGACACAAGGGAACAGAAAGCAAGTTTAAGCGAAAACTGCAAGAAACAGAGGCTTTTGACAGCTGCTAACCCAGGAAGTGTCAGAGAGGGCAATAAAAGGTCTTTGGGTCAGGCTGAAATAGATTTGTAAAGGAGGGGTAATTTTAGGAGCACAGAGCAAGCAGTTTGGTCAGAGACAGACATAGTTAGCTCAGTGGGTCTGAGATAGTGTGGTGGAGAATTTGGGACTGATTCACTTATTTGGCTGATGCAAACATGTAGATAAATATTTTTCCTCACAATATCCCTCCTTTTTGATAGCAATATCAAATACCATTGTAAGAAAAATATGAATATATATACATATGGTAGAAATATAAAGTATCAATAAAGTACATATCTTTGAATGGCATTCCACAGTGTTTTAAATAACATGCATATATTGGTGTAAGAGGTATTCATTTTTCATCATTGATAAAAGTGTATACTAGTACTCAATGCATTTATATTATATATCTAATGCCAATAATTCAAATGTTTCTTTGTGTGCTTTCTCTACATCCTGTTGTATTTGGAGATATCTGCAGGCTAGCTCCTGCTCTGTAGGAGGTAAAATTTTAACTGCAGAAATTGAATGGATGCTTTTACTACACAATTGCTGTCCAATAGAGCAACAACACTGAAGACAACACAAAATTATCACTATTTTTAAAAAGATCCCCAGTAGTGCTAAAAGTAAGTGCTTTAACCATCCTGTAGGTAGCCATGACCATAGCCAGGACCAGTCATCAGAATCTGTAATTTTCCCTGCTCCACTGAATATTTGAACTGTATTCTTAATTTGTGCCACATCCCTTGCTACATTTCCACTTTTGTTAAAAAACATAACAGCAATAGGAATTTAATAAAACGCACAGTCCTCCTTGTTGTAGTGTCAGGAGGTCAAGTGTAATTCGATGTTGAATTGTCATGGCAGCTACTGAATTTATTTCCATCTGCAGCTGTTGAAGTGCATCTCTTGTGGCATTGAATGCTACAGCTAGCTCAGCAGACATATTAACTAGGGCCAATTCTAAATCATAGAATAGACCTTGTCTAGTTTCCAAAATAGGTGCATGTATATCTCTTTTATATCTATGAGCAAAACTCCCCAAATTTAGTGGCTCATTGGCTGCAATGTGTGGCACAACTGAAATGTTTGGTGTAAGATAAGAACTAGCACACATGCCTTCCCAGTGCCGGGAAAGCACCTTGTATGCTTTAGTGCCACAAATAAAATACATTCCACCCTGTAACTGTGCGCCCAATGTGTGATATTTACTGAGAGGAAGACCTACCCCTTCAGGAAAAGTGGTTTTGAATTGATCACACCATTTGTAATCATTCCATTAAGAATTTATAAGCATAACATTTGCCCATGGTGCCATGTATGAGCAGCGAGCTGACCATAAGGGGTATTCTAATATTTTAGAAATCACATTTGGTGCCCTAGCATGCTTATTCCTTTGCTCAATTAATGGATCATATAGAAGACCATCAGGTGTTATTAATAGTGTCTCACCATCTACAGTGATGTTCCAGTAATGTAAAGTGTGGTTTACTTGTTTTCCTCGTACCTTAGCTGTCCAGTTCCTACTTACTAACTGTCCATTTATCTGTGGTATTATCAAATTCTAATATGTTAGGACACTGGCTACTTTTTAAATGTCCTAAGTATCGGGAAGCTGGGTTACATCCTGAGACATGATGCTTTAAACATACAGGAAATGTTTTTTCCATGTCACTGTATTCTACTGTAGGTGACACTTGGTATTGGGCTTGAATATTTGGCAGTATGGTACAACATGGGTACCATCCAATCCTTCCTTCTCCACAATCCCAAGTTACGTTGGATATGAGGCATCCTATTCCTTGCGCATAATTGTGTATAGTCACAGGTGTTTCATATTGGCCACTGGGGTGTCTGGATAATTCTCTACAAATCCAGCAATTTTGAAGACCTAAAGGCTCGGCAACTTTTTCATGTACTGCAATGAGGGGATGGTCAGCAGGTTGTTGCAAAACAGGTAGCACAAACATAATTAAGGTACTAAAAAATAGGGTTAGCATAATGCAATGCATTTGCTTGACAGTGGTAAGTATCACTTTCAGATTTTAAAATATTGTTAGGCAGTGTCTTTCTGTCTCAGTTCCAGGGTACTTTCTGTAAGTGTCAGTAATGAAAGTTCTTGTGGTGCGCTGTCTTCTGCTTCTCCTCCTGGTCCGCAGTCGTCTTGTTCAGGGGCGGTTTTACGGACCTGCCCTGCGTTGTCCTCTTCAGCCTATTTTTGGCAGGTGTAGACCATCACCTTTTTCTAGACTGCATTGCGTGCTTCACTCAACAGCATCAGTTGGTGCCACCGTTCCTGGGACACTTGATGATGGACCCTCAGCGTTGTTAGAAAAGGTCTGGTCCGTCTCCCCCTTGTCCTGTGTTTCGCGCTGCTCCACGGGTGGCCTTAGCTCATCTGTTAAAGGTGCCTCTGCCTCAGGCGTTGTTGGTGCAGCCCTGCATCGTGTTCCATGCAGCCACTCTGGACGTCCCTGCACCTTTAGTGCACCTTTAGTGATGTTCTGGTAACCAGGAGCACAACGTGGGGTCCAGTCCACCTAAAAGTAAGAGAGACATTTTTTTATTTTTCTCACCATGTCTACAGATTTAAAAGGGTGTGTTTGTTCTGAGGAAGGATGGGGCAAAGCTTCCTTCACCTGGTGATGGTGATGCCTCAAGACCACCGACAATTGTACAGCATAGTCAGAAATCTGCTCATCCGTCCACAGCAGTGCTGCTTGGGATGCTGTGAGAGGCAACCTCAACCAAACCGACATGGGCGCCCCATCAATACCTCATGGGGGGACAAGAGAATTGTTCTAGATGGTGTTGCTCTTATGGCATGCAGCACTAAAGGCAGCGCATCTGGCCATTTCAGGCCTATTGCATCAGTTGTTTTGGCTAATTTATGTTTTATTGTGACTTTCATTCGTGGAAAGTGTATTTGAAGCTCCCTGAGCGATTGGCTGACGAGCCTGGATACCGCACCCGCGCGCCGCCATGAAAGATATTTTTTGGCAATCTACGGCACCCCGCACACAGACCTGCTCCCTGCTGACGAGAGGCAACTACCTCGAAACACGTGTCCAGGGATGGCATTTATTGGTTATACTTTGTAGCATAGGTGTACTCGCCGCTGCTACTCTATCATCCAGAATCCTATGGGGCTACTTGCTAGTAAGACCAGCGGAGTGCGACCCACGTGGAAAGTGTATTTGAAGCTCCCTGAGCGATTGGCTGACGAGCCTGGATACCGCACCCGCGCGCCGCCATGAAAGGTACTTAAACCTCATATTTTTTGGCAGTCTACGGCACCCCGCACACAGACCTGCTCCCTGCTGACGAGAGGCAACTACCTCGAAACACGTGTCCAGGGATAGCATTTATTGGTTATACTTTGTAGCATAGGTGTACTCGCCGCTGCTACTCTATCATCCAGAATCCTATGGGGCTACTTGCTAGTAAGACCAGCGGAGTGCGACCCACGTGGAAAGTGTATTTGAAGCTCCCTGAGCGATTGGCTGACGAGCCTGGATACCGCACCCGAGCGCCGCCATGAAAGGTACTTAAACCTCATATTTTTTGGCAGTCTACGGCACCCCGCACACAGACCTGCTCCCTGCTGACGAGAGGCAACTACCTCGAAACACGTGTCCAGGGATGGCATTTATTGGTTATACTTTGTAGCATAGGTGTACTCGCCGCTGCTACTCTATCATCCAGAATCCTATGGGGCTACTTGCCAGTAAGACCAGCGGAGTGCGACCCACGTGGAAAGTGTATTTGAAGCTCCCTGAGCGATTGGCTGACGAGCCTGGATACCGCACCCGTGCGCCGCCATGAAAGGTACTTAAACCTCATATTTTTTGGCAGTCTACGGCACCCCGCACACAGACCTGCTCCCTGCTGACGAGAGGCAACTAACTCGAAACACGTGTCCAGGGATGGCATTTATTGGTTATACTTTGTAGCATAGGTGTACTCGCCGCTGCTACTCTATCATCCAGAATCCTATGGGGCTACTTGCTAGTAAGACCAGCGGTGTGCGACCCACGTGGAAAGTGTATTTGAAGCTCCCTGAGCGATTGGCTGACGAGCCTGGATACCGCACCCGCACGCCGCCATGAAAGGTACTTAAACCTCATATTTTTTGGCAGTCTACGGCACCCCGCACACAGACCTGCTGACGAGAGGCAACTACCTCGAAACACGTGTCCAGGGATGGCATTTATTGGTTATACTTTGTAGCATAGGTGTACTCGCCGCTGCTACTCTATCATCCAGAATCCTATGGGGCTACTTGCTAGTAAGACCAGCGGAGTGCGACCCACGTGGAAAGTGTATTTGAAGCTCCCTGAGCGATTGGCTGACGAGCCTGGATACCGCACCCGTGCGCCGCCATGAAAGGTACTTAAACCTCATATTTTTTGGCAGTCTACGGCACCCCGCACACAGACCTGCTCCCTGCTGACAAGAGGCAACTACCTCGAAACACGTGTCCAGGGATGGCATTTATTGGTTATACTTTGTAGCATAGGTGTACTCACCGCTGCTACTCTATCATCCAGAATCCTATGGGGCTACTTGCTAGTAAGACCAGCGGAGTGCGACCCACGTGGAAAGTGTATTTGAAGCTCCCTGAGCGATTGGCTGACGAGCCTGGATACCGCACCCGCGCGCCGCCATGAAAGGTACTTAAACCTCATATTTTTTGGCAGTCTACGGCACCCCGCACACAGACCTGCTCCCTGCTGACGAGAGGCAACTACCTCGAAACACGTGTCCAGGGATGGCATTTATTGGTTATACTTTGTAGCATAGGTGTACTCGCCGCTGCTACTCTATCATCCAGAATCCTATGGGGCTACTTGCTAGTAAGACCAGCGGAGTGCGACCCACGTGGAAAGTGTATTTGAAGCTCCCTGAGCGATTGGCTGACGAGCCTGGATACCGCACCCGCGCGCCGCCATGAAAGGTACTTAAACCTCATATTTTTTGGCAGTCTACGGCACCCCGCACACAGACCTGCTCCCTGCTGACGAGAGGCAACTACCTCGAAACACGTGTCCAGGGATGGCATTTATTGGTTATACTTTGTAGCATAGGTGTACTCGCCGCTGCTACTCTATCATGCAGAATCCTATGGGGCTACTTGCTAGTAAGACCAGCGGAGTGCGACCCACGTGGAAAGTGTATTTGAAGCTCCCTGAGCGATTGGCTGACGAGCCTGGATACCGCACCCGCGCGCCGCCATGAAAGGTACTTAAACCTCATATTTTTTGGCAGTCTACGGCACCCCGCACACAGACCTGCTCCCTGCTGACGAGAGGCAACTACCTCGAAACACGTGTCCAGGGATGGCATTTATTGGTTATACTTTGTAGCATAGGTGTACTCGCCGCTGCTACTCTATCATCCAGAATCCTATGGGGCTACTTGCTAGTAAGACCAGCGGAGTGCGACCCACGTGGAAAGTGTATTTGAAGCTCCCTGAGCGATTGGCTGACGAGCCTGGATACAGCACCCGCGCGCCGCCATGAAAGGTACTTAAACCTCATATTTTTTGGCAGTCTACGGCATCCCGCACACAGACCTGCTCCCTGCTGACGAGAGGCAACTACCTCGAAACACGTGTCCAGGGATGGCATTTATTGGTTATACTTTGTAGCATAGGTGTACTCGCCGCTGCTACTCTATCATCCAGAATCCTATGGGGCTACTTGCTAGTAAGACCAGCGGAGTGCGACCCACGTGGAAAGTGTATTTGAAGCTCCCTGAGCGATTGGCTGACGAGCCTGGATACCGCACCCGCGCGCCGCCATGAAAGGTACTTAAACCTCATATTTTTTGGCAGTCTACGGCACCCCGCACACAGACCTGCTCCCTGCTAACGAGAGGCAACTACCTCGAAACACGTGTCCAGGGATGGCATTTATTGGTTATACTTTGTAGCATAGGTGTACTCGCCGCTGCTACTCTATCATCCAGAATCCTATGGGGCTACTTGCTAGTAAGACCAGCGGAGTGCGACCCACGTGGAAAGTGTATTTGAAGCTCCCTGAGCGATTGGCTGACGAGCCTGGATACCGCACCCGCGCGCCGCCATGAAAGGTACTTAAACCTCATATTTTTTGGCAGTCTACGGCACCCTGCACACAGACCTGCTCCCTGCTGACGAGAGGCAACTACCTCGAAACACGTGTCCAGGGATGGCATTTATTGGTTATACTTTGTAGCATAGGTGTACTCGCCGCTGCTACTCTATCATCCAGAATCCTATGGGGCTACTTGCTAGTAAGACCAGCGGAGTGCGACCCACGTGGAAAGTGTATTTGAAGCTCCCTGAGCGATTGGCTGACGAGCCTGGATACCGCATCTGCGCGCCGCCATGAAAGGTACTTAAACCTCATATTTTTTGGCAGTCTACGGCACCCCGCACACAGACCTGCTCCCTGCTGACGAGAGGCAACTACCTCGAAACACGTGTCCAGGGATGGCATTTATTGGTTATACTTTGTAGCATAGGTGTACTCGCTGCTGCTACTCTATCATCCATAATCCTATGGGGCTACTTGCTAGTAAGACCAGCGGAGTGCGACCCACGTGGAAAGTGTATTTGAAGCTCCCTGAGCGATTGGCTGACGAGCCTGGATACCGCACCCGTGCGCCGCCATGAAAGGTACTTAAACCTCATATTTTTTGGCAGTCTACGGCACCCCGCACACAGACCTGCTCCCTGCTGACGAGAGGCAACTACCTCGAAACACGTGTCCAGGGATGGCATTTATTGGTTATACTTTGTAGCATAGGTGTACTCGCCGCTGCTACTCTATCATCCAGAATCCTATGGGGCTACTTGCCAGTAAGACCAGCGGAGTGCGACCCACGTGGAAAGTGTATTTGAAGCTCCCTGAGCGATTGGCTGACGAGCCTGGATACTGCACCCGCGCGCCGCCATGAAAGGTACTTAAACCTCATATTTTTTGGCAGTCTACGGCACCCCGCACACAGACCTGCTCCCTGCTGACGAGAGGCAACTACCTCGAAACACGTGTCCAGGGATGGCATTTATTGGTTATACTTTGTAGCATAGGTGTACTCGCCGCTGCTACTCTATCATCCAGAATCCTATGGGGCTACTTGCTAGTAAGACCAGCGGTGTGCGACCCACGTGGAAAGTGTATTTGAAGCTCCCTAAGCGATTGGCTGACGAGCCTGGATACCGCACCCGCGCGCCGCCATGAAAGGTACTTAAACCTCCTATTTTTTGGCAGTCTACGGCACCCCGCACACAGACCTGCTCCCTGCTGACGAGAGGCAACTACCTCGAAACACGTGTCCAGGGATGGCATTTATTGGTTATACTTTGTAGCATAGGTGTACTCGCCGCTGCTACTCTATCATCCAGAATCCTATGGGGCTACTTGCTAGTAAGACCAGCGGAGTGCGACCCACGTGGAAAGTGTATTTGAAGCTCCCTGAGCGATTGGCTGACGAGCCTGGATACCGCACCCACGCGCCGCCATGAAAGGTACTTAAACCTCATATTTTTTGGCAGTCTACGGCACCCCGCACACAGACCCCCGCACACAGACCTGCTCCCTGCTGACGAGAGGCAACTACCTCGAAACACGTGTCCAGGGATGGCATTTATTGGTTATACTTTGTAGCATAGGTGTACTCGCCGCTGCTACTCTATCATCCAGAATCCTATGGGGCTACTTGCTAGTAAGACCAGCGGAGTGCGACCCACGTGGAAAGTGTATTTGAAGCTCCCTGAGCGATTGGCTGACGAGCCTGGATACCGCACCCGCGCGCCGCCATGAAAGGTACTTAAACCTCATATTTTTTGGCAGTCTACGGCACCCCGCACACAGACCTGCTCCCTGCTGACGAGAGGCAACTACCTCGAAACACGTGTCCAGGGATGGCATTTATTGGTTATACTTTGTAGCATAGGTGTACTCGCCGCTGCTACTCTATCATCCAGAATCCTATGGGGCTACTTGCTAGTAAGACCAGCGGAGTGCGACCCACGTGGAAAGTGTATTTGAAGCTCCCTGAGCGATTGGCTGACGAGCCTGGATACCGCACCCGCGCGCCGCCATGAAAGGTACTTAAACCTCATATTTTTTGGCAGTCTACGGCACCCCGCACACAGACCTGCTCCCTGCTGACGAGAGGCAACTACCTCGAAACACGTGTCCAGGGATGGCATTTATTGGTTATACTTTGTAGCATAGGTGTACTCGCCGCTGCTACTCTATCATCCAGAATCCTATGGGGCTACTTGCTAGTAAGACCAGCGGAGTGCGACCCACGTGGAAAGTGTATTTGAAGCTCCCTGAGCGATTGGCTGACGAGCCTGGATACCGCACCCGCGCGCCGCCATGAAAGGTACTTAAACCTCATATTTTTTGGCAGTCTACGGCACCCCGCACACAGACCTGCTCCCTGCTGACGAGAGGCAATTACCTCGAAACACGTGTCCAGGGATGGCATTTATTGGTTATACTTTGTAGCATAGGTGTACTCGCCGCTGCTACTCTATCATCCAGAATCCTATGGGGCTACTTGCTAGGAAGACCAGCGGAGTGCGACCCACGTGGAAAGTGTATTTGAAGCTCCCTGAGCGATTGGCTGACGAGCCTGGATACCGCACCCGCGCGCCGCCATGAAAGGTACTTAAACCTCATATTTTTTGTCAGTCTACGGCACCCCACACACAGACCTGCTCCCTGCTGACGAGAGGCAACTACCTCGAAACACGTGTCCAGGGATGGCATTTATTGGTTATACTTTGTAGCATAGGTGTACTCGCCGCTGCTACTCTATCATCCAGAATCCTATGGGGCTACTTGCTAGTAAGACCAGCGGAGTGCGACCCACGTGGAAAGTGTATTTGAAGCTCCCTGAGCGATTGGCTGACGAGCCTGGATACCGCACCCGCGCGCCGCCATGAAAGGTACTTAAACCTCATATTTTTTGGCAGTCTACGGCACCCCGCACACAGACCTGCTCCCTGCTGACGAGAGGCAACTACCTCGAAACACGTGTCCAGGGATGGCATTTATTGGTTATACTTTGTAGCATAGGTGTACTCGCCGCTGCTACTCTATCATGCAGAATCCTATGGGGCTACTTGCTAGTAAGACCAGCGGAGTGCGACCCACGTGGAAAGTGTATTTGAAGCTCCCTGAGCGATTGGCTGACGAGCCTGGATACCGCACCCGCGCGCCGCCATGAAAGGTACTTAAACCTCATATTTTTTGGCAGTCTACGGCACCCCGCACACAGACCTGCTCCCTGCTGACGAGAGGCAACTACCTCGAAACACGTGTCCAGGGATGGCATTTATTGGTTATACTTTGTAGCATAGGTGTACTCGCCGCTGCTACTCTATCATCCAGAATCCTATGGGGCTACTTGCTAGTAAGACCAGCGGAGTGCGACCCACGTGGAAAGTGTATTTGAAGCTCCCTGAGCGATTGGCTGACGAGCCTGGATACAGCACCCGCGCGCCGCCATGAAAGGTACTTAAACCTCATATTTTTTGGCAGTCTACGGCATCCCGCACACAGACCTGCTCCCTGCTGACGAGAGGCAACTACCTCGAAACACGTGTCCAGGGATGGCATTTATTGGTTATACTTTGTAGCATAGGTGTACTCGCCGCTGCTACTCTATCATCCAGAATCCTATGGGGCTACTTGCTAGTAAGACCAGCGGAGTGCGACCCACGTGGAAAGTGTATTTGAAGCTCCCTGAGCGATTGGCTGACGAGCCTGGATACCGCACCCGCGCGCCGCCATGAAAGGTACTTAAACCTCATATTTTTTGGCAGTCTACGGCACCCCGCACACAGACCTGCTCCCTGCTAACGAGAGGCAACTACCTCGAAACACGTGTCCAGGGATGGCATTTATTGGTTATACTTTGTAGCATAGGTGTACTCGCCGCTGCTACTCTATCATCCAGAATCCTATGGGGCTACTTGCTAGTAAGACCAGCGGAGTGCGACCCACGTGGAAAGTGTATTTGAAGCTCCCTGAGCGATTGGCTGACGAGCCTGGATACCGCACCCGCGCGCCGCCATGAAAGGTACTTAAACCTCATATTTTTTGGCAGTCTACGGCACCCTGCACACAGACCTGCTCCCTGCTGACGAGAGGCAACTACCTCGAAACACGTGTCCAGGGATGGCATTTATTGGTTATACTTTGTAGCATAGGTGTACTCGCCGCTGCTACTCTATCATCCAGAATCCTATGGGGCTACTTGCTAGTAAGACCAGCGGAGTGCGACCCACGTGGAAAGTGTATTTGAAGCTCCCTGAGCGATTGGCTGACGAGCCTGGATACCGCATCTGCGCGCCGCCATGAAAGGTACTTAAACCTCATATTTTTTGGCAGTCTACGGCACCCCGCACACAGACCTGCTCCCTGCTGACGAGAGGCAACTACCTCGAAACACGTGTCCAGGGATGGCATTTATTGGTTATACTTTGTAGCATAGGTGTACTCGCTGCTGCTACTCTATCATCCATAATCCTATGGGGCTACTTGCTAGTAAGACCAGCGGAGTGCGACCCACGTGGAAAGTGTATTTGAAGCTCCCTGAGCGATTGGCTGACGAGCCTGGATACCGCACCCGTGCGCCGCCATGAAAGGTACTTAAACCTCATATTTTTTGGCAGTCTACGGCACCCCGCACACAGACCTGCTCCCTGCTGACGAGAGGCAACTACCTCGAAACACGTGTCCAGGGATGGCATTTATTGGTTATACTTTGTAGCATAGGTGTACTCGCCGCTGCTACTCTATCATCCAGAATCCTATGGGGCTACTTGCCAGTAAGACCAGCGGAGTGCGACCCACGTGGAAAGTGTATTTGAAGCTCCCTGAGCGATTGGCTGACGAGCCTGGATACTGCACCCGCGCGCCGCCATGAAAGGTACTTAAACCTCATATTTTTTGGCAGTCTACGGCACCCCGCACACAGACCTGCTCCCTGCTGACGAGAGGCAACTACCTCGAAACACGTGTCCAGGGATGGCATTTATTGGTTATACTTTGTAGCATAGGTGTACTCGCCGCTGCTACTCTATCATCCAGAATCCTATGGGGCTACTTGCTAGTAAGACCAGCGGTGTGCGACCCACGTGGAAAGTGTATTTGAAGCTCCCTAAGCGATTGGCTGACGAGCCTGGATACCGCACCCGCGCGCCGCCATGAAAGGTACTTAAACCTCCTATTTTTTGGCAGTCTACGGCACCCCGCACACAGACCTGCTCCCTGCTGACGAGAGGCAACTACCTCGAAACACGTGTCCAGGGATGGCATTTATTGGTTATACTTTGTAGCATAGGTGTACTCGCCGCTGCTACTCTATCATCCAGAATCCTATGGGGCTACTTGCTAGTAAGACCAGCGGAGTGCGACCCACGTGGAAAGTGTATTTGAAGCTCCCTGAGCGATTGGCTGACGAGCCTGGATACCGCACCCACGCGCCGCCATGAAAGGTACTTAAACCTCATATTTTTTGGCAGTCTACGGCACCCCGCACACAGACCCCCGCACACAGACCTGCTCCCTGCTGACGAGAGGCAACTACCTCGAAACACGTGTCCAGGGATGGCATTTATTGGTTATACTTTGTAGCATAGGTGTACTCGCCGCTGCTACTCTATCATCCAGAATCCTATGGGGCTACTTGCTAGTAAGACCAGCGGAGTGCGACCCACGTGGAAAGTGTATTTGAAGCTCCCTGAGCGATTGGCTGACGAGCCTGGATACCGCACCCGCGCGCCGCCATGAAAGGTACTTAAACCTCATATTTTTTGGCAGTCTACGGCACCCCGCACACAGACCTGCTCCCTGCTGACGAGAGGCAACTACCTCGAAACACGTGTCCAGGGATGGCATTTATTGGTTATACTTTGTAGCATAGGTGTACTCGCCGCTGCTACTCTATCATCCAGAATCCTATGGGGCTACTTGCTAGTAAGACCAGCGGAGTGCGACCCACGTGGAAAGTGTATTTGAAGCTCCCTGAGCGATTGGCTGACGAGCCTGGATACCGCACCCGCGCGCCGCCATGAAAGGTACTTAAACCTCATATTTTTTGGCAGTCTACGGCACCCCGCACACAGACCTGCTCCCTGCTGACGAGAGGCAACTACCTCGAAACACGTGTCCAGGGATGGCATTTATTGGTTATACTTTGTAGCATAGGTGTACTCGCCGCTGCTACTCTATCATCCAGAATCCTATGGGGCTACTTGCTAGTAAGACCAGCGGAGTGCGACCCACGTGGAAAGTGTATTTGAAGCTCCCTGAGCGATTGGCTGACGAGCCTGGATACCGCACCCGCGCGCCGCCATGAAAGGTACTTAAACCTCATATTTTTTGGCAGTCTACGGCACCCCGCACACAGACCTGCTCCCTGCTGACGAGAGGCAATTACCTCGAAACACGTGTCCAGGGATGGCATTTATTGGTTATACTTTGTAGCATAGGTGTACTCGCCGCTGCTACTCTATCATCCAGAATCCTATGGGGCTACTTGCTAGGAAGACCAGCGGAGTGCGACCCACGTGGAAAGTGTATTTGAAGCTCCCTGAGCGATTGGCTGACGAGCCTGGATACCGCACCCGCGCGCCGCCATGAAAGGTACTTAAACCTCATATTTTTTGTCAGTCTACGGCACCCCACACACAGACCTGCTCCCTGCTGACGAGAGGCAACTACCTCGAAACACGTGTCCAGGGATGGCATTTATTGGTTATACTTTGTAGCATAGGTGTACTCGCCGCTGCTACTCTATCATCCAGAATCCTATGGGGCTACTTGCTAGTAAGACCAGCGGAGTGCGACCCACGTGGAAAGTGTATTTGAAGCTCCCTGAGCGATTGGCTGACGAGCCTGGATACCGCACCCGCGCACCGCCATGAAAGGTACTTAAACCTCATATTTTTTGGCAGTCTACGGCACTCCGCACACAGACCTGCTCCCTGCTGACGAGAGGCAACTACCTCGAAACACGTGTCCAGGGATGGCATTTATTGGTTATACTTTGTAGCATAGGTGTACTCGCCGCTGCTACTCTATCATCCAGAATCCTATGGGGCTACTTGCTAGTAAGACCAGCGGAGTGCGACCCACGTGGAAAGTGTATTTGAAGCTCCCTGAGCGATTGGCTGACGAGCCTGGATACCGCACCCGCGCGCCGCCATGAAAGGTACTTAAACCTCATATTTTTTGGCAGTCTACGGCACCCCGCACACAGACCTGCTCCCTGCTGACGAGAGGCAACTACCTCGAAACACGTGTCCAGGGATGGCATTTATTGGTTATACTTTGTAGCATAGGTGTACTCGCCGCTGCTACTCTATCATCCAGAATCCTATGGGGCTACTTGCTAGTAAGACCAGCGGAGTGCGACCCACGTGGAAAGTGTATTTGAAGCTCCCTGAGCGATTGGCTGACGAGCCTGGATACCGCACCCGCGCGCCGCCATGAAAGGTACTTAAACCTCATATTTTTTGGCAGTCTACGGCACCCCGCACACAGACCTGCTCCCTGCTGACGAGAGGCAACTACCTCGAAACACGTGTCCAGGGATGGCATTTATTGGTTATACTTTGTAGCATAGGTGTACTCGCCACTGCTACTCTATCATCCAGAATCCTATGGGGCTACTTGCTAGTAAGACCAGCGGAGTGCGACCCACGTGGAAAGTGTATTTGAAGCTCCCTGAGCGATTGGCTGACGAGCCTGGATACCGCACCCGCGCGCCGCCATGAAAGGTACTTAAACCTCATATTTTTTGGCAGTCTACGGCACCCCGCACACAGACCTGCTCCCTGCTGACGAGAGGCAACTACCTCGAAACACGTGTCCAGGGATGGCATTTATTGGTTATACTTTGTAGCATAGGTGTACTCGCCGCTGCTACTCTATCATCCAGAATCCTATGGGGCTACTTGCTAGTAAGACCAGCGGAGTGCGACCCACGTGGAAAGTGTATTTGAAGCTCCCTGAGCGATTGGCTGACGAGCCTGGATACAGCACCCGCTCGCCGCCATGAAAGGTACTTAAACCTCATATTTTTTGGCAGTCTACGGCATCCCGCACAGAGACCTGCTCCCTGCTGACGAGAGGCAACTACCTCGAAACACGTGTCCAGGGATGGCATTTATTGGTTATACTTTGTAGCATAGGTGTACTCGCCGCTGCTACTCTATCATCCAGAATCCTATGGGGCTACTTGCTAGTAAGACCAGCGGAGTGCGACCCTCGTGGAAAGTGTTGAAGCTCCCTGAGCGATTGGCTGACGAGCCTGGATACCGCACCCGCGCGCCGCCATGAAAGGTACTTAAACCTCATATTTTTTGGCAGTCTACGGCACCCCGCACACAGACCTGCTCCCTGCTGACGAGAGGCAACTACCTCGAAACACGTGTCCAGGGATGGCATTTATTGGTTATACTTTGTAGCATAGGTGTACTCACCGCTGCTACTCTATCATCCAGAATCCTATGGGGCTACTTGCTAGTAAGACCAGCGGAGTGCGACCCACGTGGAAAGTGTATTTGAAGCTCCCTGAGCGATTGGCTGACGAGCCTGGATACCGCACCCGCGCGCCGCCATGAAAGGTACTTAAACCTCATATTTTTTGGCAGTCTACGGCACCCCGCACACAGACCTGCTCCCTGCTGACGAGAGGCAACTACCTCAAAACACGTGTCCAGGGATGGCATTTATTGGTTATACTTTGTAGCATAGGTGTACTCGCCGCTGCTACTCTATCATCCAGAATCCTATGGGGCTACTTGCTAGTAAGACCAGCGGAGTGCGACCCACGTGGAAAGTGTATTTGAAGCTCCCTGAGCGATTGGCTGACGAGCCTGGATACCGCACCCGCGCGCCACCATGAAAGGTACTTAAACCTCATATTTTTTGTCAGTCTACGGCACCCCACACACAGACCTGCTCCCTGCTGACGAGAGGCAACTACCTCGAAACACGTGTCCAGGGATGGCATTTATTGGTTATACTTTGTAGCATAGGTGTACTCGCCGCTGCTACTCTATCATCCAGAATCCTATGGGGCTACTTGCTAGTAAGACCAGCGGAGTGCGACCCACGTGGAAAGTGTATTTGAAGCTCCCTGAGCGATTGGCTGACGAGCCTGGATACCGCACCCGCGCACCGCCATGAAAGGTACTTAAACCTCATATTTTTTGGCAGTCTATGGCACCCCGCACACAGACCTGCTCCCTGCTGACGAGAGGCAACTACCTCGAAACACGTGTCCAGGGATGGCATTTATTGGTTATACTTTGTAGCATAGGTGTACTCGCCGCTGCTACTCTATCATCCAGAATCCTATGGGGCTACTTGCTAGTAAGACCAGCGGAGTGCAACCCACGTGGAAAGTGTATTTGAAGCTCTCTGAGCGATTGGCTGACGAGCCTGGATACCGCACCCGCGCGCCGCCATGAAAGGTACTTAAACCTCATATTTTTTGGCAGTCTACGGCACCCCGCACACAGACCTGCTCCCTGCTGACGAGAGGCAACTACCTCGAAACACGTGTCCAGGGATGGCATTTATTGGTTATACTTTGTAGCATAGGTGTACTCGCCGCTGCTACTCTATCATCCAGAATCCTATGGGGCTACTTGCTAGTAAGACCAGCGGAGTGCGACCCACGTGGAAAGTGTATTTGAAGCTCCCTGAGCGATTGGCTGACGAGCCTGGATACCGCACCCGCGCGCCGCCATGAAAGGTACTTAAACCTCATATTTTTTGGCAGTCTACGGCACCCCGCACACAGACCTGCTCCCTGCTGACGAGAGGCAACTACCTCGAAACACGTGTCCAGGGATGGCATTTATTGGTTATACTTTGTAGCATAGGTGTACTCGCCACTGCTACTCTATCATCCAGAATCCTATGGGGCTACTTGCTAGTAAGACCAGCGGAGTGCGACCCACGTGGAAAGTGTATTTGAAGCTCCCTGAGCGATTGGCTGACGAGCCTGGATACCGCACCCGCGCGCCGCCATGAAAGGTACTTAAACCTCATATTTTTTGGCAGTCTACGGCACCCCGCACACAGACCTGCTCCCTGCTGACGAGAGGCAACTACCTCGAAACACGTGTCCAGGGATGGCATTTATTGGTTATACTTTGTAGCATAGGTGTACTCGCCGCTGCTACTCTATCATCCAGAATCCTATGGGGCTACTTGCTAGTAAGACCAGCGGAGTGCGACCCACGTGGAAAGTGTATTTGAAGCTCCCTGAGCGATTGGCTGACGAGCCTGGATACAGCACCCGCGCGCCGCCATGAAAGGTACTTAAACCTCATATTTTTTGGCAGTCTACGGCATCCCGCACACAGACCTGCTCCCTGCTGACGAGAGGCAACTACCTCGAAACACGTGTCCAGGGATGGCATTTATTGGTTATACTTTGTAGCATAGGTGTACTCGCCGCTGCTACTCTATCATCCAGAATCCTATGGGGCTACTTGCTAGTAAGACCAGCGGAGTGCGACCCTCGTGGAAAGTGTTGAAGCTCCCTGAGCGATTGGCTGACGAGCCTGGATACCGCACCCGCGCGCCGCCATGAAAGGTACTTAAACCTCATATTTTTTGGCAGTCCACGGCACCCCGCACACAGACCTGCTCCCTGCTGACGAGAGGCAACTACCTCGAAACACGTGTCCAGGGATGGCATTTATTGGTTATACTTTGTAGCATAGGTGTACTTGCCGCTGCTACTCTATCATCCAGAATCCTATGGGGCTACTTGCTAGTAAGACCAGCGGAGTGCGACCCACGTGGAAAGTGTATTTGAAGCTCCCTGAGCGATTGGCTGACGAGCCTGGATACCGCACCCGCGCGCCGCCATGAAAGGTACTTAAACCTCATATTTTTTGGCAGTCTACGGCACCCCGCACACAGACCTGCTCCCTGCTGACGAGAGGCAACTACCTCAAAACACGTGTCCAGGGATGGCATTTATTGGTTATACTTTGTAGCATAGGTGTACTCGCCGCTGCTACCCTATCATCCAGAATCCTATGGGGCTACTTGCTAGTAAGACCAGCGGAGTGCGACCCACGTGGAAAGTGTATTTGAAGCTCCCTGAGCGATTGGCTGACGAGCCTGGATACCGCACCCGCGCTCCGCCATGAAAGGTACTTAAACCTCATATTTTTTGGCAGTCTACGGCACCCTGCACACAGACCTGCTCCCTGCTGACGAGAGGCAACTACCTCGAAACACGTGTCCAGGGATGGCATTTATTGGTTATACTTTGTAGCATAGGTGTACTCGCCGCTGCTACTCTATCATCCAGAATCCTATGGGGCTACTTGCTAGTAAGACCAGCGGAGTGCGACCCACGTGGAAAGTGTATTTGAAGCTCCCTGAGCGATTGGCTGACGAGCCTGGATACCGCACCCACGCGCCGCCATGAAAGGTACTTAAACCTCATATTTTTTGGCAGTCTACGGCACCCCGCACACAGACCTGCTCCCTGCTGACGAGAGGCAACTACCTCGAAACACGTGTCCAGGGATGGCATTTATTGGTTATACTTTGTAGCATAGGTGTACTCGCTGCTGCTACTCTATCATCCAGAATCCTATGGGGCTACTTGCTAGTAAGACCAGCGGAGTGCGACCCACGTGGAAAGTGTATTTGAAGCTCCCTGAGCGATTGGCTGACGAGCCTGGATACCGCACCCGTGCGCCGCCATGAAAGGTACTTAAACCTCATATTTTTTGGCAGTCTATGGCACGCCGCACACAGACCTGCTCCCTGCTGACGAGAGGCAACTACCTCGAAACACGTGTCCAGGGATGGCATTTATTGGTTATACTTTGTAGCATAGGTGTACTCGCCGCTGCTACTCTATCATCCAGAATCCTATGGGGCTACTTGCTAGTAAGACCAGCGGAGTGCGACCCACGTGGAAAGTGTATTTGAAGCTCCCTGAGCGATTGGCTGACGAGCCTGGATACCGCACCCGCGTGCCGCCATGAAAGGTACTTAAACCTCATATTTTTTGGCAGTCTACGGCACCCCGCACACAGACCTGCTCCCTGCTGACGAGAGGCAACTACCTCGAAACACATGTCCAGGGATGGCATTTATTGGTTATACTTTGTAGCATAGGTGTACTCGCCGCTGCTACTCTATCATCCAGAATCCTATGGGGCTACTTGCTAGTAAGACCAGCGGAGTGCGACCCACGTGGAAAGTGTATTTGAAGCTCCCTGAGCGATTGGCTGACGAGCCTGGATACCGCACCCGCGCGCCGCCATGAAAGGTACTTAAACCTCCTATTTTTTGGCAGTCTACGGCACCCCGCACACAGACCTGCTCCCTGCTGACGAGAGGCAACTACCTCGAAACACGTGTCCAGGGATGGCATTTATTGGTTATACTTTGTAGCATAGGTGTACTCGCCGCTGCTACTCTATCATCCAGAATCCTATGGGGCTACTTGCTAGTAAGACCAGCGGAGTGCGACCCACGTGGAAAGTGTATTTGAAGCTCCCTGAGCGATTGGCTGACGAGCCTGGATACCGCACCCACGCGCCGCCATGAAAGGTACTTAAACCTCATATTTTTTGGCAGTCTACGGCACCCCGCACACAGACCTGCTCCCTGCTGACGAGAGGCAACTACCTCGAAACACGTGTCCAGGGATGGCATTTATTGGTTATACTTTGTAGCATAGGTGTACTCGCCGCTGCTACTCTATCTTCCAGAATCCTATGGGGCTACTTGCTAGTAAGACCAGCGGAGTGCGACCCACGTGGAAAGTGTATTTGAAGCTCCCTGAGCGATTGGCTGACGAGCCTGGATACCGCACCCGCGCGCCACCATGAAAGGTACTTAAACCTCATATTTTTTGGCAGTCTACGGCACCCCGCACAGAGACCTGCTCCCTGCTGACGAGAGGCAACTACCTCGAAACACGTGTCCAGGGATGGCATTTATTGGTTATACTTTGTAGCATAGGTGTACTCGCCGCTGCTACTCTATCATCCAGAATCCTATGGGGCTACTTGCTAGTAAGACCAGCGGAGTGCGACCCACGTGGAAAGTGTATTTGAAGCTCCCTGAGCGATTGGCTGACGAGCCTGGATACCGCACCCGCGCGCCGCCATGAAAGGTACTTAAACCTCATATTTTTTGTCAGTCTACGGCACCCCGCACACAGACCTGCTCCCTGCTGACGAGAGGCAACTACCTCGAAACACGTGTCCAGGGATGGCATTTATTGGTTATACTTTGTAGCATAGGTGTACTCGCCGCTGCTACTCTATCATCCAGAATCCTATGGGGCTACTTGCTAGTAAGACCAGCGGAGTGCGACCCACGTGGAAAGTGTATTTGAAGCTCCCTGAGCGATTGGCTGACGAGCCTGGATACCGCACCCGCGCACCGCCATGAAAGGTACTTAAACCTCATATTTTTTGGCAGTCTACGGCACCCCGCACACAGACCTGCTCCCTGCTGACGAGAGGCAACTACCTCGAAACACGTGTCCAGGGATGGCATTTATTGGTTATACTTTGTAGCATAGGTGTACTCGCCGCTGCTACTCTATCATCCAGAATCCTATGGGGCTACTTGCTAGTAAGACCAGCGGAGTGCGACCCATGTGGAAAGTGTATTTGAAGCTCCCTGAGCGATTAGCTGACGAGCCTGGATACCGCACCCGCGCGCCGCCATGAAAGGTACTTAAACCTCATATTTTTTGGCAGTCTACGGCACCCCGCACACAGACCTGCTCCCTGCTGACGAGAGGCAACTACCTCGAAACACGTGTCCAGGGATGGCATTTATTGGTTATACTTTGTAGCATAGGTGTACTCGCCGCTGCTACTCTATCATCCAGAATCCTATGGGTCTACTTGCTAGTAAGACCAGCGGAGTGCGACCCACGTGGAAAGTGTATTTGAAGCTCCCTGAGCGAGTGGCTGACGAGCCTGGATACCGCACCCGCGCGCCGCTATGAAAGGTACTTAAACCTCATATTTTTTGGCAGTCTACGGCACCCCGCACACAGACCTGCTCTCTGCTGACGAGAGGCAACTACCTCGAAACACGTGTCCAGGGATGGCATTTATTGGTTATACTTTGTAGCATAGGTGTACTCGCCGCTGCTACTCTATCTTCCAGAATCCTATGGGGCTACTTGCTAGTAAGACCAGCGGAGTGCGACCCACGTGGAAAGTGTATTTGAAGCTCCCTGAGCGATTGGCTGACGAGCCTGGATACCGCACCCGCGCGCCACCATGAAAGGTACTTAAACCTCATATTTTTTGGCAGTCTGCGGCACCCCGCACACAGACCTGCTCCCTGCTGACGAGAGGCAACTACCTCGAAACACGTGTCCAGGGATGGCATTTATTGGTTATACTTTGTAGCATAGGTGTACTCGCCGCTGCTACTCTATCATCCAGAATCCTATGGGGCTACTTGCTAGTAAGACCAGCGGAGTGCGACCCACGTGGAAAGTGTATTTGAAGCTCCCTGAGCGATTGGCTGACGAGCCTGGATACCGCACCCGCGCACCGCCATGAAAGGTACTTAAACCTCATATTTTTTGGCAGTCTACGGCACCCCGCACACAGACCTGCTCCCTGCTGACGAGAGGCAACTACCTCGAAACACGTGTCCAGGGATGGCATTTATTGGTTATACTTTGTAGCATAGGTGTACTCGCCGCTGCTACTCTATCATCCAGAATCCTATGGGGCTACTTGCTAGTAAGACCAGCGGAGTGCGACCCACGTGGAAAGTGTATTTGAAGCTCCCTGAGCGATTGGCTGACGAGCCTGGATACCGCACCCGCGCGCCGCCATGAAAGGTACTTAAACCTCATATTTTTTGGCAGTCTACGGCACCCCGCACACAGACCTGCTCCCTGCTGACGAGAGGCAACTACCTCGAAACACGTGTCCAGGGATGGCATTTATTGGTTATACTTTGTAGCATAGGTGTACTCGCCGCTGCTACTCTATCATCCAGAATCCTATGGGGCTACTTGCTAGTAAGACCAGCGGAGTGCGACCCACGTGGAAAGTGTATTTGAAGCTCCCTGAGCGATTGGCTGACGAGCCTGGATACCGCACCCGCGCGCCGCCATGAAAGGTACTTAAACCTCATATTTTTTGGCAGTCTACGGCACCCCGCACACAGACCTGCTCCCTGCTGACGAGAGGCAACTACCTCGAAACACGTGTCCAGGGATTGCATTTATTGGTTATACTTTGTAGCATAGGTGTACTCGCCGCTGCTACTCTATCATCCAGAATCCTATGGGGCTACTTGCTAGTAAGACCAGCGGAGTGCGACCCACGTGGAAAGTGTATTTGAAGCTCCCTGAGCGATTGGCTGACGAGCCTGGATACCGCACCCGCGCGCCGCCATGAAAGGTACTTAAACCTCATATTTTTTGTCAGTCTACGGCACCCCACACACAGACCTGCTCCCTGCTGACGAGAGGCAACTACCTCGAAACACGTGTCCAGGGATGGCATTTATTGGTTATACTTTGTAGCATAGGTGTACTCGCCGCTGCTACTCTATCATCCAGAATCCTATGGGGCTACTTGCTAGTAAGACCAGCGGAGTGCGACCCACGTGGAAAGTGTATTTGAAGCTCCCTGAGCGATTGGCTGACGAGTCTGGATACCGCACCCGCGCACCGCCATGAAAGGTACTTAAACCTCATATTTTTTGAAAGTCTACGGCACCCCGCACACAGACCTGCTCCCTGCTGACGAGAGGCAACTACCTCGAAACACGTGTCCAGGGATGGCATTTATTGGTTATACTTTGTAGCATAGGTGTACTCGCCGCTGCTACTCTATCATCCAGAATCCTATGGGGCTACTTGCTAGTAAGACCAGCGGAGTGCGACCCACGTGGAAAGTGTATTTGAAGCTCCCTGAGCGATTGGCTGACGAGCCTGGATACCGCACCCGCGCGCCGCCATGAAAGGTACTTAAACCTCATATTTTTTGGCAGTCTACGGCACCCCGCACACAGACCTGCTCCCTGCTGACGAGAGGCAACTACCTCGAAACACGTGTCCAGGGATGGCATTTATTGGTTATACTTTGTAGCATAGGTGTACTCGCCGCTGCTACTCTATCATCCAGAATCCTATGGGGCTACTTGCTAGTAAGACCAGCGGAGTGCGACCCACGTGGAAAGTGTATTTGAAGCTCCCTGAGCGATTGGCTGACGAGCCTGGATACCGCACCCGCGCGCCGCCATGAAAGGTACTTAAACCTCATATTTTTTGGCAGTCTACGGCACCCCGCACACAGACCTGCTCCCTGCTGACGAGAGGCAACTACCTCGAAACACGTGTCCAGGGATGGCATTTATTGGTTATACTTTGTAGCATAGGTGTACTCGCCGCTGCTACTCTATCATCCAGAATCCTATGGGGCTACTTGCTAGTAAGACCAGCGGAGTGCGACCCACGTGGAAAGTGTATTTGAAGCTCCCTGAGCGATTGGCTGACGAGCCTGGATACCGCACCCGCGCGCCGCCATGAAAGGTACTTAAACCTCATATTTTTTGGCAGTCTACGGCACCCCGCACACAGACCTGCTCCCTGCTGACGAGAGGCAACTACCTCGAAACACGTGTCCAGGGATGGCATTTATTGGTTATACTTTGTAGCATAGGTGTACTCGCCGCTGCTACTCTATCATCCAGAATCCTATGGGGCTACTTGCTAGTAAGACCAGCGGAGTGCGACCCACGTGGAAAGTGTATTTGAAGCTCCCTGAGCGATTGGCTGACGAGCCTGGATACAGCACCCGCGCGCCGCCATGAAAGGTACTTAAACCTCATATTTTTTGGCAGTCTACGGCATCCCGCACACAGACCTGCTCCCTGCTGACGAGAGGCAACTACCTCGAAACACGTGTCCAGGGATGGCATTTATTGGTTATACTTTGTAGCATAGGTGTACTCGCCGCTGCTACTCTATCATCCAGAATCCTATGGGGCTACTTGCTAGTAAGACCAGCGGAGTGCGACCCACGTGGAAAGTGTTGAAGCTCCCTGAGCGATTGGCTGACGAGCCTGGATACCGCACCCGCGCGCCGCCATGAAAGGTACTTAAACCTCATATTTTTTAGCAGTCTACGGCACCCCGCACACAGACCTGCTCCCTGCTGACGAGTGGCAACTACCTCGAAACACGTGTCCAGGGATGGCATTTATTGGTTAGACTTTGTAGCATAGGTGTACTCGCCGCTGCTACTCTATCATCCAGAATCCTATGGGGCTACTTGCTAGTAAGACCAGCGGAGTGCGACCCACGTGGAAAGTGTATTTGAAGCTCCCTGAGCGATTGGCTGCCGAGCCTGGATACCGCACCCGCGCGCCGCCATGAAAGGTACTTAAACCTCATATTTTTTGGCAGTCTACGGCACCCCGCACACAGACCTGCTCCCTGCTGACGAGAGGCAACTACCTCAAAACACGTGTCCAGGGATGGCATTTATTGGTTATACTTTGTAGCATAGGTGTACTCGCCGCTGCTACTCTATCATCCAGAATCCTATGGGGCTACTTGCTAGTAAGACCAGCGGAGTGCGACCCACGTGGAAAGTGTATTTGAAGCTCCCTGAGCGATTGGCTGACGAGCCTGGATACCGCACCCGCGCTCCGCCATGAAAGGTACTTAAACCTCATATTTTTTGGCAGTCTACGGCACCCTGCACACAGACCTGCTCCCTGCTGACGAGAGGCAACTACCTCGAAACACGTGTCCAGGGATGGCATTTATTGGTTATACTTTGTAGCATAGGTGTACTCGCCGCTGCTACTCTATCATCCAGAATCCTATGGGGCTACTTGCTAGTAAGACCAGCGAAGTGCGACCCACGTGGAAAGTGTATTTGAAGCTCCCTGAGCGATTGGCTGACGAGCCTGGATACCGCACCCGCGCGCCGCCATGAAAGGTACTTAAACCTCATATTTTTTGGCAGTCTACGGCACCCCGCACACAGACCTGCTCCCTGCTGACGAGAGGCAACTACCTCGAAACACGTGTCCAGGGATGGCATTTATTGGTTATACTTTGTAGCATAGGTGTACTCGCTGCTGCTACTCTATCATCCAGAATCCTATGGGGCTACTTGCTAGTAAGACCAGCGGAGTGCGACCCACGTGGAAAGTGTATTTGAAGCTCCCTGAGCGATTGGCTGACGAGCCTGGATACCGCACCCGTGCGCCGCCATGAAAGGTACTTAAACCTCATATTTTTTGGCAGTCTATGGCACCCCGCACACAGACCTGCTCCCTGCTGACGAGAGGCAACTACCTCGAAACACGTGTCCAGGGATGGCATTTATTGGTTATACTTTGTAGCATAGGTGTACTCGCCGCTGCTACTCTATCATCCAGAATCCTATGGGGCTACTTGCTAGTAAGACCAGCGGAGTGCGACCCACGTGGAAAGTGTATTTGAAGCTCCCTGAGCGATTGGCTGACGAGCCTGGATACCGCACCCGCGTGCCGCCATGAAAGGTACTTAAACCTCATATTTTTTGGCAGTCTACGGCACCCCGCACACAGACCTGCTCCCTGCTGACGAGAGGCAACTACCTCGAAACACATGTCCAGGGATGGCATTTATTGGTTATACTTTGTAGCATAGGTGTACTCGCCGCTGCTACTCTATCATCCAGAATCCTATGGGGCTACTTGCTAGTAAGACCAGCGGAGTGCGACCCACGTGGAAAGTGTATTTGAAGCTCCCTGAGCGATTGGCTGACGAGCCTGGATACCGCACCCGCGCGCCGCCATGAAAGGTACTTAAACCTCCTATTTTTTGGCAGTCTACGGCACCCCGCACACAGACCTGCTCCCTGCTGACGAGAGGCAACTACCTCGAAACACGTGTCCAGGGATGGCATTTATTGGTTATACTTTGTAGCATAGGTGTACTCGCCGCTGCTACTCTATCATCCAGAATCCTATGGGGCTACTTGCTAGTAAGACCAGCGGAGTGCGACCCACGTGGAAAGTGTATTTGAAGCTCCCTGAGCGATTGGCTGACGAGCCTGGATACCGCACCCACGCGCCGCCATGAAAGGTACTTAAACCTCATATTTTTTGGCAGTCTACGGCACCCCGCACACAGACCTGCTCCCTGCTGACGAGAGGCAACTACCTCGAAACACGTGTCCAGGGATGGCATTTATTGGTTATACTTTGTAGCATAGGTGTACTCGCCGCTGCTACTCTATCATCCAGAATCCTATGGGGCTACTTGCTAGTAAGACCAGCGGAGTGCGACCCACGTGGAAAGTGTATTTGAAGCTCCCTGAGCGATTGGCTGACGAGCCTGGATACCGCACCCGCGCGCCGCCATGAAAGGTACTTAAACCTCATATTTTTTGGCAGTCTACGGCACCCCGCACACAGACCTGCTCCCTGCTGACGAGAGGCAACTACCTCGAAACACGTGTCCAGGGATGGCATTTATTGGTTATACTTTGTAGCATAGGTGTACTTGCCGCTGCTACTCTATCTTCCAGAATCCTATGGGGCTACTTGCTAGTAAGACCAGCGGAGTGCGACCCACGTGGAAAGTGTATTTGAAGCTCCCTGAGCGATTGGCTGACGAGCCTGGATACCGCACCCGCGCGCCACCATGAAAGGTACTTAAACCTCATATTTTTTGGCAGTCTACGGCACCCCGCACACAGACCTGCTCCCTGCTGACGAGAGGCAACTACCTCGAAACACGTGTCCAGGGATGGCATTTATTGGTTATACTTTGTAGCATAGGTGTACTCGCCGCTGCTACTCTATCATCCAGAATCCTATGGGGCTACTTGCTAGTAAGACCAGCGGAGTGCGACCCACGTGGAAAGTGTATTTGAAGCTCCCTGAGCGATTGGCTGACGAGCCTGGATACCGCACCCGCGCGCCGCCATGAAAGGTACTTAAACCTCATATTTTTTGTCAGTCTACGGCACCCCGCACACAGACCTGCTCCCTGCTGACGAGAGGCAACTACCTCGAAACACGTGTCCAGGGATGGCATTTATTGGTTATACTTTGTAGCATAGGTGTACTCGCCGCTGCTACTCTATCATCCAGAATCCTATGGGGCTACTTGCTAGTAAGACCAGCGGAGTGCGACCCACGTGGAAAGTGTATTTGAAGCTCCCTGAGCGATTGGCTGACGAGCCTGGATACCGCACCCGCGCACCGCCATGAAAGGTACTTAAACCTCATATTTTTTGGCAGTCTACGGCACCCCGCACACAGACCTGCTCCCTGCTGACGAGAGGCAACTACCTCGAAACACGTGTCCAGGGATGGCATTTATTGGTTATACTTTGTAGCATAGGTGTACTCGCCGCTGCTACTCTATCATCCAGAATCCTATGGGGCTACTTGCTAGTAAGACCAGCGGAGTGCGACCCATGTGGAAAGTGTATTTGAAGCTCCCTGAGCGATTAGCTGACGAGCCTGGATACCGCACCCGCGCGCCGCCATGAAAGGTACTTAAACCTCATATTTTTTGGCAGTCTACGGCACCCCGCACACAGACCTGCTCCCTGCTGACGAGAGGCAACTACCTCGAAACACGTGTCCAGGGATGGCATTTATTGGTTATACTTTGTAGCATAGGTGTACTCGCCGCTGCTACTCTATCATCCAGAATCCTATGGGTCTACTTGCTAGTAAGACCAGCGGAGTGCGACCCACGTGGAAAGTGTATTTGAAGCTCCCTGAGCGATTGGCTGACGAGCCTGGATACCGCACCCGCGCGCCGCCATGAAAGGTACTTAAACCTCATATATTTGGGCAGTCTACGGCACCCCGCACACAGACCTGCTCCCTGCTGACGAGAGGCAACTACCTCGAAACACGTGTCCAGGGATGGCATTTATTGGTTATACTTTGTAGCATAGGTGTACTCGCCGCTGCTACTCTATCATCCAGAATCCTATGGGGCTACTTGCTAGTAAGACCAGCGGAGTGCGACCCACGTGGAAAGTGTATTTGAAGCTCCCTGAGCGATTGGCTGACGAGCCTGGATACCGCACCCGCGCGCCGCCATGAAAGGTACTTAAACCTCATATTTTTTGTCAGTCTACGGCACCCTGCACACAGACCTGCTCCCTGCTGACGAGAGGCAACTACCTCGAAACACGTGTCCAGGGATGGCATTTATTGGTTATACTTTGTAGCATAGGTGTACTCGCCGCTGCTACTCTATCATCCAGAATCCTATGGGGCTACTTGCTAGTAAGACCAGCGGAGTGCGACCCACGTGGAAAGTGTATTTGAAGCTCCCTGAGCGATTGGCTGACGAGCCTGGATACCGCACCCGCGCACCGCCATGAAAGGTACTTAAACCTCATATTTTTTGGCAGTCTACGGCACCCCGCACACAGACCTGCTCCCTGCTGACGAGAGGCAACTACCTCGAAACACGTGTCCAGGGATGGCATTTATTGGTTATACTTTGTAGCATAGGTGTACTCGCCGCTGCTACTCTATCATCCAGAATCCTATGGGGCTACTTGCTAGTAAGACCAGCGGAGTGCGACCCACGTGGAAAGTGTATTTGAAGCTCCCTGAGCGATTGGCTGACGAGCCTGGATACCGCACCCGCGCGCCGCCATGAAAGGTACTTAAACCTCATATTTTTTGGCAGTCTACGGCACCCCGCACACAGACCTGCTCCCTGCTGACGAGAGGCAACTACCTCGAAACACGTGTCCAGGGATGGCATTTATTGGTTATACTTTGTAGCATAGGTGTACTCGCCGCTGCTACTCTATCATCCAGAGTCCTATGGGGCTACTTGCTAGTAAGACCAGCGGAGTGCGACCCACGTGGAAAGTGTATTCTCCCCACCTGGCCTCAACTTTGTGGGTGGTAAGGGGCATGCAGTTTCCACTCTATTCCCAAACAGTCACACATCTTTTCCACAACTGCAGCCACAAATTCACCCCCTCTGTCACTGTTTATGCTCTGGGGAACCCCAAACCGGGGTATTAAATCTATCATCAAGCATCGCACAACAGTTGCTGCATCATTCTTCCTTTTGGCAAACGCCTCCACCCATTTTGAAAATTGATCCACAAGTACCAGCAAATATTTGAATCCATTCACTGGGGGCATATAGGCGAAGTCTATTTGATTGTTGGTAAAGGGACCCTCTGGTACTGGCAAGTGATCATGGTTAGCGGGGGACCGACCTTTAGCATGTTGGGCACAGACAAGACATTGGGAGCAGAATTGTGCAGTGAAAGCTGTTATTCCTGGTGCAAACCATTCTTGTCTAATCAAAGCATTAACCCATCCTTGAGCCATGTGTGTGGGTCCATGAGCAAGCCTTGTAAGGGTCCGGAACATACTGCGTGGGGCCACAGGCCTCTCATCCTGGTGGACCCACAATCCCTCATCATTCAGCTCACATCCAGCATCAATCCATGCTCTTTCTTCCTCTGGTGGTGCAGATCATTGTGCTTCTTTCACATCAGCTAGCAACAATTGTCTCTGAATCAGCTGTATTTTTGGAATACGTTTTGCCATTAAAGGCACCATCTGTACTGGCTGTAACATGCTCTCTTTTGCTGCTGAGTCAGCCATGGCATTACCTCTAGCTATCTCTGTATTAGCTCCTGTATGTGCTTCACATTTTATGACTGCTATTCTGTTGGGTAATAGTATTGCCTGTAGCAAATTCTTTACCAAGGGGCCATTTTGAATGGGGCGTCCTGCTGCTGTTATGAAACCACGATACTGCCACAGCTGGCCAAAATCGTGAACAACTCCAAAGGCATAACGTGAATCAGTGTAAATGTTAACAATTTTTCCCCTCAGCTAGGATGCATGCTCTTGTTACAGCATACAGCTCGGCTTGCTGGGCAGATGTGCCCACGGGGGAGGGCTGCACTTTCTACTATGGTGGCTGTTGTTATAGCATACCCTGCTCTGTAATCTGTGTCTGTTAGTCTGCTGGAGGAACCATCAGTGTACCACTCATAGTCAGTTTTTTCTAATGGTGTTTGCTGCAAATCTGGTCTGGGTGTGGTGCATGTCTCTACTACTTCAACACAGTCATGGTCAGGGGTCTCATCTGAATCACCTAGTGGAGGTAATAATGTTGCCAAATTAACAGGTAAAAAGTACACACACGGGATTTGTTGTGAATAAAACACAAGTCTTTTTATATATCAATCAAAATCAAGATAAGGGGGATACAAAAAAGAACAATACATTTAAAGCAATATAGCATGAAAGATGGGTTAACTCAAATCCACATTTCATCAAAAAACATCTATTTCCAGGTGGTTTTAACAGAGATTAATTTCATGAATGAAAAGAAATCTGCTGTAATTATCAAATAATGCGGAATTAGATGATGGTGTCGACGTTTCGGTCTTGGTGGCAGAAGTCCGTTAGACCATCTTCAGGACAGTTAATAATTGCACAAAAAAAACCCTATATGGACATAATACAAACAATTACATTAATGAACACATAACAATTGTAAAAATAACATTCTAGACAACCCGTGTGTGGAGAGTAGTCTCTATATACTGATTTAATCAAACAACTGATTGAATACTGCATAGCAGCAAAATTAAATTAAATATGGAAATTTACCATATTCGAGAGGAATGAAGATCCATTTAAAAATCAGACAATCAAAAAAAAATTTACAATAAATATGGTTGATGTCTTGACTAAAGGATCTTATAAAGCTCATCTCAACTTTCATCTATTTCAAGTTATGAAAATTTGATCAACATAAAGATGATTGCTTACTTTGTGAATTCGGGAAAAGCACGCAGCTTAATCTTCGTTTTTATATATTTTTGCCAAAACGTATTAGATGAATCTATAGCCAAAGTTAAAGAGCACTGTGTTAGGTATATATCTTTCCAAACTTAATGCAAGACAGCAGAGAAGAAAGAGGGAGGGGGAAGGGCCTTGAAGTAACTCCTACCTAATTGTTGACAGAGTAACTCATATAGAGAGATTCAGACAGGAGAGATCCTCGTTTCTTCTGATATCCTTTTCAAATCTTTCTACTGTAAACATAGAGAGTAAACACCAATTGACTCGTGTGTTACTTCTGTTTAAATTAATAAAATTCGACATCAAAATTTAGTCCAAGATAACAAAGTACTGCCTGATGCTAAGGTGATTCGATTAGGTGAGTTGTAAACACGTCTCCCTGACTACGGATCTACGTTCGTCATCGTTTAAATCTCTGGCTAAGAACTTGGAAGATCCAAGCATATCAATGCATCTGAGTGGCAGCCCTCAGTATAGCAACACTCAAGTATAAACTGGAGGGGTATTTGGTGATCTGGGCACTCAACAGAATGTCGATAACTGACCAGAGACAATTTAATAAGAGCAGATACGCATCTCGACCGAGAAAACGAATAAGCTCAAATTTAGTTGATAGAATATGATGTACAGACACACTATTTGTGAAGCTTAACCAGTTTATTCTAGCCCACTTCGAATAGTTATATGTTACTGAATACAACGACGGATTTTCGATAAACAAGTTCAAACAGTAAAACAACGCAGACTTACGCCGAATGATCAAGCACAGCCCTTCAGTCTAACGCAAAGCATCATGTCATGTCTTACGTCTAAGTTAGAGAAGGTGGGGACACCAATATTCAAAGTGCAGCTAATAACCCAACCAAACATTACAGATTAGTGCTACCTCCTGTGAACCCGCTTTGTGTTAATAAGCAGGGACTATCTCTAACTATCGTCGCGGTCTACTTACATTTTAAGTCATCAATCAGGCTCGAAAAAACTCCGCCGCAGTCGGGAACGCCTAACCTAACCTGACTAGATCACCTGTTTTTAAAGCTACCTGATTAATGGGCGGACCTATCCCGTGTTAGGTGATTGAATACACGGAGTGAACGCGGCGGCCATTTTTAAAATGCTAAATAAACTGGATGGATTACATTATTACGTGATATGAGCATTCTCCATAGATTTGTACATTGCCGGTCTTCAGAAGAGAATCACGTATTTCAGACCAGATAATTAATAATGATGTAGCTGTATGGTAGAGGTTTTCTAAACTACCGTAATCGTTGATATAGCTCATTATTCTATTGGACCTACGTATGGATGGCGGCCATCTTGAACTGCACTACAGTTATTGAATCATATTAGGATTAACAAAGGGGAGCTGAAAGAAACTTAACAGTCTCAATATGATTACATTAGGAAGGAAGTTAAACCAAGTCCTAATAAACAATTATAATACAGCCAGAGGGTCACGGAAGTCCTGGGTCCTATTTATTGAGACTGATCCGTTCCGAAGACAATTGGCTTGACTATGGCAAATAGATCTTATTCGAATCCCTGAATATCGCTAACAGGGAGAATCAACATAACATAATCATTAAACATCACAGTTCACCGGTTTAAAACAAATGATGAATAATAATGTTATAGCAATGTTAGTTACTACAAATGTGTGACATATGTTATACAAGACATAATATTTTCTTATTTTAACATCTCTTAATTGTCTCGACAAAAGCGCATTATATTGTACATTGTATTATTTTCGATGTTACATGCATATGATGCTGAGAGCATATTACATGTATTATGTAAGACATTCACATATTTTTACATCTCATGATAAAACCGGCATAACTAATCAATTGGGTTGCTCAGATTGTCAACAACATGTATATTGCAAATTAGCCTATAGTGCTCAGCAAACACATCTTGACATAAATTCAAATCGAAATAGAAACTGTTGTCGTTAGATGTAATAACGAGCTAAGGTGATGCTTAAAGATTGATCCTACCATGGAGATAGTCAACTGTTACCTTGGTAATTGTGATTGACACATAATATCAAGGCAAGTGTGTTGAACGCCTAAATATAAGTGTATAGGCGTTCAACACACTTGCCTTGATATTATGTGTCAATCACAATTACCAAGGTAACAGTTGACTATCTCCATGGTAGAATCAATCTTTAAGCATCACCTTAGCTCGTTATTACATCTAACGACAACAGTTTCTATTTCGATTTGAATTTATGTCAAGATGTGTTTGCTGAGCACTATAGGCTAATTTGCAATATACATGTTGTTGACAATCTGAGCAACCCAATTGATTAGTTATGCCGGTTTTATCATGAGATGTAAAAATATGTGAATGTCTTACATAATACATGTAATATGCTCTCAGCATCATATGCATGTAACATCGAAAATAATACAATGTACAATATAATGCGCTTTTGTCGAGACAATTAAGAGATGTTAAAATAAGAAAATATTATGTCTTGTATAACATATGTCACACATTTGTAGTAACTAACATTGCTATAACATTATTATTCATCATTTGTTTTAAACCGGTGAACTGTGATGTTTAATGATTATGTTATGTTGATTCTCCCTGTTAGCGATATTCAGGGATTCGAATAAGATCTATTTGCCATAGTCAAGCCAATTGTCTTCGGAACGGATCAGTCTCAATAAATAGGACCCAGGACTTCCGTGACCCTCTGGCTGTATTATAATTGTTTATTAGGACTTGGTTTAACTTCCTTCCTAATGTAATCATATTGAGACTGTTAAGTTTCTTTCAGCTCCCCTTTGTTAATCCTAATATGATTCAATAACTGTAGTGCAGTTCAAGATGGCCGCCATCCATACGTAGGTCCAGTAGAATAATGAGCTATATCAACGATTACGGTAGTTTAGAAAACCTCTACCATACAGCTACATCATTATTAATTATCTGGTCTGAAATACGTGATTCTCTTCTGAAGACCGGCAATGTACAAATCTATGGAGAATGCTCATATCACGTAATAATGTAATCCATCCAGTTTATTTAGCATTTTAAAAATGGCCGCCGCGTTCACTCCGTGTATTCAATCACCTAACACGGGATAGGTCCGCCCATTAATCAGGTAGCTTTAAAAACAGGTGATCTAGTCAGGTTAGGTTAGGCGTTCCCGACTGCGGCGGAGTTTTTTCGAGCCTGATTGATGACTTAAAATGTAAGTAGACCGCGACGATAGTTAGAGATAGTCCCTGCTTATTAACACAAAGCGGGTTCACAGGAGGTAGCACTAATCTGTAATGTTTGGTTGGGTTATTAGCTGCACTTTGAATATTGGTGTCCCCACCTTCTCTAACTTAGACGTAAGACATGACATGATGCTTTGCGTTAGACTGAAGGGCTGTGCTTGATCATTCGGCGTAAGTCTGCGTTGTTTTACTGTTTGAACTTGTTTATCGAAAATCCGTCGTTGTATTCAGTAACATATAACTATTCGAAGTGGGCTAGAATAAACTGGTTAAGCTTCACAAATAGTGTGTCTGTACATCATATTCTATCAACTAAATTTGAGCTTATTCGTTTTCTCGGTCGAGATGCGTATCTGCTCTTATTAAATTGTCTCTGGTCAGTTATCGACATTCTGTTGAGTGCCCAGATCACCAAATACCCCTCCAGTTTATACTTGAGTGTTGCTATACTGAGGGCTGCCACTCAGATGCATTGATATGCTTGGATCTTCCAAGTTCTTAGCCAGAGATTTAAACGATGACGAACGTAGATCCGTAGTCAGGGAGACGTGTTTACAACTCACCTAATCGAATCACCTTAGCATCAGGCAGTACTTTGTTATCTTGGACTAAATTTTGATGTCGAATTTTATTAATTTAAACAGAAGTAACACACGAGTCAATTGGTGTTTACTCTCTATGTTTACAGTAGAAAGATTTGAAAAGGATATCAGAAGAAACGAGGATCTCTCCTGTCTGAATCTCTCTATATGAGTTACTCTGTCAACAATTAGGTAGGAGTTACTTCAAGGCCCTTCCCCCTCCCTCTTTCTTCTCTGCTGTCTTGCATTAAGTTTGGAAAGATATATACCTAACACAGTGCTCTTTAACTTTGGCTATAGATTCATCTAATACGTTTTGGCAAAAAAATATAAAAACGAAGATTAAGCTGCGTGCTTTTCCCGAATTCACAAAGTAAGCAATCATCTTTATGTTGATCAAATTTTCATAACTTGAAATAGATGAAAGTTGAGATGAGCTTTATAAGATCCTTTAGTCAAGACATCAACCATATTTATTGTAAAAAAAATTTTGATTGTCTGATTTTTAAATGGATCTTCATTCCTCTCGAATATGGTAAATTTCCATATTTAATTTAATTTTGCTGCTATGCAGTATTCAATCAGTTGTTTGATTAAATCAGTATATAGAGACTACTCTCCACACACGGGTTGTCTAGAATGTTATTTTTACAATTGTTATGTGTTCATTAATGTAATTGTTTGTATTATGTCCATATAGGGGTTTTTTTGTGCAATTATTAACTGTCCTGAAGATGGTCTAACGGACTTCTGCCACCAAGACCGAAACGTCGACACCATCATCTAATTCCGCATTATTTGATAATTACAGCCGATTTCTTTTCATTCATGAAACTAATCTCTGTTAAAACCACCTGGAAATAGATGTTTTTTGATGAAATGTGGATTTGAGTTAACCCATCTTTCATGCTATATTGCTTTAAATTTATTGTTCTTTTTTGTATCCCCCTTATCTTGATTTTGATTGATATATAAAAAGACTTGTGTTTTATTCACAACAAATCCCGTGTGTGTACTTTTTATCTTTGATAAGTTCTTGAGAAACATTTATTGCATGTGTATAATTGATTTAAAGTACACTTTTAAATTTAATTATAAAGAAATAGAATTAAGTGACCTCAAGTAAAATCCCTTGTTGGCAATCTCACTATACCAATTTATCTGCCTAAGCCCTCAAGGGTCTATTGGGCTTACCCTTTACGTACTACTAAAATTAACAGGTGGGCATGTTTCAATGGTGATATTGGTGTTAGACAACAGAGTGACCTAATAACCCGTTTGCCTGACGGCCGAAAAATGTTGTGTTGCTGCAGATGACAACAACAACTGTACCGAATGTGGCACATAAACAATACAAGGGTAGTCCAACACAATGGGAGCCGTCCTCTCTACCATCACAGCTGCTGATGCCACTGCTCTCAAACAAGCTGGATGCCCAGTTACTGCTGCAGGCAAAGTCACAGAGTAGTATGCCACAGGTCTTTTTCCTGAGCCATGCTGCTGTGTCAGCACACCATTTGCAATGCCATTTTGCTCTGACACATAGAGATGGAAGGGCAGTTTGTAATCAGGCAGCCCCAGGGCTGGCACAGTGCACAAAGTCTCTTTCAGTTTCTTAAAACAGTCTGCAAGTTCATTAGTCCATACAATGTTGTTGGGAGCATCTTGTAGTGTACATTGTTGCAGGATGGCATCATAGGATCTGTACTCAGGGATCCACTGGCGACAGTAGTTCATCATCCCCAGGAATTACAGCATTCCTTTCTTGGTGGACGGAGGCTGCATGCCCTGAATCATTTTTATCCTGTCAGGTGATATGCGGCGTGTACCTTTGAATACCACATAACCCAGGTAAGTCACCTCTTTTTGGCAGCACTGGAATTTTGACAATGAAGCTTTGTGTCCTCTCTCCTGGAGGTGATTCAGCAGCGCTACAGTGTCTTTTTCACAGGCCTCAAGTGATGGAGATGCCACGAGTAGATCATCAGCGTACTGCAGGATGATGCTACCTCCTTCCAGGTGTAGGCTGTCCAGGTCTATCTTCACTGCCTGCGCATAGACCGTGGGACTCTCAGTATAGCCTTGAGCTAGACTTCTGAAAGTATGTTGTGTATCTTTCACTGTGAAAGCAAAATGGTACTCGCTCTCTGGATGGACTCTAATACGGAAAAACGCAGAGGAGAGATCAATGACTGAAAAGTACTCTGCCTCTACAGCTATAGAAGATAATATAGTATTGGTGTCAGGCACAACAGGTGCTAAGGGAACCACATGTTGTTTATCTGTCGTAAGTCCTGTATGAACCTATACTGCCCAGTGTTGCCCTTGGGTAATGGAATGATAGGACTATTACAGGGGCTGAAGGTCTTTTTAATGATACCTTGTTGCAAGAGAGATTCAATCACAGGTTTTATTCCCTCCTCTGCCTGAGGTGACAGTCTGTACTGATGGACATAAGGTAGTTCTGCATTTTCTTTAAGTGTCACTTTATGGGGAGGGCATGTTTTCAATAATCCTGCCTCATTTTTGTGTTTTGCCCAAACCTCTGAGTTCACTTGCTCTAGGACCTTGTTTTCAGTTTGCTGTAAAGCCATATTCCCTTCAAGCTTGTCAAAAACTGCAGTCCTGTCATTTCTGTTCATACACAACGTCCAACACAGCCCTTCTCCATCTCCTAAAACAGACACAATTCCTAAAGGAAATGTAAAAGCTTTAGTTCTAGGTAAGTCCTGAAGGCGTTTGACCATGGGGCCCAAATCCTTAGGGTAGTAACCTGGTGCTACAGCTAAGGATACATGTGGTTCAGTGTTGGACAGGCCACATGAAGGGCTTGCTCCCGCCCCGCATGACAGGGCCCGAGCCCCGGCCCTCCAGGTGTTACCCACAGAAACAACCCGCACCCCGTCCCCAGACGGGACTCCTGCCCCCGGACCTCTCTGTATCATGGGGCCGAACCACTACCGGCTCCCTCGCCCGGCCCGGCCGCCATCTTGGACACTGCACCACGAGGCCGCGTGGCCTCAGCTCGACCCTAACCCTGGGCCTGGCCAGGCCCCGACATCCCGGCACCACCATCCACCCAGGAGGTGAACGGACCACTTGGCGGGTCGATGGGAGAAAGAAGTGTCGATGGCTCTCCCCCGCCAGGTGCCGCCGATCGCCCCCCAGCTCCCCCGGGTGCTGGCTCCTCCCCCCTGCTGGGTGTCTGGACTCCCTCATCCCAGACCTCCCGACCTCCAAGTGCGAGGGTCCGGACATCAAAGGGCGCCAGACCTATAACTGGGGCAGCTCCAGAGCAGGAAGGCAGTTGTATCCTGGAGTCGAGAGACACCGAGAAGAACTCATCCTTGACGGACTACCGGCGCTGCCGTAGCCCTGCCCTGTGAACCATCACTCTGCCTGCTGGCGCTGCCGCGGCCTTCTGCATCCTCCATCCTCATCGGGACCTGCTGGCGCTGCCGCGGACCGTTGTACCTACCACCTTCATTGGGACCTGCTGGCGCTGCCGCGGACCGTTGTAACCACCACCTTCGTTGGGACCTGATGGCGCTGCCGCGGCCCGTTGTAACCTCCACCTTCATCGGGACCTGCTGGCGCTGCCGCGGACCGTGTAACGACCACCTTCGCCGGGACCTGCTGGCGCTGCCGCGGCCCGTCCAACTAGAACACCGAGCTCGAGGATTGTGAGCTATCCATCATTTCATCACATCTACCAGATTGGTAACAAGACTGTCCCGCTACCCCCTTTTCCCAACCAAGAGACTAGAATCGAGGGGACCCCTGAGTCCTGACCTCCTTGTACCATCCTATCGTACCTAAAGATTGCTTATAAATAACGTTAAAACCTATCTTTGTGTGGTGTACATCTGTGGGGGGGAAGTTACTCGTCTGTACGATCGCTGGAGACGGCTCTCCCCGGAGACCTCTCCCCTTGTCCTCGGCCGACCCTCCCGGTCCGTCTAACATTGGTGGCCAGCGGCGCGATCCGAATCAACGCGTAATCGTACAGAGAGTAGCTCACCCCAAGACAAAACCATGATGTCAACCAAAGAGAGCGGATCCACCGAGAAATTCCAGATGGAGAAATTGGAAGAGTACAGCCATCGTGAATTGAAACAATTCTGCATTGAACTAGGCATTGCTACCACCGGCCTGAGTACCAAAGACGATTTCAAGCACGCCATTGAGTCGTGGGCAGAAACCGGGGCCGCCAGATCCCCGGACCAAAACATTACAGCATCAGAGAGGAACACCACGGCTCCCGAAGAGCGAAGAACGGGCGTCTCGCAGGAAGAGATCCAAGAGAGAGAAAAAAGCAGACTACATGAGTTAGAAATGGCACGGCTCAAAATGGACGGTGAACTAAAATTAGCCGAACAAAAACTGAACCTAGAGCATCTGCGGCTCTGAGAAGAACGGGAAGAAAAACAGAGGCAGAGAGAGCTCGAAGAAAAGAGATTAGCATACGAACACGAGCGCAAACTGGCAGAGATAGACCTACGGAAGCAGAACAAAGAACTGGAGGTGCCCGAGCGACCACGCACCCCGGGAGCGACGGAAAAGAAAGTCCACATCCCCAAGGATGTCGTTCGAGAGTATGTCCGAGAAGACGACATACAACAGTGGTTCAAGGCCTACGAGATCGCCATGACCTCCCACCGGATCGATCGAAGTGACTGGGGAGCCGGTCTATGGGGGAGGTTCGTCAATGAAGGCCGCGATGCCCTGTTACAGCTCCCAGACCACCTGATGTCATCCTATGACCACATGAAGGCTGCCCTCCTCACCCGATATGGGCTCACACCCGAAATGTACCGCCAGAGGTTCCGAGACTGCACCCGGATCCCGGGTACAACTTGGGTGGAATATGTGAACTATTTCAGCCGAGCCTTCGAGGGTTGGATCAAGGGAAGCCACGTAACGACTCACGAGCAACTTTTTAATCTCATGGTGTGGGAGCACCTCTCTAACAACTGCTTCGTCGAGCTCAGGCAGCACCTCCTCGACAGTAAAATGACTGACCCACGGCAACTCGCCGCCGAAGCTGACCGCTGGGAAAGCACCCGAGTGGGCCGGAGAGGGCCGCACGAACAGAACCGGAACAACCAAGGTCAGCACCGTCCCCGAGGAGGAGGAGGAGGCCAGGGACGAGGAAGAGACACCGTCCCGGCCGTTCCCGCTGCCAGCACCCCGCCCCCGGCCAGCCGGGGCAACCCCCCGATGCGCGCGGGGCTCCGAGCCAATGTCACGTGCCACCGATGCCAGCGAGTCGGCCACTACGCCAATGACCTGAACTGTCCACAGAACCAAACCCCGAGACCCCGCCAGGTAGCTGCCGCCGCCCTGGGGGGAGAACAAATCTCCGAAGAACAGGAAGAATACGAGCAGGGTCAACAAGAGTGGGAACCGGCCGCCATGGTTCTAGCGTGCCTAGGGGGAAGAGACATGGTCCCGCGGGCTCCCCTACCCGCCAACACCAGGAAATATAGTCAGTGGGTGAACATTAATGGACACCGGGCCGAGGCACTACGTGACACGGGGGCCAGTGTGACGGCCGTCCGCTGTCACCTGGTAAAACCAGAGCAGATCCTGCCGAACATTCTCTGCCCCGTCCGTTCAGCCGACAATTCGGAGAGTCTATGTCGGATGGCCTGCGTCCCCTTCGAATGGGGGGGAGTCTCCGGCATGTTGAAGGTGACGGTCCGAGATGATGCCCCCGTGGACTGTCTCCTGGGGAATGATCTTGAGAGTTCCCCGTGGGCCGCCGTAGAAAGAAGAGAGCACCTGGGGATGTTGGGCCTCCCGGACTGGGCGTGCGTAACCACCCGGTCCATGGCCGCCCGTGCCATCCCCCGACCAGAAGAACCAGAATGGCCAGCACCTCCTCCCCCGATCGCTCCAGTAGAGGACACCGACCATACCGACCCCCCAGAGCAAACCCCCGAAGGGCTCGCTCAGCCCCAGGACCTTCCCAACCTGGCTCAGTGGCGTCAAGAAGGGGGGCCCACCCAGGAACAGTTCCGTCACGAACAGAAGACCTGTCCCTCCCTCGAGGGACTCCGCCAGCAAGCCCTCGCCCAGAGCGCAGGGGACACCACCGGAGCCCATTGGATCTATTGGGACAACGAACTATTGTACAGTGAACCGAGAATCGCGGAGTTAGGGGCCAGTCGAGTGCTGGTGGTGCCCCTCCGTTTTAGAGACTTCCTGTTAAATTTGGCCCACGATGTCCCTCTGGCTGGACACCTGGGCCAGGACAAAACCTACAGTCGCCTGGTGACCCACTTTTTCTGGCCAAAGATGAGAAACGACGTCCTCAACCACTGCCGGTCCTGCCCCACGTGCCAGGCCAGCGGGAAGAGCGGCCGCAAACTCAAAGCACCTCTGCAGCCCTTCCCAGTTATCACCACCCCATTCGAGAGGGTGGGGATAGACATTGTGGGGCCCCTGGACCCCCGTACAGCACAAGGACATCGGTTCATCCTGGTACTGGTGGACCACGCCACCCGCTACCCCGAGGCTGTACCCCTGCGAACTGTAACAGCCCCGGTGGTCGGCCGGACCTTAATGGGGATCTTCTCCCGGGGGGGCTTCCCCCGAGAAGTCGTCAGCGACAGAGGCACAAACTTTATTTCGAAGTACATGAAGTCCCTCTGGCAACAGTGCGGGGTCACCTACCGATTCACGACCCCCTATCACCCTCAAGGAAACGGACTAGTCGAGCGGTTCAACCGCACGCTCAAGGGAATGATTGGGGGGTTGGAAGAACCCCTCCGTCGCCAGTGGGATGTACTACTTCCGTGCCTCCTCTTCGCCTATCGAGAAGTTCCCCAGAAGTCCCTCGGCTTTAGCCCTTTCGAACTCTTGTACGGGCACCCGGTGCGAGGGCCCCTCAGCCTAGTCAAAGAAGGTTGGGAGATGGCCCCCCTAAAGACCCCTCCAGACGTCTTCAAGTACCTCCTGACCCTACGCAATCAGACCAGGCGATTCCGTGAGATGGCGAAAGCGAACCTTGAGGCCAGTCAGGAGGACATGAAAAAATGGTACGATCAAAATGCCTCCTCCATCGAATTCGAACCTGGCCAACAAGTGTGGGTGATGTCCCCCACCGAACCATGTGCCTTGCAGGACAAGTGGACGGGGCCCTTCAAAGTGGTCGAACGCAAGAGCCCCGTCACCTATCTCATCGATATGGAATCTCCACGGAACCCCCTCCGGGTCCTCCACACCAACAGACTCAAACCCCACTTTGTGCGCTCGGAGCTCAGCCTCCTGATGGCTACAGACAGTGGAGCGGAAGAAGACTCCGAGCCTCTCCCTGATCTCCTGAAGACTCGTGAAAAAGATGGTTCCGTGGACAGGGTCCGGCTCTCCGATGCCCTCACCCCGGAACAGCGCCAAGGCAGCCGGGACCTCCTGCTGCAGTTTGCTACCTTGTTTTCCCTCACCCCAGGGGTCACCCCCTGGTGCTTGCACGACGTGGACACTGGGGACAGTCCCCCTATCCGACACCAGGCGTACCGCGTACCAGATCGGGTACGGGCCTGCATCCAAGAGGAGGTATCAAAGATGCTCACGCTCGGGGTCATCGAGCCCTCGGACAGCCCCTGGGCCAGCCCGGTCGTGCTGGTCCCCAAAGCTGCTGCCCCCGGCACCACTCCTGAGCTCCGATTCTGCGTCGACTATCGGGGCTTGAATGCTGTTACCAGAACCGACGCTCATCCCATCCCCCGAGCGGATGAACTAATCGACCACATGGGGGCTGCCCGCTACCTCAGCATCTTCGACCTGACAGCGGGCTACTGGCAGATCGGTCTCACACCCCGGGCCCAAGAACGATCCGCATTTTCTACCCCCGATGGCCACTACCACTTCAAAGTTATGCCCTTCGGCATGAAGAATGCCCCAGCTACTTTTCAGCGACTAGTGAACCAGGTCTTGGCGGGGCTCGAGGAGTTCAGCGCCGCCTACCTGGACGATATCGCTGTGTACAGCCGCCACTGGTCCGACCACCTCCACCACCTCCGAGAGGTCCTGCAGGCCCTCCAACGGGCCGGCCTCACAATCAAGGCCAGCAAGTGCCAAATTGGTCAGGGGTCCGTGACCTATCTCGGACACCAAGTGGGAAGCGGTCTGGTGGCCCCTCTGCAACTCAAAATCGCTGCCATCCAGTCCTGGCAGCCCCCAGTCACGCAGACCGAGGTCCGAGCCTTCTTGGGGCTCACCGGCTACTACCGGCGGTTCGTGAGGGACTATGGCAGCATTGTGGGGCCCCTCACGGGACTCACATCCAAAAACCACCCGAAGAAGATCAACTGGACCCCCGACTGTCAAGCGGCCTTCGAGAAGCTGAAAGCCGCCATGTGCACTGCCCCGGTGCTCCAGGCCCCGACTACAGTCGGGAATTCATCGTACAGACAGATGCCTCCGACCATGGCATCGGGGCGGTCCTCTCCCAGCTGAACTCCGAGGGACTTGACCAACCGGTGGCCTTCATCAGCAGACGCCTCCTGGCCCGAGAACAGCGATGGAGCACCATCGAGAGGGAGGCCTTCGCAGTGGTGTGGGCCCTCAAAAAGCTCCGGCCCTATCTCTTCGGTACCCACTTCCGGGTGCAAACAGATCATCGACCCCTGCAGTGGCTAATGCAGATGCGGGGGGAAAACCCCAAACTATTGCGTTGGTCCATCTCCCTGCAGGGGATGGACTTCACTGTGGAACATCGCCCGGGCCAAGACCACGCCAACGCAGACGGCCTGTCACGCTTTTTCCGCCTCGACGAGGAGAGTCCCCAAGAGGATGGGTGACTCTCCCCGCCTTCAGCTGGGGGGGACGCATGTTGGACAGGCCACATGAAGGGCTTGCTCCCGCCCCGCATGACAGGGCCCGAGCCCCGGCCCTCCAGGTGTTACCCACAGAAACAACCCGCACCCCGTCCCCAGACGGGACTCCTGCCCCCGGACCTCTCTGTATCATGGGGCCGAACCACTACCGGCTCCCTCGCCCGGCCCGGCCGCCATCTTGGACACTGCACCACGAGGCCGCGTGGCCTCAGCTCGACCCTAACCCTGGGCCTGGCCAGGCCCCGACATCCCGGCACCACCATCCACCCAGGAGGTGAACGGACCACTTGGCGGGTCGATGGGAGAAAGAAGTGTCGATGGCTCTCCCCCGCCAGGTGCCGATCGCCCCCCAGCTCCCCGGGCGCTGGCTCCACCCCCCTGCTGGGTGTCTGGACTCCCTCATCCCGGACCTCCCGACCTCCAAGTGCGAGGGTCCGGACATCAAAGGGCGCCAGACCTATAACTGGGGCAGCTCCAGAGCAGGAAGGCAGTTGTATCCTGGAGTCGAGAGACACCGAGAAGAACTCATCCTTGACGGACTACCGGCACTGCCGTAGCCCTGCCCTGTGAACCATCACTCTGCCTGCTGGCGCTGCCGCGGCCTTCTGCATCCTCCATCCTCATCGGGACCTGCTGGCGCTGCCGCGGACCGTTGTACCTACCACCTTCATTGGGACCTGCTGGCGCTGCCGCGGACCGTTGTAACCACCACCTTCGTTGGGACCTGCTGGCGCTGCCGCGGCCCGTTGTAACCTCCACCTTCATCGGGACCTGCTGGCGCTGCCGCGGACCGTGTAACGACCACCTTCGCCGGGACCTGCTGGCGCTGCCGCGGCCCGTCCAACTAGAAGACCGAGCTCGAGGATTGTGAGCTATCCATCATTTCATCACATCTACCAGATTGGTAACAAGACTGTCCCGCTACAACCTTTTCCCAACCAAGAGACTAGAATCGAGGGGACCCCTGAGTCCTGACCTCCTTGTACCATCCTATCGTACCTAAAGATTGCTTATAAATAACGTTAAAACCTATCTTTGTGTGGTGTACATCTGTGGGGGGGAAGTTACTCGTCTGTACGATCGCTGGAGACGGCTCTCCCTGGAGACCTCTCCCCTTGTCCTCGGCCGACCCTCCCGGTCCGTCTAACATTCAGAATCTGCTATTTTAAATAACCTCATTTCCTGTGGTCCTAGCTCAATGCTCACTGCACACCCTTCTTTTCCTACATATAATGTGTGCTCAAGCAACTCCATTGTCCAGTACAAATGTTTGTCTGCCCTGTAGGTGTACCATTCAGGCACTGCTCCTGTGAAAAATGCTGCAGTACAATGTATGGGTCCTAATGTCAACTGCACTAAATGAGTGACCAATTCACTCTCAATCTCAGAGCTGTATTTAAACAGTTCTTGAAACATGTTTTCATAAAAATCTCCATGTAATGGAATCCATTGGTAACGTGTTGGAGAGAGAGACAAGACGGGGGGTGCACATAACCCAGAGTCCTCACTTAATTTGCAAGCAGTAAGTGCTCTATTAGCCAATTCGAACCTGTTCTCAGGTACTTGTAAGTAAATCCCATTTTGTGAAAAATATAATGGTGCATGCAATATACAGAGGAGGTCTCTCCCCAGCAAATTGATGGGTGCATCTGGTGACAGGAGAATCTGATGGATCATTGTGAAGTCATCAACAGAAACTGGTAGGGGTTCTGACAATTCTTCATGCATCATCATTCCATTTACTGCTATAGTAGTGACTGTTTCACCACTACCGGGACCCAACTTGTTTCTTACTGCCGATAGGGTTGCACCACTGTCTATTAGGAAATCGATCTCTTTACCTCCTACCTTAATTTGGAACATGGGATTATCCTCCGGTGTGTCTGATACCTTCATCATAAAGCACTGGGCTCTGGTTGCTGCAGTTTGTCCCATCTCTCTCTTCGTGTGGTACTATATGCTGATCCATGTTGCTCCTGGAAAGGATTCCTCAGGGAGTGCTGGGTCTGCTTCAGGTCTCTGTGCATGGGTGGTGCAGATGGCTGGATCTCATTTCTGTCAAACCTTTAATTCCTGTTGTTTCTATCATTTCTCTAATACTGGTCACTTCTCTCATTCCAGTCTCTTCTAACTCTATTATTTCTACAATTGCGTCCCCAGTGCCCATACCTACGGCAAATATAACACAGATCTCTACTCTTATCTCTTCTCTGGTATCCTTGTCCATTATCCTGTCTATGCTGTGCCCCCTGATAGTACATATCCTCTGGCTTCTCCCCTCTTTGTACTTTCTGCAACATCCTTCCTTTGTCATTTTTAGCGATGTCCTTCCTTACCCTAAAAATACCATCTCTTTCCATGGTTATGAGAAGTGTGCACAGCTCATGATATCCTTTAGTGGACCAATCAGGGTGGTGCAGTTTACAACTGTGGGCCACAGAAGCTAGCAATCCATTCATAAGGGTTTGCGTAGCCAATACCTTTTAGGCCTCTGTGGTGCGCGGAACCCCTGCACTGTTATTTGTACCTTAAGATGTAATCAGCCACTGACTCACCTGGATTCTGCAACGTGGCAGTGACTTGAGAAAAATCACCATGTTTAACTACTAGGCCATTAATTGTGTCCCTGATAGACTCTAACCAGTTAATCAATCTTTTTTCTGTGACATCCATATTATTAGTCAGTATAGTCCAATCTCTTACCTGTGGAATTTGGAACGCACTTTTTACTAAAGACCATCTGCTCCCATATCCTATTTTTAATAACATTTCTACATCTCAAGGGAGGGGGTATAGGCAATACATATTTTATGAAGCCACTCATAATATTTTACACTGGCAGTCAGTGGGTCAGGCGCGTCCTTAGTCGTTTGGGTTGCCTCCAAGGGCATCCATGGCTTTAGCATGGCTGTCCCACCCAACACTATTTTTGGTGCAGTTATTTTAGTGTTCAATAGTATGTCATCAGTATATGAGTTCTCACCCTTTCCCTTTAGGGTCCGTATGAGTGACTGTGTATGTATCAGCAGTTCCCTCCTCTCTAGCTTATCCTGTAGTTTATTAATGGAGCGTTATATTTCCTCCCTGTCAGTGTTCACTTCTTCTTTGAACTCATCTGCCTCTTTCCTCAGGTGTGTCAACTGTTCGTGTTCCTCCTCATTGGTTCTCTCTTTTGCACTCAGCCCTAAATCTTCCCTCAGACCAAAAGTAGAAGTATGTTCTGGGTATTCAAAAGCATGTATCATGTCCCCTCCTAAGGATAAGTGCCCATTCAGGACTAGTGTTCTAAAACTGCCCTCTCTGGGGCTAGTTGGCATGTCTGATACCCTAGTTAAATCACCTTCCAGGGATATGTGTAAATAAGGTACACGTGATAAGTTTGGTTGTGAAGCCAGTGCTTGCTCAGGTGTGTTATGTCTTTCACACTGTATGTAGGGGCCTGAAAGTGATGGGTAAATTGAAGTTGCTGGAGGAGGGGCTGAGAATTGAGGTGCAGGAGAAACAGGCCCTGCTGACTTGATGTTTTGTCCCAATGTTGGGTGGCTGTTCCCATTGCTGGCTCTATCTGAGACCCAGGAATTAAATTCACTATTTACATCTACTCTCTGTCTTTTCCTTTTTTCCTCAGTAAACACCAAAATCTCCTCCTCAGTCAATGCGCTACTAGGTATTTGCTCATTGTCTGTTCCTTCCCCCAGTTTGACAAAAAGGCCTTGGAGGCGATAAACAGTTTTTTAAAACTTATTTATGTCAATATTTAGTTGGTGGTTCGTCCAAATACATACCAGAGCAGCAACCCTTCTAGAAGTAGTGGCATTTAGTATTTATTTAACCTGGTCTGCTTCAATTGTTGAAAACCCACACTTTTGCCATAGTGACAACAAATGCTGTTCTGTTTGCACATAGTTACTTAATTCCAATAAACACTGGCTATAAGATGTGGGCCAATCTTTTGCTAGTTCTAGCTCTTTTTTAATAGGCTCCTTGCACTCACTGTTTATCATTGCTATTGCAGAGTAGTCTCTGTATTCAGTGGAGGCATTCCCCTGGCCTTTCTTTTTTGAAAGGAGAGCTTTATTTTTTGCAATTGAAAGCCACTGCTGTAAACAATCTTTCACATAGTGTGAATCCCATGATGGGTCACCCTTTAAGTGTATACTTTCTGTCAAGCGTTCACTATCATCTATCTCAAGAGAACCAAATCTAGGCCACAGCCCTTCATTCCCTTTCCACGTCCATACTAGCGCGCAAAAAGGAGTTACATATTCTAAAACATTTGTATCTTTTACAACCTGAGCTGCAGAGCTATCTGCTGGTAATTTAAAATCCTTCTCTAATGAAAGTTGTTGAAACAATTGTTTTGTCTTTTTCATCATGCGAGGCCTTACCACCTCCATGCTTCCTTTAGAAGTGCCGGTGCCCATTGTGCCCTTTACTCACAATTTTAAACCCTGAAAAATAAACACATTTGTCTCCTGGAAGGAAAAATTGGTTAAGATTTGGATAGAGAGATTTGGGAGAAAAATAATCAACAGTTGTGGACCACTCAGACACTACACAAAACAATTTGACTTCTCTGATGCATTAATGCACTATTGATTTATATCACTCAGAGAAGCATTTCAAAGAAACATAGCGGGACAATACTTTTAAAGATCAACACATTAACATTATTAAACACAGTCATTGATCAATGACAGAACAGTGCAAATTCGAGAATCATTTCCTTGTGTCTTGCCGCCAGCCAATAGTCAATGTTTCCCATGCTACACTCCGGGAGGGTTGTTTTTATTTCTTCGTTAACCCTACATTTGGGGTCATAAATTATTCTCTAGCTAGGCTCCTCTGCTGTGGATTTTGCGGTCCTGTAGACCACTGCCACATATTAATTCAAAAGGTATTGATACAGAGAAAGAATCTCAATTAATCTTTCTCTACAGTTCCCTATTTAGATTAAATGCCAGTTACTACCCCTTTTAAAAATAATAATAATAATACTATGTTCTAACTGAGCACTTGAAACACTGAAAGGTCACCCCAGCAAGGTATTTAGCGTTTTACAGCCTATTTACCAACTGTTCTTCAATGCATCTCACTTCTGACACCATTCTGTTGGGTAATAAATCTTCCAACCCTCCTCAGAGCAACGCAAAGCAAACAGACTCCATCAGCCACAAAACACAGGAAATGTATTTGCACCTTTCTTCTTCTGATGCAAACATGTGGATAAATATTTTTCCTCACAGGAAGAAGCAAAAGGTTTGGGGCTAACCCTGCAAAAAGGGCTATGTCCAACACTAACTCACTTAATGGATAACTGTACAACACTTCAAAAGGTGTGCACATTAAAAAAGTGAGAACTAAGGGCACAAATTTCATTGGCAGGAACTGCTGTCACGTTTGATGAGTGGTTGTGTTAGTTTTTATTTATTTTGAAAAAGAAAATCCCAATAATATAAATATTGCTCCCCTCGTCATGGGAGTCATCTTCCATGGCACAGGGAGCATTATTTGCATTATACCATGCCTCAAAGGACTGTAACAAAAAGGTTACATGTCCGCTCATCGGGCTATCAGAGAGGTTTGGCTATAGTGGTGACAGAGTAGTCACCGCCATACCCAGACCTCTGGTCCAGCACAATTAAATTGGGTAGGCGGACCATTATGTTGGCAGTGTATATACTCCATTGCTGGTGCGACAGATTATGCTCATGATGCACATGGCCAACATATAAATCGGGCCTACATTTTTGTTCCACTGTGGCATCACAAACAATTTGGGTGTCGATTCCGATCCGTTAAAACCCGGGTACGAACCGTCGGACGGAGCGTTTTCACCGTCCGACTCGTACCTGGGAAAAACACCTTACAAACCCGCAAGTACGATTCGTACAGAAACACCATTTCCGTACGAATAGTCAAAAACACCGACCGGCCCAAAAAAAAATACAAATCGGATCCGCGACACCGTGGACGTGACGTCCGGACGGAGTCAGGCAGCGTTTCACGAACCAGCAAGTACGATTCGTGCCCACGTCACTCCGCACGGACAATATTTTACGGCAGCCAAAAACTGCTGGGAAATCAGGACGACGCGCAGAAGGAGCACCTGTACGCGACGGACAGCCATGGACCCCAACCTACGTGTCATCCCGGCCCTCATAGCAGTCCACCTGGTGTACAGGAACCGACGCAGATGCCGCAGAAGGTCAGAACAACACCCAGGGGCAAAGGGGGGGGGCAGGGGCAGGAAACATAACCCCCACCCAAGTTCAAAATCATACATGCCCTGTACATACCTGACCCCCAGGGCCTGGTCACTTCGGGGGGCGGGGGCGTCTCCACCAAGGCCTGCGTCCGCCACAACGGAAGTCGACATGGACGCGACCCGGCAACACAACAATTATGGTACGCACCGTACCCACGCCTTAAGAGCGTGGGTACGGGTCGTACCACGCCCACCCCTACGTCACCCCAACAATGGCGGTACGGCTCGTACCCATGCCTTTGGGACGTGGGTACGGGCCGTACCGCCATTGTTGGGGTGATGTAGGGGTGGGTGGGGTACGACCCGTACCCACGCTCTTAAGGCGTGGGTACGGGCCGTACCCCTACGGCACCCCAACAATGGCGGTACGGCCCGTACCCACGTCCCAAAGGCATGGGTACGGGTCGTACCACGCCCACCCCTACGTCACCCCAACTATGGCGGTACGGCTCGTACCCATGACTTTGGGACGTGGGTACCGGCCGTACCGCCATTGTTGGGGTGACGTAGGGGTGGGCGTGGTACGCCTGTGTCCAGGCTCTTACGGCGTGGGTACGGGCCGTACCCCTACGGCACCCCAACAATGGCGGTACGGCCCGTACCCACGTCCCAAAGGCATGGGTACGGGTCGTACCACGCCCACCCCTACGACACCCCAACAATGGCGGTACGGCTCGTACCCATGACTTTGGGACGTGGGTACGGGCCGAACCGCCATTGTTGGGGTGCCGTAGGGGTACGGCCTGTACCCACGCCTTAAGAGCGTGGGTACGGGTCGTACCACGCCCACCCCTACGCCACCCCAACAATGGCGGTACGGCCCGTACCCATGCCTTTGGGACGTGGGTACGGGCCGTACCGCCATTGTTGGGGTGCCATAGGGGTACGGCCCATACCCACGCCTTAAGAGCGTGGGAGCGGGTCGTACCACGCCCACCCCTACGTCACCCCAACAATGGCGGTACGGCCCATACCCATGCCTTTGGCACGTAGGTACGGGCCGTACCGCCATTGTTGGGGTGCCGTAGGGGTACGGCCCGTACCCATGCCTTAAGAGCGTGGGTACGGGTCATACCACGCCAGTGGACAGACACATAGGGGTGTGTGGCCATCAGCCCCAGCAGTGCCCAGACATATGAGGGGTGGTTGCAGAGTCCTCCCAGCAGTGCCCAGACACAGGAGGGGTGGGTGCAGAGTCCTCCCAGCAGTGCCCAGACACAGGAGGGGTGGGTGCCGAGTCTTCCCGGAAGTGCCCAGACATAGGAGGGGTGGGTGCCTATCACTCCCAGCAGTGCCCAGACACAGGAGGGGTGGGTGCAGAGTCCTCCCAGCAGTGCCCAGACATAGGAGGGGTGGGTGCAGAGTCCTCCCAGCAGTGCCCAGACATAGGAGGGGTGGGTGCCTATCACTCCCAGCAGTGCCCAGACACAGGAGGGGTGGGTGCAGAGTCCTCCCAGCAGTGCCCAGACACAGGAGGGGTGGGTGCAGAGTCCTCCCAGCAGTGCCCAGACATAGGAGGGGTGGGTGCCTATCACTCCCAGCAGTGCCCAGACACAGGAGGGGTGGGTGCAGAGTCCTCCCAGCAGTGCCCAGACACAGGAGGGGTGGGTGCAGAGTCCTCCCAGCAGTGCCCAGATATAGGAGGGGTGGGTGCCTATCACTCCCAGCAGTGCCCAGACACAGGAGGGGTGGGTGCAGAGTCCTACCAGCAGTGCCCAGACATAGGAGGGGTGGGTGCCTATCACTCCCAGCAGTGCCCAGACACAGGAGGGGTGGGTGCCTATCACTCCCAGCAGTGCCCAGACACAGGAGGGGTGGGTGCAGAGTCCTCCCAGCAGTGCCCAGACATAAGAGGGGTGGGTGCAGAGTCCTCCCAGCAGTGCCCAGACATCGGAGGGGTGGGTGCAGAGTCCTCCCAGCAGTGCCCAGACATAGGAGGGGTGGGTGCCTATCACTCCCAGCAGTGCCCAGACACAGGAGGGGTGGGTGCAGAGTCCTCCCAGCAGTGCCCAGACACAGGAGGGGTGGATGCAGAGTCCTCCCAGCAGTGCCCAGACACAGGAGGGGTGGGTGCAGAGTCCTCCCAGCAGTGCCCAGACATAGGAGGGGTGAGCGCAGAGTCCTCCCAGCGGTGCCCAGACATAGGAGGGGTGGGTGCCTATCACTCCCAGCAGTGCCCAGACACAGGAGGGGTGGGTGCAGAGTCCTCCCAGCAGTGCCCAGACATAGGAGGGGTGGGTGCCTATCACTCCCAGCAGTGCCCAGACACAGGAGGGGTGGGTGCAGAGTCCTCCCAGCAGTGCCCAGACATAGTAGGGGTGGGCGCCTATCACTCCCAGCAGTGCCCAGACACAGGAGGGGTGGGTGCAGAGTCCTCCCAGCAGTGCCCAGACATAGGAGGGGTGGGTGCCTATCACTCCCAGCAGTGCCCAGACACAGGAGGGGTGGGTGCAGAGTCCTCCCAGCAGTGCCCAGACACAGGAGTGGTGGGTGCAGAGTCCTCCCAGCAGTGCCCAGACATAGAAGGGGTGGGTGCCTATCACTCCCAGCAGTGCCCAGACACAGGAGGGGTGGGTGCTGAGTCCTCCCAGCAGTGCCCAGACATAGGAGGGGTGGGTGCAGAGTCCTCCCAGCAGTGGACAGAGACATGGTGTACACCATCCTACAATTAGCAAAACTCCATGGGTGCATGAAGGCATACACAAAGTGCGACTATATTGAGAGTTGGATGCCAACACATCACTGACAGCAGTGTCCTACTCCCATGAGGGTGGATGTCCATCCCCCACTGCATGACACACCACATGTGGGTGTGATGACAAATGACACATGCTTACCCACCCCTGGCGCTGGCAGCACAATACACACACTGAGAGCATGCAACAAGACTGTATATTCACGTGCCACCCTACTAAACTAAGAGACCCAAAGGGAACACACACTGTCTCGCACATTCCAGGACTGATAGGAATGTACAGGTGCTGGGGCAGCCAACAAGTTGTTGCCTCCCATGGAAGGAAAAGGGTGGAGTACCCACAGATACAATGCCCACAATTGTCAGGCAGGTGCCCAAAGACCCTGCAGAACACGTAACACATGTGTGCGAGGATGGGAGTACACACATGCATAGTGCGTAAAAGGGAACATGTCCACATGAAGTCATGTCAATATACTCCATACACAAGTACAGTGACCACCAAGGATGCCACAAATGATGCAGGTGGAGACATTGCTGAGCATGCATGGCCAAAGTTGAAGGGATCCGGCACACACCCAGGAAATGTAGACAGAGCTCAGCACAACAATTGGGAAACACCCTGCAGGGAAGATGTCAGGGTCCACAGAGGAAGGAACACACCTTGGGACAATGTCACCATACAGTAAGAGCTTACATGACCAAAGATTATTTGCAGATACCTTGTGATGGCACACAGATACCAGGGTCCACCCCATGAGCAGCACACTACAACATTTCCCAGACATCTAACACATTATCACCACCCCAAATCAAGGAGCAGCACCACCAACAGCAAGACCAGAAAAGCATTCGTGTGCAAATGAAAACCAAAATGTTTTATTCAGCATAAAAAATTATAGCAAAAGAAATGTCCTCTATATACAGGGCCCATAGGCCAGGCCATGTGCGAAGTCCTGGTGGGGGACACTTTGGGACGCGTCTCCCCTAGCTTGCCTGCACAGTTCACTCTTCCATATCATCCACAGAAGGGGGGGCATCATGTGGGGGGGAAGGACCAGGCACCGCAGGGACAGGAGGGGCAAGGGTAGGTGTTGTGGGTGCAGGGACGGACGACTCCACCACAGGGGGTGGGGCAGCGCCAAAGGTGGTGGTTAGCAGGGCGCTGCACACGGTTGCAAGCTCTTCCAGTGTCTCCCCTGCACCCGAATGAACCACAGGCCCCAAGGAGGGGGGGGGGGTCGGAGGGATGGGTTGCAGCGCTACTGGGGGAGGGTGTGGACAGGGTGGGGGACTCAAATACCCTGGCCGGGCACTGCCTCCACCGCTTGCGGGGTGGTGCCACACTGTGGCTGAGGGACACACTGGCAGTGAATGACTCTTTGTCCGACTGTTGGACAGGAGAGCTAAGGGAAGTGGTTTTGGAGGAAGTGGGTCGTGAGGACTGCGGACTCCCACTGTGGCTGCGTGTCTGCCGTTTGCCCCCCGACCCAGTGGGTGTGCCTACTTCCCCTGTGTGTGCGTGACAGGAGGTGTGCGCTTGCCCTTCCCTGGTGGTGTGCTGCCTGTGTCTGGTGGGGTGCGTGCATGGGGACATCTGGGTGTGCTTGGCACAGGCATGGGAGTGGGAAGTGTGGATGGTGCAGGGGTAGGGGGGGACGGAGCGCTGCAGGAGACCCACTGCTGCAGTCAGTGACGAGTCTATGGACCTCAGCAACCTCTGTTGGTCAGACATCGCTGCTGACATGCCCTCCATGTACGACACCATCTGTGTCAGCAGTCTGGTGTGGCCATGGAGGACATTAAGCTGCGATGTCTAACCAACCTGCAACTGCCGCAGAATTTCCACAGACTCAGCATTGAAGGCAGCAGGGGAGACAGGGGCAGGGGGTGCGGTGCCTGGCAGGAAGGAGACATGTTGGCGCCTAGCACGAACGGAAGGGACCCGAGCAAGTGGGAGGCCGGTGATGGGAATGGAGGGGGCGGCGAGAGATGGACTGCTGCTTTCAGCTCTGGGAGCAGCCTCCGCCCCCTCTGGGAGCTCAGCCTCGGACCCGTCAGCGTCATAGTCGGTGGTGGGACTGGACAGGTCCTCTGCCTCACTCCCCTCGGCCTCCGTGCCACTCGCTGCGCCAGACTCGCCAGCACTGGTGGCACCGGTGCTGGATCCCTCCTCAAGGTCCGTGCCAGTGTCTCCCTCGGTTTCCCCCGACGATGCTAAGGGCAAGGTGAAGAGACAGGAAAAATCAGACACCTGTATACATATGACACATGATTCAAAACTACATAGGTCACAGTGCATAGCATGAAAAACAACATGTGTAACATCTACAATACTACGCACATATGTAGGCCCTGCACCACACAGTTGGTTGACCCACCATGCCACTGGGAAACAATGGAGAGCATGACACAACAGCAAATAACTTGATATCAAATTAGACAGAGGAGCCAGTCTCTGGGGACAGTCGAGCACAGCATCTGGACCACACACCGTTGCCAAAAAAGGGATGAGCAGGAACCATGTCTCCTAACTTTTGGCACATGCTGCTTAGCAAATACATTAAACCATGCCCAACATGACTGGGTCACTGCATGTTGAGTGTATGTTCAGACAATCATCACACACAGGCCAGACCTGGCAAGGAGACATAAGGTTTGGACATGTAGGCCTTTCCTGCACAACCCCCCCCCATACCTGAGACAATGTGATTGAGACAGAGGAAGTACTTACACCTCCTATTCGGGGATTACAAACATGCCCTTCAATAAATCCTGAGTGTACACAAAGTACCCCTTGTGCGCCTGTCCACACATATAATTGACAAACAACCATCATCAGATAGTTGTACCAAGACACACAGGCACTGGCCACTGTGAGTATGCACAAGCCAAATTGGGTCACCCTGTACAGTGGACACATGTAGCACACTTTACGTAAATACAAATTAGGCCAGGGTACAATGCCACAGAGCCCAACCTATGCTGAAGACACAGAGAATGTCCACATTGTTGGATGACACACATGATACCTAGGAAAAGGTGCCCCAGGGGACTGTAGTGGCCACACTCCTCCATGGTCCTGTATGGATATGACTGCAACAGAAGCGACCGTCCCTGCACTATGCATATCTCACACTCATGCACATCATGTCTGAGGGCACAACATTGGTCATGCATGCTGTAAGGCAGTACACTTTTAAGACACACTCCTATGTCGGGACTCAGCAGCAGTGCCAACTAACATGGACCCCACAATGACTGAACTGGCCAGGGCACAGGCAAGCTCACAACACATGTAACACACCACCCCCACACATGATGTTGCAAGCATTGGGCACTTGGATTGACTGCCAGCCTAGATAACCTTGTGCAAGAGTGACTACCCACTGACCCGGAAACACATGTCAAGGAGGGGAAGGGAGGAAGAACAGCACGGGTTGACTTTGTGGAACAGGATATGCACTGCACATATAAACCCTGGCAGTGTATCCATGCGACTGCGCACTTCCAAAAGCTGTTGACACACAACAAACACACATGTACCTACCCCCTTCCTGCTGCTGCTTCTCCAGTAAGCGCCTATCCAAGTCAGGGAAGACCACCGCCAGCACACGCTTCATGATATGGGTCAGGCGCCGGCGCCCACGGTTCTTCTTCCCTTCTGATGAGTCCCCCAGCAGGACCCGGGCGATCCTCCTGGTCCAGCACCGGATATCCTGCCAGCGTTTCCTCACCTGGGCCAGGCGCCGCTTCCGACCCTCCACCGACCTCACGGCCCTGACGGCCTCCTTCCAGATCTCCCCCTTGGCATAGGCGCCTACCTGTGAGGATGACAAAGTGAGACAACATCAATACACCTGCTACATGTCACAGAGACACACATTTTAACAATTTGGCTGGTGTGAACAGGGCATAGTATGCAGCCAACTCATTGCACCTTTGTCATAGGGACATTATCCTCTGGGGAAGGCCAAATGCACTACGTGGCATTGAAAGTACACAGGTGGAATGAGGGGTGCCACACAATCAATGATCCTGGCTCACACTGTGCATCACAAGCTACACCAGGATTATGTGCACTACCTCAAAGCAGTCACATGCCCCAGGCCACTGACCCAACCTCAGCAGAGTACACAGACACACACAGGCACAGGACAATCACCTGCCATTGGCAACTGCGGGTACAAACCTCACTCTGCACATGTGCCACTTGACTGGGGGGTGTCACAGGTGTTGGGCTAGCCCAGCACGTCAGACACACAGCACTGCTCCCTGCTCACATCAGATGGGTAGGGTATATGCATCTGGGCTGCAACACTCCACATAGACACTCACCCACATGACAGGGGACGTACACACACACCAATGTCCAGGGGAAGAACACATCATTTGGACACTCTCACCACAGGTACACTCAACTCACACACATCTGTGGGTGCAGTCACCTGTCACACTGGGGGGAACACAGAATCACATCAGGACTGTAGAAACAACATTCCCAAGAGGATTAGCAAGGCTGCATGTGGCATGCACCATGCAGTGATTGTCACAGTAAGCACTATGCAAGTGAGGAGTGCAGACATGCACTACAGCATGCTCTGCATGGGAGACATGAGCCATTCCCCCCCCCCCCTGGGACCCACTCTAAAGAACATTGCATGTCTGTCACACCTGGACACAATGCCAGAACTGACTGTCACAAAAAAGGGGCACAGTCTAAGCTAGTGGAGTCAGCACTCACCTGCTCCCCTGGTCTCCCATACAGGCTGGGGTACTGTGGGAGGATGACATCCAGCAATGCCACATTCTCCTCCAGGGTGAATGGCTGGGCCCTCTCCACAGACCTGGACATGGTGCCAGAGGAATCACGAGCAGCAGCAGTGGTGTGGAATGAAAGGTTGTGCAGGCAAGTGCTCTCTCATGGGACCTGGCTGCCTTATATTGGCCTTGCTGGCCTGTTTCATTTACAGGAGTACAGTGATTGGTCAGTCTCATTTGCATCCTACGTTTCCTCCAATCCCTTTAAACCTTCCCCAGTGAGGGCCTTTGCATGATTCAAAAATTGAGCATGATGTCAAGTCAACAACCACTTGGCAACATTGTATATTGTCTCCAACCGACTTTTGATGCCCACCTGATGAATAATTTGAACAGGAAACTCGGTCTCCATGACAACGAGCATGCATTTAGGCCCTTAGACTTGTCCCTCATGTGTCCCCTATGTAATTTCACTATACACACACAGTTACGGTGTGTTCCACGCCCCTAGGGCACCACTACTCCAGTGATACGGTCCGTACACGCGTGTGTAGGGTCCGTATCACTATGGTAGTGTTGCCGTAGGTGTACGCCATAGGGATACGGTCCGTACACGCGTGTGTAGGGTCCGTATCACTATGGTAGTGTTGCCGTACGCGTACGACCTACGGATACGGTCCGTACACGCGTGTGTAGGGTCCGTATCACAATGGTAGTGTTGCCGTAGGCGTACGACATAGGGATACGGGCCGTACACGCGTGTGTAGGGGCCGTGTCACTATGTCGTATGCGTACGGCTACACTACCATAGTGATACGGACCCTACACACGCGTGTACGGACCGTATCACCATGGCGTACGCGTACGGCTACACTACCATAGTGATACGGACCCTACACACGCGTGTACGGACCGTATCACCATGGCATACACGTACGGCTACACTACCATAGTGATACGGACCCTACACACGCGTGTACGGACCGTATCACCATGGCATACGTCTACGGCTACACTACCATAGTGATAAGGACCCTACACATGCGTGTACGGACCGTATCACCATGGCGTACGCGTACGGCTACACTACCATAGTGATACGGACCCTACAAACGCGTGTACGGACCGTATCACCATGGCGTCCGCGTACGCCTACACTACCATAGTGATGCGGACCCTACACACGCGTGTACGGACCGTATCACCATGGCGTACGCGTACGGCTACACTACCATAGTGATACGGACCCTACACACGCCCTCAGAGCGTGTGTACGGTGCGTTTCACAACTTACACTGGTGACAGGCGGCACACAGAAAGGAATTGAGCTGTTATACTTGGCCAAGGCTGGACATCAAGTCATTGTCAGTGCAGTCCCACATGTCTCGGGCCTAGGTGTGTCAGGCTGTGATGTGGCACAAATCTCCTCATGTTTGAACCCAATAGATGTGTGATGAGCTGTGTTCACATGTCAAGTGTGATGGTGCACTATGTGCCACACATCCCCTTCACACCTTTGACATGTGTGCATGTAGTACAGACTTGTTGAGCAATGCGTCACTGGCATGGCACGGTCGCCAACACCCGCAACTGTCCCCTGATGCCAGGTACATGGATAATTACACCTAACATGTGACTACCGGCGTTGCACGATGTGAGTATGTCATTTGTGTGTCATGTGTTCCCATAAGCATGCTGTTGATGTTCTGTCAAATGCATCTGCAGTTGCTGCATCCAACATGTGCATGTGTGTGGATGGGCATGGCACACTATTATGCACACCAGGACACATGTGGAATCAGACATAACGTGTGTATGTATGCATCGAACATGGACTTGCGAGACAAGAACATATCTGCGTAGTATCAATGTATGTGTGATCAGTCTTGACGTGTACCCCTTCATGGCAAGGTGTGTGGTCTGTCCTTTTTTCAGGGACATGTGACCTGTGCCTCTAGTGTTCCGCAACCTGTCTGTATGATAAACATCCTTCTTCTGCACATATGTGGATGTCTGTCACTCCTGTAATGCGTCTGCCTGTTCACTTACACTGGCCCACAGCTAGTTTCATGCCATGTCATGTTGAGCTTGAGAATCCAAGTTTGTAGCTGGCTCTTGGTAGGAGTGTCACCTGCCTGGCATACGTGTCCAGGATATATAGCACAGACCTGACTCTGTATGTAGCATATGTGTATTGGCTGTTTAACATGTGCTCAGTACATTGACATTGTTGTTGTACTGTACTCACTCTTCGTTGTCCCTTCCAAATTACTGCAGGGCTCCGCCTCTCCCCCGACCAATGCCAGACTTGGCTGCCCTGAGGGAACGTGACTGTATACGCCACTACCGCTTCACCCAACGGTTGATTGTGAACTTGACAGCAAGGCTGGCACCACACCTCCAACCGCTACACAGGTATCCTACTGCACTGACACCCATGATGAAGGTGATGGCAGCCCTACATTTCTTTGCCACGGGTACGTTTCAAGATACCATAGCTCATGTTGGTGGCATGTCCCAGACCATGTTCAGCCGGGTCCTGCATGATTTTTTAGAGGCCATGTTGGTTCACCTGGATGAGTTTATTTATTTCCCAACTCCTGAGCAGTTGACAGGTGTCAAGGGTGACTTCTATGCCCTGGGAGGGATGCCCCATGTCATTGGGTCTATTGATGGCACACATGTGGCTTTGGTACCACCACAGGAGGTAGCCTTTCGCAACCGTAAACACTACCACTCCATTAATGCCCTTGTGGTGTGTCTTGCTAACATGGTGATTTCCCATGTCTGTGCTCGTTTTCCAGGATCAGCACACGATGCCTACATCATGAGGCGTAGCAGGGTGCCTGAAATGATGCTGCAGCTGCACAACGAACGAGCATGTCTTGTTGGTGGGTATACTCTGTTACTCCTGTATTTAGCGTCATCTTTCTGTCTTACTGCTTCTCCTGACCCACTTCTGTCCATGACGTTTCCATGTAGGGGACACTGGCTATCCCAACATGCCATGGCTGATCACGCCTCTCCGCAACCCCAGAACGGCTGTCGATCACCGGTACAACAACGCCCATGGGCAGACCAGGCGAGTGAAAGAGAGGACCTTTGGCCTCCTGAAGAGCCGATTCCGGTGCCTCCACAAGACCGGTGGCGCACTCCCATATGCACCGGTGAAGGTCTGCAAAATCTTCCTTGTGTGCTGCATGCTGCACAACATGGCAGTGGAGAAAGCTGTGCCACTCATCCTGGATCCGGATGAGCAGGAACATCCACCCGTGGAGGATGAGGGGCTTGGTGACGAGGCAAGTGATGTTGAGGAGGAGGAGGAAGAGGACATCCGGAGTCGGCTCATACGCAACTTCTTTGCTTAGTGGTGAGTTGCAGTGTCTGAGTGTGCACGCATTGAGCCTTGTGTGGCATGTGTTGCAATGTGTGGGTCCATCTGCATGTATGGAAAGTGAGTCAGAGGTGTGTTTGGATGTGTCACTCGAGTGATGGTGTAATAAAAGAATGTCTTTCCTGAGACACTATTTTCACCTAGCATGTTGACAACCTTATACGTGTCGAGTACATGCCCATGCATGCGGATGTGCTTCTTTTGGCTCACTTCTTGTGTGTCTCTCATCCCCAGGTATTTGCGCATGCTGTCTGCTGGTGGCATTGTTGTGCTCCTGCTATTCCTCATGAATACAGCAACGTGTGCTGAATCAGCGTAACATGTACGGACATGTCGAAAATTCTCCTTAGGATAAGGGATGCAGCACGGCCTTTTGGGTGTGCTAATTGTTTGGAATGTATGTGCACTGCTCCTGTTCATGGTTGGTTACTTTGCATACATGTAGAATCACCATGGGGCACATGACATGGAGCTGGATTCACCTGAATTGATAGTCACACTTGGTGACAGTCATCTGTAATGTGATTGTGTATTGGGATGAAGGCATCAATGTGTGTAACACTGCCCTCAGAAACATACGGGATGCACCGGGTTGACATAGTGTGGGACATCCCCATTAGAGGCTCAATAGTGAATAGCAGCCTCTCCGTGAGCAGCACGGGGTGTTTGCCTCAAACCCGTCACTTGTGTGCCAGTTTTATGGATTTCCTGCATCTGTGGTGCAAAGGGGGGTGCCAGTGTAGGGCCCACATGTTCATCCACATGACCTGTGCATCTGTTAATATAGATGCATTTGCCTTCCGGCAAACATGACTAATAAAGGTGTCCCTCAGCCTCCAAGGTGCCTCATCTCTGTCAATGCAGGTCTCTTGCCACTGTGCATGCGGCATGTCTGGCATAGTCATCACAGATTGTGCATATGAGTCTATGTGTAGAGTAGCAAGATGCAAGCTGTTTGTCAGGGATTATGATATGTATTGTGCATGATGTACATGGCTGTGTAGGTATTTTGGCATCTCAGTCCCCACAACGGCCACTTTGCTGCATGTGCATCCATTGTCTGTGTGTGTGCCATGTTGAACCAGACACTCCTTCCTTATCATACACCTTTTGCAGTAGTCCTTTCTGACATGCTTGTGTTTGTGTGCAACTTGTGGCATGGTTTTCAGGACATGGCGCCTGCTGCTGCAGGCCCTGCAGCAAGGGCACACAGAGTTTCTATATTTGCCCTCACACACACGCCTCTAAGACGCACCCCCCTTCCTCCCTCCACCCATTCATTTTGGTGTAATCTGCTTGTGTGTGACACAGTTGCGGTGGCAATGGCTGGACCGTCTGCACATGCTACGTGCACATTGCACGTGCCTCATGTCCTTGCATGTGCCACATCACGCTACACCATGATGTTGAGGCCACCCACCAAGCAATGTCCATCCAATACATCTGTTGCATGCACTCAGGCATGCACTCATCGCCCACACAACACCTTTGCATAATGAGTGTGCAACTCCAACTGCCTACACAGCGCTGGCACACCAACCAGGTCATGTCCCTCCTACTCCCCACCGGCTCTGTACCCCAACAAGGCCATTGGAGTGGTACTCCAGGCTTCTGCATGTAGTATGGTGTCGTTGTGGGACACATCGCACAGGTATCATGTCTCAGCGTGTCAGTCTACAATGTGTCCAGGATCCCGCTCTACACCATGACATGCGCACTGCATCTCATCATCATCTGGTGTCCCATTGCCAGCCAGGTGCTCCTCACCCTCCCCAAAGACGCAGTCCTTGCCAGTTCTCAAATTGAATAATGCATGGTATCCATTGGCAGATGGCTGAACATTGGCCACCTGATGCTGGACTTGTACACGACTGAGGTGTTCATCTGCGGATTGTCCCCTTACAGCTGGGTCAACTGCTTGTGTCCCACCCGCAAGGGCCCTGCACAGGCAAACAGTGCCCACGCACACGAGCTGGTGTGCATCATGGATTGCTTGCTCACATGTGCTATGCTGATCACCAGCATCTGTACCTCAGGCTTCAGCACACTCTGCATTATGCACAAGATCCACAGTTCGATCCACCTCAAGGCAAGACAGACCATCCCCCAGGTCAACTACGACATCCGTGTCTAATCCTACCCTGCACTCTACGGAGAAGTACGTTACAACTCCCATGATACTTGTCCACATCCAGGGTGCATCTGCACAGCTCTGCTTCAACATCCGGCAACCCAGCCACATCACCGTCCAACAGAGATAGCTGCAATGGATCACTGTCAGCTGCAGGATGACCTTCACAATCCACGCCCACACTCAGGATGCAGCCCACGACCACGACCCCAACTCAACCTTGTGGCACTGTCATCCAAGACCCCATTGTGCCATCTCCATGCATCCAACCTTGGCCTGGCCACCATTCTCCACATCCACCTGACTCCAGCATGCAGGACATAGTTCTCCCACCTGGCTACACATACCTGGGACTCCCACCCCAGGACACTCCACATGATCCCTGACCTCTGCGCATGACTGTTGCTCTTCGAAATGGGTCTGTCCGCACAGTTGTGCAGGCACCCCCTCAGCTGGTTGGGCCCATCACGGGTGGGTAGGGTGCTCCATGTCTGTATTGGATGATACATTGTGACCCATGTGTGTCCTGTGCCAGACTCAGACCCCAGGGTATGCATGGTTGGAGTTACTTCAAAACTCAGGCATGGTTTGACTTTCCAACACACACATGTTATGGAATAATGCAAAATGACGGCATCATCTCGTGATTTTTATTAGTGGTGGGGTACGTGTTTGGGGGGATGTAAAGAGGTGCTCGCCGGGTGTCTGTAATCCAAAGTTCACAGGGGGAGTTGGGATCCTTGCCATTGGAAGTCATCAGAATCCATGCCACAGTCTTTGTCAACATTGGTCAGACAGTGACCAGCAAGTCCATGTGGCAGAGAATGTCATTGGATGATGTGCTGCTGTTGCGCCAGAGGGCCAGGTGCCAGGCCAGGTGACCTGGGAGATGGTGATGGTCCGCTGACTCTCACGGTCTTTTGCGTGGACGACCCACCTTCCTCCAGGGACCCTCAGAAGCAGGCCGTGACGATGTCTGTGATGCTCCGTCAGACGAATCCTCCTCCTCCTGATCTCTCCCTGTGGCTGGTGGTGATCTTCGCCTGGTGGCACAGGGAGGGTTGCCCATGTTTTCGCCAATCCGACGGAGTGAACGGCTCATGTCCGTTAGCACCGCCACGAGCTCAGCCTGTCTTGCCTCCATCCGTCCTTGGTGTTGCTGTTGACTGGCATATTGCTCGGCCTGCAGGTTCTTAATCTCATTGAGGGTCTCCACTACCTGGCTGATGCCCCTGGTGTCATGCCGGTGTGTGTCCAGGATGTTGCGGACGTGTGACATAACGGGTTCCTCAGCTGTCTGGTCAGGTTCGCGCCTCCGCCGTCCTCCACTCCCACCACCCCTGCCCACTTGAGCCTGGCCTGCCGTTGTGGGCACATCGGGTCTCCGGGACCCCTGAGGGATGGCATTTGCGGGGTCGCCTGCCTCCTCCTGGGTGCCCGGAGTACCTTGTCCCTCCTGGTCAGACTGGCTGCGTTGTTGTGTGCGAGCAGGGCTCCTGTGTGTATCCTGGGATGTGGCAGGAATGGGGGTGGTGGTTGGCACAGTTGTACCTGACGTAGGTGCTGCAGGTGCTTGAGCACCAGAGGGGCCAGGTTGGTCAGGGTCATCCACGGTGTGGTGAGAGTCGTCGCTGCCGGTGGGATCATCGTCACGCCGAGCCTGGTCCTGTGATTCTTCCCCCCCAGTGTTGGGGGGAGATCGACGACGTTGCCCTGTGTGTGAGAGAGAGACAATGTGAATGGTGTTACATGCGTCATCCATGTTTCATACATATTCAAGTTCGCATTTTCCTCTGGGTAGTTGGATATGTCTAGCATTCCTCTCACAGTGCACTAGTGGATGGGTATGTTGCGGGGGACAGATTAATATGCACTCCTGGTTATTTGGCCTGTCTAATGAGTGTTGGGATGCTTATTTGGCTATGGATTGGTCTTGTTGTGTCACATATCAATTTGCGTTGGCTGCCCCGGGGGTGTGTGCTTGTGTAAGGGGGGGGGTGTGACCGGGCATGCTGTTGGGTGTGGTGTGATTTGTCATTGGGTCTACCAGTGGATGTGTCTATCCCCTCATGGTGCATGCTGGCATGACAGTGAATGTGAGTTCCTGTGGTAGGTAGGTGGCATGTGGGGTTGGTGTTTGAGTGTACAGTGGTCACAGGATTGCCTTGTGCTGTCTACAGCAGGGCCAAGTGTCACCTACCTTGTCTGTACTTGGCAAGTCCCTGTGCATTGTGCATGGTGCATGGGTATGTCCCTTGGCCACAGCTTTCATCAATTTTCCTATGTGTGACACACTCTTTGTTGTTGCATCATTTTTTAATGCAGTGAGCAGTGTAGCGAGCGTGCGTAGCGAGCGATGCAGAACCGGCTTACGTGTTGCACTGTACGTGGGCAAATGGTGCTTTTTCATATTTATTGGAGAATGCGGGTAGGTAACTTATGCATTTGTGACTGGGTTCTAACAAACACAGTGAGTGGGTATACTGGGTGTAAGGTTAGGTTTGTGCCTGCAGCAAGGATCTACTCGTGCACAGTTTGACACATGGCCCAGTGATTTCCAAACGAAAAAGGGGTGTTTCATGCACTGCCAGACCTTTTCAACATGCACACAGTCCACCTGCTGACGAGCGGACATGCCCACACCACCCAAGGGTGATTTTGTCTCCCTCTGTCTCCCTCTCTCCCTCCCTCTGTCACCCTCCTCCCTCTGTCTGTCTCCCTCTGTCGCCCTCCCTCTCCCTCCGTCTGTCTGTCACCTCAGCCCAGCTTCCTGGGCACACACACTTTGCAGGTCTTTCAAAGGCCATTAGCTTGTTCATGTGGCTTTGTCTAGAATCTCCCGGCCCCCATTGGGCAGAGTGTCTCTGAGTCTGCGCTGCTGCGGCGGTGTGTGCTGACGCTCTTTCACAGTGATGCCTCTTCATTAGCTGCTGTTATGTGCAAATTGGGCCTTCATACCCATGTCATCCTGCGACGCAGCCACCATTTGCAGGCGACACAGTACAGTGTCGGGACACACTGTTTGTATAGCTCTGCCCTAGGCCATATGGGCTGAGGGCATTGGTGTCTGCTTCTGAGTTGCACAATGTTTTTTTGGAGGCCCACCCTCCCAGCATCACGGACATCCTGTCTTGTGTTGGTGTTTTGTGTGGCCTGTGACTTGGCATGGCCTTGCTTGGTGCATGGGGCATGGAGCCGCTAGTGGCATGTGCGTGTTTTTGGAGTGTGGTTGTGCCCGGTGATGGCTGTGGGGTAGTTGCGTGCATTATTGTGAGTTGGGTTGTTGATGCGGTTCCCCCCATGTGAGGTGAGTTGTTTGTGTACTCACCAGGCTCGGCGACTCCTTCTACTCCGTGTACTCCCACCGGCGGCAGCGTGCGCATCACCTTCTCCTCCCAGGGATGGTAGTGTACCGGTCTGCAGGGCGGGCCACCTCCAGTGATGTTCCCCTGGTTATATTCGTCAGTCATTTTGCGACGGACCGTCCTCCGCAGATCGTACCACCTGGCTTGGCATTCATGCCTGGTCCTTCTGATGGGCGCAACAGCATTCACCCTCTCGACGATCCTCTGCCACATGGCTGATTTTGCTGCTACGCTGGTCTGTCTGACCAATGTTCCAAAGAGCTGTGGCTCGACTCTGATGATTTCGTTGACAAGGATCTCCAGCTCCGCTGTTGTGAACTTTGGATTCCTGTCTGTGGGCATGGTGTGGGGTGTGGGTGTGGATGGTTGTGGGTGTGTGTGTGTGGTTGTGAAGGTGTGTGTGTGAATGTGATGAGGGGGTGTTTGTGAAGGTGGTTGTGTGAAGGTGTGCAAGTGTAAGGTGTAGTCAAGGTTCAAGTATGGTGCTGTGGGTTGTCTGTGGGGTCTGGCAGCAGTGGGTCTGTTGCAAAGGCTCATGGTTTGTGTGTGTGGGCCCTTTTTATTGGTCCATTTGTGGGTGTGGCTGTGATTGAACTTTGGGTGGGTGTGTTATGAGGAGTGGTTGTGTTTTGGGCCTCTGTTTACCTGTTTGGCTGTTGCAGGTCAGTGTATTGGATGTATTTGGGCTTGTTGGACGTGTTTTGTGGTGTTGTGCGATTCGAATTGACTCTCCTTGTGGTGTTTTGCAGTGTCCTGGTTCAGTACGTGTGTTTTTCGCGTCTGTGAGGTGCGTACATCGGCCATGTTGTTGTACAGTGCTCACATTTGCTATGGCTTGGTACGACTCGTACATGCGCAAGGCTGGGTGAGGGTGCTGATGTAGGGGCCTGGGGTAGGGTGCGTACGGGCAGGGTGTAGGGGCCTGGGGGTACATGCCGTACATATGTGAACCGAGGGTACGGCGTGTACATAGGGGGGGGCTTGGGGTAAGGCGCGTACATACGGGGTGCTGGGGGTACGGTGTGTACCCCCACCCCCGTATGGACGGTGCGTACCCCCACCTCCGTATGGACGGTGCGTACCCCCAGCCCCCGTATGTAAGCACCGTCCCCCAGCACATACCCCCAGCCCCCGTATGTACGCGCAGTACCCCCAGCCCCCGTATGTACGCGCCGTACACCCAGCCCCCCGTATGTACGTGCTGTACCCCCAGCCCCCCCGTATGGACGGTGTGTACCCCCACCCCCCCTATGGACGGTGCATACCTCCACCCCCCCTATGGACGGTGCGTACCCCCACCCCGTAGGTATGGAGCATACCCCCACCCCCGTAGGTACGCTGCGGACCCCCAGCGCTATGCGCTGGGGGGCCGCACCGTACATACGGGGGTGGGGGTACGCTCCGTACCTACACGGGGTGGGGGTACGCTCCATACCTACACAGGGTGGGGGTACGCTCCATACCTACACAGGGTGGGGGTATGCTCCGTACCTACGGGGGTGGGGGTATGGCGTGTACAGGGGGGCTGGGGGTACGGCGTGTACATACGGGGGCTGGGAGTACTGCGCGTACCTACGGGGGGTACGCACCGTACATACGGGGGGTGGTGGTACGCACCGTACATACGGGGGTGGGCTGGGGGTACGGCGCGTACTTGGGGGGGTGGGCTGGGGGGGTGTTCGGCGCATATGCAGGCACATGTTTGGACGTCTCCATGCTTGCCATGGGAGTTCGCTCCGTACTGTGTTTTTTCCATACGGTTGTGCATTCGGACAGACGGGACGGATCGTACTTGCGCGCTCGGACTTTCCCGATTCGTACGTAAAACTGTCCGGGGACGTGTCGGACACTTTTTCCGACCCGAGGACGTGTCGGGGAATTTTCCCAATGCGATTCGTATGGATTTTTTAACATACGGATCGCACTTGCCAGTTTGTACGGGACTTGTACGATTCGTACGTAAAAAATCCGGATACGATTCGTACGGGGAATATTTTTAACGGATCGGAATCGGCACCTTGGTGGAAATAAATGTTACAAACCTTTCAAAATTCTCCCCAGAGTAGGTGATTTAAATAAAGGGGGCTGATCCGGCAACCGCAAAAAGAGCCAATAAGTAGCCCTTAACCAAGTGCAAAGCAAGTCGCTGCGTTTCAGTAATAAAATAAACTACAAAACTTCAGACAATCTTGCTTGTAATGGATCTACTAGTCGGCTGCTGCACTAACCCACAAATCTGTCCCAACAACTGGTGCAAGATGCCCCGCTACCAAGATTACATCAATAACTTCATAAGGAAGGCTGAAGGAGGTCAACTGCTGCTGATCAATTTTCAAGAATGTAGATGTACTTTGCCATGATGCTGGACAGTAGATCCTCCTAAAGTGGCAGTTTGTTGTGAGGACAGATGCTCATGACAACTCTTCTGGCCCAGTCTGGTGCTGCTGGACCTGACTATCTCTGCAATGTCAGCCCCAAACGTTTTTTCTTTGTCCCTCCTGCTTTGCTGAATACGTTTTTGTTGGCTTTCGGACACTGCTCTATACCATAGCTAACCAGTACTGAAGTGCTTATGCTCGCTCCCTAAAACATGTTAAAGTTGCCTACATCTGTTTGGCACATTTGATTTGCTTGTAAGTCCCTCTGTTATGGTACTACATGTACCCAGGGCCTGTAAATTAATTGCTACTAGTGGTCAGCAGCACTCATTATGCCACCCACTAAAGTAGCACTTTAAAACATGTCTCAGGCCTGCCACTGCAGCCTGTAGTGGTTTTAAACTCCCTGTTCTACTTGGCAAAATAAACCTTTTGACACCTTCCTTTTTAAAACGTACACTTCACCTCTAAGGTAGGCCCTAATAGCCCCAAAGGCAGGATGCATGGTATTTAAAAAGTAGAACATGTGTACATAAGGTTCACATGTCCTGGCAGTGAAAAATCTCTAAATTAGTTTTTCGGTGTGGTAAGGCTTATCCCTGCAATTGACTAACACTGGGTTACCTTATTACATTTAATAAGTGCTAACTTGGGATTGGAATCAGATAGAATATTCTCTTTTCACTAAAATTGATTGTGAGTTAAATCTTTGTTAATGGTAAAGTTTTATTTTAGAATACAAATCTGAAAATCCATTTTTACAAATTTGACATTTTCCTGCCCTAAACTTTTTGAGGCCTTCTAGGGGTTTCCAGCTGCCTGGGTCTGTTAGTTGCTTCCCGTCAAGAATGTGTATTGGGCCCAGGCAGTGAACACTAGGACTTGGGAGTGGCTGGAACAGGATGGGTGGGGGCGGAGCTGTCCCCTGCCACACTTACACTTCAAAGGACTTTGCCTCAAACACAAACAAAGGAACCTGCCACCAGGCCTAAACTGCCTTTTTTCATCCTAAAATTCTTGGCAGTCCTGACCAGGGTAAAGGTCTAGAACCAGCCCTCACCCAACCTTGTCACCTCCCCACAAATTCTGGCACCTGGTATAAAAAGAGGACTTTGGGACCCTTCTTCAGTATACTCCTGGACCTTTGGAAGATTTAGAAGAAGGACTGCCTGCTGCCAGAAGCACTGCCCTGCTGCTGGAAGGACAGCCTTGCTTCTCTGCTGTCTGAGGACGTAGGACTGGACCTGCTTCCTTGAACCTACGACCACCAGAGTGACTCCAAGGGCTAGCCTCATATGTGAGGTACAAGAACATAACTAGCATCCATAGGCCTTTCTGCACCTGATCAGATGACCAATAACAACTGGACCTGCCGTGAACACTGCTGTTGGCCTCTGCTGGAGAGAGTCAAACCCCTCTCCCCCCACAAGTGATGGCCTCCAGGTCCTGGTCCTTTGGAAGTGGTGATGGTGATACTCCTCCTAATTAAAATATAAAGCTGGTAGTTGGAAACATTTGAGAAAAACTGCATGGAGAACCTAGCAAAAGACTGGGACCTACCTGTAAGTCAATTCACCAAAAGTGTATTGTTGGTGGAATTGACTTTGCTGCAGCTCCCCCTACATTTTTTTTTTTTTTAAACAGATTTTATTGCGTCAAGTTACACATATATTGCAGCGCTCTGTACCCTAGGAGTAACTGCACAATCCAACAGTTCAATCATGGTGACTTTGACTCATTTATACAGAATTTCAAAACCTATACCAACAACACCCCACCCCCGATTGCACCACAACTACCTAGTCCTGAGCACCACATAGAGATAAAGCAGAAAGGGTGGACCCCTCTGGGCCTTCCCATACCATGTCCCCATAGTTCGAGGATATGAACATATCTCAGCCCACTGGTTGATCCTCTGCCGCCGGGGGTGGATCCAACAACAGGCCTCGATAATCCGCCCACCGTTTCCATATCTTGTAATGTTTGCGTGGGCACCCCTACAAAAATAGGCTGTTCTAACCCCATGCAAAAATCAATACCATTCTTCCATGCGACTACCGATGGGGCCCTTGACGCCGTCCATACCTTGGCAATATCTCTTTTCGCCAGAGTAAAGCCCAATTGCATAAGGTGTCGCTTATAAATATTGCCACCCATTCCCTTCATGACATGAAGTAAGGCCAGCTGTGGCGTGTGGGGGAGCTCCCCCCCAGAACCTCTGAAAGGCAGGAATATACCCCGCCCCAAAAGCATGTAAGGGACTGGCAGCCCCAAACCGTGTGGATAAATGTACCATCTTCACTACCACAACGAAGGCACACCGGGGAGGCGATTAACACCCCTACATTATTTTTAGCAGAAGCAAATACTTTTCAGAGAGACCTCTCAATGAAGGTACCCTGCCTTGTGACACTCTGCAGCAACAGCTGACAGCCTCATTCCATGGAAGGGATCTGTCCTCTAAAATATCTTCTATGTCCGAAGGTAGAAATATTCACTGCAACCTCGTCCTGTGGTTCCCTGACAACGATGGCATCTCCTTGGATTCAACCAGCTGCCTTGCCCCATTAAATACTCTACTTTCTCAAGAAATCTCCAAGAATTTTTTTAAGTCTTAAGGTAACCTTTAGACCAGGGCAAACTTGGTACCAGTAGCTGACCTGTGCACCATCGCGGTTGGCTTTAACATGAAACTTTGACCTGGTTTAGCATGAACAGATATCCGCAGTTGGGGCTTTGTTCCTTTTGCCGCTATTTCTCAATAAAGACATAGAAAATGTATAACTTTGGTTCTACTGATTGGATTTAACTTGTTTTGGTGTCATATTATTTATTAAAATCTTCTCTATTTTTCTAAATGGTTTTTTACATTGCCTCGGATTTAAGTCTGACTGCTTTTGTGCCAAGCTGCCAGAGCGTTAAGCACAGGTTAATTTAGTGACTTTTGCGACTCACTCTAACAAAGATCATGGTTGTTGCCTGAGTGGGGCTTCAACCCACCTCAAACAATAACCCAATTTCTTAAAGCTGCCATTAGAGTGACTTCGGTCTGGTCGTTCCCGAACTTCTTCAGAATTGTAGGTAGTGGTGGGAAGGCGTACAGGAATTTCATGCTCCAGGTGTCTCTTAGAGAGAGCTGATTTGGATACACTAAATCTTAAATGTGCTGACATCACACGTTCTTGGCAGTAGCAAAGAAACTTAACCAGGGTTCTCCCTATTGCTGGAAGACTCTGTGCCACCTTCAGATGCAACTGCCATTTGTGATCCACAAAGTGTCGGTGGCTGCCCTCATCTGCCTTGGCCTTAGAGATCCACCACAGAATTTTCTTGGCTGCCCAACTACTTCCAGAGGCACAGAGCCCATGACCCCACACTGCCCTGCTTGTTTCAGTACCATATAGGGGAGGCGTTACCCCTGCACCAGCCTTTCAATGATTGTGGGCAGCAAGGCCTTTATTGCAAAGCAGATCACCCTCAACCTCAGCAAGCTGATGTGGAGTTAAGTCTCTACCAGTAACCAGAAGCCTCTGATCTCTGCCTCTCCCATTGGCCTCTTCACTCCATTAGTGATACATTTATGAGCACCGACAGCTCTAGATGCGGTGTAGAGAGACGTCCGCCACTGACTCAATTGTGGCACAGTCGCAACAACTGCAGCTCTTTTGCAGTCTTCTCTGACATCAGGATACAATCCCACAGATTCCCCTGATGCTATGCCCAGCGGTATTTGAGATCCTACTGCAGGGCCCGCATGTACCACCTGGTATGTTTTGCCAGCAGAATGCAGGAGGCCAACAACCCAGGAGTCTCTGAGTCAATAGCACTGAGATCCATGACTGAGACTGAAACATCAAGATCATAACATGAATGGTCTAAAAACTGTACCAAATTCAGAATAGCTTTAATAAACGTGAGCGTCTGTGAAAGCAGTTCAGGTATAACTTCAACACATTGATAGTGAACCCCAACTATGTTGGCTGGTTCACCACTATTAGGAGGTGGCTCACGACGGCCTGTGGAGAACTCACCTTCAACAACCAATCATCGAGGTAGGAGAAGACTAGAACACTGAACTTCAAAGGTCTGCTGCAAACACCGTCATCACTTTTATGAACACCTGAGCGGCACTGGCGAGTCCAAAACACAGCACTGCAAATGCTCTTGGCTCACCGTGACCCATAGGTAGCACCTGTGGGCCCACAGGACAGGCGTATGGAAATGAGCATTCTGTCGGTCTAACTCTACAATCCAGTCTCCGGGGCCAGGCCAAACAGGACTTGGGCCAGCATGAGCATCTTGAGTTTGTCCTTTCGCAATAAGGCTTAGCGACAGCAAAGATCCAAAATAGTACGAAGGCCTCAATCCTTCAATGGCACAAGGAAGTAGCGGTAGAAACACCCAGTTTCTACTTCTGAGGCCAGAACCCTCTCTATGGCCCATTTGGACAAAGGACCTGCATTTTCCTGTAGAAAGAAATGGGAGGGTGTAGCCCTGATGGACAAATTGGAAGATCCACTCTTGTAGGAAATATTGAACCGGTCTCTGACAGGGTGGCTGTGTACTGGCAAAGACACACTAAGGTAGTTTTGTGGCTGCAGATGCTGGAGGGACAGGGACTGAGCTGCACATTATCCCCGCTCACCCAGGGTATTGTCTCAGAACCAAAGCATTAGTCACAAAAGGGATAAAAAGCCTGCTGGGCTGGTGGAGGAGTCGGATGTTAGGGAAATGGAAAACCCTGACCATATCAACCGAGGGTGAAATTGATTTTGGAATTGTCTTATGGGAGCAGAAATTCCCAAGGAACGTTCTGTGGCTCTGCTCTCATTGAACCATAGTCCATGCTGCAGAGGTGCAAGCTGTGGATACCGGGATGTGAAGCTTTGACATTTGGTGCTTACCTGAATAGCAAGCAGTTCTATTGTTGGGGTCCCCTAAAGGAGGAAATACTGATCTAGAATCTGTGCATGCATTTCCTGACTGCGTCTGATTGGGAAATCAGCAAATTTATTGTTCATCCCCTGCACATTTGTGTGAAGCTGCAGTGACCAATGCCAAAACACTTGAGCCACGCTGTACTGCAGTGATGAGTGTGTTTCACACTGTTTTTGAATTTATTACATGATGGTCATGTTGTCTATTTGAATTCCTGTCACCTTTTTGTAAAACTTGGGGGCATATGTACAAGAACTTAACGCCGCCGTAGCGTACATTTTTTTACGTTACGGCGTTTTTTTTTTATCGCCGTATTTACAAGTTGACGCTAACTGCAGCTAGCTGGACTTTTCCGGTGTAAACGTGAATTTTAAAGACTGCCACTTCTGTTAGCGGGACTTAACGAAAATGAGATGCAAGGTGGGCATTCCCATTACAAAAACCGCCGCTAACCCCACTTCGTGATATTCCCAATGAAATTACCATACCGCAATAACCCCCCAAAACTGCTGCTAAGTCCAGTTAGAGGCAGTCTTACAAGACCAGAAAATAGCTGGTCTTAAAATTGGTGTGAACACTTGGGTCCACATATTAGATGTTTGGGTGCCGGACAGCCCTGCAAGGAACATTGCTGCGCTGCCCTGCGCCACAACAAAAGGACAGGGATGCGCCCTATCAATAAGATAGGGCACCTTCCTGGGCCCCATTCATGGAAAGTGTTGCATCGCTGTGACAAGACAGTGTTGCGACAATTTTCACTGCGCCCTCCTTGCAACACCATGGATGCGCCGTATTCAATGTACAGCGCTCCATGTCGCAATCAATTATATATCCATCTGGAATCCTGACATGTCTGGCAGCGCTAAACTCACGCATTGCTACAGTTGTGTTGCAAGCATGATGTAACTCCAGCAATGCATGGGGTCAGCCTATCTCCTTGGCACTGTGTCACCCTTATGCCTGCCATGAGGCAGGCGCAAGGTTTTTAGCAGTGGTGTCCTAGAAGTTTTGCAGTAAATTCTGAGAGACTTCACTGAGCCAATCCTACAAGGCTATGTTGTGTGGGAACGCCCACCCTGCATACATCATACCAAATGCACAAGTTACTTACTTGTGTAACAATATATCTGTAAGAGACATTATTTAGTGATAGATTCCTTACCTTAGAATATACCCAGGCGTCAGACTGTATCTGGAAAGTTTTCGTCAGCAGTACCCCTGTGCGTCGGTAGGCGTCGTCGGTAGGCTCTGCGTACATCGCTGGCATCGTAGCCGCCAAGATGACGTCGTTGAAGCTGCTTAGACGCGCCCACGCACGCTGACGTCATTTCTGTACACAACTTTTCTGCGCCAGAAGCGCAGAGCCATGCCAGAGACCGACTACTGGTGCAATAGAACTAGGGCCCTGAAAGGGATGACCTGAACCCTAGAGAACAGTTTGCAGAATGGGGAGGATGGGCGGGCGGTAAGGAATCTATCACTAACTAATGTCTCTTACAGATGTATCATTACACAAGTAACTAACTTGTGCATCTGAAAGAGACACGTTAGTGATAGATTCCTTACCTTAGAATACATACCTAAGCAATACCAACCCCGGTGTCTTGCAGTGGAACACCGCGTCCCAATGTTGTAGTGGCTGCTGTCGCCCTGGTAGAATGAGCACGCAGTCGAACCGGAGGTTCCTTTTTAGCCAGAGTGTAACAGGCTTTAATGCACTAGACAACCGATCGGAAGATAGTGCGCTTGTGCACTGCTCGGCCCTTCTTGGCGCCCACGTAGCCAACAAAGAGCTGGTCATCCACCCGGAACTGTTGTGTGCGGTTGAGATAGAATGAAAGCGCACGCTTTGGGTCCAGACGGTGGAGCCTCTTTTCATCCCTTGAAGGATGCGGAAAGAAAGTGGGCAGAATGACAGTTTGCCCGATATGAAAGGCAGTGACTACTTTCGGCAGGAAGGAGGGATGTAGTCGAAGCACAACCTTGTCCGGATGAATCGCCAGGAAAGGAAAGTTTACAGGAATAGCCTGGAGCTCACTCACACGCCTAGCGGAGGTGATGGCTACCAGGAAGACAGTTATTAAAGTTAATAACTGCAAAGGAGAGTTATGAAGAGGTTCAAAGGGAGCACACATTAAGTATGTGAGAACCAGGTTCAATTCCCACTGAGGCATCACAAAAGGAATAGGAGGGAAAAGGTGAGTAATACCTTTGAGGAATCTATTGACAACAGGGGACTTGAAAATAGAGGGCTGATCAGGCAGCCTAAGAAAGGCTGAAAGAGCAGAAAGGTAGCCCTTGATAGTGCCCAGAGCAGAGCCCTGCTGGGTCAAAGAGAGAAGGAACAATAGGACTTCATAAAGAGGGGCAGAAGGGGTTCTACAGCTTTTGCTGTGCACCATGCCACAAAGTTGTTCCACCGACAGGCGTATACAGTTTCATTTGAGGGACGCCTGGCTGCCAGAGTAACTTATAGACTTTAGGAAGCAAGTCAAATAGAATCAACTGTCGCCGCTCAATCTCCACACAAGGAGGTGGAGGCTGAACAGGTTCGGGGGGAGGACCGTCCCCTGTTGCTGCGACAGAAGATCCTCCCGAAGAGGCAGTGGGATCGGGGGATCCACGCTCATACTGAGTAGCTTGGGATACCAAACTCTTCAAGCCCAGTCTGGTGCCACAAGAATGATTTGGGCCCGGTCGCGTCTGATATTCTTCAGCACTCTGGGTAGAAGTGGTATAGGCGGAAAAGCGTAAAACAGACCGCAACTCCACTCGCGACGAGCGAGTGCCGCCTTGGAAACTCCAACGCGCAGAACTGCTGACATTGCACGTTCTCTTTGGAGGCGAATAGATATAACCAAGGTTCTCCCCATTGATGAAAGAGACCTTGTGCCACCTCTGAGTGACGACGCTATTTGTGATCCATTATCACCGGCGGCTGAATTTGTCCACCCTGGCGTTCAAAGAATCTGCCAAGTGTTGAACCACCAGGATAATGTCCTGGCGTTCCAGCTATGTCCAAAGGCGTAGAGCCTCTTGACATAGGGTCCACGACCCCACCCTGCCTTGCTTGTTGCAGTACCACATGGTGGTGGTGTTGTCTGTGAACACTTGTACTACCTTCCCTTCTGACAGAGGGAACAAATGTTTTCAGTGCAAATCGGATCGCCCAAAGCTCCAGAAGGTGGATATGGAACTTGAACTCTGCCGGAGACTAGAGGCCTCTGATCTCCACCTCTCCCATGTGGTTGCCCTATCCCAGGAGGGACGCATCCGTCACCACTGTATGCTCCGGTTGGGGAAGGGAGAGGCATCTGCAGCTGACTCAACGCTGATCCGTGAGCCACCACTGCAAGTCTTGTGCAGTGCCCTCCTAGATCTGAACGTAGTTGGATTGGATTCCTTGATGTTGCGTCCACTGGAACTTAAGGTTTCACTGCAGAGCTCACATATGCCCTCTGGCATTATTGATCAGCAGGATGCAGGAGGCCATGAGGCCCAGCAGCCTCAGGGTCTTCCTGACCAAAACCCAGGACAAGGGCTGAAAGATTGGAATCATAGCCCGAATCTCCGGATTTGTTGTTCGGGAGATAAACCTGAAACGGCCCCGTGTCCAGCTTCTGAGAGGGAATTAGATGCGATTTGTGCATGTTGATGGAGAACCCCAGCAAATGCTGGAGGTTGGCCATAGTCCGGAGGTGGGAGACTACTGCCTGGGACGAGCCCGCCTTCAACAGGCAGTCGTCGAGATAGGGGAAGACCAAAACCCATGATGTGCGTAGATGAGCTGCGACCACTGCTATCACATTTGTGAACACCCGAGGTGCGCTGGGAACCTTGAAGTGGAGCACAGTGTACCGAAAGTGCTTGTGGCCTACTGTGAACTGTAGGTAATAATGGTGGGCCGGCAGGATGGGGACATGAAAATAAGCATCCTGCAAGTCCAATGCTACCAGCCAGTCTTGCGGGTCTATGGCAGACAAGACCTGAGCAAGCGTGAGCATGTTGAACTTTTCCTTCTGGAGGGAGCGATTGACGTTCCGGAGGTCTAAGATAGGACGTAGGCCCTTGTCCGGCTTTGGAATCAAGAAGTAGTGGGAGTAACAACCATAACCTACTTCTGAGGTAGGAATGTGCTGGATGGCCCCTTGGCCAAGAGGGCAGCAATTTCCTGCCAGAGAAGTGTCAAGTGATACTCGGACATGTGGTGGAATGGCAGGAGGAGTAGTTTTGAAGGGGAGGGAGTAGCCCCTTCAGACTATTTGCAGAACCTACCTGTCCGGAGTGATGGCGCGCCAGTGGGGGAGGTGATGGCAAATCCTGCCGCCCACTGGCGTGTGGTGGGCCTGAAACACTGGACTGAAACAGCAGACTAGACTGATATGTCTGCTAGCCCTGGGACCCACCGTTGCAGGTCCCCTGTCTGCGGCTGTGCCGCTGTTATGCAAATTGCCCTGCCCATGGAGGAGGCGGAGGCAAGACCACAATGGATGGTGAATTCTGCAGCTTTCTTGCACTTGGTAATCGCTTGGGAGAACACCTTCCAAGCCTCCGCTAGACATTGACACAGCACCTGCGCCACCGTGTCATACACAGAGTGTGAATAGAGGGTGAAAGGGCTTTTAAAGAGGTAGAGTCCTGGACAACTAGACACTCAGGTGTTAGATGTTGTGTGATGAAACTGGGGTTGCCTTGTATTGACAGTAGCCCCTGTGGTAAATTTAAAGTGCGTCATTGAAGCATAGTAGCGGCTCCTTGTAGAAGGCCGCTGCTGAAGCACTGCAGCCAGGAGAATTTGAGGTTAGGAGCTTCTCCTTTGCAACACCACAGAATGAACTAACTATCTCCGTAGCTACGGAAGAAGGGGACAGAGTTTCAGGGTGTGGAGACAATTCCAGCTTGCTGGGATTTACCATATTGTCAATCTAGTTTAGTTCATCCTGACCCGAGCTGCGAGAAGGTCTTCAGACCCCTCCTAGCACTCCCCTCCGGTCACTGGCTGTTTGAGAGGCTGAGAAAGATGAGGGATTTGGGGAAAGGGAGGCAATGACGCCGTGTCCGATGCCGAAGGCGGCGCCGGGTGCAACGGCAGTGAGGTAGGAGACAACGGCTGCACTGAGGCATGAGCCAACGGCGGCGCCGAGGCTGGAGCCAAAGACTGCGCCGAGTCCGGAGATAATGGCGGTGCTGAGGCCGGAGCTAACGGCGGCACCGAAGCTGGAACCAACGGCGGCGCCAAGGCCAGAGCCGAGTCCAGAGCCAACGGTGGCACCGAGGCCGGAGCCGACGGCGGCGCCGAGGCCGAAGCCAACAGCTGCGCTGAGGCCGGAGCCAACGGCGTTGCCTAGGCCGGAACCAACGGCAGTGCCGAGGCCAGAGCCAATGGCGCCACAGGGTATCTTGCCGGCGTAACTGGGGCCAAAGGCGGCAGTACGGGAGCAGAACCACCCAACTGGTCCACGATCGGGCACATAAACGGCCCATGGCCGACAGGAATACCTGTACCTTTTCCGGAGTCGCGTACGGCCCTGGGAAAAGCTGGTAGGCTGCAGGCAATAACGGAGGCTCCCCAGGAGCTGCGGGGGAGTGACACCCCGCCCCCTCCACCATGTCCCACAACCGGTGAGGGGTAGACGAAGAGCGACATCGCTTCTTTGACTTTTTATGGCGCTTCGACTTACCTGTCCCCGATTCCGACAAACGGTGGTGTCGGCCCCGCGACCTGTCTTTTGACCTCCCGCGGAAGCGGGATCGTGAGCTTCGCGGAACCAAATGCCAGCCTCCAACAACTTTCGGGAACGCTCCCGCAAAGCCTTCTGCGCCATGGCCAGGCAATTGGGGCACGCCTCGGGGTGATGGGCATGCCCCACCGAAGTCGAGAACTCGACAAAACAAGAGAAACAAGTCTCAGAAATAAGTTAAAATATATACTAGGAGTACCGCTCTCTCTCGGATCTGCACTTGCTGGTGCTGAAAAAGAAAGAACTGATGTCAGCGCACGTGGGCGCGTCTAAGTAGCTCTGACGACGTCATCTCGGCGGCTACGATGCCAGCGTCGTACGCGAAGCCGTACGACAACACCTACCGACGCACAGGGGTACTGCTGACGAAAACTTTCTGGATCCAGTCTGATGCCTGGGGATATTCTAAGGTAAGGATTCTATCATTAACGTGTCTCTTTCAGATGCAGGTATATTGTGGCACAGGGCCTCAGAAATTCAGGCATATGCCTAGAAGCCTCCCTTTCTTTTTCCCCTACGATGGCGCACAATGGCTGCCATTCGCCAACACTGGCACCCTTGCGCCATGGTGCAAGGGTGACTGTGTTGCGGAGTTGATTTATGGTGTGGCTCCATCTCTACTCGAGACGTCTGCATGTCGTCTGGACTAGTGGAGGGCGGGAGTGAACCAGTTGACATTTTTGGAGTATTGTTTGCCTGGTCTTTTCTTGAGGGGTGCCAGGGTGTTGGCGCATTTGGAGACCCATCAGTGGAGGTTGCGCGCTGCAGTGTTGGCGTCTGTAAGCATTGGCGGAGTGGAGGTGCTGAGGGAGTTGACGAGACATTCTTTGGCGACCTTGATCCAGCTGCGACGGGGGCGATGATGACGGTGGTTTACGGTAGATGTGATGTATACAATGATCATCGGTCAAGGAAAGTTCTGTGGTGTGGCTGCAGTTGAGGTTCCTGCTGGTGGAGAAGAGGGGCTCAAGCGTGTGTCCAGCTATGTGGGTAGGTGTAGTGACTAGCTGCTTGAGTCTGATGTTGGTGAGGTTCCCCAGGAGGGGGGTGGTGTTCTGGTCACTGGGGTTGTCCAGGTGGAACTTGAGGTCTCCGAGTAGGATGTATTCGGTGGATGGAAGAGCCTGGGTTGAGATGAGGTCTATAATGGCATTAGTGAATGGGGGTTCATGGCCCGGGGGGCCTGTAGACAAGTGTGCCGTGGAGGGTGGTGTTGGGGTTGGTCCGGATCTGGAAGTGGAGGTGTTCCATGGTCGCCGTTGGGTCATTAGAGTGCGTGGTCAGTCAGAGGGTGCTTTTGTAGAAGATGGCAATGCCTCTTCCTGGACGGTCGGGGTTGTCCTTGCCAGTGATTTTGTAGCCATCGTGGATGGCAATGTCTTGTCTGGAGCAGAGGTTGGTCCGGGTTTACGTGAATAAGGCGATGTATAAAGAGGTGGCACGCCCAACGCACATAGCCCCACAACATCCGCCACTAGGTAGTGCTGCAGGGGGGCTGGAAAGCTGGGAGGTGGGAAACACGGGAAAGGACACTGGAGGGGATGGGAACGTAGGAGATCGCAACCCCAACTAGGGAGAGAATCGGGAAAAAAGAACTGCAAAAAAACAAGCACAGGAAAAACAAAGCCAAACAAAGCAAAGATAAAAAAGACAAAGGTAGAAAAGCAACGGAGAAGGGCATAAAGATGAACAGCAGAAAAGAGGGACAGGAGGGCAGTCAAGCTGCAGAGCAGTGATGCTCTACCACGGGACCACCAGGGATGAGGCGCATCGAACATCTGCCCTTCGGGTCAGAGGAACCAGCAGCAGCAGATGGGGACAGCAGCAGCAGCAACCAGATGGCGCAACGCTGTGGGAAGAGGAAGTCCACTAAGGGTTAGTCCCCCATACACACAGAAGCTTACTAACAGGGGACAAGGAAAGGCAGCAACACCCAGTTGCCTCTTCCGATCTAACAGTGGCGATCAGATTCGGTGTTGCCCAGTTCCCCAGCGAGTAACGGCAGATCATGCTGCGTATCCAAGGGTCTGGCCAGAACCGGCCCTGTGCCCCTGGTGCCCACTGCCACCAATGGCTGATATCAGAGACTTGAACCAGTTAGTGGAGTCCCCCACCAGTCTTGTGCTGTGCCCTCGGTGATGTAGGTGAGCCGTAGCACAGGGATTTCTCGGGACACGATGTGCACCACCCACAGGCACTAGACCTGGGCCCGACTCGCTCCCGGACCTCCTCTGCTACGCGTCCCACCTTATCCTCACCTGAACATTGACACCGGGTCTCAATGAGCTGCACTCTCTTCAAATCTGTGACTCAGTCAGCAGGAGCCTCAGCCAGGTGGGATTTCACAAGCCTGGGTACAGCAGTCACCGCCAAGTCCGCTGGGGAACCTCCTGATGCAGGTGATGCAACAGGGCCCCCTTGGGCGGGAAGTTGCTGTGCTCCCACCACACAAGTTTGGCGCAGCTCAGGGGCCTCACCCTCCACAGCATCCGGCCAGCACAACATCCTCCGGCCTGTGATGCAGAGAGGCGCGGCCCACCATTGGTAATCTCCTCCGTGTACCCCAGTGTAGTGGTGGTGCCTGGTATGCGATGCAGACCTCGCTACGTTGGTGCACAGGAGCGCCTCTACCGTTCACAGCTCCAAGGTGCGCCAGGCACTCTTCGCACACAGGTAAGCAACGTGTCTCCATGTGACCTGCCAGACTTCACCACCAGGTAAGGGTGATCGCCCAAGCCTTAATGTCTACCGTCAGGGCCTAGCAACTCCACAGCACCTGTGCCTCCCACTCCGGGTCACAGACGCAGGTCCAGCGAGGCCTCCCGGCCCCAGGGACTGTCCCCGCTTTCAAGGTTTTGGCTGCTATGCTGTTGTATGGAGGGCGCCATGAAAAGTGATGCATCACTGGTTTTTCCCAGTGATGTGCCCCATTTCATAACTGTAGCCCTGAATCTGCATTTCCTCTTCCCCATGGACTCTGGCTGGTCATCCTGACTGTTGGAGGGGGGTTGTTGATCTATGCTGCACTTGGTTCTGGCTGCTCCATTCTGAATTCCATTGGTTTTATTTCCTATTTTTCATTGGAGGTGGACGTAGGCTATTTTTGCCTCTTGAGGCTAAAAAACTCACGTTGGGCTGACTACTGTGAGTTTTTTACTGCTATCGGGCCTTTCGTCATTTTTTGCTCGCTAACGTCAAATTTTTTATCTCCTCGACACTAGTGTTAGCAGCAGTTTTCACAGCGGTGAGCATGTAGTGACGTATTGTAAATACATCGCTAACAGGGCGATAGTTTTTGGTGATCGGCCGAGTTAAGAAAACTGCAGCTAACTAATGCTAACGCTAGTTAGCGGCAGTTCTCGTACATATACCCTTGGTTCAAAATGTCCTGGGAGATAGCTGCACCATCTGCAACTCCAAACCATTCTCCCTGAATATTGAAGCCCAGTATGTGTACCCCCCCTCATGCCCCTACCCTATGAGGAATGCATCAGTTGCAATGGTCACCTGCAGCTGTGGGTTCAAAATAAATCTCCAGTGAAAGGGTTGATTTATTCCACCACTGCAAATTGTGAACACTAGAGCTTTCCAATCTCCAAACACTTATTACCACTGTCTGGCTAAACATTCCTGCAATGGGTGCATATGTACACAAGCATACGAAAGGTAGAAAGGATTGTAAATGCAAGGAAAGAGCATGGAGGAAGGATTTTAATTCGGATGATAAAAATAACTATAAATAGGCCTTAAATTACTACCATAAAAAGATACAGGCAGCAAAAAAGAGCATTTTCGCATTCAAAATTGAGTCCGTAGGAAATAAAAGTAAAGACATTTTTAGTATTGTCAAAAGTTTTCCTCACCTAGGGCTATGACGAGGACCCTCCCCCTGCCCCTTCCCCCCCAGCCGATTGGATTGGTAAACTGGCCAACTCCTTCTATACGAAGATTATAACAATCCAATCTTCATTTGATGACGGTAGTGGGAAAGATACGATGGTCCCTATACTAATGGCCCCCCAGAATGATGAAGCTAAGGCCACCCTTTCTATTTTCCCTCCCTTGCCCCTAGAGACGTTTCTGTTAATAATGAAGGGCCTTAAATCGGGCTCACTTGTGGACCCGTGCCCTGCCAAGTTTTTGGCGGAAATGGCTGAGATTCTGAACTGCACAGTGAATAGGGTGCTGAACGCGTCTCTTCTTAGCGGTCAGGTCCCAGCTTGCTGGAAGAGTGCGAAAATAATCCCCCTACTGAAAAAACCTATGGATGATCCTACAATCTTAACTAACTATAGACCTATCTCTGCTGTCTTTCTTTGCAAAGACAATTGAGAAATATGTCCACTCGGTGATCAGCGATTTTGCTGAAACAATCTTCTTCACCCGAGTCAGTCCAGTTTTAGGCAGAATCTTAGCACTGAGACGGCGTTGTTGGAGATCTCCGATTCCATCAAAAAGACCCTGGATAAAGGCGGCAAGGCGGTTCTAGTTCTACTAAACCTCTCTGCGGCGTTTGACACCGTGCCCCACACTCTCCTCCTGCAGAGACTGCGGGAGTGTGGGCTTAAGGGCACATTGTTGAAGTGGTTCTCCTCCTTTCTGGAGGCCAGACATCAAGAGGTCTGATCCCCCCTATTATCAGCCAGTATGCCGCCCCTAAGTGTAGGTGTGCCACAAGGATCTATCTTAAGCCCTGTACTTTTTAATCTGTACATGGCTCCCCTGCCCTCCCTGACCGAAGCAGGTGAGGCCACCATTATTTCTTACGCCAACGACACTCAACTGCTGTTCACCTGTAAAAAGGGAGAGGAGTTCAATGGGGAGATGATTAATAAGTGTCTGAGAGAAACTTTTGTCTCGTTCAGACTTAATCATCTCAAATGTAACTCGGAAAAATCGGAAATTATCTTTTTTGGCACCCCCCCTTTGGACGCCTGGAAACAATGGTGGCCCCTTGACATGTCTCCCCCTCAGTCAGCAGTTAAGATAGTAAAAAATCTGGGAGTAAAAATGGATGATGTCCTCTCTATGACACCCTAAGTACAGTCGGTAGTGGGCACGTGTTTCGGTCTTTTGAAAATGCTTCGTAGGTTTCTATTTTTATTACCTATCCCTCACAGAAAAACGGTAGTCCAGGACCTCATCACCTCCAGATTGGATTATGCCAACATCCTCTACTTAGGCCTTCCTGAGTTTTTGCTCAACAGGCTGCAAGTCGTGCAGAACGCGGCAGCTAGGGCAGTACTGAGTCTCGGCCCTAGAGACCGGATTACCCATCATCTGAAGAATCTGCACTGGCTGCCTGTCCGATGCAGAATACTCTTCAAAGCTCTGGTCCTGGCTTTCAAAGCTCTGCATGGCATTGGGGTGCGTTATATCCATAGAAGAGTCTCATACTATGTACCTGGTAGATCCCTTAGGTCGGCACACCAACACCTAATGATTATTCTTAGATGTTTTAAAGCCCGCTGCGGCGGTTGTTCATTTCAGGTGTTAGTAGCTAGTTTCTGGAACAAGCTCCCACTCCCGCTTAGGCAGGCCACAAATATACTGGCTTTCAGGAAACAACTAAAAACCTTTTTGTTCCAGCAAGCGGGATAATGACCCCGCACCCTGGGTTTGATGTCCCCCCTTTCTCCCTTTTGGCCTCTGTGTCTTTTTTGTCTCAGCGCCGGGATACTCTGAAGAGTAGCTGTGCGCTTTAAAAGCCCCTGCTAACATAACCAACGTGGCCTACACAATGCATGGTGCCATAATTCTAAAAAATTTCATTATCCTTATTGTTGTCACACTGTCTGCTAAAGGGGAAGTGATCTCTCGAATGAGTCACTGTCTGTCAGAGTTTAAACTTTGTGACTGAATGGACATATTGAATATTTGATTGTGTTCAGGATGCATTTGTAATTTTTTGGCATTGATTGTGAAAGCTAATTGTTGGAAAAGGCACATTTAATTTTTGTTTTGGTGAGATGGCGAGTCCCTAATGTCAGCCAGTCTTCCAGGGAAGGGTTCACATGTATTTGTCTGCAACTCAGATTCTCTTCTACTACTACAGCTAGACATTTGGTGAACACTTGTGGGTCCAAAGTAAACCCAAAAGGTAGGACCTTCAATTGGTAAGGTGTTCCACTCACCCCTCAAGTATGGGTAATGCACTGATGTATTAAAACGTGAAAGCAGACGTCCTTGAGGTCCAGTGTTGTCGTAGTCTTCCTGCTGTAGGAGAAGAATGACTTCTTCGAAGTATGGTCCTCTTGAATTGTATAGAGGTAATATAGTGATTGAATAGCCACAAGCTAAGAATGGAGAGGAAAGTTATGTTCTTCTTAGAGATGGAGAAGTGCAGTGAGTCCACTCCCTGTTCTTACTGCCGTACAGACATTGTGTCAGATGCTTCTTTAGCAAGTAAAGTGACCGTCTCTTCCAGCAGCATCAGAAGATTCAGTAAGCTGGCCTTGGGAATCCTTGACAGATGATTAGAGAAATGGTAGCAATCACATCGTAATCCTTGGCTTATGGTGGAAAGCACCCATTTAAGATTATGGCCTGCAATTGTGGGGGGAAAACCTCTGCCTTTTCCCTTGACTGGTGTGATGTGGTTATGGGGCAGCAAAGGAGAGTTACTGCTTCATTGCAGTGGCCCCTATACCTTGGGCGCCTCTGGACCTGGCATGGCTGTTACCATGGAAGGTCTCAGGAATGGTTTGTCTATGCTTTTAATGCTAGTGGGATTCTGGAGGAAAGCACTGCAGAGCATTGTAAGACTAACATTAGTTGTCTGATCCATCTCTAGATGGTCTTGTTTAACCATGGTGAAAGGTATTTTTTTATTGTTGGTTTAGGGAGCCCAATACCTTTACTGTTTCTGTGTCTTTCTTGATTATCTTTAGCATCTCATTCCCTAGTGGGATGGACAGGTGGTCAGCTCTGCATTACAAGGTGGAGCTATAATATGCTGTAGGACCTCTGAACTGTGCAAGCATGAGTGACGCTGAATGAGGAAATTAGTTTTAGTTTGGCTGGAGGCTGTATCAGCAGAATATAGGATGCAGAGAATACTAGTGTTGGAGATTACCTTGCCCCTCAGACAATCTCCTGAGCCCATTTATGGTGGGAATCTGGCAGACGTTCCTATAGTTCTTTCATCTCCTCCTACTGGAGTCTGTCATACCTTGTCAACAGCAAGTTGTCAATACACAATTGCATTGTAGCATCTGTGGTTACCCTCTTAGCAGCTGACTCCAAGTTTGCTCTTTCCTTATCTGGGGATGGCATGTCACCCGTCCCTTGTATGTTAGCTTGTTTCATTGCTGTTTTCACCAAAAATGAGTCTGACGGATCATGGCCCCTGATGAAGAATGTGTCATTTTGGGCAGGCTTGAACTTTCTCTCGACAGGAGGTGCAACCACCTATGTTTAACAGGATTGTAAAGTTGTCAGTACAGCTTGGTCTTCTCCATTTTGGAGTCTCCGGAAGGAAATCCTCCATTTCCTTCTTAATTTGAAAAGGAACATTATGTGGCTAAGCTGCCCTAAGAATCATTGCATGATATTCCATATTTCATCAGAGAAGCCATTACTTGGTATAATTCCAACGGTTCTTTATCTTGGGACTCAACCCTATGAGAGTGCCATGTTCTCGTCTTCTACTTCCAATCCTTCTTGGTAGGGAGATGGCGGATCAACAGGCATGGCATGATCTCCAGGATAAGTCATCCATGGGGAAGCTGATGCTGGGACAGTAGCTGATACCTGCTTTTTGGGGATGGTGAAATCCCTTATGTCGAGGACATAGCCTCCACAGATGTAAACTTGCACCTTTTCTGACTGAGTAGCCAGGAACTGGGACTAGGGCCCCAGCCTTTCCTTTAATAAGAGCTACTTATGTTCAATGAAAAGGAATCTGAACTACTAATACTATTGGTATTGTAGAACTGTAATAGTGACATGGCAGACAATATTACACTAGTGGTCACCCTTCGCAAGATTAGCACCAGTAATCACCTCAGGGCATCAAGCAAGGTTGTCCGCAGTAATGTAAAAAAAGTTTGTCAATTTGGAATGTATTTACTTGAGTTATTCATAACAGTCATAGCTGCAACACCCCCAACACAAAGGTAATAATATTAGTAATAACTCTTTTCAACACCAAAGGATTTCTCACTCAAATATCAGCATTAAATATATTTTAGAAATTCAATTCTTTTGTCTCCAACATCAGCTAGGAGTTATAAAATAACATACTCTTTTTTACTCGAATACATGCTTTTCAATGTTGATATACATATATTAATTGAGCCAAGCAAAAGCTTCTAGTTTAGTAGGCTATGATGTACACAGGAGAGCTTCTTACAGGAACCTGGGAGAGCTATCAGTAGCTCACAAGCTACTTGTTGGAAAACCCTGTTGAAGAGCATGTGCCATAATGTATCCAGTGTTAAAGTAAAGAGTTTGCTGTAGGGGTTTCATAAGCAGTGCCGAGGGTGGAACAGCTTTGTGTGCCTGTTTCAGAACCCAGGTTTTACTCGGCATCAAAATATTTCTTGGTGGCAAAGACAGTTTGGGGTCTACTTGAAGCCAAGGTTCACCTTTGTGTTCCAGGATCCCTCTATGTCTCTGTATGAAGCACAACAGACACCTCTCCTGTTCCAGGGTGGAAAAAGTTATCATAAGGTATGCATTCACAAAGGAAGGTATAAGAGCCTCCTTGTGTTGGGTCTGGTTTCAGACACACCCTTTTACAAGTAAAAGCTAAACAAAATCAAGTAGGGCTTTCCGATTCCAACCACTTGACCACAAGATGACCGGGTATGCACAGCCTGTGCATCTGGAAGAGATTCATGCCACAAAACAAGTCACAGACCTGATGTTGGCCAGAAATGTACTGTTGATACTGGGACAATATTTAAAGGGAGTGTTCTCCTTGAATATCACAAAATTAGTCACTCTTATATGACGTGACCTCAGGCTCTTCAGATTGATCGGGTTCTATGTAGTGTGCTCAGTATTGCAATGGAAGTTCCCAGTGTACCTAGTCCTTTGGTGTTGAAAATCCTTTTGATATGCATATCTTCGCAGAGCCCTCAATAACATGTCCAAACTCAAAGGCATTAAAAAGCAATCTAAAGTGGAGTTTGTGCCTGATGCACTGTGGGTTTCAAGTGAGGTATCACAAGTCACCTCAAAACCAAAAGTACCTACTAGAAGAAAAACAAGTTGTACTTTTTAGAACCCAGTACTGAGAGGCAAGAGTGTACACAAGATGTTATCTACTGAAGTACATGCTGGAAACAAGAATGTACTATTGCCGTTAAGTGGAGTAAATATGATTAACGGCTAACGCTCAAGTATGTGAGTGTTCAGCTTCTTAGGAATTCATCACAGCTCTGCATACCTTACAACATGCCACTCTGTGCAGATTTGGTCAATGTAATAATCCCAATCAGGGATGTTTGCAGTTTGTTTTTCCTCTTGGAAAGTCTTTGGAAGTCACGAAGTCGGTTACTCCTCCCTTGGTTCGTATTGCGCATGGGCTTCGGCTCCATCCTCAGATTGTTTTTCGCCAACAGGGGAAGATGGAGCGTAGTAATAATAGTGAAGAAACCCATGCGTGTTGTATCTAAATAAGATAGACTGGAACAGATACAGGTAGCCGGGGAGGTGGGTGGGCGTGTGTAGATCTGCAGCTCTACATGCCAAGAACAGATGCATACTGGTAAGTAGCATATTCCGTTCGAGGCATATGAGCTGCAGATTACACACTTTTGCATAGACTATATAGCAGTTCCCAACCCTAGCGGCGACCACCGGTATCTGATGCAGTAGTTTGAAAAAGTGTTTTTAGTACAGCCTGGCCCACACTAGCTTGTTGCTTGGTTTGCACATCTACACAGTAATGTTTAGTGAAAGTGTGCGGTGTTGACTATGTAGCTGCTTTGCAGATATCATCTAATGGGATGCTCCCTAGAAAAGCCATAGAAGCCCCTATCTTTCGTGTAGAGTGGGCTTTAGGGGGAACAGATAGCGTGTGTTTTGCCTTGTGGTAGCAAATATGTATGCATTTTACAATCCACCTAGCTATCCCTGATTTAGAGATGGGGTTGCCTTTATGTGGTGGAGAGAAAGAGACAAACAGTTGTTTTGTCTTTCTGAAAGGTTGTGTTCTCTGGATATAGTAAAGTAAGGCCCTTTTAACATCCAGTGTGTGTAGAGCCCTTTCTGCAACAGTTTGAGGTTGCGAGAAAAAAAACGGTAATTCTACCGATTGGTTTAGATGAAAGGGGGAAATGACTGGGTAGGAATTTTGGGTTGGTACGGAGGACAACCTTGTTCGGGTGCATTTGGAGAAAAGGTTCTTGTATAGTAAGTGCTTGTATCTCACTGACCCTTCTAAGGGAAGTGATGGCTACAAGGAAAGCTGTTTTCCATGTGAGAAATTGCAGTTCACGTTTATGCAAAGGTTCGAAAGGCGGTTCCATTAGCCTTGTGAGAACTATGTTTAAGTTCCACACAGGTGAGGGTGGTTCTCTGGGGGGAATTATTCATTTGAGGCCTTCCATGAAGGCTTTAATGGCAGGCACTCTGAAAAGTGATAGGTGCTGTCTGTTTTGTAAGTAGGCGGCAATTGCTGCGAGGTGTAGCCGGATGGATGTATATGATAGGTTACACCTTTGTAGATGGAGTAAGTAGCATATGATGTGCTGTATAGATACGTCTAGAGGGTTGATTGTGTTGTTATGGCAATAAACAACAAATCTTTTCCACTTTGCCACATAGCAGGCTCTAGTAGTAGGGCGCCTAGCTTCTCTGATGACGTTCATACAGTCAGGGGGAAGGTTAAGGTATCCGAATTCTAGGATCTCAGGAGCCAGATCGCAAGGTTGAGCTGAGCTGGGTCCGGGCGTCTGATGTCTCCATGGTTCTGGGTTAGGAGGCATGGTGAGAGGTGTAACTTTTGGTGTGGCACTACCGAGAGTTCCAGCAGCGTGGTGTACCACGGTTGTCTGGCCCATGTTGGAGCTATTAGAATCAGTGTGAGGGAGTGCTGTTGTAGCTTTCGCACCACTAATGGAATTAGTGGGAGAGGTGGAAAGGCGTACGCAAATTTGCCTGACCAGTTCATCCATATCGCATTGCCTTTGGACAATGGGTGTGGGTATCTGGCGGCGAAGCTTGGGCATTTTTTGTTTTCGTGGGTGGCGAAGAGGTCTATGTGTGGGTGCCCCCACATCTGAAAGAACGGGTGAAGAACCTGCGGGTGAAGTTCCCACTCGTGGATCTGCTGCGTTTGTCTGCTGAGCAGATCTGCCATGGTGTTTTGGACTCCTGGGACATGTTGGGCTAGGAGAAAGATTTTGTGTGGAATTGCCCATCTCCATATGCTCTGTGCTAGTTGAGAGAGCTGTGGAGAGTGTGTGCCGCCTTGTTTCTGAATGTAGTACATGGCCGTCATGTTGTCTGTGCGAATAAGGACTGCCTTGCCTAAAATGTGAGTGTGAAGGGATTTTAGGGCTAGAAAGATTGCCAGTAACTCCAGATGGTTGATGTGGAGTAACTTTTGTTGCGGCGTCCATGTGCCCTGCACTGTGAGGTGTAATAGATGAGCTCCCCAGCCGGAGAGCGATGCGTCTGTTGTTAGGATTATTTGTGTAACCGGGTCCAGGAACGGTCGACCTCTGGAAAGATTCGTGGTGTTCCACCACTGCAGAGAGCGATGGGTGCGACCGTCTACCAACACCAGATCTGTCAGTTTCCCCTGGGCCTGGTTCCATTGGCGCGCTAAGCACTCTTGGAGTGGACGCATTTGGAGTCTTGCATGAGGCACTATGAAAATGCAAGAGGCCATCATCCCTATCAGTTGCATAAACACTCTTGCTGGGAGAGAGTGTTGAGGTATGAATCTTTGACGCAAATCCTGAATGCTTGCAATCCTGGCAGGATTGGGGTAGGCTATGGCTTTTGAGGTGTCTATGGTGGCACCGAGGTATTGCTTTGTGTGGGATGGTATTAGTTGGGATTTCTGGTGGTTCACCGTGAAACCTAGCTGGTGAAGTAGTTGGATTGTAGTGGCGGTGTGATGTACACATTGATTGTAGGACGTGGCTTTTATTAGCCAGTCGTCCAAATATGGGAAGACGTGAATGTGCTGTCTTCTGAGGTGTGCCATCACTACAGCTAGGCACTTGGTGAATACCCTTGGTGCCGAATGGGAGCACCTTGAACTGGTAGTGTTGCCCGTCCACTACAAATCGGAGGTACTTTCTGTGGGCATGGTGTACCGGAATGTGAAAGTATGCGTCTTTCAAGTCCAGTGTGGTGAGAAAGTCTTTCTGGGAGAGGAGCGGAAGTACCTGCTGAAGTGTTACCATGTAAAAATGGTCCGAATGTATGTATGTGTTTAGAGGCCGGAGATCTAAGATAGGTCGTAGAGTCTCGTCTCTTTTTGGTATCAGAAAATATAGGGAGTAGACCCCTAAATTTTTCTGATTGGCGGGGACTTGTTCTATCGCCTCTTTTTGTAGGAGGGAGATTACCTCCTGTTTTAGTAACGTGGAATGTTCTTGTGACATTGGGCGTTGCCTGGGTGGAATGTTGGGGGGTAGATGTCAATTCTAGGCAGCACCCTGAACGAATAATTTGGGTCACCCATCTGTCTGATGTGATGAACACCCAGAAGTGAAGGAAATTTTGTAGTCTGCCCCCGACCGGAGTGGGATGGTCTGGAGGGAGCAGGGGGAAGTCATTGCGTAGGCGGTGTGGCAGAGCGGGCGGTATTTGTTTTGCCTCTGCCTTGATTGTTATTGCCGCCTCTTTGATAACCCCTTGTGAAGGTGGATTGAGCAGGGGATTTGTAGGAAGTGGACGCGCTATCTGAGGAGTAGCCTCTACCCGTGCCCCGAAAGGAAGAGCAGCGAAAGGAGCGCCTAGGAGGGTGTGACTGTAGGGCTCCCATAGATTTCGCCATATCTGTGTCTTTCTTCATCTTCTCGAGGGCCTCATCTACCTTTGGACCGAATAGATGTTCTTGATCAAATGGATGATTTAATATGGAGGCTTGTACCTCAGGTTTAAAGCCTGAAACTCTCAGCCAAGCATGGCGACGGAGGAGGACGCTAGTGTTAATGGCCCTGGAGGCTGTGTCTGCTGCGTCTAAGGCACAGCGTATAGAGGTGTTCGTTATGGTTTTACCCTCTTGAATTAATTCATTGGCCCTATTTCTGTATTTTTCTGGGAGATGGTGCATGATGGTTTCTAGTTCATCATAATGCGCTCTGTCGTATCTGGCAAATAGCGCTTGAGTGTTGGCGATACGCCATATATTGCCTGCCTGTGACGCAGTGCGCTTTCCTGACGCGTCCAGGAGCTTTGACTCTTTGTCAGGTGGTGGTGCTTCGCCTGACGCCTGGGAATTTGACCTCTTCCGTGCCTGGGAATTTGACCTCTTCCGTGCAGTGGATACCACGCCCTCTGAAGTAGGTGGTGAAAACCTAATGAGTCTTCTGGTGGAGATGGCCTGGATGGATAAAGGTGATCTTGTGGGACATCTGGAATGTCTGGATTATTATAATCGTCCCATGGGTCTGGGGATCCTGTAGGGGTGAGGTCTTGTGGCACATCTGCTGGATCGTAGTATGGGTCCCCCTGATCATCATGGTCTGGAGACGGGGTCGGAGAGAGATGAGGCAGGGGTGGAGAAGGCGGAGGGGGTAGAGGTGGAGAGGGTGGAGGAGGTGGGGAAGGCACTCTGAAAGGGGAGGTAGCACAGTCTTTCCTCTTTGGAGGTGGAGGCGGAGCTGGTTTGTCCAAATGTCTCTTTTTAGAAGAAAGTGCCAAATGTCCAGTTTTTGGATCCTTGGTAAGTGTCTTTTGCAAAGGATCCGGTGTAAACAGTTCTTGAGACAATGGCTGTTCGGTCGGCGCCGAAGGTTTCGGGGCCGATGGCTTTTTAGGCTTGTCCGTGCCGTGCTTTTTTGGAACCTCCGATTTTTTTCGACACCGAGGGCTTTGGTGCGGAGCTCGGTGTCGAGGTAGAGGCCGATCTCTTTTCCGGTGCCGAAGTGTTTTTAGCGGCACCGCTGGCAGGCTGGCTCGAGCCGCCGGAAGGCTTATTAGGCTTTTTCACCGGGCCCGAAGGTGGGGTGTTCGAAGCAGTGTCTTTGGTCTTGCCTAGGCCCGGAGGCGAAGGTGTGACGGAAGCCTTTTTGGGTGTCGGCGCGGGTGTGGGAGGGGGTATTTTACTCACGACCCTCTGCGCCGGGGTGATGTCCTCCACATCCGAATCATCGGCTTCGGAAGCACTGATGAGGTCCTCTTCAGTGTGCTGCTGTCCCGGAGCTTCGACGTCGTCCCCGAAGATGTCGACTGGAACGGAAGTCGAGGAGTGCGCCATGTTTCGTCTGGCCCTTCAATCTCGAATAGTCTTTTTGGATCTGAAAGACTTACAGGCCGGACAGTCTCGAGCCTCGTGTTCAGGGGAGAGGCAGAGGTTGCACACCTCATGAAGATCGGTGTGGGGGAATTTGGACCCACATCGAGGGCACTTCTTGAATGGAGTTCTTTCCATCAGCCGGGACCGGAGCTTGGATAGGCCCGAAGGCCGCCGTCGACGACTGGAATCGAAGGTGTGTCGAAGAGAAGGTGATTGAGGAGATCAGGATCTGAACAATACCGCGAAGAGCGAGGATTCCGCTTCGATCGTCGAACTGGAAATGTTCGGAACCGGAGCGCGAAGTATTACATCCGAGCCCGATGGCGGAAAAAAACAATCCGAGGATGGAGCCGAAGCCCATGCGCAATACGAACCAAGGGAGGAGTCACCGACCTTGTGACTTCCAAAGACTTTCTAAGAGGAAAAACAAACTGCAAACATCCGGGCCCAACACCAGATGGCGATCTATGCAAAAGTGTGTAATCTGCAGCTCATATGCCTCGAACATTATGATGATGTGTTTTGGGTGTTCTGTTCATGTCATGTTCTGGGTTTGATTGGCACATTAAATTCACTGAGCTATGGTTGTATGACTTTGGTGGTTAAGGGTTACGGCTAGAAGTCTTTGCAATTGTTCAGGCATCTTCTAGTCTGATAGACATGATAGTTGAAGTGCACGTATAAATTGCTCAGGAGTCTTTAAGTTCAATAGGTATGATAGTTAGAAAAGGTGTACATGTGAGGAAGTGTTTACTGGCGGTAAGTACTATTGGGTCCTGTCCTAGTAGACTATATGGCAAAAGTGAGCACTGCTGGAGTTATGTAAAAAATCTTGGCCAATGTATTCTTCAATGGTAGTGCATGGAAGAGGTGCTGTTGTTAGCACAGTTGTTGGCAAATACAAGTAATTTCTATGCTATGTTAGATATATGCAAGGCCACTGGGATTATGACTCAGAGGAGGGCTAAATTGTGCAGCAGGGATGACTAAATTATGAGGCAAGAAAAGGCAAATTATGCAGCATAATGCGGCACATTTTGTGATAGTATTACTTAATTATTTTGTCATTTTTACAATTGTTAACACTGTATGGCATTGGGTGCTCCTCAATAGAAATAGTTTAATACCCAGATAGAGCAATAGCAACAGAAAGGTGATCAGTAAAACTGTGCAAAGGACCTTCCACTAGGCAGCAAAAGGGAGTAAGTGTGTTTTTAGCAACTATTAAACCATTTGAGCTACAAATTATTTTTATTTTTGATCAGTTCTGCAGATTATGCAGCAGATGATGGATTAAGTAGCAAGTCTGACAAATCTTTAATTTTGCAATAAACGCCATTGCTGCACAATTGCATAATTCCAGTGGCCGTAGTTAAATGCAAGGTGGCTTGTTGAACAAGTTACTTACCTTCGGTAACGATGTATCTGTAAGAAACATTAGTTAGTTAGATTCCTCACCTTAGAACATCCCCAGGCGTCAGACTGGATCCGGAAGATTTTTCGTCAGCAATACCCCTTGTGCGTCGCTAGGCGTCGTCTGCGACTCCGCGTCCGTCGTCGGCGTCGTGCGCCGGAATGACGTCGTCGGAGTACTTAGACGCCGCCCTCGCGCGCTGTTGTCAGTTCTTGTACATAGCATTCCGCGCCAGGAACGCAGAGCCATGCAAAGACCGACACTGGTGCCAAAAATAAAATCTAGGGGCCTGAAAAGGATAACCTTAACCCTAGATGTCAGTTCGCAGAACGGGGAGGATGGGTGGGTCGGTGAGGAATCTAACTAACTAATGTTTCTTACAGATACATCGTTACCGAAGGTAAGTAACTTGTTCATCTGAAAGAAACACGTTAGTTAGATTCCTCACCTTAGAATAGATACCCAAGCAATACCATCCCCGGTGGTGGGTCTGCGAACCAAGATCACACCAGAAAGTCCTGGAGGACAGAACGGCCAAAGAAGCCATCCCTCCGGACTTGGCTGTCAAGGCAATAATGCCTGGCAAACGTGTGTAGCGAAGCCCACGTTGCCGCCTGACAGATGTCCTGCAAAGGGACACCCCGTCCCAAAGCAGTAGTAGCCGCTGTGGCCCGAGTGGAGTGGGCGCGCAGCCCAACAGGAGGGTCCTTTTTTGCCAAGGAGTAACAAATTTTGATGCACAAAACGACCCACCGAGAGATGGTCCGTTTGTGCACCGCCTTCCCCTTCTTAGCACCCACGTATCCAACGAAAAGTTGGTCGTCCACCCGGAACTGCTTTGTGCGGTCCAGATAAAAGGAGAGCGCACGTTTTGGGTCCAGACGGTGGAGCCTCTCTTCCTCTTTGGAAGGATGCGGAGGCGGAAAGAAGGTGGGCAAGGTGACAGACTGCCCAAGATGAAATGGAGTCACCACTTTCGGAAGAAAGGAGGGACGAGGCCGAAGGACAACCTTGTCCAGATGAACAGACAGAAAAGGAGGCTTTGAGGATAAAGCCTGGAGCTCACTCACCCGTCTAGCCGAGGTGATGGCTACCAGAAAAGCAGTCTTAAGAGTCAGAAGACGAAGAGGACAATTGTGAAGAGGCTCGAAGGGAGCGCACATCAGGAATGTCAAGACAAGATTCAAGTCCCACTGAGGCATTACAAAAGGGACAGGAGGGAACGTGTGAGTAATGCCTTTCAGAAAGCGTGTAACTACAGGGGACTTGAAAAGAGAGGGCTGATCAGGAAGCCGCAAGAAGGCAGAGATGGCAGCAAGATAACCTTTCAGGGTGCCCAGGGCAGAGCCCTGCCGGGCCAAAGAAAGAAGAAAGAGGAGAACCTCAGAAAGAGGGGCGGAAAGGGGATCCACAGCCTTTGCTGTGCACCATGCCACAAATTTGTTCCACCGGCAGGCGTATACCGTCTTTGTGGAGGGACGCCTGGCTGCCAGAATGATATCACAGACTTCAGGAGGCAAGTCAAATGGCATCAACTGCCGCCGCTCAATCTCCACGCATGGAGGTGGAGGCTGGACAGGTTCGGGTGGAGGACCGTCCCCTGCTGCTGCGACAGAAGATCCTCCCGAAGGGGCAGACGTATCGGAGGATCGGTCAACATACTGAGTAGCTCGGGATACCAGTACCTTCGTGCCCAATCCGGAGCCACCAAGATGACTTGGGCCCGGTCGTGCCTGATCTTCTTCAGCACTCTGGGCAGAAGTGGTATAGGCAGAAAGGCGTACAACAGACCGCAACTCCACTCGTGACGAAAAGCGTCGCCGAGCGAGTGCCGCCGTGGAAATTCCAACGCGCAGAACTGCTGACATTGCGCGTTCTCTTCGGTGGCGAATAGATCTAACCAAGGCTCTCCCCACTGCTGAAAGAGACCTTGCGCCACTTCGGAGTTCAGACGCCATTCGTGATTCATCATGCACCGGCGGCTGAGTTCGTCTGCTCTGGCGTTCAGAGAGCCCGCCAGATGTTGAGCTATCAGGGTGACGCCCTGGTGTTCCAGCCATGTCCAGAGGCGCAGAGACAAAGGGTCCACGACCCCACCCCGCCCTGTTTGTTGCAATACCACATGGCGGTGGTGTTGTCCGTGAACACCTGCACGACACTTCCCCTGACAGAGGGAAGGAAGGCTTTCAGCGCAAGTCGGATCGCTCTCAACTCCAACAAGTTGATGTGGAGACGAGACTCCGCTGGAGACCAGAGGCCTCTGATCTCCGCCTCTCCCATATGGCCACCCCATCCCAGGAGGGACGCATCCGTCACGACGACATGCTCCGGTTGGGGAAGGGAGAGGCTCTTGCCCTTGACCCAATCGCGGTCCGTGAGCCACCACTGCAACTGCTGTGCAGTGCCCTCCGAGATCAAGACATGGTCGGACAGGTTGCCGTGATGCTGGGCCCACTGAAACTTCAGGTCCCACTGCAGAGCCCGCATGCGCCGTCTGGCGTGATGCACTAGTAGGATGCAGGAGGCCATCAGCCCCAGAAGCCGCAATACTAGCCTGACCGAGACCCAGGATAGAGGCCGAAAGATGGGAATCAGGGCCTGTATATCCCGGACCCGCTGTTCCGGTGGATGGACCCGGAACTGCGCCGAATTGAGAACCGCTCCGATGAAAAGGAGCTTCTGAGAGGGGCTCATGTGTGACTTCGGCACGTTGATGGAAAATCCCAGCAAATGCAGGAGATCCGCCGTAGTCTGGAGGTGGGAGACGACTGCCTGGGGCGAGCCCACCTTCAACAACCAGTCGTCGAGATAGGGGAAGACTGGAACCCCTGATCTGCGCAGATGAGCTGCGACCACCGCCATCACTTTCGTGAACACCCGAGGGGCACTGGTGAGGCCGAAGGGGAGCACAGTAAACTGAAAGTGCTCCGGGCCCACCGTGTACCGCAGGTAACGCCGGTGGGCCGGCAGGACAGGGATGTGGAAATATGCGTCCTGCAAGTCCAACGCTACCATCCAGTCTCCGGGGTCTAGGGCAGCTAGAACCTGAGCCAAAGTTAACATCTTGAACCTTTCCTTCCGGAGGAAGGTATTGACGTTCCGGAGGTCCAAGATAGGGCGTAGGCCCCCTTTGCCCTTCTTGGGAACCAGAAAGTAGTGGGAATAACAACCACGACCTACTTCTGGGCTCGGAACGCGCTTGACGGCCCCCTTGGCCAAGAGGGCCGAAACTTCCTTGTGGAGAAGATTCAAATGATCCCCCGAGATACGGTGGTGCTGCGGGGGCATGGCTGGAGGGTTCGTCTCGAAGGGGAGGGAGTAGCCCCTTCGGACGATTTGCAGCACCCACCTGTCCGATGTGATGGACCACCAGTGGAGCAGGTGATGGCGAACTCTGCCGCCCACTGGCGTGGAATGGGCCTGAAAGCTCGGACTAGGAAGGCTTTGAGGCGGATGCTGCCGGGGTGGATGTGGGCTGACCTCGTCGTCCTCCAGAACCGCCTCGGCAGAAACCACGTCCGCGACCGCGCGCAGGTTGATTCTGCGGCTGGTGGCTAGGCGCACGTGAGGAGGCACCCCTTCCTTGGCCACGAAAGGGGCGAAAGGCGGAAGTTTGCGACCGCGGGGCCGAGAGGCCCAAGGACTTGGCCGTAGCCCGGGAGTCCTTAAAGCGATTCAGCGCACTGTCCACTTTCCCGCCAAAAAGGCGAGTGCCATCAAAGGGCATGTCCATAAGAGAGCTCTGGACATCGCCCGAAAATGACGTGGACCGCAGCCAGGCGTGACGTCTAAGCTCCGCTGAGGTAGAAATCGCCCTACCCAGCGAGTCCGTGGTGTCAAGCCCACATCGTATAGCATGTCGCGCGGCATCCCTCCCATCGGCCAGAGCCTGGGTAAGTCGTGTCCGGACCTCCTCCGGACACAGGGGCAGCGCGTCCTCCACCGCATCCCACAGAGAGTGGGAATAACGGTCCAAGAGACAAGCGGTGTTCAAAGACCGCAGGCCCAAACTAAGGGAGTCTCTTGGAATCCCGGTCCGGCGGGGCGGTCGGGAAAGAGGATTGTGAGGTGGAGGCCTGGATAACCAGGCTCTCAGGGGTAGGGTGTTGGGACAGAAAACTGGGGTCGCCCGGAGCAGGGCGGTGGCGCCTGGCGACGTTCCTGTCCACAGGAGGAACTGTGGAGGGCTTGGACCAGGTGCCCTGTACAACGTCAGTGAGGGCCTCATTGAATGGCAGCAGAGGCTCAGTGGAGCTTGCTGCAGACTGAAGCACCTCAGTGAGGACGTTCGTCCTCACAGCCACGACAGGTAGCTCGAGCCCAAGGGCTGCGGCCGCCTTGCGCAGCACCACAGAGAAAGCAGCACCCTCCTCCGAAGCCACAGTCGGAGGAGAGATGAATCCAGTGTCTGGCGAGGTATCCAGGCCACTGGCCTCCCCCAGTTCATCTGCCCAGTCCTGGGACAGTTGGGCCTGGGCGGCCATAGGATCCTCGGATCCCTCCCAGTAGTCCCCATCATCCTACTCCTGGTGTAGAGGAGAAAGTAACGGAGCCGGGCGGTAGACAAAATGTGTCTCTAGCTGCGCCGATCGCGGCGTCCATCGACGCCGTACCGGCGCTGGGCCCGGAGTGGGACTGAACCGGGGCTCGACGTCGAACGGAGTCGACGTCGGCGTCGGGGGTGGTACCGGTGTCGACGCCGGCGGAGGAGGCGTGACGAGGTTGACCGGCGTCGACGGGGACTCGAGAACGGGTCCCACGGGCGCTTGCGGCGTCGAGGCCGGAGCCGTCAACGGCACCGGGGCCGGAGCCACCGGCAGGCAAGGCAGCCCAGTCGGGTCCGCGGGGCCCGAAGGCGCACCAGCGGGCGCCGACGGCGGAGCCAGCTTCCTCATGGCCGAGAGGAAGGCACTGACTTCCGCCGGCGTCGCGTCAGTCCCAGGGTCCGGAGGGTATGGGGACGTGCGCGGCGCCTGCGGCTCCGCCGGAGCCGCGGGGGTGGAACCACCCTGACCCTCGCCCGAGTCGCGCGACCGGCGAGGGGAGTCCGAAGAGCGGTGTCGCCTCTTGGACTTCTTGGAATGCTTCGACTTACCCGAAGACTTGGATCCCGACGACCGATGGTGACGTCGGCTGCGGCTCCGCGACCGATCCTTGGACCTCCTCCTGGACCGGAATCGAGAGGCGCGCGGAGCCGAGTGGCGAATCTCGAGAAGCTTACGGGACCGCTCCCGTCTAGCCTTCGAGGTCAGGGCCTTGCAGTCCGAGCACGACGCCGCGTCGTGATCGAGGCCCAAGCAATAAAGGCACCGGCGGTGATGGTCCGTAACCGACATCAAGCGGCTACAGTCCGTACAGGCTTTGAAACCAGGCATCCTACCGGCACCGGAGTCGAGACAGGATCAAAAAGGATCAAAAAGTTAGTCAAAAATTGACTAAAGGGATAGCTCTCCCGGATCTGCGCTTACTGGCGCGGAAAAAAGAAGAACTGACGTCAGCGCGCGAGGGCGGCGTCTAAGTACTCCGACGACGTCATTCCGGCGCACGACGCCGACGACGGACGCGGATCCGCAGACGACGCCTAGCGACGCGCAAGGGGTATTGCTGACGAAAAATCTTCCGGATCCAGTCTGACGCCTGGGGACATTCTAAGGTGAGGAATCTAACTAACGTGTTTCTTTCAGATTAATATTTTCTGTCGGGATTTTTTGTTTATTTCTACCTATACCACGGCATTCATAACTGGTGACAGACATTTAGGTTTTGCACGTTTCTAGATATTTACATAGCACAAACCTAGTGAGAGAGGCATAAAATCACTGTATGTCTTTAGACCAGTGGGGTATAAAAACAGGCTCAATAATACAGAAGCTGATATGGTGATATGACCAGAAGCCCCGCAACATTTTCAAGACAGGGATACTCCTAGCTGTTCCTGCATGCCAAATTAGTAAAATAACAATCAAAACAGAAATCGGTGGTGGGGACTTGAGCAGAATCTATAAAACCATTTAAATGCTGGTTGTGTAATTCTGTAACCTTTATTTAATTGAGCAGTAGAATTGCTGTATGAACCTGCAGGATTTGTAGAGCTCCACTGTCTGTGGCCTGTGATTATGAGATATGCCAGCATCAAAACAAGCTTGCATGTGTCATTAGAGGATAACAGAATGAATTTGCTGCATAGAGCTCTGGAAAACAGCATCCATCTTCGGACTTGCTGACTTTGCCCCACCTCTATGCTCTGGATCTTACATCTACAGCAACAGAGGTAAAATCGAAAGCTACTGTGGAGCCTGTCCCCCTATGCATTGAAGGACTCAGGGGCATATTTACTAAGAAGTGACAGAGTGAGGCATTTGCCTTCCTGGCTTAACACCGCACTCCACCAATTCTGAAACGCAGGGCTTCATCATATTTACAACAATATGGTACAGCCCTGCGTTACCCCCTGTGCTGGCGCTAAGTTTAGCAGACTAGCGCCAACGCAGACACCCTTGCACCATAGTGCAAGGGTGTCTACATTAAGGGGAAGATTGTTTATGTGCAGGAAGATCCCTCTTCCTGCACATAAACAATCGTTAAATGGCATTTTGTAACTTCTATGTGTGCAACACGCATAGAAATTGCAAAAAGTCATTTTTTCTTTTTTAAATGATTGTTTATGTGCAGGAAGAGATTTTTCCTGGCCTTAATTTTGGCGCTGCCCCCTATTTATGCCACCGTTGTAAATAGGGGGCAGCAATAAAATCAATGGGTGTTGCAGTGGAACGGCCACCACAACAGCCATCGCTCTCCCCTTTCACACTAATTATAGCGTGAAAGGGGGCCTTATTTAAAAGGCAGCCACGTTAAGTGGCTCAACGCGGCCGTGTAAATAAAAAGAAGCCCCTATCGCCACTACAACGTCCTGAAAAGTGACATTGTGGTGGCTATAGGGGCTAGTAAATATGCCCCTCACGGAGATGTGGGAATAAGTAGTTATAGCCACTGATGCTGCGCCTGACCTAACAATGTAACAACAGTTAGTGATTTTCTACACCCAGCAGAAGATGGCAGAGCATGCACAGCATGTAAATCTTCAAGAGTTAACATGCTGCAAAAATGAGACAAAATTCTGATGTATGCGTGGGGTTACCACCTCACCAGCTTTCTACTAGCACTACCAATATTCTAATGCCTGACCGGTACAATAATAAGCAAAATCATGTAATTTTTGTATGGGGAAATATGATGCACCGGCGGCGCAAGATGCTTGTAAATAAGCTGCGGTATTTTTAGGTCTTTTCTGTACATACTTCAAACAGTGAATACAAATCGAAAGCACTTTTAAATGTGTTCTAGAACTGTGTTAATGATCCATGACTAATAATTAAAGTAAACAAAGACAGAAAAGTGATGTTACAAATAAATACATACGATTTTGTTTAAAGCCCTACTTAGTATCCCGTGCTGGTCTTTGCAGATTCTTAAAACAACATCAAATGGCCAGCATTTTTCTCTTGGAAAAGTGGCAGTCCTATAGTATGCGGTAAATGTAGAATATATCTTATGCACAGCCTAGAAGCCACAATTAACTACAGAAAGAAACCATTAAGTATATTTCATGGGATCTTTTATTACCGGCCATTTTTCAAACAAATACACAAATCGACATTATTGAGAAGGTGAACCTTACCAAAAGTAATGTATTCAACATTAGATTTTCTTGTTATTAATCAATTATTTCTTTGTAATACAACTTTTCCATACAAAAATAAAAAAGTCCCAAGCCAGTCGACTCACTGGCTTTTATGGAGCACCTATTTACATATAGTGAGACTATTGTTAGGCGACATAATGGCATAAAAATGAACACGGGGACCAGCTTGTCTGGGGTTGCAACAGTACATAACAGTTTTAACTTCTGACCTTGAACCCCTTAACTCCTACAAGGAAAGTTCAGAGCCATTGTTTTCTCCCATGAGGTCATTTGATTCCTCCCCGACTAGAGCACCATGGCAGTAATGTGATTGGTACTGGAAAATAATAGTGTATTGATAATTGCATCTTCAGAGTAAGGCAGTCTTTAAATACAGTTATTTTCTTATCTGCTACAAGTTCATAAGTTATATTACAGCAGACACACAGGGAGGAGTTGAAACATACAGCACATAATACACTGTGGTAGGACTGAATTGTAACAGGCCTGAGGGCTACAAAGTCCACGACTCTGGCTGGCAAACGAGGCTGAACACTTCAATGGAAATTACAACTGCGGCCTGTCAACACTTAAGAGGTTGACTAGTGTACACCACTGTACTTCTTAAGTGTTCCCTTTGCTTTCAAACGCTCATAAAAATATGGAATAAAATTAATGTGTTTATAGAGGACAAGGAGGCACATGCACACTTCACATACACGTGCACTCCCTCGTGGAAATACACACAATCACACAAACACATGCTCACATTTGTACAAAAAAGTGTTAATAGACATCAGAGGGGAAGGCTGCCAGCAGCTTTCCAGCACAACAATACTTATTCGCACAGGATACGGGCTGGTAGGTTAGTGCAGAGTGGACAAATCCATTTCTCCTTGGATTAATCCATTTCTTTCCCTCAGACTTTCGTAATATATATAAATATACATATATATATATATATTTTCTTTGAAGAAAGCTACTTGTCTTTGAAACGGCACAGTCATTGCATGCTGGTTTCTCTTTTAAGGCACTTGTCACTGCTTTGTGGGCAGTGTGTTAATGTATAAGGCAAAATCAACTATTAGTTATAAAGCTTTGGAGTTTTTAAGATCATGAACTGACAGTAGGAAGCCAAGTGTGCTACGTCACTATGGAGCCGAAGTTCGTATTGCATTTTCTTCTTGAGCCCTGGTTCCAAGTTCCAATTATAGCCTCTTCTCCTGCAAGCGCGGAGGACGATACCTTGAAGGGGGTCTTCGGAAATGCGTACAGCAGCAGCAGTAGTAGCGATATGTGGAATATTTAAGAAACTACTATGTGCGGTTTCACCGCGAACTCCCTTGACTGCCGTGACTGCTGACTGATCGTGAGGTGCTGTAGCGTTTTTTCACAATCATACTGATGTACGCTTTCATCAGCTTGGCGATGTCAACCACCTAATAAAAGACAAGAAAAAGGTCACACTTAGTCTGTTGAACAATGCACCATCCCAACTGCAGATTGACCTGCAGTTTTACTCAGCAGTATGCTCCCTAGAATACAGACTGGTGCCCACCTCGTATACATAAAATATTATCCTTATTACCTCCTCGTCCGTTTTACTATCCCATTCCTTAAACCATGAGCAGTTGTCCTGCTCCACAGAAACTGATTACCTACCTGAGGTTTAAAAACATCCTACCCGACATGCTTAAAGGGGGAAGTACGTCATGACTCGGGGAGGTTACTCACCGGTAATCTTCATTACTGCGAGTCCAGGTCTTCCTGTCCCATTCCTGAGCCCGTCCCTCCCTCCCAAAACATGTTTATGCTGATTGCTTCTTCTCTTTGTTTTTTAGCTATGGTTCTCAGGATGTTACATGGCCTCCTAAGTTTGTAGACCTCAGCTACGTAATTAGTTTCTGTGGAGCAGGAGAACTGCTCATGGTATAAGGAATGGGACAGGAAGACCTGAACTCAGGGTAATGAAGATTACCCATAAGAAACCGGGCATTCTGTAGGCCACAATGCAATGAGAGTCTGAATTGGTCATATGTTCTTTCTGACCCCTTACCTAGTAAAACAGAACCACATTTTGTAAAATATTAGCAATGGCAAAGCCAATAGTTTTCGCCTTTGGGATCTAGTGACCGTGCCAATCATTTTCAGTGATTTTGTACAGCTCTGCCACAGGCGTGATAAAATTAAATAATTGTGCCAATTCATATCTCGTGTTGTCACCTTGAGTCCAAAAATGGAAATGTTGTGGGACACTGCTTTGTATAATCACCTAATACTTAGGGTCCCATGACTTATGTCAAATACATTCTGCATCTGCAACTTGGTCCTGTGTATCCTTGCTGTCAACCCTGGAACCAATGTCTAATTCAGTTGAGCATAGGTGCATAGTGTCAAAGCCCAAACCACCAATGTAGAACATAGAAAGATCTGTGATAGCAGACGGGTGGCCACCTGATGGTACCAGGGAATTAGTAAGGGAATAATGGTACAAGTATTTACTTGTTTGGGACTAGCTATTTTATCGGCAAGTGATTTTTTTGGCCACCTCCCTTCTGCTGTTGCTGTATTTCTATGTCATGGTGGCTTGCAGCTTGTGTTGACATCTCGAAAATGTATAGTTGCTCCCTTCAGGTCCTCTAATGTCTGCTCTTGTTCTCCCTGTAACTATAGCAATATGCACCAACAGTAGTGGCATTAGATGGGAACACGATGGAATTGAGTCCTGACAGCACATTTTGTCTAGAAGCCCCATTATGGCAATAGAAACGATGTGACGCCACCTAATCGTGGTGTGCCGACACTGCAAAAAAGTAGTGCTGCAGCACCATGCACGTGGAATCTAATCTGCTGACAACAGGCCCTAAACTGTGGAATACACTACCTTTAGCCTTGTGCTCTGGGCCTGATCTGCTACGAATTAGGAAAGTTCTTAAGACCTGGCTGCTTCAAAATGATTCCAACTAACTTCTCCCATGATTTTAGATACGGTATCAAACACATAGGGACTCTAAACTGAGTGTAGGTGCCTTATGTAAATACAGTAGAAGTACAATAAATACAAATAAAGGAACACCCAGCAGCACTCAGGCACTGCAGCAGCAGCACACAGGTCTCGCGCCACAGAGTGGAAGTCATGGAGTGCTGCCCACTATCAGAGACACCAACATGGCAGGGTGCATCTTCATGATGGGTTTGGATCATCTAAGCCCCCTCGTGCATTCATGGGCTTGCTATTGGGTACAGGAAACCCCTACTCTGTCACTGTTGACACGTACTACAGAGCAGAGGAAACATAGGGAGTCATTAACACATCAAGTACACTGATGACACGTTAACAATTACCACACAGAAAAGTTTCATATTTTAAAATTATACCTCACACTTTTTCTGTCTTGGGGGAGAGGGGTGGGGGGTAGGGGGTATTGGACTTCAGAGTATTCTGGAGAGTTATTTCCAAGAGTAACTCCTTCCAGAGCTTCCATTTGAAAGTAGGAGTGGCCAGTGCTTAATTTGTAAAAAGAAAAAGTGCAGGAAGTGTTGCTCGGAACCCACTGGCCGGCACTATCGAAGGTTGGAATGCCAAAGACCAAGGCTGTATGGTTTTTTATTCCACCTCATGCATCTTTAATCCACCACCAGACACTCCCTGTCCCTTTATCTCACTCTTGCATATTCGTTTTTTTCATCTCTGCTTTCTCCTTTTGTCACTGTTTTTCTGTCTTTAACGTCTTCCTTCTTTCCTCTTTTGTGTGTGTGTCCCTCTTACTCTTAGTGCAGAGGCCCCACCTGCAACCACCGGCTTAAAATAAGCACGAGAGAGCCCCATTAAAAGGCAAAATGATTGCTAAGCACCTATGGCCCTTCCTGGCCTCCAACTAGAGAAAACCTTTTCTCCTTGCCCACAATCGAAACTCATCCCTCCCCCTACAATGCACAGCACTCCACTGCATGCCAGCTTGAGTCAAACTTCAAAAATTCCAATATGAACCGACAAAGATGCAGTGACAGCACAGAAATGGTACCTGGGTTCTCAGCTTCAAGACCTTCGATTAAATGTAAATTAATTACAATTTCAGATCTAAAGTAATGTAAAAATGTACTGGAGGAGCAAGCATCTCGGTTACGAGACATCTGTGCTTCTGGTTTTTAAGAAAGTGTGTCTGAAAAAATGTCTCATTCTATAAGTATGCAAAATCCCTTCACTTATCATGACTAACGAGAACCAGTAGCTCAGACCCCTTCGATTTGCGCACCCCATAACACTTCCCTTCACATGCCATATAAATACAACAATTCAGCAAATCTCATTTAGGACCCCTCCTCCAACACACATTAGGTTCATGGAGGAGACAAACGAAATAGATAACATGATTCAGGGAAGTCCATCAGCACTTATTTCTTCAAGGCTGTTAAATCCCAAAAAGGTACTAGAGCACCCATTCACCTTAGCAATGTCCTTGAGACTGTCATTGGGAAAGCTGGATTGGAAACATGATCAATAACAGACTTGTGACAGCAGTGTTTTATTCCACCCATTATCCAATGCCGGCAAACTGCACCCAACTCATACATACCTCACTGGTTTCGAACAGCAGCTCCCGCTCATCCACAACAATTTTGTAGGTGTTGGAAAGTGGTGCTCCGAAGGACAAAATATGCTCGTAGTAAAACACTTCTAATGGTCTTCCTTCTCCACGTTTGTAAACAGAAACAGCTTCGGCACTTACTCCCAGCCACAGTTCTTGAGGAAATCCACCTTCTTTATTCTGATGAGAGTGAGGCATATGTATAAGGCATGCCAAAACAAACAGAAATCGTTTAGTGCGTGGGTGTCCAACCTAGGTGAACATCACATTTTTTGGCTATTCACATAATATACATGTGCACTTCATGAATCTAAATAAACCTGATTTACATAGTTGGTGGTAATCCTGAAAATACTGAATGGATTCAGACGTCGTTGACCTCAACTGGACACTGCAGGCTTAGTGGTTTGCATTCAATGGAGAGCTGCAGAGTACAGTAAAAACGAACCTGCATACAAGGACCCCACCAGCATTTATGTAATGATGGAGTGCGAGTTTTATTAATGTTATCTCTGTTTCTCAGGCTTTAAACTCCCTTAGAAAGTTGTTATGTCTACTTTGTATCAGATTTGATATGTTCTCAGCAAAAAAGCATGGACTTTTATACTATTTTGACATAATACACTAACTGGTTTTAATATTTTTCAAACTTTTTAGAGGTTTTCTATCCTTGTACTTAAACTATAATCCTTTTTGTGGAAGGATTATGTTACTTACCCGGTATGCATCTGTTTGTGGCATGCAGTGCTGTAGATTCACATGCTATCGCATACTCCTGCCATCTAGTTTTGGGTTTAGAGCGCTGCAAGTTGATTTTTTCTTCGAAGAAGTCTTTCAAGTCATGACTTAGAGCAACTTGTCTCTGTGATATTAGGCATGGGCATCGACTCCTTCGTTTAGATTGTTTTCTCCGCAGGCAGGTGAGAAAGAAGTATAAGAAGAGTGTAATAATAAAGATGTCCATGCTAAATGTAAATGCATCAGAGAGGTGTGAAATGTAACTGCCACGCCCACAGGTATCCGGGGAGGAGGGAGGGCACATGTGAATCTACAGCACAACATGCCACGAACAGATGCTTACAGGGTAAGTAACATAATACGTTAGATGGCATGTGTGGCTGTAGATACACATGCTCACCATAGACTGTAAACATATGAACAAAAGAAGGAGCTCTAGCAGGATTAATCCAATGGATTGTAAAGAGGCAGACTTTCTATTTGTAACCTCTGCAAATATAGTGTGAATCGCATAACTATTTAGAGGCATTAATGTACAGAAAGTCCCAGGAATAACAATGACCGCATAATTGATTTCTTGTTTTCTTTTTTATCTAAAAAAAATTTATCTTATCATTTTTACAAAAATAATAATAGTGAGTTGCACAAGCCGTTAAAAAGGCTACATTCAATCAATTCATCATACAAATTATAAAAAAGGGAAAATAATAAAAAATATATTGTCTAATCGGTGAACACGAGTAACCGCAGTGATGGATAACCTGCTCTTGTTAAGGCAATGACAATAAAGAAAAGCTGTCTTCAGGTTACAATGTCAAATCAAGCTCGATCATCTAATACATGGCTTAAATTAATTGCCTCAAACAATACTTTTGTAGTCCAGGACCCAATGGGTTACACATAGATCTTCTTTTTGAAGAAATGACGTTGGCCTGAACAGTAGGGGTTGATGCATTTCAGCCTCCCAATTATGGCCTCCTCAGGACATTGCAGGACCAGAATAACCCAACTCAAACTAGTTTTCACGGAGATCTGAAGGGTTCCAAAGGAAACCCCAAATTTGCTTTCAACAGCTGGACTAGGCTGGTCGCTGGGCGGTCTTAACAAAGCCCAGGTGCAGTATAATAAATACGTACTCCCGCTGAAGCACTGCCAGTACTAATGTCTTTGAATGCGCACTCTGCTGGGCGAAGGTAAACAAGACATGTGAATCCTCTAACATACAGCGTGGGTCACGTCCAAGATCCGCAGACTGGCAGGGTCCTCGAATGCAGATTTCCTTATGTTACAAGACAAACAGTCCCTCTATTTAAGCATTGGCTAGCATGTGGGAGTTGCAGTAGTCTGTAATAGGGTATGTAGCACTGCCTGACCTACACTGGCTTGTTGGCATGCTAAAACATCCACACAATAGTGTTTAGAAAATGTGTGTGGTGTAGACCATGTAGCTGTTTTACAAATGTCAGATAGGGGAATATTTTCTAAAAAAAAAGCCATAGTAGTTCCTTTTTTATGAGTGGAATGTGCTCTGGGAGTTACAGGTAAAGGTTTTTTGGCTTCAATGTATCAGGTTTGAATGCATTTGACTATTCATCTGGCTATGTCTGATTTGGATATAGGGTTACCTTTAAGAGGTGGAGAAAAGGCTACAAACACGGTGTTTTGTTTTCCTGAAGGTTTTAGTTTTATCTATGTAGAAAGTGAGTGCTCTTTTTACGTCTAAGAGCTCTTTCCGCTACAGAATCAGGGTTAGGGAAATAAAACAAGAAGCTCAATGGATTGGTTGAGATGACATTGAGAGACTACTTTAAATAGGAATTTAGGATTCGTTTGGAGAACCAGTTTATCCTTATGTATGTGAAAGAAAGGCTCTTATGTTAATGCCTAGAGCTCACCAACATGCCCGAGTGAGGTTATGGCAACTAAAAAATGCCACTTTACATGAAAGAAACTGATGGGGGCATGAATGAAGAGGCTCAAAAGGAGGACCAATTAGTCTGGTAAGTACAATATTGAGGTTCCAAGAGGGTGCAGGAGGAACCTGTAGTGGAATGACTTGTTGGAGTCCTTCCATGAACACTTCAATGACTGGTATTTTGAAGAGGAATAGATGCTGTCTATTTTGGAGAAAGCAGCTATTGCATCAAGATGCAATCCAATAGAAGTGTAAGCTAAATTGTATTTTTGTAATGAAGCAGTTAGCAAATAATGTCCTGCACTGTGGCCTTCATTGGATTAATTTGTTTAGGTTGGCAGCAGAAAACAAAATGTTTCCCTTTTGTAGCATAACAGGCTCTAGTTGTGAATCTGCATGCTTGCTTAAGAATGTCCATACATTCCAGTGGCAAGTTTAAGTAACCAAACTCTATGAATTCCGGAGCCAGAATGCTATGTTGAGCATTTAGGGGTCCAGTTGTCTGATTTGTCCTTGATCCTGGGTGAGAAGGTCTGCCCTGTTGGGGAGCTTCTCCTGTGGGACTATTGAGAGATCTAATAGTGTTGTGAACCAGGGTTGACGTGCCCTGGTGGGAGCTACAAGAATCATGGTGAGATGTTTTGCCTGAGTTTCCGAACCAGAAATGGAATGAGAAGAAGAGGTGGAAAAGTGTATGCAAATATCCCTGACCAACTCATCAACAGTGCATTGCCTTTGTATAGTGAGTGTGGGTACCTGAAGTTTAAGTCTGGGCATTTTGTATTTTCGACTGTGGGGAACAGGTCGATTTGTGGAAACCCCCACTTCTGAAAGTAGGGAAGGAGGACTTGTGGGTGGAGTTCCTACTTGTGGGTCTGTTGATGTGTTCTGCTGTGCAGGTCTGCGAAACTATTGCCTGTCCCCGGCAGATATTCCACCAACAGATCAATGTGATGGTGAAGAGCCCAGGTCCGTATAGTCTGAGCGAGGTGTGATAGCTGAGAAGACCATGGCCGCAGCACCCCACACCAGTTTTTGTACATAGTACATGGTTGTTATATTGTCCGTCCGGATTAAGACAACCTTGTGCGACAGATGAGGAAGGAAAGATTTCAGTGCTTGGAAGAATGCCTGAAGTTCCAAGTAGGTGATGTGTGGAGATTGATGTATGGCATCTCACAGACCTTGTAATGTCAAGTGTTGTAGGTGTGCATCTCAACCCATCTCTGAAGCGTCTGTAGTTAGAATGATGTAAGGCACAGGGTCTAAGAAAGGCTACACTTTCAACAGATTGTTAGAGTTCCATGTAAGAAAGTGGCTCTGTATATACTGCACCAAGGTAAGGTACAGTGTGTACAGAGTCAAACAGTCCCCAGAGGTTTGGCAGAGGCTAAAGTTAGATATAACTTACTCTCTAAAGTGGTAGCTTGGTCAAGCAGTAAGGCAGTATCAGAGGACAGTGTAAAGCATTTGTTGTACACACTCAGTCACCAAATGGTCTTACACACTCAAGAACTGAACTCTAGGCCAATGGTTTTATATATAAAAATATATAGTTGTTTTATTTTAAAACCACAAGTAGGTATCAAAATAATTTCTCAAAATGAAATGCTCTAGTTGTATACTTTCAATGAGCAATAGACTTTTAAATGCAATAGTTACAGTTGTTGCAATAGGCAACACAAGTTAAACACAATTATAACATTGAGCTCAATGGGAATCTTTAAGTAAATGCAATATCAATTACTTTGCATAGGTTTTACTTACTCAGGGCTGGATCCTGGATTCAGCCCTGGTGCATCTCCTGTAAGCAGTTGGAAGAAATCGTTTTTGTTACACAGGCGATTTTTAAGGAATATTTGTATGTTTAAAAAATGGACACTTCGAAGAATTTCTGGTAAAAACCAGGCAATGTTATCCTATGGAGGAAAGTTTGGTTATCGGAAAATCGCAGTTGTAATTACTTTTCAGGGTCAGTGCTGGGCACCAAGATCCAGCACTGGGATCTCTCCTGGTAACACGTGAGTAATTTCGTTTTCGTTACTCGGTTGATTTTAGGTGAATATTTTAAAGTTTAGAAACCAGTCAATGTTACCCTATGGAAGAAAAGTGAGTTATCAGCTTTTGGGTAAGTACTTGACTGGCAGAGTTGAGGTTCTGGGCATAGACTCAGGGGTCTCCCAGGGTCAGGTAGGTACAGTTGTTACACCCTCAGAGGCACAGGGGCAGCCGGGTGCAGAGAGAGTTAGGCCCAATGTTAGCCTATGGCGGACAGGGGGCCTTTGGTTGGTGGCTGCTAACAGGCAGGACACGCGGCTGAGGGAGCTGGGCTCCTGGTCACTTACACAGGGCAAGTGGGGAAGTAGGATAGGACAGATGCTGCACTTCCAGGGGCACTCGGGCGGCTGGGTGCAGGGTGCTTTTGAGCCGTCGGGCGCTCAATGGATTTCAATGGGAAAGCCACAAGCCGAACAAAGGCTGCAAACTCGGTGACGGAGATTTTTCAGGTGCGACCACTACTCCGAGAGGTAAGTTGGGAAGCTGTAGGTTAGGTAGGCACCCAGGAGTTGGGCACAGGGGGCCGCGGTGTCTTTTGGCGTCAGGAAATCTTACCCTCTGCTGGTTGCGGTTGGGGGGGGGGGTCCTTGGTATTGAGGCTGCAGGCGTCGTGAGGAGCATCGAGGAGGGTCCTTGGGTGCTAGATTCTTGGTCACAGCCGCCGGGGGGGGGGGGGGGCGTCCTTGTGGTCTTTGTTCACTCAGGCACAGGCCGGGCTCGTTGGGTACAGAGTGTGCTGGATTCGTGGTTCCTGGCCGGCACCAGGGGTTGTTGCTGTTTGAGCAGAACCACTGCTCGTGGGAGTCCCAGTCTTTAGATGAGCAAGGCAGTCAGGTCCTCTGGGGTTTTCGAGGTTGCTGACCACTGGAGATGCCGGGAGTTAGCAGGAGCAGGTTCGACAGGCCTGTAGGGCTGGGGCCAAGTCAGTTGATGTCGTCCTCTTGTTAGCAACTGCACGGCAGGTCTTCTTTCTTCTTGTTCTTCTTCTTGTTTCGCAATCGGGATCTAAGGAACGAAGGTTCAGGGTGCCCCAAAATACAAAATGTAGGGGTGTTACAGGTTGGTAAAGGGCAGAGACCAATGGGTCCCTTCCCTGGGGTGGGTACACCCCTATCCTGCCACTCTCCAGTGGGAGAGGGGCAGGAGCCTAGTTCGGATAGGGTAGGGCTCCCCATCCTCAAGATGGCGGGAGCCTGGAGATATGCTTCACCTCGCCTCCCCCACCTGAGGGGTGGGGTTGGCAGAGGCTGGCACACACCCTTTCCTCACTTGGGTTTTCCCGCCAGTGTGGGGGCCAGAACCGGTGGGGACCAGTTGCTGAGTACAGCAAGGGGTCTGGGGAGGTTCACAAAGGCAGCATGCTTTTGAAGCTTCCCCTGCCCATCCTGGGGGAGAAGGCTTGGCACCTCGCCCCAGGATGTGCATTGTTGCAGGCCCACGAGATCGGAAGGCTCTCTACCCAGTGGACCAACAACCTGTCTGCTGGGTGGCAGCCTAGGCAGCCTCTCAGTCAGGACACGGGTTGTGGGTTAGGTTCATGGGGCAACTCTTAGTTGCCCTCTGTCGTGCATTTTACATTAAATCTCACACTGGCATCAGTGTGGGTTTAATGTGCTGAGAAGTTTGATACCAAACATCTCAGTCTTCAGTGTAGCCATCATGGTGCTGTGGAGTTTGTGATGACGACCTCCCAGCACCATATACTCTTAATGGCAGCCCTGCACTGACAGTGCCCAGGAATGGGCCTGGGAACTGTAGGGGTACAGGGCTCATGCACCTGTACCCACAACACTGGCATAGGGCACCCAGCTAGAGGGGTAACTGAGGTATGCCAGGGCAGTGTGTTTGTGGGCATGGCACACAGGGATGTGTGCCATGTCGACTCTGTTTTGTTCTGCACCAAGACACTCAGCCTGCAAAGGCAGTGTGTGGGTGTCAGTGTACAAGGCCTCTAAGGGTGGCACAATAAGTGCTGCAGCCCTTAGGGGACTTCTCTGGTCACAGTGCCCTGGGTACCTAGGGTACCATTTACCAGGGGCTGACATGTGGCCAGAGATGCCAATTGGGTGTTGGTTTCAATACAGTTTTAGGGAAGGAACACAGGCCATGGGCACCTGATTGGCAGCAACCTAGGGCACACTCAGTCAAAGTCATCAGCAATTCAGCAAAAAGTGGGGGCATACCATGCGAGAAAGATGGCACTTTCTCATATTCCACTATTGCAGAGAACAGTGAGTGTGGTGGTCTATCAACACTAGATCCTGGAGGTGACCCTGTGACTGAGACCACTGGCGAGACAGACACTGTTGTAGTGGGAGCAAGTGTAGTCTTGCTTGAGGAACTATGGCAATGCAAGATGCCATAATTCCTAGTAGATGCATGACAGTCCGAACTGTGAGTGTTTTGTGTGGCTGGAATTGAGGTATTATTGTTTGAAAAATTTGTATTCAAGCAGGATTGGGATAAGCTAAACCCAACTCTGTGTTGAGGATTACTCCTAAGTATGGTTGAAGTTGAAGAGGTTGAAGGTGAGATTTGGGGACAATGGTTGTGAACCTCAAACTGTGTAAAAGATCCACTGTCAACTGAATGTGTTGTGGACATTAGTGATGGGTGCTGGCTTTTTTTTATGAGCCAATCGTCTAGGTATGGGAATACATGAATGCCTTGTCATCTTAGATGTGCTGCGACTACTGCCAAGCACTTTGTAAAAACTTGAGGTGCAGTAGTAACCCCAAATGTAAGAACTTTGGATTGGAAGTGTCTTCCTGTTATGACAAACCTGAGGTATTTGTGGTGAGCAGAGTGTATGGGTCTGTGAAAGTAAGGGCCCCTTAGGTTCATGGTGGCCCTAAAGTTGCCCTGTTGTAGAAGGGGAATGACATCCAGTAGAGTGACCATATGAAAGTGATTGAGAGGTCCGAGGTCTAAGATTGGTCTTAGAGACCCGTCCTTTTTTGGAATCAGAAAGAATAAAGAATATACTCCTGTGCATTGTTGTTGATGAGGGACTGGTCCTATGGCCCCTTTGAGAAGAAGGTCGAGTACCTCTTGTTTGAGAAGTTTTAGGTGATCCTGTGATAGCCTGTGAGTGTGAGGTGAGATGTTGGGTGGTGGGGTAATGAACTCTAGAAAGTAACCATGTTGGATAACGGCTAGTACCTATTGGTCTGTCGTGATAGATTTCCAGACTGGATGAAACAATTGTAGTCTTCCCCCGACAGGTGTTGTGTGGTCATGGGAAGGGTTGGGCAGTCACTGTTTTGCAGTGGAGGATGATCTGCGCTCATATTCATCCTTGCCCCATCCTTTATTGTCACCACCTCTGAGGAAGCCCCTAAAAAAGCCCTTTGTGTAAGTGGATTGCCCCGGCTTCTGTTGAGAAGTGGAGGCATCTGTATTGGTGAATTTATATCCGCCTCTGTAACTGGAACGACTAAACGAGCCTCTAGGTGTAGAAAACCATCACTATAGCAGTATCTGTGACTTTTCTCATTTTATCTAAAGTGGTGTCCACCTGTGGGCCAAAAAGATGTTCCTTATAAAAGGGCATGTTCAGAACTGCCTGTTGTGCCTCTGGCTTGAAGTCAGAGCACCTGAACCAAGTGTGTCTCCCGAGTAGCTCGCTGGTATAAATACCTCTAGCGGACGAACCTCTGCATCTTAGGCACATCTGATGGAATTATTAGTGATGGCCAGATCCTCTACAACAATCCGTTGCCCTCTTTTATGATGTTCTTCAGGGAGATATCTCATCCCAATGAGCCCCATGAAAATGTGCCAGAAGAGCCTGGGAATTGGCAATCCGCCAGTGGTTAGCAGCCTGTGCTTCTACTCTTTTCCCTGCTGCACTAGTATGCTTACTCTCTTTTTCAGGAGGTAGTGTATCCTCAGTTGCCTGGCTGCAAGCTATTTTACGAGCAGTGTGGCAACTATAGAGTCTGGTGATACCGGACTTTGAATAAATAGGAGTTCTGATGGAGCCGGTTTATATTTTTTCTCTACCCATGGGGTAATAACCCTGGCATGGACAGGCTCCTTGAAGAGGTTGTCAGTATGCCCTAGCATACCATGACGCATGGGCAAAAACTGTGTGTCTTTGTGGGTGGATTAGAGGGTATCAAAGAGGAAGTGTTGTTCTAAAGACTCCTTATGTAGTTCAACACCATGGTAAGTGGCTGCTCTAGCAATCACCTGTTGGTATTACTAGCATCGTCAGGAGGGGACCAGTGAGCTGGATAAAGATCATGATCATTTTATGTTATGGGATCTCTATCGTATTTGTTCCAAGGGTCTGGATCTCCTAATGGGTCTCCTATACCCCCTGTTTGACCTAGGTGACCCTGGAGGTGTAGCATCTAGAGGGCCATGATGTGGGGATGTGTGAGAATGAGGGGATGGTGGAGGTGGTGATGATGGTGGGGGAGGTGAAGGAGGAGGATGATGATGATGAGTAGGGCTGGTAGCCCTGTCCTTTGTCCTCTTTGAGAGGAACAGGAGTGTCCAGTGCATACTCAAAAGTCAATTGCCTCTTTGGTGGAGGAGAGGCCATTATTTGACCACTGCATTTTGGGGTTTGGATCTTTCATTGTTGAATGTCTATTGGTTCAAGGATAGGCTCGACAGGAGAAATGGAAACTGAAGAATACTTCAAAGTTTTTGTCTCCGATAGTTTCGGAACCAAAGAATGCTTCATGCTTTTGTCTTTGACGGTTTTGGAACCGAGGGTTTAGAAGCGGAGGAGTGTTTTTTGGTCAGGACTGAGGCAGAAGCGGTCAGTTGCCGAGTCAGTTCTGAAGATTGGGAGGAGACCGACGCATGTGCTTAATCTGAGGAGGTTGACACAGAGGACTTTACCTTGGTGGACATTTTCAATGCCAGGCCCGAAGGAAGGGCATCCAAAGTCTCTTTCTGGATCCGACCATGGCCGGATAGCAATGGTGCTCCAGCGACCTCTATTATTGGGAAGATCAAGTACTTAAAGCTGTGCTTGGGTTGTAGAGCAGGGTCTGGGGTGGTAGTACTCACATGCTGCCCAGGTAACAGGGTGTCCTCTAATTCCTCTTCCAGATCAGAATTGTAGATTTCTTCCTCAGAGAAAGCCTGTTCTTCTCTTTCTTCCTCAGCAGGCTTCTCGTGGGCGTGCTCGTCTCTGAAAATGTCTGGAGGGTCATCTTCGCTCTAGCAAGACATCTCTAGCTAATGAGCCCTTCGTTCTCAGAGAGTCTTTTTAGATCGGAAAGACTTAAAGCCGTCGAGGTCGGCCTCACGGTCATTGGATGAAAGGCAGCTGTTGCACACTGGATGTTGGTCAGAATGGGGGTATTTGGAGTGGCACAGTGGGCAAAAACGAAAAGGTGTTTGTTCCATCAGGAAGACATCTTTGACCGACTGTGCGCGTATGATAGTAGGCCTGAGACGGGTGGCGCCCCGAAAGGCGATCGGTCTGTGCCGGAACCTACGAAGATTTAAAGCGGCGCAGAGATAGAAAAGCACGATTGAAACAAACTATACCATCGAAGACAGGATAGGACTGAAGACTTGTACCAAATGGAATTCAACACGGAGGAGAAGTACATACATATGAATCCGACAGCAGAGAGAAAACAATCTTAACAAAGGAGTCAATGCCCATGCGCAATATCACCGAGTGGAGTCATTTTAACACGTGACTCCAAAGACTTCTTCAAAGAAAAACAACTTGCACAGCTCTGAACCCAACACTAGATGGCAGGAGTATGCAGGCCATGTGTATCTACAGCCACACATGCCATCGAACATGATGTTTAATGATTGCTGTATTCTTCGACCCAGACTTACCAACACTTTACACCAGATTTGCATTACCTTTGTAATGCAAACCCAGTGGAAAGTGCTGTGGTGGTATTAACTTTCCAAAGCAAATCAGGACTTGTGTTGTAAAGATGCCCAAAGTGACGCAAAGTAGCACTATGTGCTACTTTAAGTGAAGGAAACGTTCCGTTGGTGGTAAATGGATGGTCCTATGCAACCAACCATAGTTTTTGATGCCACTCTCTAGCTACTAACATTGGTAAACAGGGTTCAGTGCTAAGAACTTATTCCTCCTGGAGGAAGGCATAATTGTGAAGCAAGTTATAAAACTATCCACATTTTTCCAACTTTGCATGTGTGATGCACTGTATCACACATGAAAAAAGGGAAAGTATAAAAGCATAGTTTTTGTACTGAAAGGGTCCCTCTCGGTATGAAGACGGGCAGTGCAGGCAGCATAGCAAGCCCATGAAACACTAGGCTTCTCAGATGCCCTGATACAGGCAGAAACTCTCTCATCATGAGATGGAGAAAATGTGATGAAGTTCTGTGGTATCAGGTGACAACATAAGCATCTAACACTGCAGCCTCATATGTATACTCTTTTAATTAGAGAGAGATTTTAGTTGACCAAGCTGTTGGAGGTGCTTGGAAACTATAAAAGAGGGTTAGCAGCAATTTTTAATGTACTTGAGGAATTCATTGTGAATCAAAAAAGACAAAACTATATGAGCAATATGTTTCTTTTTATGTTTAGCCTATAAACAGCTTCAGCTGTCTTTTCTGCCTCATGTAATCACACACAAAAATCATGAATAAAAGTACATACATTTATAAATACACAGAGGGGCTTTGTGTCAGCCCTGTTCATCCATTGGTCTGTTAAACTGTTGTTCACATTTTGCTTCCACCAACGACAGCATACACCATGGGGCAATGGGCCAGTCTAGTTCAGCCTTAGGCTACTCTGACACTACCTTACATACATTTTGCCTGATCAAATTTGTTTCACCTAAAATTAAGAGCACTTCAGTGCCAAAGACGGTGGAACAAAATCTACTTTCCAAATGCTTTTTAACCATCCATTTTTAATTTTTAATTGTTTGGTCATCCTTATGTGTTTAAATGATGTCTTCAAGGTACAGACATTCAAAGAAAAGAGTAACATTTATTTGCCCCAATTTGAATCATACTTATGTATGTGTTCTATACCTGCTGTAAGTACACTTGCCTGCTAGGAAGCACCAACACTGTTCTATTAAAGGTTTATGCAATTTTCTTTAGTTTTAGAATGTTTATTACAGGCATGGTTGCCCATTTAAGCAGTACCATGTTTTCTTCTTTTTGTGCTAAATGCTTGCAGTTAAACAAAATAGAAAATAACCCACAGCACATACTTGCCAAAGCCAGACATGTTAGCTTTGGCAATGCATGTTCTTAAAATTACATGTTCTTGTCCTTGAACAATATCTATAAATGTCCACTTTTAAGCTTGGCACTATGTAAAAGCCATGTTGAATCAAAGAAACACGACAACAAGTATATTCAGTATCCCAACCATTCTTTTGGTTTCATGGTAACAATACAAAGAATAGGCTCAAAATCCACAAATGTAATGAAACAAACAGGATCATTATTTTAATTTGTACCTCCTATTAAGCTTTTGTTCGATAGCTACGATTGGATTTTCAACAATAATTTCAGTGCAACATCATTCGCTTGTATAGCAACTGGGTCAGTTAACAGGGACGAAAGCTTAACATTTTGGATCACAAAAGGAAACATTCCTATTTCTGTCATATTATGGCACAGGTCTTGCTTACCTCCACATCAAAGAGTGTTGATCCATAGCCCAGCCATTCCCGGATCACAGTCATGTACTTGGTCATGGCCTGCTCTTGCGTCATGCCTTGCAGTTTCTTCCACTTGTCAATAATACTCATACGAGTAGACGTAACTTCCTCTTTGAGAAACATGTCCATCACCTGCTCTTCCTCCTCCACCTTCTGCTTGCTCACAGAACTGCTTCGGAAACTCCTCCTTAGAGTGCCTTCCAGAAAACTTGAGCGCTTTCTCTCAGTTCTCTCAATAGGGGTAAAGACTTTGGCCGACTGCGTGATGCGAGATGTAAGTCGGTGCAGTGGGTACACTTCTTCTGTTCCTGGGATGGTGGAGTGCAGAGAGTGGTCACCCTGAAGATACTGGAGACGCAAAGCAGCAAGCACTTGGAGGTTCTCTTCTGGTGCAGGGTAGTGACCTCGGATAACTGCTTCATGAGCCTAACAACAAAGACAGTGCATGTTTATCATACAGTAAAGAGCTCTGTGCTAGCCTACTGTCATCAGGGTAGCTCGTGATTTGACCTCTCACCAAAACAGCTTGTGGTGATGGGTCCATCAAAGGTTTGAATTCAAGCTTGGCAAAGTCAGTCTTCCTTTCTTTTGAGCTTGATAAATTGAGTACTATTGCATTGTTTAATAGAAACCACTTTACAGTACTTAAAAACATCGGAAGTGCAAGTCATTATAAATCTTAAATATATTAGACACAGAACGTGTCGGAAATTTGCAGCAGAATATAGTAAGGAATGTCAAACCTAAATTATTTGAGATATAATTTTTATTGTTATTTTTTAGCCCCATTAATGTTTAAAAAGCATGTCGTTTTTTATTCAGATAGGGTTCTGCACCAGGTTATTATATGTGTTATCTTAATCAAAATCATGTCTTATAGCATATGATCCATTTAATGATTCTACATCCTGCCATCTGGTACCAAATTATTAGACCACAAACAAATATTTTGAGTAAATGCAAGGGACAATGGGTGGGATGTACTAAGAATCGATTCGGTAAAAGTGGTCACAAATTACGCACTGACTTTATCAAGTTGATTCTGAATTTGCAAACTGATCTATGCATAAATAGGTCAATTAGCAAAATAACCATTCTTAGTGGGTCGCAGTCCAACATACGTCACTAATATGAAAGAGGTTGGTCACTACAATCATACGGATAATGTCTGTGATGTCTTTTCAATTAAGCAAACTCTGTTTTCTTAATACAGTATGTTTTTCCTAAAAGGAAATGGAATACGTTTAAAAAAAAGAAAAATTAAATCTTTTACAGACACCTCTTATAATTGAGCAAGGGTTCCATGGACCACTTCCAGCTCCTAAAATGTTTTTTTTTTTTAAACTTTCACCACAGGGAAGGAGTGTATTGGGGGCCCCTTTCCGTTTGCGAATGGGTTACCGTTGCCTTTTAGCAGACAATAAAGTACTAATGTTATGTGAATGTATTTTGGTTGCAAAACATTAATACATCCCATTACTAATCGTTGTTTAGAAGGGATGCCCTAAACATGCACCTGCCAAAATGTGATTCGGTATGTAGTCAAAACCAAAATTGTGATTCAGTAACCTGTTACCGAATCGCAATTTGGGTTTGGTACTTACCAAAAGGCCATTTTGCAATCTCAAATGATCCCATTTTGCAAATTGGACCCTTTGCAACCACAAAGTGCCTTTGTGCACCTGGCATATTGTCACATATACACTCACTGGCATGGTGGCAGGTAGGAAAATATATACATTTCCCCTAAGTACATAGCCTAATTCACAGAACTTTGCTTTGAGACCCAGGCCGGTATTTACAACACATTTTTAGTGTTGTAAGTCAGTATGTCAAGTCGATAATAGCGACCTTTGTTGGCAGTCGATATTTTGGACAGGATGTAAGTAGAGGTCGATTTTACATGTTCAATGTTTTTGTTAGACACTGTTTTTCGTGCTTAAATGTAATCTAAACATGAATAAAATTGGATACAATTGCATCGCAGCATGTAAATTCCAGTTCCAAATTCCCAAAGTCAGAAACAAAGCAATATTCTGTGAAGATAGGTCACTTAAATTCCAGTCCGCCATCTGGCATCCAGATTTTTCTGCAGTAAGTGACATATGATCACTCCATTCAGGCCAATATGGAAATACTAGGTCCTAAAACAGCCCTGGGACAAAAACACTACCACATTCAATACTTTTCTCAGGATAATTTAACCTCCACATTCTGAATTTTAAATGGCGGGATGAGAACATGCACTTCCACTGAAGGTGAAATCCACATGGTAGTCCCGTGGCTCACATATAAAAGTCACAATGTAGAGGAAATACCAAGGGAAAATACTCCAGGTTTTAACCTACAGAACTTTCATGGAACAGGCTTCATTTGTGCACTATGTATGTAAACAAGCATGCAATACACCCATGTTTGAGAGAGGTGTTGGGGAAGGTCAGTCACCACACTGAAAATTATTTACATGAAGGGAAAAATAGACCGAAATTAACTTTGAAAATTTACAGCAACCTTAACCCTTTACATTGGATTTTTCACATTGAGGAGAAACTTTAAGGTAACGACTAAGGCGACCAGTACTGTAGCAGGGAAACTAGAAAAATAAAGCCTTCCCTGTATAACACCCAGGATGGTTAGTGGGGGAGATAAAGTACAGGAATCTCAGCAAGTCGTGGCTATGGGCTTACGTCTGTGGAATGGTCTAAATATTTAATGGTCAAACCCATGGTGGCAATCGGGGTGGCGCAGACATACTTTAAACTGTGCACAAAGGAGATCAGAAAACAAAGTGGTTTAGGAAAGGTTTCTAGAATCGGTGCTGCCTTGCTTTTAAGGGCCAATTTAACCCCTTTTGACCTGTCGCTAGATCATGTAGGTTTAACATTGTGTATCAGGCAATTTCTGATGCCTCAAGTGCTCTCCAGAGGCTGAGGAAGTTCGCCAAAATAAGAATTTCACTTACCTGCTCAAACATGAATGCAAACTCAACGCTGTCTTTTGGCACATTTTCGGTGTCAAGGAAGCAGTAGAGTTTAAAGTAAAATTTCCACGGCAAGGCACCGGCTTCTGCGTTGACAGCCTGCCTACGAAAACAGTGAGATCAAGTAGATAGTGAGAACCGGACAGAGGAGATTACAGTTCTACATGAACGACAAAGAAGGACAGGTAAATGTACATGTCACATGCAAAACTGTACTAGCAAAGGGAAAACATGTTTTCAAGTTATTTAGCGAGGAGCAGGAATACTTTAGGCCATTCTAAACATACAGCCTATGGGATACTTGTAGCCCAACAGACAGTTATAAGGGACATCCTGCAGCGGTCTCTTCTGGAGCTTCCTATGAGCACTTGTACTTGCTGAAGCACCCACACTATCTGGAGTGAATGATGAATTGAAGTTTGTAGGTCCACAGATACTTAAATAACTTGCCTGACACTTGCTCTGCTTATAAAACAAAGGAAATGCTGGCCTCCAAATATGCATTCTACATTCGACTGCAACTCAAACATTTTCTATAATGGCACAAATATATTATTTTCGTTTGGTACCAGTGTTAGTGTTATTGAAAGATCATGTCCTCTAGCAAGTGAGGAGTATAATGTACCTTTTGTTACTCATGTTTCGGTACAATGTATGAGGTGAACAGAAAGGAAGAATGTAGACTCTAAACAAAGCAAAGCCTGCAACACCAAACTACAACTAGAGAATAGCCTTGCCATCCAGTCACAGGGCAGGGGGAGCTTATTTTGCTGTACTTTAACAATGAACCTGGAATCTTTAACCTCACCCATCGAAGTCATGGGCGTCTAGTGAAACGTTGGTTGTGCAATCGAAGACAGAATAAAGCTTTTTGCTTTATTGGGCTTTCTGGAATATTTCTTTATTTTAGAGCCCTGGACGTCCATTAGTGTATTAACAAACAATGAACTCGTGGAGAAATACACCTACTGGACTTGTGTCATTCATATCATGCTTGCCATAAATGCACTTTTTGTGTACAATTACTTTAAAACATTTCCTTCCAGGGAAAAGCCTAAAAAGTCTTATCGAATTTTGATCAGGATTAATAGCAAGGATGTGCTTTTAGTACACACTTTCCCATCATACTTTTCCCAAAGTCGGTGGAGGAGAACCCCAAACCATCTATTTAAGTGGTGCTTGATATCCTCTCTTCTTTATTGTTTTTAATGACCCACTCTGCTTTAAAATACATCGTCAGCATTATCCGAGTCAGAAAATACTATTAGTAAAAACCCCAAAACCACATATGAAGTTCTATTTATATCCTTTCAGGGTTTACCTATGTTTCTGGCTGCTGTGCTTCACAATGCACCATTTTGCATTACTGTTCTGAAACACGCCTTGGGACAGAACCACCACACCCCTCCATATTATATGTTTCATAATTGGAAACTGTATGTGGGATTCTTATTTTCCTTAAAAACTAAAGCATGTTTATTTTGTATCATCCCCACAAGGATGGATCATTTCATCGTGCTTCAATGATGGATGGAAGAGAAAATAAAATATAGCTCTGCCTTCGTCGATGCCTATTCCAAAAGCTTTGTTAGTTTTTAAACACTTCCGGACCCAACCACTCGACAGTGTAATCATGCAGATCATATGAATCTAGAAGAGGATTCAGGCCGCAAAACAAACATTAGCAATTGCAGCGCATCTTACTTGCATTCTAAATGTATGCCTGTAATGCATACAGCAAGCCACTTGATGGCGCCATTACTAAATACATGTTAAATTGCAAACACCACTATATGCTGCGAGAAAGCCTTTGCGATAGTCATGAGCCTTGTTTGATGATGGATGACATTAGTGCTTGCCAACAGACAGATGAAGCTGCCGGTGTAGCCAGACGCTACAAAGCCAATGAGGGTATAAACAGTCACTAATGTAACAGTGTTTTGGAAATCAATTACTGCTCATGCTGCGGTTTGCGCACATTTTTAGGTTTAGTGGAAACAACACATTGAGTGATGCGGTAACACCACATCACTGAACCACCGCGAAAAGCCGACAATTCCTACATTGCCGAGTTGAAGAAGATGAAGATGGGCTTGTAGCAGGCGAAAGAGGCGTCACAAACTTTGTTCTGATGGTGATACTGTGAAAACTGTGTCCTTAAACTCTTCATGTAAGGGTATGTTTTCAAACAGTTTTCCAGAGACAGAATAGTTCCACTAGATGACTGACTGCCTTCTATAAATACACACATATATATATTAAAGCCAGTTCTATGGACAGAGGCGTATTCCATTGTCCCAGTGAGTAACTGAGCCCAACTGCTGGCACCGCCATATTTGTTTTCATATGTACCCTTGTTTGTAACATGACAGTAAGTCTGGAATGATATTTACACCTGCATTGTAGCACTAAGTAGCATTAGCTGATGCTTGCTTTAGCTGTTTTCAACAAGTAACAACAAAACAATCATTCTTATTCCTGGTATACGATGATTTGTTTTTAGAAAACATATTCTGCAAGAAAAACCTCTAATCGTATATGACATGGGACCTACTTTTCAAACTTTGCCAAGACATCAGCTACAACGGCACGACTTTCAATCGCCTTATCAGTGGTTCCATTGTGTTCGAACAGAGCAAACATATTTCTGCTGTCTTCCATGGCCAGGCCACGAATCAACTTCTCAACAACCTATGGAAATTGTGAAAAAAGTAAAAAGAAATTGAGAGACCATACATAAATGCTATGGGTATCACAAACATGGCTGATACTCTGACACAGTAAAATAGGTGTAGGAAAGCAGCAGTTTTTGACATGGTCATCCCCACTTTTTGTCTGGTATCTTTCCCTTCACTATACAATTGTTCCCCAATTGCTAGTACCTTTAGCACTCCTGATAAGTCCCTAGTAAATGGTACCCCTGGTAACTAAGGCCTGGGATACTTAAGAGGGTCCCTAAGGGCTGCAGCATGTATTTTGCCATCCTAAGAGACCCATCAGCACCAACATGCAAACTGTCATTGCAGGCTGTGTGCCACGGTGCAGAGAAAAGTGAAGACACGACAACACACACATCCTGTGTTACATGCTGCAGACAATGCATGTAGTATAGGTAAGACATCCCTACAGCAGGCCTGACAGCCCTAAGGCAGGGTGCACTATAAGATGTGTGTACATAACTGCATGAGCAGATATGCCCCTGTTTTGTTCAAGTCGATTCTTAGATACTACAAGTGGGCAGGGAAGCCATTTGGAGTACATGTGCTGGACACTGGTAAATACTAGTTCCAAAACTACATGATGGCTTCACTGAAACCAGAGATGTTTGGTATCAAACAGCTCGTATTGATAAAACCACATTGATTCCAGTGATGGATTTATTGATACATGCATCCAGATGTCACCTTAGAGGTGTCCCCAGAAACGCCTACCGACTACTAGTGTGCTGGCTGACTGGTGTAGACCAGCCTGCCACCACAGACAGGTTTCTGACCTCAGGCAGGTGAGCACCCATGCTCTCTCAGGGCAGGAACAATGCCAGCTCCGGCCGAAGGTGTTGTCACCTGCTTCAAGCAGAATGGATAAGTGATCAGCATATCAAGGCAGTGGACTTCAAAGGCCTCTGCCATCCTTTGATGTGCAATCCAAGGCTTACCCAGACTAGGGAAAGGCGTGTCCCCCTCTCAGGCCTGTACCACCCCTAAGTTGGGCTACCTGAAGTCGATTCGACAGGCTTTCTGGGTCAGGGTTATGCCCACTTCTCACAGGAAGTGATGATATAGAGGATGTAGACACCCTAAAGCCCATTGGCTACTACCTGTTACTCTCTATACCACCCCTAAATTGAATTTTTACGTGGCACGCCCGACACCAGAAGCTCAGATTTGACGGCTCAAGTAGAGGACACTGAGAGCCGCAAGAAAAAGCGAGAACTGAAAACTGCTGTGGACTTTTGACGTCAAACCCTGCCTGCCGCACTAAGCGGCTGATTACGATGGCGGTGAACCCGCCACCGTATTGTGATTTTCTGCCTGCCAGATTACTATGGTGGGCGGAAACGTGGCAGTCAGAAAGTCCGACCACCACAGTTCCGACAGGCGGTCATTTTCCGAACACCAGTTGGACCGCCCGCATAGCCCAGAATTGTGGCGGTGCCTGTTAGGCACCGCCGGTCACATTATGATGTCAATCCCCGCCAGCCTTTCCATGGCAGTTCACCCGCCATGAAAAGGCTGTCGGGATGGACACTGGGGGCCCGTAGCGGGCCCCCTTCACCCTGTGCCCTCTCTTTTGGGGGTGGGGGGCACCTAAATGTCAAATGTTGTTGTTAAGCGCATATATCACCGGGGAGGTCTCATGGCGCTGGGCAGAACTTCAGCAGGAAGATGATATAATAATCAGTTTACTGGGGAAAGAGCCAAGTTCTTCATTCTCTTTGAAAGCATCTATGATCAATTATGAATAGCAGATGCGATGGTAGCTTATTCCAAAGCTTAGGGCCAGATAAGAAAATGATGGACCACCGTTTCGGGATGTTCGAATACGTGGCAAGACAAGGTGGAGTTTGGTGCTGGATCTTAAGGGTCTGCCGGGCTTGTACCATTGGAGTTTCTTAGCTAGATATCTAGGGCCGGTGTCATACAGGATCTTGTGAGTGAGGCACAGAATTTTAAAACGTCCTCTCTGCCGCACCGGTAGCCAATGGAGAGTTTTAAGGTTGGGAGCAGAGGGCGATCTGGGTGGGAGATTTAGATTCAAGTCTGGCTGCGGTATTCTGAAGAATCTCGAGCTTGGAAAGCAGATCGTCATTGAGTGCAACCAGCAGTGCATTCCCATAATCCAGGCGGCTGATAAGACCTTGCACCAGAGGTTTCCTGGCTTCAATGGGTAACCATTTGAAAATTCTGCGGAGCTTACGCATGATCCCACTGCAGGTGCCAAGTACCGTGTTAACATGGGTTTTCATGGACAGTGTGTTATCAATGGTTACTCCAAGGTTGCACACTGCTTGCTTGGGAGATGGACAAGGTCCCAATTCCGAGGGCCACCAGTCATAAGACCAGTGTTCCTCTGCTCTACCAAACAGAATAATCTCGGTGCCTATGGTGCACCCCAACATTTCCCTGAACCATGTGGCAGGCACCATGTGCAGACACCACATGGTGCCTGCCACGTAGTGCAGGGAAATGTAAACAGTGCAGTTTTTGTATTGCTGCGGGTGCTGCAGCCAGCAGCGCCCGCCGCAAAGTAAAGTATGGTGAGTGCGACCGCCACTGTGGCGGTCGCATCTTAATGCCCCTGCCGCCTTGTAGGTAGGCGGTCCCACTCCCCGAGACGATGGCAGACGGACTCCAGTCCGTCCGCCATCGTAATAAGCCCCTGAGTCTTGACAATCACGACCCAGCGACTCGTCCAGCAGCTGAACTTCCACCGAGAACCCTGGTGGGCTGCAAGCACTTTGTGAATTGCCAGCAATCTCCCTTGAAGTAGAGGAGCTACTCCCCTGCAGTCTGTAGGCAAAGGCAAAGTTTGTCCAACCGAGTTGCCGCTCCCTGGCCATCCCAACAAAGCAGCTCCCCAGACAGAGGACCCTGTGCTCCCGAAGGTCCGATCTGTCCCCCCACCATTAGAGAGAACACCAGGACTAGTCGGACCGCACAAGGCCAATACCTGGGATACCAGACACCTTGCAACAAGCCAAGACCGTAAGAATCCAGGTGGGACTCCAAGACAAAGCAACCATCTAGGGACATCAGCACCGCTGAGACCCACTTTTAGAGTGGCCCAGCTGTTCTGATATTTGCACCCTCAACCGGCAAGACAGACGAACGCAAGGTCCCGGGATGCACAAGTTTAGCCAACCTATTTGTTCTACACCTGAGCCCCCTATCCCGGGTACCGATGAACCGACTGTGTTCCCTTCTCCCCTTGACCCTTGTGACCCAAGCCCCCCATTAGGCGCTCCCAGACTTATCCCCATGTCCCCCTCTGTAGCCTGTTTTAAGGTGCCCCACCTTCTCCTTATGCACAGCAAACAATGCGACCAGCACCTCTGCACCCGGACGCCCCAGGGAGGGCAATGAGACTATGCTGGTAGTACACTGGACTTTGGCCCCCTACAACCCGAAGGAGACCCCCAGAAACTGAACACAAATAACTGTATGCTATACCTGCCTTTTCTCCCGTAGAAAAACATTGTGCGTAAAGACGTATGTAAGTGAACATTTTACGTACCTGCTAAAATCAATATCCTAAAAAGTACTTAATTGCTAATGAAGTTCTTAATATCAAAATATATTTAAAAATATGAATTATTTTCCTAAATTGGTCTTAGATTTATTCTCAAGTATGTGTCTCATTTATTGCCTCTGTGTGTATTAACAAATCCTTAGCAATGCCGTCTGATATGCCTAACCGCTAGCCCACACTACCACAAAAGAGAGCATCTGGGATATTATTTGTGCCTCTCTAAACCAACTGGGGTTAGCCTGGACTCTTTACACAGTGTACCTCGTTTTGGTCCAGTAAATAAAGAGCCATCTTCCTACAATAGGACAAAGGGGCTAGTGTACTTTGTTATTAGACTTTCTTATCAGCTTCCCTTTGATTTAACTTTGCAAAAGGTTAATGGAATTGCAGAACCTTCAGGCTAAGGAATTAGAAGGGACGTTGGGGTCACCACAATTAATCAGATGCATGCGTGGTTACAATTTAAGAGCTATTCATAATGAAAAGTAATGTTCGACATGAATACACAATTTTGAACAGCCGCCATGCTATATGTGAAGCACAAAGCTACAGAGCTAAGACAAGTGGCAACGTAGGTGTGTGAATCTATAAATCTAAGTATACATGCTGCCAGAATGGTATCAGTGAACACTGCACAACGAGCCCTGAAGGCGAGTCCTAAGAAACTCTACACCAGTATCAACAAACCTTGAAAAATGCTTTTGGTTAGTCTATTTTTTTTTTTCTGTGTTATGCTTTAGTATTGTTTGTGCTTAGCTTGGGAGATTCTGTGTACCGTAGGAATTCAACCGTTGTGGCAATCATTGTGCAGAAATTGCTCAGGAGTTGTAGTTGAGGATTTCATGCTGCAGTATTGTTGCTCAACTAATGTCGTGTTGTAGATGTATTACTGCACGTTATAGTATTAAAGTGTTGTACTTAAAGTGCTGTATGGTTTTTGCAGTATAGAACTTATAGTGTTGGAGTGCTGTAACTGTTGTTTTCAAGTTGTAGAGTCCGTAGGAGAGTTCTTGAACTATTGTTATGGGACTGATGGCTTACACTGGCCCGATATGCACACACAATACCAAAAGTTTTGGACTAACTGTGGACTTAAACAGTTACTTTGACCACAAAGGTGTCTAAAACTTTGCCTACAATAAAGAAGTGCAGTGCGCGAAATATCAGTTCAGCTCTGTTTTTTCTCATCAGGGCTGCTGTTAAGTAGCATTTGTGTACTTACTTCTCCAGCCGTGGTGTGAGAGTTGATGGTGATCTTGCAAGAGCCTCCACCATGGCAGTAAACAGTCGATGTCATTTCCTGCCTTTTGATGAGTGCTTCTATCTCACCCCGGGATGGTACAAACTCTCTACATTTGGTTTTCTTAAGTGATTCATATGTGAAGAGGGCATACTTTTCCATTTCCGTTCCTGGGAAAAGCTCTCGGATCCTGCATTTCAAGGAAAATTTTAAGTTATTAGTTCATGCAAGTGTCTAACACTATATAGCCCAAATGCCAGAATGTAAGTGGCTCATTCAGATGCTATAATTTAAGACAAAAACAAGCAGCTATGTTTATAAGATAATGCAGGTTTTAAAATTGTGGATTAAAGACAAAGGGATCCTCAAATATTGTTAGGAAAAAAAAGCACCACCAGATCAAATATTTGAAATGTTACTTGGACTGGGGCTTGCACTTTGGTAATTTCAAGATCATTTTAGGGGCATCTAATATCAGTATTTAAATAACTGATAATTTTAACGAGATGTTGACCATTTTCTCACCAATTAATTACCTGAAAGCAGACTAGGATGTACACAACTGCTTGACATTTCGGCCAAGAAAATCTAATAGGCGTTTAATTAATAAAATTGCACTGCTTTATGAAATATAGCAATAACTACATTGAACTAGTCACAAAACTTTCCCTGAATGTTTTTGGTTTTGACCAATGCACTATCTTAGAAGCTTTTCAAAATGTAATAGACATTCTTGTTCTTTCCATATTTTCTAGGAATGAGGGCTCCAAAATTCCATTAGCAATTACATCTTAATGTAACAAATTTGGAGATATGTAAAGTTAGATTTATTTTTCTTTCTTATGTGCCTTTTTTGGGGCATATTCCATATACCACCATTACAATCGTCTATAACATCAGACAGAATTTTCCAATCACCTGGGATGAAAAGGTTTCAGAACTTTTCCATGTGTTTCTTATGTACAACAACACTATTGAGAGTGAGCTCTCAAAACCAATTAATAATTTCTCTCAAAGGTATTCTATTTAGAAAAGGTGCCAAGTACATAGCTGGTTAGGAAATAATTGCAAAATACCCATGCTTCTTATTATCGTCTGTTTAATTTCTTAGGGCATTCATTTGCCACAGATATTTCACCTTTAGAACAAATGACCAAATTCTACTAAAAAATATACCACTTGGACTGTTTTACAGTACAAGCATTACTACAATTTTACTGTCTCTTCTTTTTTTTCCTTTGCCCATCTCTTCCAATAAGTCCAGGAAGTGTTGGCACCATGTTAAGACTTCCTGGCTATTTCGGTGCCATGAAACAGAAAGGACTAGGTTCTTTACTAGTAAAGGGTGCACATGCCTCCAGTGTAGAGTCAACATGCAAGACACCACCATCTATCAACGCTTTGCTGTACCTCCAATGCACTCTAGAGAAGCACAAAAATACCTAATCTGCCTCATTTAACAAGCCTGCGCTCAAGTTACCAGAAGGTGCCTTTAATTGTTTGTAGGGAGGTGCAGGATCATCACAAACGTAGTAGGGAAAATATCTGAGCCTTTATCTACATTAAGACTATGGATTCGGCTTCAATCCACTGCATTAATACAATTTCTAATTTAATTTTCCGAGCTAATGTGAGATAACACTTTGAAAATAGTTGTTATATCACACAAATGTTTAATATGCTGCTCATTATTAATTTTCTGTGAGATGTTGAACTTGCAGTTGCAACACCACTTGCAACAGCGACACAAAGGGTGACGTAATGGACAACGTACGTCCGACATGAGAAGATCATTTAAGATCCCGAAGGGGCAATGAGCTTCAACAACTGTGCCTGGCTATGGACATGGGTCCGATTTCTTTCTCGACTCACCTTTTCAGATGGAACTTCAGATACTTGAGGATGCTTCGACTCGGCAGGAAGGTGCAGCTCAGGCAGGTCAGTATCTGCCAGTGATAGAGGTTCCCAGCACTACCAGGATTGGGTGCTTTGTTAGTCTGTTTGATCAGCTGACAGTATACCTCATCTCGTAGAGGCTTCAGGTCATGTCCAGTCTGTAAAATACCCTGAATTATTGGAACGGGATCAGACAAAGACTCGAGCTGCTGCAAAGAATTGAAGATCTTGACGGCTTCATCTTGAAGAGTTGTATAGCCTTTATCCTTCAGTACTAGAGATAAAAGAGCAAAAGGTTGACATAAAACAAACTCTATGAATCCCCCATGGTCTTCAAATGTTTAATTGTGTTTCTCTGCTTTTGGTTCTCTTCTTTACAATGCTAATCTTGCATATGTGTATGTGAACAACAATGCACAGATGCAACCACACAATCAGACAAGCCACAAAGCACATTGGCACCTTGTAATGAACGCCATATAAATGCCAAAAGAATACGGTAAACAGGGAAGCAACACATCCATGGGAGTAGCTAGGAGGTTCTGATGAAGACGCTTAATGCCATTCTGGGGATACAGCAATTTTTAGAGTTATAAGGAGGCGAGCAGATAAGACAATGGCATAGCGGTGAGGCAAGGGGTCTCATGCTGAAAGGTGAAAGACTTTAAGCATAATGGCCTGCATCCTGTAACAGGAACACTGTTCCTGTTCACAATGGTGCACCTCTCATCAGGTGCACGGGCCACAAATAGAGATGGTGCATAATATTACAAACAATGCACTGCCTTTACAGCAACCACAAACTTGCACTGCTCCCAGGGTAGAGCATTACTCAAATACGGAGCTTCCGCCAAGCAGATGGCACTCCCTTTTACATCAAAGGAGGGACTGAAATCCCCCTACTGCGGACTGAATTCTCTTTTCAAGTAATGCTGGCACTATCGGTTTTACAGACAGAGTCACACAAGCATCATGAGCACTTTCTGTAATACTAGTGTATAGGAGGCACAGACAGAGGCTGCACATCTGGGGCACTCTCTGTAATGTGGTCCCATATGGCTAAAACAAACAATCAGCTATGAAAATAAAGATGCAAATAGGACAGGGAGCTATAATACAATTGGGTTGGTGAAACTAGGAAGAGTAAAAAGCGACAAATGATGTAAAGGGACTGAGTTCTGTTGAGGAGAGAGGGAGGTGTATGTATGTATATGTAGAGAGCAAACCTAGCTGGATAGCAACAGACTGCAGGTCAAATGCAGTAGCCCTGAGTTACAATTCAGGTTCAATTCCCATTGTGTGGAGAGTTTTCTCTGTAGGTCTGCAGCTCCTTTAACTGCAGAAGGGTTGGGTGAAGTCTGAATGAAAAAACGGACACAGCAAAATGTTACAGCTGCAAACGTGTCTTTATAAAGAAGAAAATACTGCAACAATTGTGGATTTTCTTCAAAAGTTTAGTGTGGGTTTGTGGAGACCTCTTGGTGGTGCTACCAAACTTGTAGGTTTGTGGATATTCACAAACCTCGTACATATCGCACCTTGGAAATTCATGCAAATCTGCATGCATGATTATATTTAAACATTTGAGTCTTTAAGAAAATAAATGGCTGAATAAATTCCTTTAGGACTCTTAAAATACTTAATGTTCACTTGCGGATCCATAAATGTTGGAAACCATCTACACCCTTTGCAATAATCCCACAGGAGCAGATTTGCAACTTTTGAAGCAGGCCCTTTTTGAATACGGGCCAAAGTGAAGTTCCAGATCAGGTGATGAAAAAAAATATGATACTCTGCAAGATGTAAATAGATATGAGAAATGAGGTTAGGTGTTGAGAAATATGTAGTGATAAGGAAGGGCATATAAAGTTAAATGACCAGTCATGATTTAAGATGGTAGTTCGTAAGCAGAATGAGTAACGTGCCTACTTTAGGAGGAATATCGAAATGCAATGAAAGAAAGGACAAAAATTCCTGCCAAAAAGAGGGCATTCTGGGCAACTAGAAAATGGCACACATCCTTAGTACGCGGTCCTGAAAATTGATAGCGTGAGACATTATTATCATAGATGGACTATCAAGGGACAAAATATAGAAAGTAAGTATTGAATATGCTACTTACCAGTATGCATCTGTTCTTGGCATGTAGGGCTGCTGACATTCATATCTGTGCATAGATCGCCGCCTAGTGTTGGGTCCGGATGTTTGCACGTTGTTGTCCTGGAAGAGTCTTCGAAGTATCCTTGGATAGGTGACTCCTCCCCTGGACTACAGTGCGCATGGGCATCCTCTCCATCCTCAGATTGTTTTTCGCCATTGTGGCAGTGATGGAGTAGATACAGAAAGTGATGACCATGCTTGCAATAATTCTGAGAGCTGCAGCTGCGACAGGCGCCGGGGAGGAGGGAGGGCGATATGAATGTCAGCAGCCCTACATGCCAAGAACAGATGCATACTGGTAAGTAGCATATTCAGTTCGAGGCATGTGGGCTGCTGAATTCATATCTGTGCATAGAATACATAGCAGTGCCCTCTATTGGCGGCGGCTACCCGTGCCAGCTGCAGCGGTCTGAAAAAGTGTTTTGAGAACAGCCTGTCCTACAGCTGCCTGCTGTTTTGACTGCACATCTACGCAATAGTGTTTTGTAAATGTGTGTGTAGTGGACCATGTGGCTGCTCTGCATATATCATGCAGGGGAATATTTCCTAGGAAGGCCATGGAAGCCCCCAACTTGCGTGTTGAGTGGGCTCGTGGTGGAATAGTTAATGTGCGTTTTGCCTTTTGATAACAGATTTGAATACACTTAACTATCCATCTGGCTATCCCTGCTTTGGAGATGGCGTTACCTTTGTGGTGTGGGGCAAAGGCAACGAACAGTTGTTTTGTCTTCCTGAAGGGTTTAGTCCTGTCGATGTAGTACATGAGGGCCCTCCGTACATCTAGTGTATGTAATGCCCTCTCTGCAACAGTTTGTGGGTTTTGGAAGAAAACGGGCAGTTCAATAGTCTGGTTCATGTGGAACTGCGATATTACCTTGGGCATGAATTTGGGGTTGGTACGTAGTACGACCCTGTTGGCGTGAACCTGAATAAATGGCTCTTGAACGGTTAGTGCCTGGAGTTCACTAACTCTTCTTAGGGAAGTGATCGCTACCAGGAAGGCTACTTTCCAGGTAAGGAATTGAATCTCGCATGAGTGTAGAGGTTCAAAGGGTGGACCCATCAGGCGTGTGAGGACCAAGTTGAGGTTCCACATTGGAGCCGGTGGGTGACTAGGTGGAATGACTCGTTTGAGTCCTTCCAAGAATGCTTTGATGGCAGGCACTCTGAAGAGAGAGAGGTGCTGCCTGGTTTGCAGATAGGCTGATATTGCGGTCAAATGGACACGTATAGAGGTGTACGCCAGATTGCATCGGTATAGGTGTAAGAGGTAACATATGATGTTGTGGATGGATGCGTCCAGCGGGTTAATGTCATTATTACCGCAATAAATGACGAACCGTTTCCATTTGGCTGCATAGCAAGCTCTTGTAGTGGGTCTCCTGGCCTCCTTGATGATGTCCATACAGTCAGGTGGCAGATTGAGATAGCCAAACTCTAGGACTTCAGGAGCCAGATCGCCAGGTTCAGCTGTTGCGGATCTGGGTGCTGAACCTCTCCATGGTTCTGCGTCAAATGCGCGGGTTTGATCCGCAGCCTTTGATGCGGTACCATGGAAAGTTCGAGGAAGGTGGTGTACCACGGCTGGCGTGCCCACGTGGGAGCAACTAGGACGAGTGTCAGGGAGTGTTGTCGGAGTTTGCGAGCCACCAGCGGTATCAACGGTGCTGGGGGAAAAGCGTACGCAAATCTGCCGGACCAGTTCATCCATATCGCATTGCCCTGCGACTGCGGGTGTGGGAATCTGGCGGCGAAGCTTTGGCATTTTGCGTTTTCGCTTGTCGCGAATAGGTCTATTTCTGGGTGACCCCACTGCTGGAAGTACGGTTGGAGTACCGATGGGTGTAACTCCCACTCGTGCATCTGGTGGCTGTGTCTGCTGAGCAGATCCGCCATCTGGTTGTCCTTGCCGGGGAGGTGTTCCGCCATGAGGAACATGTTCCTCTGAATGGCCCACTTCCACATGCTCTGAGCCAGATGAGACAACTGTGGAGAGTGTGTCCCTCCCTGCTTCTGTATGTAGTACATTGCGGTCATGTTGTCCGTCCGGATCAACACGACCCTGTTGCACAGATGTACTTTGAAAGCCTTCATGGCCAGGAAGATTGCCATCAGTTCCAGAAGGTTGATGTGCATCTTCTTCTGTTGTGTCGTCCATAGTCCCTGCACTGTGTAGTGGAGTACATGAGCTCCCCATCCCTGGAGAGACGCGTCCGCTGTCAGTACTATTTGTGGAACAGGCTCTTGGAACGGTCGGCCCTTGCAAAGGTTTTGTGGATTCCACCAATGCAGAGAGTTGTATGCCCGACCGCTCACCAACACTAGGTCTTTCAACTGTCCTTGAGCCTGATTCCACTGACGTGCTAGGCACTCCTGAAGTGGGCGCATATGTAATCTCGCGTGCGGGACTATGAAGATGCAGGAGGCCATCATGCCTATCAACTGCATAAACACTCGCGCTGGAAGCGAGTGGTTGGGTCTGAACTTGGAGATCAGCGCTTGTATGCCGTTGATCCTCACTAAATTTGGCTGAGCTGTGGCCGCCAGAGTGTCTATAGTCGCACCTAGGTACTGTTGTACGTGTGCGGGCTGGAGATGAGACTTTGGGTAATTTAGTGAGAATCCCAGACTGTGAAGAAGGTGAATGGTACGGGACACGTGGCTTGCACATTGCTGGGCTGATCTCGCTTGAACGAGCCAGTCGTCTAGGTAGGGGTAGACGTGTATGTGCTGTCTCCGTAAATGTGCCGCCACCGTAGCTAGGCACTTTGTGAAAACCCTGGGCGCTGTTGTCACGCCGAAGGGAAGGACTTTGAACTGATAGTGCTGCCCCTGAACAGTGAACCTGAGGTATTTTTTGTGTGAGGGGTGGATGGGTATGTGAAAATACGCATCCTTGAGGTCCAGTGATGCTAGGAAGTCTCCCTGCTGGAGAAGCGGAAGGACTTGCTGTAGAGTGAGCATGTGAAAGTGCTCCGAAAGAATGTACTGGTTCAGGGGTCTCAGGTCTAATATAGGCCTGAGCGACCCGTCCTTTTTTGGAATTAAGAAGTAGAGGGAGTAAACTCCCGTGCCCCGCTCGTGGACGGGTACGACCTCGATAGCGCCTTTTAGAAGCATACTTTCTACCTGTTGCTGTAAGAGCGTCAAGTGCTCTGAGGACATAGGACGGTTTCTTGGTGGTATTGTGGGTGGAGTGGAGGTTAACTCCAGACAGTAACCGTATTTTATAATATCTTTGACCCACCTGTCCGTGGTGATGGAGTTCCACGTGGACAGGAACCGTTGTAGCCTTCCCCCGACAGGTGTTATGTGGTCGGGAGGAAGGGAGAGGGCGTCACTGCTTGTTCTTGGGGGAGGACCTGGTGTTGCCGTAGCCACGTCCTCTGCCCTTGGTACTGGAGCCACGATAGCCACCTCGGGTGTTCTTATCGTAGGTGGTCTGCGTATTACCCTTGTTATATGTTTGTTGTGACCCCTGTCCTCTGCCTGCTCCCTTGTTTCCGGGGCGACGAAAGGAGCCGCTCCGAAAGGACTGAGTTTGTAGGGCGCCCATGGACTTTGCAGTGTCCGTGTCCTTTTTTATCTTCTCGAGGGTGGCGTCAACCTCAGGCCCGAACAAAAAGTCGGGGTTGACGGGCTGATTAAGTATATTGTTTTGTACCTCAGGCTTGAATCCTGAGATACGTAGCCAGGCGTGACGTCGTAGGATGACGCTAGTGTTGATGGCCCTGGCAGCCGTGTCAGCAGCGTCTAGTGCACATTTGATGGCAGCATTTGTGAGTAGCTGTCCCTCTCTGATAAGGATTTCTGCACCTTCTTTGTAGGGGTCAGGGAGGTGTTGAAGGAGTTGCTCCATTGTGTCATAGTGCGCCCTATCGTAGCGGGCTAGGAGCGCTTGAGTGTTAGCTATGCGCCATATGCTTGCAGCTTGTGCGGCAACTCGCTTGCCGGAGGTCTCCAGCACCTTGGACTCCTTGTCCGGGGGAGGAGCGTCACCCGTTGTCTGCGAGTGTGCCCTCTTGCGGGCATTCGCCACAACGATGGAGTCGAGTGGTAATTGTCCTCTGATGTAAGTAGGATCCCCAGGTGCTGATCTGTATTTCTTATCGATCCTGGGGTTTATCACTCGTGCCCTGGTGGGTTCCCTGAAAATGTCAGTGGCTGGCTTAAGGACCCCCTTCAACATTGGCAGAGTCTTTACATGTCTTTCTGAGGATGCAAAGGTGTCCATTAGAAAGTCATCTTCGATGATATCAGAGTGAAGCTGTACATCATGGTTGTTCGCCGCCCGTTCAATCAGAGCGTTGAACGCCGCAGTATCCTCTGTGGGTGACGTTTTTGCCCCATATAGTTGTGGGTCCTGTGCATCAAGAGGTGCACTGGGGTCTGCAGGGTCGCCCCAAGTTTGGTCAGGGTCCTGCTGGTCATCAGGGTCCGTGTCCACATGGTAGGGGACTTGTTCACCCATGTAGTCCTCCAATGCATCCGTGTCGGAGCGTGTGGGGGAGGCCCGGTGTGGATCCTGGTAGGGTGAATGAAAGGGTTCATACAGGAGAGGTTCTGTGTCCACAGGCAGCTTCCTCTTTAGCGGGATCCTGAAAGGTTCCAATGGCGGTTCCGAAGTTATCCTTCGGTCGTGGAGAATCATCCTGCCAGTGTCGGCGTCGATGACGCGTAACGGAGACGGCTCGACAGGCGTAACCGCAGTTTTGGTGGCCTGTGTCCTGAGTTGAAACGCCTTCGGGATTGTGGATGGAGGCAAGCCGAAGGTAATGCTGGTCGGCACCGACGAAACCGCTGGATCGATCGAACCCGACTGGTCCTGGAGGGCAGCCTTGGTTTTGCAGCCTGGCATTGCACCAGGCCGTACTCGGGGCGCCTTAGAGGTCGTGGCCCCCGCCAGGGTCGTCGAGGCGGCTGCAGATATCTTCTGCGCCCGTGGTGCATTGAGCCGAGGTGCGGAGATCACCGTCGACGTCTTCGACACGTGAGGTTTCGGTGTCGTCGAGGGAGTGCTGCGAGGCGTAGCAGGCGGGACGGCCCTCGGTGTCGGTGGCGTCGACGCCGGTAACCGAGCAGGTTTGTCGGCGCCGATGGCCTTCTTCCGTTTGTCGACTCCCATGTCGCCCGTCTCGAGTTCGGCACCGAAGTCCCCCTTGGTGCGGTCGGTGCCGACACGGTGCGCCGGCGTCGAAGGTGTTGAAGGCCTCGATCCGACTAGCGCCACTTTCAGTTTCGGTTTCGTAGGAACCTGAGCAGCTTTCGGTTTCGGTTTCGTGGAAGGGAAACCAGCTGGCTTAAGCGGTAATGGCTGCCGCTGAACGTCCGAGGCCGGGCCCGAGGGCGGGGCCGAAGGACTGCGTGATAGGTCTCGGGTAAGGCCCGAAGGCGATCCCTCGACCGGAGCCATAGTCTGTGGCACTGGGGAATTCTCGGTTTGAACAGGTAGGCCTTGTTCATCATCGGAGCTACTCTCTTCGGCCCCTAAGGCCTCCTCGTCGTCTCCTACCTCGGTGTCGTCTTCACCTCTGTGGAAGAGTGACTCGTCGGCCTCGTCCGATCCGGGTTCTTGGTCGGAAACGGGACTGGAGGGTAAGACTTCTACTTCTTCGACGTCGTCCGCGTCGTCGAAGATGTCAGCTGGGGCCGGTGCCGCGTGCTGCGCTTCGAGCCTCGCCGCTCGACGATTCCGCAGAGTCTTCTTTGAACGGAACCGGGCACAGGCCATACATGTTGACTCGTCGTGGTCCGGCGAAAGGCATTTGTTGCACACCGGATGGACGTCGATGTGTGGGTACTTCGCATTACATACCGGACACCTTTTGAATGGCGTCCTCGATTCCATCGTCGAAGTAGTTGATGGACAGGTAAATGCGAACAAAGTCGGTGCTGAAAGTTAGTAAACTAACAGAAAGTATCGAAAACCGATCGATAAACAGTACCGACGCGAACTAAAGGCCTTGTGGCCTCGACAAAATATTTTCCTAACTTGAGCTAAGATAGCACATCCGAACCCAATGGCGGAAAAAAACAATCTGAGGATGGAGAGGATGCCCATGCGCACTGTAGTCCAGGGGAGGAGTCACCTATCCAAGGATACTTCGAAGACTCTTCCAGGACAACAACGTGCAAACATCCGGACCCAACACTAGGCGGCGATCTATGCACAGATATGAATTCAGCAGCCCACATGCCTCGAACATATAGATTTTCTATTCCTAACTCCAAATGTAGGTACGGCGACAATATATATATCTTCGAAGTACATAGATGTGGAGTTAGGAATAGTAAATCTTTATTTTCTCATATGTACTTTATCTGTCAATATTTTGTCCACAATATTCTTGAATTTGATATTCCAGAGTACAATCACCCCTCACAATTACATCATTATTACCACCAATTACAAATCGTTAAGTAATATAAAAAGCCCAAAATAAGAAAATTGACTACATAAGGTTAGTCAGCTATGTAAAGGGTCCAATCTAGTGGACACTAGTTTATATATTGATGCTCAAACGTCATGGGCACGTACAAGGCTAGGTTCTCCTTATAAAGTTAGAGTGGTACTTTTGTGATAAAATGAATTCTGGAATTCTTTAAGCAAACATTCCATGCACATGAGCATTTCTAAGATACTTCACACATCTTAACATTTTTTCCACTGAATATTCCAGTATGTGAGTTCTAAGTGGTTCGGCCTTTATCTGATAACAACGAGCAAATCATACTAATTCTGTTGCTTTTTCCTCAAATTACATATCACACTAAAAAGCAAATGCAATGATCTAGAACTGGCATACTTTATATTTCACGTACTGATGAAAATACCTTGTCCTGCCCTTTTGAACGAATCTCACAATTTCAAATTGTTTATTCCGTTGTCACTTTTAGTTTTATCTTTCCTTCTTTTATTATAACTTTGAATTGTTCCCCCTCATCTGCTGGTTCCTTTCACTTTTTTTAATCCTATTTTTTCCTTATGGGGGTAAACCCCATATCCCATATTCCGTTCGGTGCTTACTGTTATTTTTCTTCATTTTTTTCTGAAGAGAGGTTGGGGATAATGACGTGTACCCCTCACTTTTCCTCTTCCCTCTTTATTATCACCCTAAAATATTTTTGTCACCCTTCCCATTTTTTCCATTTCTGAATTCACTTTGTCAAAATTTTGAATATTTGAATTTTTTGGGGGCGTGTGGGATTACCACTTTTTAAGCATTTAATTTCAAACTGATCATTTAGTGCTACTGAGGCAATTCATCTATGAAGAGGTACTTCTAGAGTTCACATACTCACAATTCAGGTTGATGTCGCCATATGGTAGAGGTAGAAGAGGCGAGTGCAGTGGGTGATGGGTGTGACGTAGTATTGGGTTTCTCTTATAGATCTGGTCGACCACTTCAGCATTTAAGCAGTTCTCCTACAAAATACACGAGCAATAATGAGAATAAAGTGGGACTCTGAGGATGAATGCAAACAAATGCCTCCATATTATCATGTAACAGGCCCTACTAAATATAAGATACGGATGACGTCTGAACTGTGCAAGAAAAACTGTAGCAAGAAAAAATGTATGAATTAGCATGGATCATGACCTGCAATGCCAAGGGCTCTATATTGTAAGCCCTGACACATTTGCCAATCCATTGATTATGACCCACTCTTTCATTTATTGAAGGAAAACATTTTGTGCATCCCTTACCTGTGTTAAGTCTAGGAGTAATTGCATGTGGATGCTGTGACCTGTATGTTAGCGGGCCCACCCCACCCCACATAAGGAAGAGTTACAAATTAGTTTATTCGTGGAAATGAGGAGACCAGAGCAGCTTGTAACAAAAGTGTGCACAAATTTAATTATGTGGCAGTATAAAACAAAAGTCTCTATCTAGTACAGTGATACTTACTGTACTGTCCTCTGGTGAGCAGCAGCGCTAGGCTGCTTTTTACTTGAATAAACACAAACATTTAAAAAGATATTGAATGGGCAAGCGCATTTACACGTTAACTGAAGTAAAGAATAAAAACACAGAAGAGGCCCTACACCACGCATCTTTGGGAACACCTTCATGTTTAAAGACTTTGTCCACCAAACAAGCAAAAATATGATACTCTCTTGCATTTCTTTAACACATAGAACTGTTTTACCTTAATACGTCAAATTGTATGACTGCATTGAGTGCCATTAGAAGTGACAGTTTTCAAATATGAACTTAGAAACATGTATGGCCCTCCCTCATCTCTGATGACAATGCTATTAGTGAACAAAGAGGCAAGTCAGTTGTCATGTGCACTCTCTTTGGGTCTATTAAATAAAAACATGAGATGTTTTTGTACAGCACACATCCAGAACTCATGTATTTCAAGATGCTCTCATATATGATAATGAAAAAAGGAGGCAGGGTGGAATAAAACAATTGCCTGGGATCATATATTTTGGTCAAGTGGGAAAGCCGGGACTGAACACAAGTTTTCTGAATTCACATTGTGGAATTCAGCAACTAGATGGATATTTTTTTCTGTCTCTCATTTTACATCAGCAGTTAATGATCTGTCTTCAATTCTTGGCGCATGAAGTAAGAGCATGGGTGTCGCATTAAGTAAGAGCGTCATGGCCAGACAAACGCCACATGAAGACTCAACTTCTTTTGGGCTCGAGGATCCAAGTGAACGTCCAGCTGAACCAGACCCATGCATCTGGCTTGAGCTTGGCTCAAGCCTACAGTGACTCACCCACTTCTATCTCATAATGACAATGAAGGGGGCAGAGGCTCAGGAAGGACATGATTTGACCATGAGAAAACAATTTGGTGAAGCAAGAGTACCTACACCACAGTGCAGGACTCCTTGTTTCAAGGCCCATAACATTTTCACTACACCACATTTTTAGTGAGTGAGCTGTGAGACTAGGTTTTCTCTCCCCAATTCATAAAATCAAATGATTATTCGGTCACAGTCCTTTCTTATCATTACATACTCTCAGTGTATTTAACCAATGTAAGTTTGTCATGTGTCTGTAAAAAAAGGAGCAGAGAATTATGTTCAAAGAGTGATTGTCCAATAGCACGCAATTTGTCAAAGGGGGAGGACAGGATTAATAAAAGCCATGTCTTCTGGTGCCATACTTTCCATCTTTGTCATTGAACACCAACTGAGGTGTGAGGGGTTCTAATGCTAAGATTCAGGGATATTCTAACCATAAAATAACACTATATTGTGGAATCTACCCAGACTTTTAATACATAGTTCACCACCTGTATATTTTGGCAAAGCAGTAAAGCCAGGGTTAAATATAAAGTCTTGTGCTACGGCTGGGTGGGTCTCCAATATTTTTTTCTTTTTTATGTTTTGCACGAGTCATGCCCAGAAACAGAAATGTTCTTCATTGTTTTGTGGCGGTGATGGAGGATAAACATGCTGCACAGGTCATAATCTGGAATTAATATCCCAAATGGGACTTGCTGTACAACACTTGTTTGCAGGCAGGAGGAGAGGAGAACTGAGAGAGTATTGCATTTTTTGTTGTATTGTTTTATAGAGATCACAGGAAAGTTGGACGGGAATCTTTGATAACTGTTATGAATGTCTTCTTTTTTTGTGGAGAGAGTACATCACATTTTAAGTTGCGGTGTGGCAATTCATGCTTCCAGTCCCCTGTGACAGAAACCTCTGCTTGCCCATTAGATATTTGCTTCAAGTTTCAGAGATGATTATGTGCACTTTCATTTATAATGTGATACATAAGTGTCCAAAATTATATAAAAAACAGTCATATATTCCTGTGAGCATGGTCCACTGCATAAAATCTGCTCTAGCAGGAATTACTTTAATATGACAGGCCTTCTATCCCTGCCCTACAGTGTGCATGCACTGTTTGATCAAACCAAGGGCTGTCTCTTTATAGTAATGCAGCCTACCTTAATGTCTTGGATGAGTTGCTGTGTTGGTGTATCGATTGGTGACTTGGTATCAATGACATTCTGGATGGCGCTTGACCACCTTGTGGCCTCGTTGAGCAGTTTTGTGTAAAGGCGGTAGCAGTGCTTTCGTCCATATACTGTGACATTCCAGTTGCCTTAAGCAGGTAAAAATCAAAAGTTAGCAACTCATGCCAAAATCACTACTGTCCTAGAAAGATACACACAATTATTTACATCTACTTATCATACACATAAAAAGGTAGAGAGGTTCTACAACCACTCTATAAAGTGTAATGGCACTACTCCAATTGTAAATGGCATGATATTAAAACAACAACAGACTTTTATCCATAGTTGTACCATTAGGCATTTTATAACCAAAGCAATGACAATAGTTTTTCAGGGGTTAGCGTAACTGGAGCCCCCTTACGAGCAGATGAAGCCGTAACCACCACCCCACAGTTGGGAGGAGGGGAGACACTGCTGTAGTCAAGTTCTAGGGGCCGTGTTTTTGCACCTGGTATTGCAGAGTGTGGATAAATACCTAGTAAAACCAAAAGGACATGGGGAAGAGTAGTGAGCAATGGATCAGGACGGTAACAACCTCATCCCGACATTAAGCAGTTGAGGGTGCATGAACTGCTCCCCTGAATACTGCAGAAACTTTTCCTGTCCCTAAACCCACAACATCCACGCCCCATTGCCCTAGCACAGCAACCCACTGAGCGCCCCATGCCCAGTTACCACCCGCTAAGAACAGGTGTTAAATGAGAGCATTATATTACCAGAAATAGGCAAATCCTTTACAAATGGTCTTGATAATCCTGGATCCAGTAGGTTATTCTCAATAAACTCCAGTGAGTTTACCTTATGATTCATATTAACTCTTGGGAGATACTGGCAGGAATTGTCATTTCCAGCTGGGTATTTGTGCATGGTGTTATTGTACAACTTATATTGGGGCCCTAAGTAAGAGTTTACTCTATTACAACAAGAAGGAAAATTAGTACTTGGTCTTCAAGAGTGGTTAATGTCTATTTTGCTAAACAACAGACAACCTATTTCTCAAATTTCTTTCTAGTAAAAATAGCTCCAACTCATGCTCCAGTTTGCATCTATTGTTTTTAGTTATGGAAACTGCATGCTGAATTTGCAATGTTATTAGTGGAGGAGACAAAATGCAGAATCATCCCTCATCCTCTTCACAGTATTAAATTTACAAACAATCTTCAGGTCATTAAACTAAAGCTCCCAAAATTCAGTAGTAAAACTGTGAAGAATATATGCTATCATGCATACACAGGCAAGCTGCAGAGTGGAACTAAAGCACACATCTAAAATGTGAAAGGACTAGAGGCCACAAGTATTACACTTTTTAACGTTTGCAAACACTTTGATGCACAGAACTCAGAGTGTTTGTCACCACTCAAAACTTATTTTGTGTGCAGTAAGCCCATTTTAGGTGATTGTAAAGTTTTACCAACTCCTAATAATGGTTTATAAATAGATACCGAACTTCAGTTTGGAAGGGGCGTGTTGTGGGCGTCCCTTCTAAAGTTCAATTCGGTACTCATTACAATTCTGTATTTTGCAAATTGAACTAATATTACTCAGGTTGGTTTGCGCAATTAGAGACAGCTTTTTGCAACCACAACAATAGTACAACTGGTCCTAAATCCTCAAAAAGCCTAGAGAAGAGGTGCATATTTGGGGCAAGGGTTGATTCTTTCAATGTGAAATGTTCTTTCTGTCTTAGAATTTCAACCCTCTCCTGTGAGAAAGTGCCATCTTTCTTGCATGGTATGCCCCCACTTTTTGCTGAATTGCTGAATGTACTTTGACTGAGTGTGCCCTGGACTCCTGCCAATCAGGTGCCCAGGGCCTATGTTCCTTCCCTACAAAAACCTCAAACCCAAATTGGCAAACCCTGGCCACATGTCAGCCCCTGGTAAATGGTACCCTAGGTACCCAGGAACTTGTGACCAGGGAAGGCCTCTAAGGGCTGCAGCACTCATTGTGCCACCCTTAGAGGCCCTGTGCCCTAACACACACACACTGCCCTTGCAGGCTGAGTGTCTGGGTACAAGACAAAACAAAGAGTCGACATGGCACACATCCCTGTGTGCCATGCTCACCCCCTACACTGCCATGGCATACATCTGCCACCCCTCTAGCTGGGTGCCCTATGCCAGTGGTGTGGGCACAGGAGCAGGAGCCCTGTGCCCCTACAGTACCCAGGTCCATTCCTGAGCACTGTAAGTGCAGTGCTGCCATTTAAGAGTACATGGTGCTGAGAACTCGTCAAACACGAACTCAACAGCACCATAATGGCAACACTGAAGACTGAAAAGTTTGGTATCATACTTCTCAGCACATTAAACCCGCACTCATGCCAGTGTGGGATTTAATGTACCAAGCGCCCCCTGAAACCTAACCTACAATCCACGTCTGGTCTGAGAGGCTGCCTAGGTTGCCACACAGCAGACATGTTGCTGGACCCCTGGGTAGGAGAGCCCCTGCTCTCCTGGGCCTGCAACAATGCACATCCTGGGCGAGGTGCTAGGTTTCCTCCCCCAGGATGGACAGTGTGAGAAAGTGGGTTTCTGTTGCAGTAACCCCCCCTTTTTTTGCCTAATAGCTGATGCACTTTTCCTTGTTGTGCCCTGGGCTCCTGCCAATCAGGTGCCCAGGGCCTATGTTCCTTCCTTAAAACACACAAACTCCCAATTGGCAAACCCTGGCCACATGTCAGCCCCTGGTAAATGGTACCCTAGGTACCCAGGGCCTTGTGACCAGGGAAGGCCTCTAAGGGCTGCAGCACTCATTGTGCCACCCTTAGAGGCCCTGTACCCTTACACACACACACTGCCTTTGCAGGCTGAGTGTCTGGGTGCAGGACAAAACAAAGAGTCGACATGGCACACATCTCTGTGTGCCATGCCCATTACCTATACTGCCAAGGCATATGTCAGCCACCCCTCTGGCTGGGTGCCTTATGCCTATGGTGTGGGCACAGGAGCAGGAGCCCTGTGCCCCTACAGTACCCAGGTCCATTCCTGGGCACTGTAAGTACAGTGCTGCCTTTTACAAGTACATGAGAGCTCGTCAAACACGAACTCCACAGCACCATAATGGCAACACTGAAGACTGGGAAGTTTGGTATCAAACTTCTCAGCACATTAAACCCACACTGATGCCAGTGTGGGATTTAATGTACTAAGCACCCCAGAGGGCATCTTAGAGATGCCCCCTTACAGCTAACCTACAATCCACGTCTGCTCTGAGGCTGCCACACAGCAGACACGTTGCTGGACCCCTGGGTGGGAGAGCCCCTGCTCTCCCGGGCCTGCAACAATGCACATCCTGGGTGAGGTGAGAAATCTCCTCCCCCAGGATGAGCAAAGGGAAGCTTCAAAGGCATGCCGCCAGTTGGAGTTTCCCCAGGCCACTGCAACCCCCCACTCTGGCAGGAAGCTTGGCCGGAAACCCCATACAAGGACAGGGGATGTGCCAGCCTGCCCACCCCACCCCTCAGGTGGGGGAGGCGAGGTGAAGCACATCTCCGGGCTCTCGCCATCTTGAAGATGGGAGGCCCTACCCTATCAGGATTAGGCTACTGCCCTCCTCCCACAGGAGAGAGGCAGGATAGGGGGTGTACCCACCCCAGGACAAGGACCCATTGGTCCCTGGCCTTCACCTACCTGTAACGCCCCTAAATCTAGTATTTAGGGGCCCCCTGAACCTTCCTTCCCCAGATCCCAGATTCGAAACTACAAGAAGAGCAAGAAGAACAAAGACCTGCCCTGCAGCTGCTAAAAAGAGGAAGACACCAACTGCTTTGGCCCCAGCCCTACCGGCCTGTCGACCCTCGAACCTGCTCCTGCTCCAGCGCGGCATCTCTTGTGGCCAGCAACCTCAAAAACCCCAGAGGACCTGGCTACCTTTGAACTCTAAAGCCCCTGGGACTCCCATGAGTAGAGGCTCTACTCAGAAACCTATCTCTAACCCCTGGCAGCAGCCCGGAACCGCGAACCCAGCACACTCTGCACCAGCCAAGCCTGGCCAGTGCCGGAGTGAACAAAGACCCTGAGGACGACCCCACGGCGACTGTGACCCCGAGTCCGGCACCCAAGGACCCCCCTCGACATTCCGGAAGAAGTCTGCAGCCTCAGAACAGAGTGCCACCCCAACCGCGATCAACAAGAGGGTAAGATTCCCGACATCAAAAGGCACCCCTGCACCCGGCGCCCTGCGGCCCCCTGTGCCCAATCCCGGGGTACCCACCTAACCTACAACTACCCAACTTACCTCTCGAAGTGGTGGTGGCATCTGAAGCATCCTCATCCCCGAGCTTGCAGCCTTTTTCCAAACCGGAATATTCCCATTGACTTCCATTGAGCGCCCGAAGGCTCAAAAGCACCCTGCACCCAGCCGCCCGAGTGGCCCTGGCAGTGCACTCTCTACACTAACCTACGTCCCCACTTGCCCTGAGTAAGTGACCAGGAGCCCAGCTCCCACAGCCGCGTGGCTTGCCAGACAGCAGCCACCAACCAAGGCCCCCCTATCCCTCATAGGATAACATTGGGCCTAACTCTCTCTGCACCCGGCCGTCCTGAAACCGCTGAGGGTGAACCAACTGTACCTACCTGACACTGGGGGACCCCTGAGTCCATGCCCGGAATTTCAACTCTACCAGTCGAGTACTTACCCTTAAACCGCTAACTTCGTTTTCCTCATAGGGTAACATTGACTGACTTTTTCTTCAAAAATCTTCTAAGTGTGAACTTTTCAAAACTGCAAAAATTCACCAAAAATCAGCCAAGTGACAAAAACGAATTTACTCACCTGCTCCTAGGTGAGCTCCCAGTGCTGGATCTTGGTGCCCAGCCCTGACTCTGAAAAGTGTTCACAACTATACTTACCTCTAACTCATTTTTCTCCCATAGGAAACCATTGTCTGCTTTTCTGTGAAATTTCTTCTAAGTGTCTACTTTTGCAAATTTGAAATATTCTTTTAAAATCGTACCATTTCTGCAAACGAAATTACTTACCTGCTTTTGATAAGGACCCCAGTCCTGGGTCTAGGCACCCAGTCCTGGATTACTAAAGTAACGATAAAGTACTCTACCTGCAATTTGAATTTCTTGCCATAGAGATCCATTGAATGTTTTCTGTGAAATATTTTCTAAGTGCTAACTTTTGAAATAGCCAAATATTATTTAAAAATCATTACAGTTATTAAGTCGACTTTCATCACTTGATTCTGAATACTGACCCCAGGCTGGTTCTAGGAGCCAGACCTGGAATTCCAAAAGTAATCTGAAAAGTAATTTATTACAAATAACCTGAATTTACCATTGAGCTCAATGCATTGTTATGTTTAGGAAATAGGATTGTTTATTGCAACCAACTGTGACTGTTTACACAAATTTATTGCCTAAGACAAAAGTATTTATATTCAACCTCTCATTCTGAGAAAGTATATTTTTACTCCCTTTGTGGTTCTAAAAATAAAACAAGCATATATTTTATATATATAAATCATTGGCCTAGAGTTCAGTTATTGAGTGTGTGAAACCATTTGCTGACTGAGTGTGTACAATAAATGCTTTACACTGTCCTCTGGTACTGCCTTACTGCTCGACCAAGCTACCACTTTTGAGAGTAAGGTCATACCTAACTTTGACCTCTATCAGCCTCTGGGGGACTGTGGACTCTGTACACCCTGTACCTATTAGGGAACAGTATATACAGAGCCACTTTCTCACAGACAGGGGGAAGCTTCAAAGGCATGCAGCCTCTGTGAGCTTCCCCAGGCCACTTGCAGCCCCCACTCTGGCAGGAAGCCTGGCCGGAAACCCCAAATAAGGACAGGGGATGTGCCAGCCTGCCACCCCACCCCTCAGGTGGGGAAGGCGAGGTGAAGCACATCTCCGGGCGCTCGCCATCTTGAAGATGAGAGGCCCTACCCAATCAGGACTAGGCTACTGCCCCCCTCCCACAGGAGTGTGGCAGAATAGGGGGTGTACCCACCCCAGGACAGGGACCCATTGGTCCCTGCCCTTTACCTACCTGTAACGCCCCTAAATCTAGTATTTAGGGGCACCCTGAACCTTCCTTCCCCAGATTCCAGATTCCATAATACAAAGAAGAGCAAGAAGAAAGAAGACCTGCCGTGCAGCTGCTAAGAAGAGGAAGACACCAACTGCTTTGGCCCCAGCCCTACCGGCCTGTCGACCCTCGAACCTGCTCCTGCTACATCCCGGCACCTCTTGTGACCAGCAACCTCACAAACCCCGGAGGACCTGGCTACCTTTTGGCTCTAAGCACCTGGGACTCCCATGAGCAGAGGCTCTGCTCAAAATCCGCTTCTACTCCCTGGTATCAGCCCGGACCCGCGAACCCTGCACCCGCCAAGCCTGGCCTGTGCCGGAGTGAACAAAAACCACGAGGACGACCCCCCGGCGACTGTGACCCCGAGTCCGGCACCCAAGGTCTTCCCTTGACGCTCATGACGATGCCTGCAGCCTCAGAACCAGGTACCCCCCCCCAACCGCGATCAACAGAGGATAAGATTTCCCAACACCAAAAGGCACCCCTGCACCCGGCGCCCCGCGGCCCCCTGTGCACAACTCCTGGGTACCTACCTATCCCCCAACTACCCAACTTACCTCTCGAAGTGGTGGTGGCACCTAAAGAGACTTCGTCCCCGAGTTTGCAGCCTTTTTCCAACCAGGAGCTTTCCCACTGAAATCAATTGAGTGCCCGAAGGCTCAAAAGCACCCTGCACCCAGCTGCCCGAGTGGCCCTGGCAGTGTAACCTCTACACTTATCTACTTCACCATTTGCCCAGAGCAAGTGCACACTGTACCTATTTGGGAACAGTATAGCCACTTTCTCACATCTCCTGCCACCACCAGAGCTTCCAGCAATTAGCAGACATTGGAACCTCGAAACATGGTATAAAATATTTCTCTATAAGTGGTATGGTGCTGAGGTTTTTGCTCGCTGATTCTATCCTGGACATGTCCATGATACAAAGCAGTTGCTAACTGGAGAATTAGAGTAGAATCATGCATGATCATATTACACGGAGTTAAAAACAATGCCTGCCGTTCCCCGCGTGCCTCAATGCAGCATATCCAAGAAAACAACATTCGAGGCACTCACCATAGCTGACCTTTGTGATATCCTAACCTTTCTAAAGGCCACCACTATAGACAACTGCATCCTTCCATCTGCTGTCTTTCTCCAGAGCATCACTCAATCACCTCAACGCAGTCAACACCTCTGACTTACAAAGTGCCATCCTTGACACACTTACACTCAAAAAAGGAATAATCCTCCCACTTATGAAAAAGGCAGGAGGACTCATGAAATACACATTCACGACTCACTCACCAGGAGAAACCAGCAGGCATCAAAATCCAACAGTAAATTGTCAACAACAGCCTGCTATACGACTGTCAGTCTAGTTTAGGGCTATAATGCAGGACTAAAACCTCCACTGTCCAAGTCGTAAATGATGCCCTACAGATCTACTAAATTAAATACCCAGGAATTCTGGTACATGAGGGTCTCTTTCAGACCGTCAATAATATTAACCCCCATGTTTTGAAAACTCATGCCTTTTCCTAACACCAACAGACAACCCCTATTCTATGACAGTGTCACAAACATGAACCTAGATGGAGTGACACCACAAAGCAATAACATTTTCTCCTACAAGACCCACATTACCGAGAAGACCAGCTGATCATAATGCCAGCTATCTCTCTTCTGGACAATAAGGACCTACCCACTGGAAAGAAACCTGAGCCCAAGATCTATCTGTTTCTCACTTCCATTTGTTGCAACTTCCTCCTGTTTGGTATCCTGATTCCGTACTGGTCCCAGTGTCTTGCCTGCCAGCCCTCCTCATTTAAGGGCTAATGAAATATGACATCACCCTCACTCTAAAGGAGCTACTTTGGCTATCCATGCAGCCTCATATGATCTTTAAAACCCACCTTGTTAAAAAACAACCAAAGTTAAGAAGTGCAAAAATTAGGAATCCAGAATACCATGCCATTACACATGTGGGGCAGCATTACACATACGGCACATTTTCCTTCATTGCACCAGCCGCGAACATGTACTACCCTGGGGACAGTGCATTCACGTGAAATACGGAGCGACTGCTTTAGAGCCGCTCCGTGTTTCACTGTGCAGGCGGCAACCCACCAGCACTTTTAATGGAGATTCCCTTGCAGGCGGGTGCAGTCAGTGACTGCGCCCACCTGCAAGTGGATGACCCCCATAATACCTTGCAGAGGGCTGCTCTCAGGAGGTGCACTGACAGTGTGTCACCTTTTGAGTGGCGCACTGTCAGTGCGCCTCCTGGAGGGCTTCTATGGCTCTGCGGCCACGTCAGTAATACTGCGCGGGCACAAAGGCAAAGTGATTCCCTCATTAGCATGGGGCATGCCCCCATGCAAATGAGGGAATGTCCCTTTGAAGATATCGCTGGCGCTTTATGTGCACCAGCACTATTGGTAATACAAAGGGGCCACAGATGTCTGCGGACCCTTCTGTAATACCAAAGTGCCCTGGGGGCCCGCAAAATGGGCGTAAATGACCGTTGCACCCCCAGGGCACGTTATGTAATCCGGCCCCAGGTATGCAAAGCACCCCTGCATTTAAGATAAGAAATGGAAACTCACTTATTCATGTAGCACCTTGTCCACCCTTGACAACTGCTAAAGCCCCACAGACCACTTTGGATTAGGCTAAGGGGCACCCATCAGTGCCAAACATCTCTACTGCATTCTCCTTATGTAACAGATTAGATCAATTCTTCCATATCCTCCTATTTGCATATCAGTATCACTGCATAAATGCTAATGCATGCAAACACGTACATACATATCTGAAACCAAAACCTAGATATCGACCATAGGGGAGGACTGTTAGGCCAAATCTCTCTGCAAATATGGCAATCTAATTTCAACACAGCTGGTTGTGCTTAGCTTGCACTTTTACCATGTATTTATTACTCCTATTCCTTGCTGTATTCCTTTCAGACGCTCTTATGTGTAGTGAGTGCATTTTACCACATGTCCAATTCAAATAGTCTTGTACATAAGAAACCCTTCTTTGACCAGGTGGTTCCTTTCTTGTGGGTTGGATGTATTTTGTCATTTATGAATTCACATACTTCCAACATGTTTGTCTCCTCTAACTTGCAGTAAAACTAGGCAAGCAAAATAGATGTTTGTGGCAGGCTCAAAGCTTTCTACTGTAGCATTTCTGTGCACATATCAGGGCTCATGCCCACAACACTACAGGACATGTGACATGTTATAAATTACGATAAAAACACAAGGTTACCACCACCAATCAGCACGTGCATGAGTGATTTCTATTATTTGGTTTATCTAGTGGCTGGTCTAGAGAAGTAGGAAATCGCCGCTAATAGCACAACACACATGTTCTTTCACATGCTCAAACGGACAACCAGGTAATTTAAAGAAGCTCATGATTGTCATTACGTATCGTCACCCTAAGTAAGCTAGCAACTCAGCCACATTATCTCCTCAAATTACCTCAAGACATTAGTGGATGGGGCTCAGAGACAAGTATCAGACATATACATGAAATGAGCCTCCGTAAACAGCTTTTGGATGCATGGTTGGCTCTAGAGAGCACTCAAGGGCCCCCTGCAGTTTACAAAACACATCTCTGTTTCGACTGATGCATCTATACTGGCTGAGATGCATGTTTTAGGAAATAATGGCAAGTACATTAAAAGAGATGTTAGAGGGTATGCATAATAACCACCAGAGGCTGTGTCCTCATACCAGTCTCTTTGAAGATCTTTTCATCAGGAGGTACCACCGAGCACAGGCTGTTGAGGACCAGGGTACCCAGCTTGAGGGAGCTCTTCTCTGAACTCTTGTAGTAGTCTAAGGAGTTGTGGGTTAGGACGAACCAGCGCTTCTTCATCTTCAGTGAGGTCATCCGGGGGCTGTTCTTCACCTCCTTGTGCAGCCATCCTTTAATAACAAAGAAAACCACTTGCGGTGTCAGTGGAATAAAACAGACACAGCTCTATCACAAGTTTGACTATAACCGAGCTATGCATAAGAATGTAGAGTAGTCCTACTCAAGATATTTGCTTACAGTACTTCTGCTGAATGTCGTTCTTACACTCTGGCACTCATTCAAAGTTGTGTGGAAATACAAGATTGGGTGCAGACACTACCTGAGTTTGATTCCGGTATTGGGAAATGTGTGGTAATACTGCACCTCTGCAATTTTGCCACAAGCACAATTTGACAGGCAATACGTGGTGACAATTGCATGTCAAAATCTGATTGGCTAGAAGTAAAATGAGCTGCACTTAGATGTGATAATTGAATTACCAGAGGTTAACTCTCATTCCAAGCAGCAAAAATAAGAATTGTCACATAATTTTGACCTGGGGAAAAACGCAGGGTGTGGTAAAATATTTTCCATGAGGCAAAAATACTGCATGGTATTCCGTGCCTACTCGAAATACCAGCCAATGACTTTAAACTCAAATAACATACATCGTAAATCAGGCATTCAAATTTGATAGAAAAACTAACAAGCATTGTCGGACCACTTTTGAGAGGCAGGAACCATCAACATTAACAACTAATGCTTAACTAAAGTGAAGGTTCTCAGATGCACATAGAAAGGTCAGGATATTGTGATGACTCTAGAAAGACAAATACTTTTTATCTATTGCTCTTAAAACATTGTTACTAGCCATATCTAGAGTTCTATAAATCAGCAGGCCTCCAGGCACTACAGTAGGGTAGACTAGATGATTTAGACCACTTCCTTTTTTAATTTAGCATTGTGTGCCCGGGTAGATATGTTTTTACAAACTGTACTTTTGAAATAAAAGACTACTTTTGCAACTTAAACACTGAAGAGGAAATTAGAGATTGATGAGTCGGTCCCCCTTTTTCAATTCGGAAGCTAGATGTCAACATCAATAAATAAAGACTGTATCAAAAATTCCAATTTTGAAATTTTTATGAAGTATGCAGTTATTTCAGTATATCTCACTGGATATATACTTTTCTTATGCTCAGACATTCAGAAAACAGGATGGGGCCAAGCTGTTAGACTTAGTGTATTTTTTCTCCTGCAAAAGTTGTTGGTTAATTTGAAGGATATGTGATGCTGGGGTGTGTGATGGCTGTGCAAATAGAATGAATGAAACAACATAGACCTGCTGGATTATGAGTTAATGATGTAGACTTAAACCTGTGATAACTAAAATGCTCTGTTAGGCAGACACAAATTGAACAAATGCTGTAATTTGTTTTACATATCTAAGTAACTATAGATATCGGCACCATGTTTCCCTAAATCGTGAGGTGAGGAACTTTGATGTTTTCAGTTAAAAACTTGTAAATAAAGCAAGATTTCAAAAAAATATATTTTTTGGACACCCAGGGTTCTCTGTTCTTGCTGCTTCTAAAAAAGGTAACAGACAAACCATGCTCCAACTTGGCCAAACACAGCAGGAGTTCCAAATCCACAGGAAATGGCTCTCTTTTATGTTTTCAGTTCTAAAAAGAATGCATTATTTATGTGACACCAAAAATAAATGTTTCAATGAAGTGGACTTTCAAAATGCTTGACTTTGAGGATGTGTATAAAGAAATTAACAATCCAGCAACAAATTGAGGCCCCACGCAAGGATGACTAAAGAAATTTAAGTTGCAACAAATCTGATGCACGAAAGTGATAAGTTTGTTTTTCAGACTTATACTGTACACAGACAAGTGACAGCCATACATCCGAGCAATAGCGAGGGAAACAGACTGGCACATTCTCAGAGTAGGGCATTGGGTAAGGAAAGTAGAGTTCTCTTCTCCTAGTGGCAATCACAGCGACATATCAACTAAAGCTCATGTATGGTCAAAATTACAACAATTTCTTCATATTGTTTAGCAGTTTTATAATATGAAAGCCAGGTTACTGACTAATATTATTTAAGAACCAGATGGAGCATTAGTGATTGGATATTGCTTACCTCTGACAATAAACTCCTGCCCTTCCACTCTGGTGTCACCCTTGGACCTCTGCAGCAGGGTGATCCAGTGGTGCATCTCCTCCGGCGTGTCTGCGTTGCAGTGAAGGACCCGGTTGGCAGTGATGATCACAAACGAATTAGGTCTACGTGGAAGATGAAAACAAAAGGAGTTGGATGTGCACCAGACTGACCTCATCTACAAACACATGCTGTTGGAAGCATCGTGGAGCCTTTAGCCCCCCTCGAGAGGCAGAGAACATTTTGCTGAAAACATGCTTCTGCTTTCCAGACAAAATCAACTTATCTGTGCAGTCACTTCAAAATGGCACAGCAATTGGCCAATTCACAGCAATAGAAAATAGCAAATCTGCATTTGGAGATTTACATCTATGTCTGGAAATCTGCACCAGGCAGAGATTTCCAGCCGGATTACTGAAAAGTCATGTTATTCCAGTCTGGATCCTTTTCCTGCTTTGCAAAGTTTTTTATAGCAAAGAATTTTGCACGGCTGAAATTGGATTCCCTGTGCAAATGCACCTTTTTCTCTTTTCTCTGCTTTTTTCTCTGAAGGGAAAATATATTTCCCCATGGAGGGCCCTCATCTCCTATAACACCCTCAAACCTGGGGTGGTTTCCTTTCCCTTGCCATCCCAGAAATTGTATTTATGCCAGCAGTGTGCTGGCTTTCCAACCCTTTTCAGACTGGAATAATAGGAGTTTATTACTGTCCACAAACATATGCGTCAGACCGCTCAAACTTCCAACGCTAACCACAGCTTGGAACACCTGATTCAACTGAATCACAAAGAGATCAGGCAATGTACTAAGACATGTTTACTTCTAGTCTCAATCGCTAATCTTGGTAACTAGGCTGTGTTATCATAGCTTATTCTATACAACATTTTGGAAATTTTCTTCAGGAAATGGGGCATATAGGGCATCTGGTGGCTGAATCTGTAATCAGCAGTTAGTGTTATTGATTTTTGTCACTCAAGGAGACGTTCACTTTCTGAGAGCACTGGCGCAAGGTTCCCCCTTCTCGCTTGATGGAGGAATTGGTACTACGGCCATTTATTGAAAGCATTAATCTCCAACAAAATAGAGCTCTGAACATTGTTTTTCCAGTAGAGACGGAAAACGCACTGCCAAAGCAAGTGTGGGTCTGTCCCACTGAATCACAATTACCAGGATGTGAGGTTTTTTCATATTAGGATTTGAGTAACTGGGGAGCATCGTGAATTGATAGATCTCCCCTTTTACCACCGGTCCTGTTGAGGCCTTAAATGCACCAAAGGCTGAAATGCATCGACCATCCTTCTTTTGGAAAGAAAATCCCAAAATGAACATTTAGAATTAATTATTGTATATGGGGAATCGCACTACAAAAAATAGATTATTATTGGTTCCCTGAGATTATTTTTCAGTGGATTAGACACGTGTGGAGAAGAATATCACAACAACCTATTCTGGTTAATTCTTGTATAAAAGATGCGGTTGGGAGAGGCCTAGAATGACCTTCATTTTGTTTTTGTCAAAATGATATATCTGTCCATATTTTTTGATGACTATAAATGTTTTTGTATCAGAAACATTCCTTTGGAAATGTTTGAAAAACGCGAACTAAAATAAACAACGCCTAAAATTGGGCTACAGAAAATATAAGGTTGTATTAGCTTTTCATTGAATGTATTTGGCCATAATTAAGTTAGCTGGCTGATCAAACACATTTTTTCTCTTTGATCTAATAATTATCATTAAGAAACTGTTTCTGCACTCACCTATTTTGATGTGGATAGTTTGTTTGCCCAAGAGTTGCAGAGAGTATTGGGCATCCCCCTATTCGGTAATAATTAGTTTGATTGAAGCACCTTATAACACTATCTGTTTCGCTGTTTCCCAGCTCATATGGCCATTTTTTGTTTTTTTAATGCTTTACTATATGTTTTAAACTCTCTGATGCCTTTGGCTACTCTTTGCTCAAGAAATTTTCTGAACAAAAAATTGAATAAAACCGTGACTGGAGAAGGGAGCATTTAAAGAGTTTTCCTACTGACATTCCTAGCTTCAGAGTAAACACAACATAATCAGAGCCGCAGGAAAGATTTTAGGAAAGCAAAAAAATACCAGTTGCAGTATTTAACTATTGTTGCAAGGTCATTTATCATGCTGAAAAAAAAAAGCTCATTTTTAAAGGCAGTCATTTGGTTGATCACTGGAAATGTGCTTCGGCATTTCTTGATAAACTACAATTTACCTGTGCATGTAGCCCTTTCAATATAAGGGGCTCCTTCAAGTATGATCAGAGTGGGACTCCCTGGAAAATTGCGTTTTACGACATAAGCATCAATTAAGTGTTCACTTACGCCATTTAAAACACCCTTTTAAAAAAATAGCTTTTTTTATTTACAGCATTTAGTCACTGCAGTAGAATTTACTGAAACCCATTGCTGCATTTGAGGAAGCACTGAAAAAAGTGCATTTCTCCGGTAATATAGGAGGACTATGGCCTGGTACTGACTGAGGGAATATGTCACTGCTCAACACAGAGCTCGGCTGCCTTAGGCCTAGGTTCGCACTATACAAATGCCGCATTCATATGTTACTGGTATGGCTAATTTTTTGCCCTATTTGTAATATGTTCCATACATAATATCATTGTTGCATTACCATTACAAATCTATCAATAACACGCACAAACAAATAAGGCATCAGGGGGTTACTATTTTTCTTGGTTTACAATTGCATTCTGTCTGCCAGAGAATGGATCCTACTGTTCCCCTTTCCAGTCCTCCTCTTTCCCCCCCACCTCATTCCTCCGGGAATACAGTTCTGTAAGGCAAGTATTCCAAAATGGTTAAAGCCCTAAGCATGAAATTGCCTTAGTGGGATAAAACAGCTACATAGAGTGGCTTACTGCTTTAGTTGAAGCTCATAGCTGAACAATGGTATATGAACTTTGAAATATCACACCTTAGGCATGATATTACTTTTGAATGTGATCAGATAATCTTAATATCTGTTACAGCCAGAATCTTAATATCAGTTACAGCTAGTTACTAATAAATGATGGAAAAAGGAAGGAGAGAGTTCCTTCAACAAATGACACTAAAAAGTTGAAGACAGTGAATGGCATCAGGGGAGAATTTCAGTCAGTGTTTTTAAAAAGTTATTAATTTTTTTTTTTAACATAGTACCAGTTGTTGGCAGGACATGTTCGCTCTAGGAAGCTAGAAGTGTTAAATCTATGGCACAATCTTATAAAACAAGGGAACATCATTCATTGATATTATCATCCCTCAAATATTTTACATTTTCTTCTTTACACACTGGCAAGCTTTTTTTATATTTCATGGTGTGTGCCCTAATATATGTAAAATGTTTTTTTCTACTGTAGTTTACTGTCATGAAAGAAGGTACTTAGAGCCAGATATACAAAGAATAACTAGCAAACAGCTCCTCATTAGAAGTGTGTTGTAATCAGACTTACTACGTGAATATTGAGGAAGTAGGTCACAAATTTGACTTACTCTGATTGGAGGTCATTACTGGGATGGTGGCCATCTAGGGTCAGCACGCAGCCAGGTCCATGGTCCCCTTTAAATAAAGTAAACTTTTTTTGCTGCCTCTTTAACTTAATTAAATGGGCTGCATTTAAAAATAAGGTTTACTTCTTTTTTTGAGTTAGCAGTGGTCCTGTGGACCATTGCCTACACCCAACAAAGTGGGGATGGGGTACCAAGTGGACTTCTTCCCTTTAGTGAATACGTGACCACCTTCTCTGTTGAGTTGGAACTTTGCAACGATTTCCGATCAGATCTGTGGGTCTGGTAAATAATTAAAATTTTGAAGGGACCCATCCAAATTGTGATTCAGTATACATTTCCAAGCTCATTTTCCAGTTTTGTAAGCCTTTTTCCGAATCGCAAAATGGGTTTAGTGAATATCAAAAAGCCATTTTGATTTCGCAAATACCCTGATTTTGCAAATCAGAGTTTACGACAACAAAATAGCTCAGTACATCTGACTCTTAGATGCAATTCAGGTACCTAGAATGAGCAATTTAATAATGCAGATGAAGTGCTTTCTTTGTTGTGAAACTGAATCTTAATGAAAAAGGCAAAACAACATCCCTACGTGCAGGTCTGCCTAACAGCATCAAATGCCAAAGAAAGAGAAAATGTGTTTTGTTTTCACCTAGAAAGTACCAAATATGCATTTAGCTCATCTGTCCTTCTAGGCAACCATGTTTAAAACATTCAAAAACAGGGAAAAGTTCCTTTTCCCCATGTAAAGCGAAGTAGATCTGCACTCACCGATCTGCGTTGTCAGAGGCACATACAGAATCAATCATTCCAACATCCAGGGTTCCCTACGGAGGAAAAAACACCAGTGCTATTATAACTGCGATGCAATGCATTGTCGATGTGAGCTACCAAGCCCATCACTGACATACTTGTGCCATGTACATTAGGCTTGATTCAAGGAGGCAAGTTCGGGGAGAGCACAGGGCAACAAATGAAACACTGCAAAAGTGATTTTCACATCAATGGAAGAGACGCTAAATCCTTGGCGCGGGATGTGGCTCATCCTTTCCTTCTAACGCTGAAAAAACAATCACATTTCTAAGTAGCTTGTTACCTATGCACAACACAAGTTGGGAGCTTGACCTATAGTATAAATGAAATGCAAGCCAACTATATGTTCCTGTATTTAACTTCTTTCTGTAATTGGTAACAGTGGATAGTCAACACAAATCTCAAACACATGTAAGCACATGTTGGCATTTGAAGACTTGCTAATTTGGGGCCATATGTATCAAGCCTTTTTCTCGTTTGCGAATGGGAAAAAGCCTTTTGGGATGTATCATCCCAAAATGCCATAGCAAAATACAGAATCGCAAAATTTGTGATTCTCTATTTTGCTAATGCAATTAAGGAATTGCAAATTGCGATTCCTTAAATGCAATTCTGGAAGCACCAGAAATTTGCTATTTGGCCTTAAGGAATTGCAAATTACCACCAACTTCAACCTGGTGGTGATTTGCGATTTTCTTTAAAAAAGCAGTTTTTAGATATTTTTAAAGTGCCATGTCGCACATACATGCCCTTTAGGGCACATGCATATTTCAGGGGTGCAACAGGGTGTCCTTTTGGCACCCTTGCAACCTTGAAATTGCATTCTCAATTTGCGATTCTCTAATTGGTAATCGCAATTTGAGAATGTCTTCCCATTCATTCCTATGGGTCTCCTAGCCCATAGGAAGGAATGAGAAGGTATTCCTTATTTGAGAATCTCAATTTGCGATTTGCAAATAAGGAATATGTAGGATTCGCAAAACTTTTAGCAAATCCTACATACATTGCATTTTGCGATTCTCTAATTGTGATTCTCTAAAAATCGCAATTTGAGAATCGCAAAACTCTTTTGATACATACGGCCCCATGACACTAGCAAAATCCTGTCTCTTAAAGACCATTTTGTTAAATAAAATGGATTCCACCAGCAGCTCAAGTGTATCTCAGGGACATGAACTGAATTGCATCAAGCTATATAGATCCACAACATATTGCAGCAAGCAAGAGGCAGGCAATTACTTGCCAATAGCAAGCTTGTACTAAACTGCTACGTGTGAACTGTTAAACTGATGTGTTCAACTGTAAGATAAAACAATGAGCACACTTTAAAATATAAACACAATGCGCACTCTTCCGTTCCCCAGAAACGCAAACCTGCACTACTTTAAGAGAAGTATTACTGTCACTAATTAAAAGTGTTTTGGATTATAGCAGCTAATTCCATATTCAGTCTGTACATGTTCTTTGCTTAAACAGCAATGACATTAAAACTGGCAGAGGCTTATCGAAACAGACCACAGTGAGTTATAAACATTATGGTGTAGTATAGCACAGAACGCTGCCAAATCAAACTTGGTCATTTGACACACAGGCACTAATGACAGATAATATTACTACCCAAATTCCTGGTTGGCGGGTATTCTCACACAACTCGATGGTACACATTGTTAGTGCATTGTATGAAGTGGAAAACAGATGCTCCTCATGAAATAGTTAAAATGTATACATGAATCCTGCTTACCACTGCATTCTGTGGGTTGGCCTGCTCATCGTGCATCTCTCGTATCTCCTGCTCCGTCGAGGCATGCACCTGGCTCATCACACTGAACCACTGGCTGTAGGAGGGAAGGAGGCAAGGTTGTTAAATGCTGGAACAACGAATACAACTGGCAAGGCAAGTAATAGTAATCTAAACAAGCTGAACGCTCTAAACAAGCTGAACGCTGTGCCTAAAACCTACCTGCCGTGAGGGGAACGGCCTGCTGTGGGTCGCTGGGCTGCATTTTGGCGGTCCTTCATTGCCGTGAGGGGAACGGCCCAAGAATACTACAAATCCCGGCATTCCTGTACCGGCGCTTGCCGATGACGACACAACCCAGCGCCGGACACCCTTAAAAACGATCAGGCGCTCACGCAGCGCGGGACGCTCTAAACAAGCTGAACGCTCTAAACAAGCTGAACGCTGTGCCTAAAACCTACCTGCCGTGAGGGGAACGGCCTGCTGTGGGTCGCTGGGCTGCATTTTGGCGGTCCTTCATTGCCGTGAGGGGAACGGCCCAAGAATACTACAAATCCCGGCATTCCTGTACCGGCGCTTGCCGATGACGACACAACCCAGCGCCGGACACCCTTAAAAACGATCAGGCGCTCACGCAGCGCGGGACGCTCTAAACAAGCTGAACGCTCTAAACAAGCTGAACGCTGTGCCTAAAACCTACCTGCCGTGAGGGGAACGGCCTGCTGTGGGTCGCTGGGCTGCATTTTGGCGGTCCTTCATTGCCGTGAGGGGAACGGCCCAAGAATACTACAAATCCCGGCATTCCTGTACCGGCGCTTGCCGATGACGACACAACCCAGCGCCGGACACCCTTAAAAACGATCAGGCGCTCACGCAGCGCGGGACGCTCTAAACAAGCTGAACGCTCTAAACAAGCTGAACGCTGTGCCTAAAACCTACCTGCCGTGAGGGGAACGGCCTGCTGTGGGTCGCTGGGCTGCATTTTGGCGGTCCTTCATTGCCGTGAGGGGAACGGCCCAAGAATACTACAAATCCCGGCATTCCTGTACCGGCGCTTGCCGATGACGACACAACCCAGCGCCGGACACCCTTAAAAACGATCAGGCGCTCACGCAGCGCGGGACGCTCTAAACAAGCTGAACGCTCTAAACAAGCTGAACGCTGTGCCTAAAACCTACCTGCCGTGAGGGGAACGGCCTGCTGTGGGTCGCTGGGCTGCATTTTGGCGGTCCTTCATTGCCGTGAGGGGAACGGCCCAAGAATACTACAAATCCCGGCATTCCTGTACCGGCGCTTGCCGATGACGACACAACCCAGCGCCGGACACCCTTAAAAACGATCAGGCGCTCACGCAGCGCGGGACGCTCTAAACAAGCTGAACGCTCTAAACAAGCTGAACGCTGTGCCTAAAACCTACCTGCCGTGAGGGGAACGGCGTGCTGTGGGTCGCTGGGCTGCATTTTGGCGGTCCTTCATTGCCGTGAGGGGAACGGCCCAAGAATACTACAAATCCCGGCATTCCTGTACCGGCGCTTGCCGATGACGACACAACCCAGCGCCGGACACCCTTAAAAACGATCAGGCGCTCACGCAGCGCGGGACGCTCTAAACAAGCTGAACGCTCTAAACAAGCTGAACGCTGTGCCTAAAATCTACCTGCCGTGAGGGGAACGGCCTGCTGTGGGTCGCTGGGCTGCATTTTGGCGGTCCTTCATTGCCGTGAGGGGAACGGCCCAAGAATACTACAAATCCCGGCATTCCTGTACCGGCGCTTGCCGATGACGACACAACCCAGCGCCGGACACCCTTAAAAACGATCAGGCGCTCATGCAGCGCGGGACGCGCGCGGGCAGCGCCCGGGCGAAGCCCGGGCCAAGGGCGGGCCCGTCCATGCCCGTCTCTGACTGATCCTGACTGGACTGGGCAACATCTCTAACTTTGCTGTCCTGTGATACTAAATCCAAGGTAGAAGGGCGAACTTATCTTTGTCCGGTCTCGATAGTGATTGTTCCATCTCCTTGTTCAGCTTTATAGTCTCCCATTTTGTACTGTGAGTATTGTGTTCTAGTGGAGTAGTATCTTACTCTTATGCAATTGTTCCTTTTAGGCTAATGAGCACATTGGCCCTAGTATAGCACGCTTAGTTCAAATGGCGTCTAAAGGCAAACGTACATGCGGGGGTGGGTCTGTGACCGGGACACTTGACCATTTTATTACAAGAGCTGTATCATGTCTTGAGCACGAACTGGCTATTACTGAACGTCGCTTGTCTGTTGAGCTAGCGCAAGCTAGACGCTCTTCTCTGGGTATCTTGGCTGGGGCAAAATCTCCTTTGAAGCCAGCGGTCCAGAATGGGGGTGAATTAGTACTGCAGGAGAATGTTGGGACAAGTCCTTCCACATCGCACCACCGCAGTGCCGTTTGTGATACTCCCGAGGTCTCTGGTGGCTCTGCGATAATAACTCACAACCCCCCTATTACTAATAAATTAATTATATCCCACCCGCAGACTAGATCCAGCAAAAGTATTGTAAATCCCCCTAATGCCAAGAGGAAACGAGTAGGGGGGTCTCAGGGAGGGAGGAAGGCCAAGCACCCTAATGTTACGGAAAAATCTCCAATGGGGGTTATACAGGATGAAGTTCTCCCATCTCCTAGTGAGAATATTTCTTGTTATATAGACCAGCCCCAACTGAGTAATATGGTCCTCGAAATAGAAAAATTTTTCCGTTCTCTGATTCTTCCCGTGCTGGAAAGGATTAAGCAAGTTAGTGAGAAGGTAGATAGACTAGAGCAAACTGCTCTGGATAATTTCTGCTCACTGAAAAATGTTATTAAATTAGCTACCAAGGCACGGGACATTCCTGGAGGGGTGTCCTCTACCCTTCCTACTCCTCCGCACACATCCTCTAACAACGAAGCAATGCATGGGGTTTTACCCGAGGTCGCTCCTCCTAAGGCGAAGGTTATTGATAATTCTAATAGTACTAGTCAATGTACTGATAATTTGGGTGACAATCTTCTGAGAGTGCATGGTACTAATGTTGGAAAAAAGCCTATGAACCAAAAAGGGTCGTGGGAATCTGGGGCCAAAAACAGTATATCGCCTGGGGCTCATATCCATCTGCCCCCTGCCTGTACACCCTATGTTGCTGTTTTAACTGGAGTCCCAGTACTTCAGGAAGGAGTTCCGGAATCGTACCAGCAACTAAAGAACAAAGTTACGTTCTGGTTAAATAGGAACAGGCCACTTCCTAACCACCTAGATGGAAAAATCCTCTTCACTAGAAGGGTTAGCTGGGTAGGTCCAAGACCCAAAGATGTCCCAGGGGACACAATTTTAGTCAATTTTGCAGATAGACGTATAGTGCAATATATTTGTGATCCCCGACTGGCTCGCGACCAGTCAAAAATTAGGGTGCATGATCTAGGGTTTTTTTATAATCTTTACCCTGCAGGACTTAGCCCACATCCGGAAACTTGGGAAGCCAATGATTTGTGCTCCCCAGTAGTTCTTGCCTGACCGACATCTGGGCCGCAGTTATTTACTACACCTCCTAGTTCGAGTATACTGGTTGGAGGGCCTAAGTTTAATAATCATCCACGTTACTCCCCGGTTACCGGGGTGGACAAGACAATAGATGTAGATGCAGCAACCCCGGATTTGTCTACAAGACCAGAACGTGGACTCGAGCAGCGGTGTGTGAACCCTGCCCATGTCCAAGGCCAAGGAAGGGAGGGGGGGTCTATGATTTCTTGGAATATTGCAGGCCTAAAATCAAAAATGGACTCACCGGATTGGCTAGGCTACATAGGCAACTTTGATGTCTGCCTTTTCCAGGAAACCTGGACCTGTGAGCCTCAGTTTCTACAGGGATTTTTGAATTTCTATGTCCCCGCAATCCAGGGCATAAGGGGTCGTCCAAAGGGAGGACTGACAATGTGGGTCCGACAGGACACATTCCCAAAGGCTTTTGCAATACCTACTGGGTCCGAAGATATTCAATTAGTGAGGGTGTCACTTGGAACCCTTGGTGATTTGGACATCTACAACTTGTATTTGAGGGACCCTAATAGGACAGGCTCCCAGGTTCTGGCTCTCTTGGTCTCCATTATCGACCAGCACTCAGGTGGGAGGCGAATAGTGGTAGCCGGGGATTTTAATATCACCTTTGAACCGCTCCTAGATCCCGATTCTGGGTGGGGCAGTGAAGCTGTGGAAGATCAATTGTGGGGGGTACCTGCTCTTGACCTCAGTCCAATTCAAAGGTGGACTGAGATTATTGTTCAGTGCAATGCTCTTTGTTTTGAGCATGGTCTGAGGGCCCTGAATGGGAGGACGCTAGGTGATAAACAAGGGGCGAAGACCTTTGACAATGGCCGATATTCTAGTAGGATTGATTATGTCCTATGTAGTTTGCAATTATGGCAACCAGCTCTAGATATGGTGGTCGAGGTTAGAGTTGAGAGCGACCATAACCCCATCTGTGTTGCCCATAGATGGTGGTTTAGTAATCGTTTAATACCTGATGGAATGGTTACGTGCGTGCCTGAGGTAACTCTAACAAATGATATGCGTAGACTCAAGTGGGGGGAGCTCGAGCACAACACCTTGGCCATTGCCGATATAGATATCAAATTAGTTGATTCTATTGTCGAGCTTGAGGGTTTGCTATTCGAAGATCCAAGTAATAATAAAGTCACTGCATGCCATGAGAAGTTGTTTGCCGAAATAGGTTCCCATTTTACGAAGCCCTTGAGGAACAAGAAAAAGGCCCCAACTAAGAAAAATAGATGGTATGACGGTGCTTGTAGGGAATCCAGGTCTAACCTAGTGAAAGCCCTGTCTAGTGGTGCATTGGAGGGTATCCGTTCCGCCAGACTAGCATACAAAAAAACTGTAAGGATGGCCAAAAAAATCTGGGATGAGCAACACTGGCTGGATTTAAAAAGCGCATGCCATACCCGAGATTCCCGGCTATTTTGGAACATTCTTAAGTGGGGCCATGGTGGGCGCCCTGACAACCCCTCCAACCATGTTTCACAGGCAGATTGGGTACAATATTTTGAACCTCAATATGCTTGTAATATTTCATTTAATTTTGCATGGGTGCCAAATTATGTCTTCTATTCCCAGGGTCCCTTTTGTATTCAAGATGCCAGTAGGGCTTTGCGCTCAGTTACCAGTGGTCGTGCCCCCGGCCAGGACAAGGTTCCTTCGGACGTTTTTATTCACAATAAAGGTAACTGGAGCAAGTATATAACCCTATTGGCTAACGCCGTGGCTGAAGGCGCGCCTGTCCCAAAATCTTGGAGGGGGGCAGTTATTATACCTGTATTCAAGAAAGGGGACAGGACGCTCCCGGGAAACTATAGGCCAATTAGCCTCATCGATTCTATTCAGAAGGTGATAGGGAGGATGGTTTTGAACCGTATCCAAGAATGGATGGATGATAATAACATTCTGTCTCCCTTCCAAGCTGGTTTTCGGAAACTAACCAGCACGGTGGACCAAGTCTTTTACTTTGTCCAGCTCCTTTGGAAGGTGGTGACATTGGGGAAGGGCAGTCTTTATGTAGCTTTTGTAGACTTAAGGGCTGCCTTCGATCTTGTACCACGGCACCGGCTGTGGGCAGTCCTAGAAAGGCTAGGTCTCCCTATAGAAATTCTAACTATGGTGATGCGTCTGCATGAGTCTAACTATGCTAGGATTCAGTGGGGAGGGGCGGGAGAGGTTACATCTGAGTTCCCGGTTGAGCGTGGTGTGAGGCAAGGTTGTACTATGGCTCCCACGCTCTTCTCACTTTATATCAATGGGATAGTTGAACTCATGCTCTCTGCCAATACCGACGCTCCAAGGTTGGCTGGTGTTTCCATCCCCATACTATTGTTTGCAGACGATACGCTTATCGTATCTAGAACATCTAATGGTCTGCAAAAAGCCCTTCGCCTGTTTGATGAGTTTTGCCTTGATCATGGTTTAGAGGTTAATGTGGCAAAAACGAAGTTTATGGCCTTCAACCCTCATGGCAGCTTTCAAGGGAAAAGAGTGTTTATGAATGGGCAACCCTTAGAATTAGTGACCAATTTTACATATCTTGGGTTGCAAATCTCAAACAATAATAATTGGCGTAGACATCTGGAAATGGCCTCCTTAAGATTCAAGCAGATAACTGGTGCTTTGACCAGGGAATTTAATAGGTCATTAACGAAACCAATAAGCCCGGTTTTGCAAGTATTCGAAGCAAAGGCCCTAAACTCTGTCCTATATGGGGCGGAACTCTGGGGCTTTGAACAGCTAGCGATTTTAGTAAATGTGGAGCATAAATTCCTGCGCAAAATTACTGGTCTCCCTCAGAGCACTCCTTTGATCCCACTTAGGTATGATCTGGGCAGGAGGTCCATTAAGGATATTGCAAGACTCCGCCCGGTTCTATACTGGCGGAGGCTGTGGACTACTCCTGAACTTTCCCACTATGCCAAGGGCCTGAATGACATTATAAAATCTGATGTTTTTCATAAAATTGGGTGGCTGAAGAACCTACAAGCCTCTTTAAAGGATATGGGTATGGAAGGGTTGTGGATCGACCCAGCCTCTGCCCAGTTTCCATCCAAAAGTTCTCTCAAAATAGCATACTGGGAAAGAATAGATTCCCAGGTACTGAACAAAGCAACTGGGATGTCTGAGAAATTTTTGGAGTTCAAAGATTCCCCCTATTTGGAACTATATTGGGATGTGGTGACTAATGTGGGTGACAGGAAACTTTATTTCCAGTTTAGAGCTGGTTCCTTGCCCCTTAGATTTTTGACTGGAAGGTGGGCCACGAACTCGGAACTGCAATGTCCTGCATGTGGGGCTGCGATGGAATCATCTCCCCACTTTTTGTTTGTTTGCCCGGCATTTGTCATTCCAAGGCGCGTTTGGCTTAGACCAATGTGTAGACTGCTCGGGACAAGGAGCAGCACTGTAGCTTTACGCATTTTGCGCACTAGCTCTCTGACATTTGTTTCTGTTGCTTTGGCAAAATACCTGGGCTGGGCATGGGCATTGAGGAGAAAATTAATTAAGCGCTCCCTTGATGGTCCCTAATGAATTCAGTGTCCGGGTCTTCCCCACTTCTAAGTTGTACTAGGGACAATTCCATTCAAAAAAAAACTTTTTATTTTTTATATCTCAGTCTGTTGTAATGTTTAATGGTTTTTTAACAAGGCTCTCTTAATAAGCTATTTTAAGGTATTTATTGAAATGTATGTTTTTTATTGAAATGTATGTCTTCTATGTTTGTGTCTTTTATGGTTGTATTTTTAAATCGAATAAAGACTGATTGATTGATTGATTGAGTAATACAACTGGCTAGGTCATGGATGCCAGGTAGGGGCAATCAGCGGTAGCAGCTGGTACCTCTTGCTTGCTCTATGTTACCCCTGGCACTGTGCTTGCTCTCCCCTTGACTCAGTGATCATGAAGGCAACGGTAGGAACAGAAGGTCGATAGGGCTGTTACTGCCATGACCCCATTTTTTAGGTTTCTACACCTTGGCTTTCCCTGTCCCTTAAGAACAAAACAGAGACATTTAAGTGAGCATCACTTTGATGCCATCAGGGGTCACAGTGTTCATGAAACCACCTCTGAACGAATGTATATAAATTAATTATCATCCAAGGGCTAGACTGGTTTCAATAAACCAGGATCTTTTTCTTCCATTCAGAAAACAAAAAAAAGGGGCCAGTAGTAGAATTATCAAAAAAATATGTTTCATAATACCAGTGGCGGCTTCTCCACTAAGGCGGAGGAGTGTCGCCCACTGCCTTTTAACAGTGAAGTTAAGGAACAATAAAATGATAATTCACGTTATTATTTTTTCATTTCATCCTGAGGTCCGGCAGCTTTGCGGGGAGTGGCTGCTCGCACAACAGGAGCTGGGGCAGTGGTAAGCACACAGCATTACAGCCTGCGTGGAGAATAATGCCCAGGCTCCCAGTCAGCATCTGAGTGCCGAACCTCGACACCCAGACTAATCACAACGCTACATTGCGGTGTATCTGATTGGTTGACTGGGAGCCTGGGTGTGCTTCCTGTTCTGGCCGGGGGACTATAGAGGAGAGAAGTGGTGAGGAAGTGGCGGGAAGGTACGTTATTTTCTTTTTTTAACACCTACTTCCCCCCGTGTTCCCCTCTTCTGCCCCCCCCCGCTCAATCCATGCCAGCCGCCATTGCAACATACATTACTTCTCTACTATGAGAAACAGCCACAGTACCTTTTTAGAAATTTTGGGGTAACTGTTTAACTATTTGTCACTAGACAGTACATACCAGTGTAAGAAGCTGGCTCTTTATAGAGAGGACCAAAAAGAGAAACACTGTGTAAAGAGTCCAGGCAAACCCCAGTTGGTTTAGAGGCACAATTGACAACCCAAATACTGTCTTTTGTGGTATTGTGGGTTAGCGGTTAGGCTTATCAGAGGGCAGTGCTAAGCATTTATTGACACAAAGGCAATAAATGAGACAAAAAATCCCAGACCAATTTAGAAAAATGTCAGATTTTTATGTAAATTTTGATACCAAGAACTACAAAGCAAGTAAGTACTTTTTAGGTCTCGCTGAGCCAGCGAGCATGCGCCGCTAGCGAGACATTTAGTAAGGGTGTTTTCAAAGTGCTACCTGCCCTGGCATAGAACTACAGTGCACGAGGCGTGCACGCGCGAAAAGCAGCCATATGGCTTTACGTCACTCTCCTGCAGAGCCTCCTCCCCGTGCCCTTCCCTGCTACTATTTCACACCAGTTTTCTTATCCACACGGCAGCAGATAGAACAATTAGAGAAGGGGCCAAGAACTCCCGCTACTCCCCCCCCCCTCCCCAACAGATCGCGTCTCGCAGCCGCTCGCGCGGCCAATGCTTGCTATTAACATTTTGGGTAGTTTCCAATTTATGGAAACATCCCCTAGCTTATTTTTTCCCGTTTCATCCTAATTTAACTTTGCCATTTAAGAGTGTTTTCCTATTTTCCATTTAGCCTCCGACACTGTTTTGCCCCATCCCTCTTACCGTGGGTCTGGCCTTGCCGATGGTGTTGGCTGGACCAGGGGCAGGCTCTGGTCATTGTTCAGGTCTTTCAGAGTCGCCCCCCCTCAGACACCTCTAACTCTGTCACTGGGACTGACTCTGGTCGTTGTTCTGGGCTTTCAGATGCATCTCTTGAAGCCTCTACCCCCATCGCCCACAGGCTTTGTGGGTCCTGCATCGCCTTTCCTCGATGGGAGGGCAGCGCCTCTACACGGCAACATCCCACGCATGGATAGCCAGCGACTGCCATTTGCTCCTTATCATTGAAGGCACATTTTACCCGACGAGTCTCACAAGCATGAGACACCAGGAAAACAATATTCAAGGAAAGCACTGGGCAATGGCTCTGCTGAAACACCGCCATTTTGGATTGGGCTACGGCCCTATTACTAAGTGGGATACTGCTGATCGCCAAGAGACACTGTGATGTCACAGAGTCAGTTGCAGTGTCTCCGGGATCAGCTGCCTCTCCGGTACACCTCTCATTGCCTTGCAACTCCAACAGATTTCTAGTGCCTCATTTTTAGGTCTCGCCTGACCCAGCGCATGCGCTGGTCTGGTGAGACTTATTGAGAGGGCTCCAAAAAGTACTACCAGGCCAGCCTAGCGCTACAGTGCATGTGCGCGGGCGCCCTCTTTTACCGTGATTACTTTCACGGCCGCTTTGATGCTTAATGGCGATCACTTTCACTTTCGTGGCCGCAGGGCCGCTTGGCATAGCCAATAGGTCTCGCTTTTGGGACCTTATAAGTATTTAGTTATGCAACTGTTGCATGGCTAAACACTTATAAGGTCCCAAAGGCGAGACCTATTGGCTATGCCAATGCTTGTTATAGTTTGATTTGGCCCCCCTCGTCCTTTTTAATAAGGACATTGCTGTCCTTCCAGTAGTTAACAAGCATTGGCATAGCCAATAGGTCTCGCCTTTGGAACCTTATAAGTGTTTAGCCATGCAACAGTTGATGTTGTTGCTCCAAGGATATTGTGCTGAATAACTAAATACTTATAAGGTCCCAAAAGCGAGACCTATTGGCTATGCCAATGCTTGTTTAAGTATTGATTTTTCAAGGTAAGTAAAATGTTCAGTTAAATGCGCCTTTGCACACAATGCTTTGCTATGGTAGAAAAGGCATAGATAGCATACAGGTATTTAAGGTCCGTTTCCGGGGATCTTCTTCGGGACTTAGGGTAGTAGGGGGCCATGGTCAAAGTACTACCAGCAGTTTCTCATTACCTGCCTTGGAACGTCCGGTTGCAGAGGAGCTGATGCATTGGTAGGGGTGTTAAGGGGTGTGACAGGTAATAGCAAATGGACCTTTAGGATGTCTACACCCTCTATATGACCACTTCTTGTGGGAAGAGGGCTTAACCCTGATCCACAGAGCCTAATTCCAACAAAATCAAGATGATGGAATTCTAAAAGGTCTGCCTACATCACTTAGCCCACTTTAGGGGTGGTACAAGCCTGAGAGAGGGACATGCCTCTAACTAGCTAATTTTCCTACCTGTCCTGGAGCCAAATTTGCCCGGCCAGCGTGTGGCATTTCCCCTCTCTGGGGAAGCCTTCAGTCGTATATGAAAGGCGGCAGAGGACTTTAAAGCCTCCTTCCTTGATATGTTGATCACTTAGCCATCCTGCTTGGAAGAGGTAACAACACCTCCGGCCAGAGCAAGCATTGTTTCTGCCCTCAGAGAGCGTGGGCTCTCCCTTGCAGGGGTTAGAAACCTGTCTGTGGTGGCAGGCCGGTCTGCACCAGTAAGCCAGCACACTAGTAGTCCGTAGGTTTTCAGGGGGCTTCTCTATGGTGCCCTCTAGGTGCATGTATTAATTAATCCATCACTGGAATCAGTGTGCAACGTATTAATATGAGATGTTTGATACCCAATATGTCTACTTTCAGTGATGCCATCATGTAGCTGGGGAACTCATTAGCACCAGTGTCCAGCACGTGCACTCAAAATGGCTTCCCTCTTCAATTGACTTAGATATTACAGGGGCATATCTGCTAATGCAGATATACCTTCACATGTAGTATAGTGTAACCTACATAGGGCTGTAAGACATGCTGTAGGGGTGCCTTACCTATACTGCTTGCAGGCAAGGCACACAGGGGGTGTGCCTTATCGTGTCTTCACTTTCTGTGCACCATGGCATGCAGCCACTGTGTGTTGGTGCTGAGTGGTCCCTTATGGTGGCACAATTCATGCTGCAATCCTTAGGGGCCCTCTTTAGCTTCATGCCCTAGGTACCAGGATCACCATTTACTTGGGACTTACAGGGGGTGCTAATGATTTTGCCAATATGGGGAACAAATGTACAGTTTAGGGAAAGAGATTTGGGGACCTGGATAGCAGAAATCCAGTGCACTTTCTGTCAAAATTGCATCAGATACCAGGCAAAAAGTGGGGATGACCATATCAACAAGCATTGGCATAGCCAATAGGCCTCGCCTTTGGGACCTTATAAGTTTTGAGTTATGCAGCACAATATCCTTGGTGCAACAACATCAGGTGTTGCATGGCTAAACACTTATACGGTCCCAAAGGCGAGACCTATTGGCTATGCCAATGCTTGTTTCTCCCGAAGCTAATACCACTATGGACAAAGGAGCCAGCACGGTGCCAATCTTTAAATTACTCTATAAGCACATTATGCATTATGATTATATAATAAGAGTTTTTTTACGTTGAGAAAATAAAAGAAAACTAAATATTCTAATGGGTGTGGTGTTATTACTTCCTTGATAATGGTTAATATGAATACAGGAATCTCAAATTAAAAGCATTTCACAGACTTCCGGCACCAGTGTTAGAAATGCACAACGTTAAATCAAATACAACAAGCTGAACGGAATCTCACAGTGATGCTGTCCACATAAATAATTACAGTCCGCAGTACACCAAGGTGCCAAAAATCCCCATGAAATTGCAGCAGCTGCATAAAAAAAGACACATCAGAGACGCTCCCATCTAAACCCCAAGGCACACATCCAGCCAGCATAGCCAACATTTGGATTGTGACTAGCTACCTAAACAAAAACAAATTTATGTTTAATATCTTCACGCTGACTAATAACGCTTCTTAGATCGCCGAGAACTCATGCTATTCAGGGAACAGCCGACGTGATAGCTCCTTGGCAGGTCCTTCCGCCTGAGTGAGCAGCACCTGGTGAGCTGACCACCCGAGCGCTGCAACATCTATGCGAATAAAGGGCAGTCTCTGGGCCCAGAGCTTCATATATGGCTCAACCTATCTGGGAACTTGCGCACAAGGAAGACAATGCCAAGTGTAGACATTTGTAAACGACTACTCTGTTTAAACAAGCATACATCATCTTAAATGGCGCAGCAAGGAATAGCATAATGCAGCGAAATGGAATGCCACATTTTCTTACTACAGTTGATTCGTAATGTCAGAAATAGTCTGTAACGAGAAAACCAAAGCTAGGTGTTCGTGTATGCTTGTTTCAGGTATTCGAAGACCGTACAACATAGTTATGTACACAAATCCTTTCTTTAAAAGGGTAACTGGTGGACATGCGCCTCAAATACGGATTGTAAAGGAATCCCTACTATAAATGATATTAAAAAGAGAAAAAAACAAAGCGGAAATCTAAGTATTTTATTTACAAGCTAGCTATTCACCAGTACATTGACTAACGAACTGGGTGACTCTATTCCTACTTTTACGGGGAGGAATGCAAATAATGTGATTGATCATATTTGTGTATCATCCTATATAACCTCACTGTGTAAGCCACCGAAGGTCACTGATTATATGATAAGTGACCATAACTGTATTACTACCGTTATCTTTTTGTGGGAGTATAGAGTTCCCTCTTCTGAACGTTCTGTGGCTAATATTGAAGCACATAGACCCAATGGCGTAAGAATTAGATGGAAAGGAGAAAAAGCTGATGGTGCTATCGAATCTATAGTCAAGGACTGTCAAGGAAATATTACTGCTATCCTTGAGTGCGATCGTGAGGCCACTGACATTGTAAAGGATTTTCTATCCATTAATAAAGTTATTGAATCCAAATTTACGAAATCTACCCCAGGGAAATTAGTCCCCAGGAAGGGTTGGTTTGACCATGGTTGCATCGCCAAATTGGCAGAGCTCAAGCTGGGCCTGGCCGTTATGGCCAAGAGATATGATTGCGGTTAAAAAACTTAGGCAGAACTATAAGTCTGAGGTCAAGCGACGCAAGAAGGAGTTGCAGAAAGAGTACTGGGACAAATTGACCCAGGTCGCGGAGACGCATAATTGTGCTCTTTTTTGGGCTACTGTCAACAGCCCTTTCCTTAAAGACGATATGATCCCTGAACTTACTTCAAATGTTAATAAGGCCACATGGGTTACCCATTTTTCTACCATCTTTAATTCTAATATATTGTCTGAAGATAGTAGTGGTCCATGGCCCTTTATCCCGTTGAATGTTACTACTGCGGAGTATTAATGCCAGCAAAGGGGTAAAGGCACAGGGCCCAGATGGGGTCCCTATTGATGTCTATAAAGCTGTGCCTGATTTATGGGACCACTGTTAGCCAATGTATTTAATGCTGCTATAGGCGCTGGGGTCCCACCTACATGGGAGGAATCAATTATAATACCAATCTATAAAAAAAAGGTGATAGAGGGGATGTCAAGAACTACCGCCCTATCTCCCTATTAGATTCCTCGGTTAAGATAATGAGTAGGGTTCTATTGTTAAGGTTGGAACAATGGGCTGAAGATAAAGGCATTCTGGCTAGCACTCAATATGGCTTTAGGAAGGGGCGTGGAACTGTGTTTAAATTTAAATCTCCTTATAGGAAAGTACACGCAGGCCAAAAAGGGCTCCCTTTACCTCTGCTTTGCGGACTTGAGCAGTGCCTTCGATATGGTAGACCGCTCGATTCTCTGGACCAAATTGCTAGAAATGGGCGCACCAGAAGGTATAGTCGTTTTTCTTGCCCAATTATATTCTAATCTCCGCACTTGTATTCGATATGGTCCCTCAGGGGAGTGCACGACTAAGTTTAGGATTCGCCGGGGAATTAGACAAGGATGTGTTCTGGCCCCACTCCTTTTTACGCTTTTTATTAATGAAGTAGATGCTGTTTTAAAAGGAAGTGAGTACTGATGTTCCTAAGATTGATGGCCATGACGTACCGGTACTGTTATATGCTGACGATGCCGTGTTATTGGCAAGGACTCCATTAGGGCTCCAACGTTTGATGGATAGTTTTTCTGTCTTTATTGGAAATAGAAAACTACTCATCAATAAAACTAAAACTTCGCTAAGGATAGCAGATGGACCCAAGAAACCACTAATGTACGGATAAAGATGGTGAAAAGTGCCCATGGTGTTTTTAAGTTTGCTGCAAAATTAGGGGAAAGGTGTATTTGGGACATGCTACAAATCTATAAAGCTCGTAGCTGGTCTACTGTCCTCTATGGTGCAGGGGTTTGGGGATATTCTCCTAATAGCATTTTACAATTAGAGGAAAATCTTTTCCTCAAAAGGTTATTGTGTCTGCCCAAATCCGCCCCAAATGAATTAATCCATAGAGAGTTAGGGATTTAGCATTTAACCGATTTAATTTCCCTAAAGCCGTTGATGTTGTGGCGATCTGTTTGGCTGAAGGACGAGACCTCTTTTAACAGGGCAGTAGTTACTGATTGTCTTTCACTTGATAACTTTCTCGATATTCCTTGGTTAAAATATGTTGTCTCTAGTTTTAGAGATATCTACGGATCGGATGATATTAAGGATTGTTATGCTGCCTCAGTTTTGTCTAAAGCTGAGATGAAGAACATTTTTATGACTTATTGGGGGGAGAGACGGAAGGTGAGGGCTGGTCTTTTAGCTACTAGCACATTTTATAATAAACACGTGGAGGGGGATGGGTTTCAAAAATATCTTAGTAATGTTACTAGAGCTTCCCACCGGTTTGTGTTGACCAGACTAAGACTTGGTATGGTACATAACCTGGTAGCCTTCCCCTCTCTTAATTCACATCCGATTGGACCCTGTCCCTGTGATGGTACTTCTGCACAAAGCACTTTGCATCTACTTTTAATATGTACATTGTATTACCACTTGCGAACTCATTTTTTAAAACCAATTTTTGTGAAATATGGTGTACGTACCGTGCACGATTCTATGAAATTGCTTTTTTACTGCTACCTACCTTTTTAAATGTATTCAAACAAGGAAAAGTTTAATGTTTTAATCATTTATAAGGCTCATTCGTATCACTGTATTCTGTAGGATGCTTTTGGTGTTGTTAATTGTATATGCTTTTATGGTCATTGTTGCAATGTACCGAATAAAGCTTTATGAATTGAATTGAATTGAATTCACTATTTAGATCTCGTCCAGGAAGGACATTCTAATAAAAAAGGTATGCAGAAATAAGCCACCTCTGTTCATTTCTTGCTAGGCGGGGACGGTTTTCTGACACTTTCATTCACTTCGTACTTCTTAAACTGTGTGTGGACTAGAATTCTCGGACTTCCTGTGGCTGGCAATTAATTTTACAATAACAGAAAAGCAATTCACAAAATGTACACTGGAAGTCAGTGGTAGCTCTAAGAAAATCTTGGTAACACACGCAGAGAGACAATATAAATATGCATTCCTTTACTGCGGAAGGTTATAGGACTTTTGGAAGCAATGTGGGTACCCGTAATCATTTCGGTGGGGGAGGGGCAGAGCGAGGAGCTTGGGAGAGCAAGGCTTAATGAGCCATGAAAGCTACATGGCGGCTGCGCGTGCACGCGCTCGTGTTCTCAAGCATTAGGCCAGGAAAAGATTGTGGTAGCACTTTGAAAAGCCACTAACTAAATGTCTCGCAGACATTAACTAAATATTTTCACGCTGACTCATAACGCGTCTTAGATCGCCGAGAACTCATGCTATTCAGGGAACAGCCGACGTGAAAGCTCCTTGGCAGGTACTTCTGCCTGAGTGAGCAGCACTCAGTAATCAATGTTTTCATTTCAGTGGGGAAGGGGCAGAGCGAGGTGCTTGGGAGAGCAAGGCTTAATGAGCCATGAAAGCCACATGGCAGCTGTGCGCGTGCACGAGCTCATGAACGCAAGCGTGAGGCCAGGAAAAGATTGTGGTAGCACCTTGAAAAGACACTAACTAAATGTCTCGCAGAGCAGCGCATGCGCTGGCACAGCGAGGCTTAAAAAGGGGTATGTGTTAATCTCTTTAAAACAATTGGACAATCATGTTTATGTGCAATTTTCCTTATCACCAAATATTAAGCCCAAGTTCATCTTTTTGTTAACTTAACTCATTGTACAGTTCAACTTTTTTCTGCCATAGTTAAACTCAATATAACCATTTCTTACTAAAGCATACAAATGGATACACAGCTTAAATTGCTCTCAAGATGTTACCCAACCTTACTCCAAATGGTACCTTTTCAAAGAAAATTACAAATATACCTTCACAGTTTTCACAATGAAGTGTAATCTTTCTTTCTCTCTATCTCCCTCTTTCTTCTCACCTTATACACTAGATGTGAAATGTTTCGTTTACAAAAGTCATGAAATTCGGATGCTAAGAATTAACAGAATCTTAAAACATATTCAGAAATATTTTGCTGGTGACGTTTTAAATCGTCTGATACACCAATGAGCATTTCACATATTTTCACCATGCTAAAAGAAGCGTTCAATGGTACAAGCAAGAGTGGAGAGGGTCTGCTGCGGGTCTTCACTCTGGAATACGACTCAGCTGATAAGTTCATCCACCACCTCCATATACACACACTTGAGACAGTACTGCATTGCCCACAAGTCTCCTCCCTCACCTTTTCCTCACAAGCAAGCCAATCAGGCCCATTTTTCGCCAAAGATGGCCTGTATGATATTGTCAAGTTCCCCTGGCTTAACAGTTGCTGATCAATCACTTTAAATACATCCACAGATTGGAAAACACAAACAACTCCATGCCACTGTCAACTCAACCATAAACAGACATGATCCACTGACCATACCCACTCAGACTACACAATAACAATTTATGGTCGAGTGACCTACTGCAAGCATATATAGGAGAAAGCAAATCACCCTACGGCACTGTTAGCACTTCACTTACAACATTGGGGCCTCCGATCGAGCGTTAAACAACATGGAGGCCATTTGAATGTGCCAGCAAATACACATGCAAATAGGAAAGTCCTTCTTATTTGCAACACAAATAAAGGCAAAACGACATCACAGAATGCAAGAAAGGCCTTCTGAAGTTGAACCCTTACCACTCACAGGCTTTGAATTATTGTTTCAGCAACACTTGTGCTGGTAAATTAAAAACAAGTGACAAAAACACTGGGGGCAGAACTCTTGAGCAAAGAAAACCCTGTTACCAATTGTTCACAACTCCCTGCCCACCAGATAAGCAGCAGACAGGTTCTTTATAAGACTTCTAAATGTGCAGCTATGCACAATTTAAATTGTTCATGTTTATTGTAACGCAGCAGTATAGTCATGCATAGTCTCCAGAATGTTTAAACATGTGCAGTTTGGGGGCCGGATGTACTAATATTGGAAACAGCGATTTCCAAATTGCAATTTTCTTACAATCGCAATTAGGAAATCACTATGCCAAATGTATGAAACTTTTATTTTTACATTACTGATTCCTACTGGGTCGCAAATTAATCTACCTCATAATTATTATTTAAGTAGGTCACAGTTTGCTACCTATTAAGAATGATAGCCATCACAGAGATGGTAGCCTGCTGGGATCTGCAGACCACCATGTCTGAGTTTGCTTTTAAATAAAACAGTCATTGTTTAATGCCGCCTGTTTTACTTTAAGGAAAATGAGATGTGTTTCAAAAAGAAAAAAATAAAGGTTTAACTGTATTTTTAGTAGGCAATGGTCATGGGGCCACTGCCTACTCTTAAAATTATTTTTGCAAATGAGTTACCACCAATTTTGATAGGTGATAAAGGAAAATGCTACTTACCAGTATGCATCTGTTCTTGGCATGTAGAGTTGCAGAGATTCACACTCTGTGCATAGATTGCCATCTGATGTTGGGCTCGGATGCTTGCACCTTGTTGTTGTCCTGGAAGAAGTCTTTTGTAGTCACGAGATAGGTGACTCCTCCCTTGGACGATAGTGCGGATGGGATTCGACTCAATCCTCAGATTGTTTTTCGCCATGATGGGAAATGATTGAGTGTGTAGAAACAGAAAAGATGTCCATCTGAATGTATCCAAGTAAGATAACACTGGAAAAGATACAGGTTCAGGAGAGGTAGGTGGGCGTGTGAATCTCTGAAGCTCTACATGCCAAGAACAGTTGCATACTGGTAAATAGCATTTTCCGTTCGAGGCATATGTGCTGCAGAATTCACACTCTGTGCATAGACTGTAGAGCAGTGTCTCCCCTAGCGGTGGCACCTGTATCCGTTGCAGTGGTTTGAAAAAGTGTCTTAAGAACAGCGTGGCCTACAGAAGCTTTTTGCTTTGCCTGCACATCTACACAATAGTGTTTTGTGAAGGTGTGTGTGTGGTAGACCATGTCGCTGCCTTACAAATGTCTTCTAGGGGAATGTTCCCTAAGAATGCCATGGAAGCCCCTAGTTTTCGTGTTTAATGCGCTCTAGGGGGAATTGTTAATTTGCATTTTGCTTTCTGGTAGCATGTCTGAATGCATTTAACTATCCACCTGGCAATTCCAGCTTTGGAGATAGGGTTGCCTTTATGAGGTTGAGCGAAAGCTACAAACAGTTGTTTTGTCTTTCTAAAGGCTTTAGTCCTGTCTATGTAGTAAGGTAAAGCTCTTTTAACGTCGAGCGCATGAAGAGCTCTTTCCGCTATTGAATCAGGGTTTTGGAAAAACACTGGTAACTCTACTGATTGATTAAGATGAAAAACAGAGATTACTTTGGGAAGGAATTTTTGGGGTTTGTCCTCAGAACCACTTTGTTACGATGTATTTGTAAGAATGGTTCTTGTATGGTTAAAGCCTGGCTCTCACTTACTCTTCTGAGAGAGGTGATTGCGGCTTTTCCTGTAAGGAATTGTAATTCGCATTTGTGTAAAGGTTCAAATGGGGGACCCATGAGTCTAGTAAGAACAATGTTTAGGTTCCACACTGGAGAGGGTGGCAGTCTGGGTGGCATTATCATTTTAAGGCCTGCCATAAAAGCTTTGATAGCGGGTACTCTATACAATGACAAATGTTGTCTGTTTTCCAGATGTAATCTTATAGATGAATATGCCAGATTGCATCTTTGTAGATGTAGCAAATTGCAAATAATGTTTTGAATTGAAGCATCTAATGGGTAAATGTTGTTATTGCAGTAAATGACTTATCTTTTCCATTTAGCTGCATAGCAAGCTCTAGTAGTAGGGCGTCTGACTTCTTTAATAATGTTCATACAGTGGGGTGGGAGGTTGAGGTAACCGAACTCTAGGATTTCAGGAGCCAAATCGCTAGATTCGGTTGTGCTGGATCTGGGTGCCTTATCTATCCATGGTTCTGCGTGAGCAGCTTTGGGGAGAGCCATAATTAGGTCTCTCCTAGGCAGCGTGCATGCGCTGCTCTAGGAGGACCTTTAGCCATCGGTCTGCTCATTTTCCTCACACTCATGCTTGTGCGGGCATCCGCCTTGCGGGAGCGAGCAGCGGCGCACGTGGTAATTGACAACATATGTCTCTCGCGCTGCCGCTGCTCGCTCCCGCAAGGCGGATGGCAGCACAAGCACGAGTGCTTGTGCCTCACGCTTGTTTTTTGAATGAACTTTCACGCGCACGCTGTTTCTCGCCGGCTCAGGCGTTTGGAAACAGCGGCGCGCGCAGGGGCCATTTGTTTTTTTACTTGTTTAAGTCGTTTTCGGAAGGCATGAGTGGTGACTCATCTTGTTATCTAGACTAGACCTTCAGAGCACATTGTTTCCTCATAGTAGTGGTACGCTTGTGTTTTAATGGTTTTTTTTTTACCGAAGTCGACTGTATATGTAAACCATCTTGCCATACCCCCTGAGCTTCTCGATACCGAATTAAAACGAATGCACGTTTTCCAGAAATAACCGGACTCTAGATGTGGTTTACTGATCTTTTAATTTTGAGAGCTAAAAGACCTAATGTTTTCACATAATATTCCCTTTACCCCCGTGGTGTTTGGTTTTACTTTAACAAGCAATTTCCAGAAACAGCGCATTTTCTGAAGACCATTTCCTAGCCCCCTCCACCTTTCATGCATTGCGTAGCTTCCTGTGCTTTGTGAGGTGGCACTTGTTTTTACGGGCGCTGCTACCCGACCCTTTTCGCTGCCTATCCTATTGTTTTCCTATTAACTAGGTGAAGTGGTGGATGTCCCCGTAGATGCGTGTAAATGCTTCACTTGCAGATCTGTGTGTTAAAGGAGCCATTTGCCTCTTAGTTGGGGGGAATAGTGCTTAAGACTGAGACCTTGTATGTTGTGGTTTTGACAGTTTGAATTCGGTTCTCCTATTGCTTTAACAACTATTATGGCCTGCATATCGCCACTGCGTTACTAAACTGCAGATTTTTCTTTATGTTTTGGTTTGACACTGGAGTTTTATCGCCGCCACTTTATTAAAGTAATGTGCATGATCTATGTTTACCATTTTTGGGGATGTGGTCTTACTGGATTCTAAATTGGTGGTTTGCCCCCGAGTTTGAGTTTGACTCCGTCGCTCTTTTATTTCTTTGCATCACCAAGAACCTATTTTAACTCCACGTTTTGCAAGGATTATTGGAAGCTTTTAAAACAATGAATGGCTTAGCGAGATAGCATTTCAAGACACTGCATGATTCTGCCCTCCCACCAGTTGGAAAACGGCCCACCTGATTAGCTTGAGTAAATACCTTTTTGAAATCTGTCAAAGGTTAACGACGACCGTTAAACCAATCCATTAGAGATTTTGTTAGACTTAATTCAAATATGTGGTTTGTTCTTCCAGCACATTTTTGTCAAACGTTTTGGACCGTTATTTTTTCGTTGTTTTCTACTATTTGAAAGAGATTGAATGTATTTGAGCTAAATTTGATTAAGAGTGCATGAATCACTGGAAGATGTCTGAAGTTCATGGGTTAATTGATTTTTTTGTTAGAAAGTTACCATTTTGCAATCTTATCATTTTATGCAGCCATCATGAAGTTCAGTCCCTTTGTAACCTCTGACCGCAAGAACCGCAAGAGACACTTCAATGCGCCCTCCCATCATTTGAAAATAACTCAGTTGAATTGACCTTAAACTGATTTTTGATCCTCTGTATTAAGTATATTCAGTCCTTGTATAGTTCTACCACAATGTTTGTTTTTCCTCCTCTTTTATCAAAATATTACTAATCTATTTTGGTCCATGTGTAAATTCTTTCGGATGTATTGGATGCATCTTTATGTACTCTGGCAAATACAGCATGTACTTCTAGACCTTCGGGTTTTATATAGGTTTATGTACAGACTTGTGTAAGTTTTACTGGGATTTTTATCATTCATATTTTAGGCTTATGATTTTCCCACCTAATTACTATATCATAAAGGTCCATTTGTGCCCAGTTGCTAGACCCAATTCTGATATGAGTATCCTAAACAGAACAAACTTGAAAGGTTTTGCTAGATAATAGCATGCAACTGACACCATATGATACTGATAAATGATTTCACAATATACTGGCCAGCTAAAAGTATTGATTTGAAGCAAAAGTTATGACCTGACAACTGTTTGAATTTTTCATTGCCATTTGTTGTAGTTTGTTGTATTCCTCTGACCACATTTATACTTGTAGTTAAAGTAATGATGACACTTGTTTTTAAGGAATTTGATGATGCTACAATCAATGCTGTTTTTGTTTTGTTTTTCCTGGTAGACACATTATGCAGCAGGGTTGACTAACTCATGTGCCAAGGAAAAGCACATTACACACTTCATTCTGTGTTGTTATAAAACTCTTTTGCCCCATTAATGCATATTGATACTTGCACTAAGGGTTAAGATGCTATATAAAACAAGCATTTGCAAAACGCGGGTCTGAGCTATTAGTATTGCAATGACATTGCTTTTTATTTACGTTTTGGTTTTTAAAACATAAATAAAAGCCATTGTCATTTACAATGCCAATAGGTCAAACTCGTGTAAATGCGAGACCTATTGCATTGTAAATGCTTGTTTTTGATGTGGAACTACTGAGAGTTCGAGTAGTGTTGAGAACCATGGTTGCTGTGCCCATGTGGGAGCAACCAGGAGCATCTTGAGAGACTGTTGTTTGAGCTTGTGTACTACTAGCGGAATGAGCAGGAGTGGTCGAAAAGCGTACGCAAATCTGCCTGACCAGTTCATCCATATCGTATTGCCCTTGGACAACGGGTGTGGGAACCTGGCAGCGAAGGTTGGGCATCTTGCGTTTGCGTGTGTGGCAAACAGATCTATTTCTGGTTGTCTCCACATTTGGAAAAAGGGTTGAAGAACTTCCGGATGAAGTTCCCATTCATGTATCTGTTGAGTTTGACAACTGAACAGATCCGCAATCTGATTGTTCAATCCTGGCAGATGTTCCGCCAGAAGATATATGTTTTGTGGAATGGCCCATCTTGATATGCTTTGTGCTAGGTGAGACAACTGCAGAGTGTGTTCCTCCTTGTTTTTGTATGTAATAAATGGCTGTCATATTGTTTGTGCGGACTAGGACAGTCTTGTTGAGGAGATGTGTTTGGAATGACTTTAACGCTAGAAATATTGCTAGTAATTCTAGTTGATTGATGGAGAGCGCTTTTTGTTGGGTGGTCCACCTGCCCTGAATTGTGTGGTTTAGGAGATGGGTTCCCAAGCCAGTGAGTGATGCGACTGCTGTTAGCACTATCTGTGGAACTGGCTCTAGGAACGGCCGCCCTCTGGAAAGATTTTGTGTGTTCCACCACTGCAGAGAGCGATAGGTGCGGCTGTCCACCAACACCAGATCTGTAAGTTGACCTTGAGCCTGGTTCCACTGACGTGCTAAGCATTCTTGTAAAGGACGCATCTGAAGTCTTGCGTGAGGTACAATGAAAATGCAAGAGGCCATCATCCCTATGAGCTGCATAAACACTTGTGCTGGAAGAGAGTGTTGGGGTTGAAACTTGGTGATGAGAGTTTGCATACTGGTTATTCTGGCTGGATTGGGGTAAGCTAGGGCTTTGGCGGTGTCTATTGTGGCTCCTAGATACTGATGTAGATAGGAGGGCTGAAGGTGTGATTTGGTATAGTTTACTGTAAATCCCATGTTGTGTAGCAGTTGAATGGTTTGATAAGTGTGGCGAACACACTGGTTGTGTGACTCGGCTTTTATCAGCCAGTCGTCCAGGTATGGAAATACATGGATTTGCTGCCTTCGCAAGTGCGCTGCTACTACCGCAAGGCACTTTGTGAAACCCTGGGTGCTGTGGTCACTACGAATGGGAGAACTTTGAATTGATAGTGTTGGCCGTCCACTGTGAACCTTACATATTGCCTGTGAGCAGGGTGTATGGGAATATGGAAGTAGGCGTCCTTGAGATCTAGTGTGGCAAGGAAGTCGCCTTGTTGAAGCAGTGGAAGGACTTGTTGAAGAGTGAACATGTGAAAATGACTGACTGTAGGTAGAGATTGAGAGGTCTGAGGTCCAGTATTGGCTGTAGAGTACCGTCCTTTTTGGGAATTAGGAAATACAGGGAGTATACTCCTGTCCATTGATGCTGTATGGGGACTGGTTCTATGGCATGCTTTTGAAGCAGAGAGAGAACTTTCTGTTTGAAGAGTGTCAGATGTTTTGTGGACATCGGACGCTGCTTGGGTGGTATGTTGGGGGATTTGCAGTAAGTTCCAGGCAGTAACCATACTGGATAATTTGTCTTACCCACTTGTTTGTAGTGTTGGAATTCCAGACAGGTAGGAACTGTGAGAGTCTCCCTCAGACCGGTGTGGAATGGTCTGGAGGGAGTGGAGGGAAGTCACTGTTTATTAGCGGGAGAGGCGCAAGTGTTGTTGTTACCTCGGCCTCTACCCTTGTTGTTATTTCCTCTGTACCCACCTCTAAAATAGCCCTAATTGGGAGAGGTTTGTGTGGTGTTTTTATAGGAGGAAGCAACAGTGTCTGTACTGATGTTTTTGGATGCTCCTCTATAGAAGGAGCGTCGAAAGGAACCTCGTGTGGATGGAGACTGTAACGCTCCCATGGATTTAGCAGTTTCTGTGTCCTTTCATTTTTTCTAAAGCTGCATCTACAGCTGGACCAAAAAGTTGTTCTTGATTGATTGTCAGATTGAGGATAGTTGTTTGTACCTCCTGTTTGAAACCAGAAATGTGCAGCCAGGCATGTCTTCTTAGTAACACACTAGTGTTGACGGATATCGATGCGGTATCTGCTGCATCGAGGGCACATTTAATTGGTGCATTTGTTATTAATTTGCCTTTTTGAATCAAAGCATTGGCTTTGGTTTTGTATTGATCGGGCGAATGCTGCATTAGGGATTCAAGCTCGTCGTAATGAGCCCTATCGTACCTGGCAAGTAATGCCTGCGCATTGGCTATCCTGCAGTGATTAGCTGTCTGGGCAGCAACTCGCTTGCCCGAAGCATCTAATAATTTAGACTCCTTGTCTGGAGGTGGAGCATCACCAGTGGTCTGAGAGTTGGCGGACTTTCTAGCGTTGGTCACTACTAGAGAATCTAAGGGAAGTTGACCTTTGATGTAGGTGGGATCTTTTGGGGCAGGTTTATATTTTTTATCAATTTTAGGATTCAGAATTTTAGCCCTTACATGGTCTCTGAATATCTCTGGGGCATGCTTAATGACACATTTTAACATGGGTAAAGATTGTACTGTCTTTTATGACTTTGCAAACGTGTCTGGTAGGAAGTCTTCCTCTGTGGGGTCCGAATGCATTTGAACACCATGGTACTGGGCAGCCCTATCAATGAGCTGACTAAAGCCAATATTGTCATCTGGGGGAGATGGCTTAGTGGGGTATGCATCGGGATCAGGAAGGTCTGGAGGACCTACTGGGTCATCATAGTCATCCCATGGGTCCTGTGGCATGTCGGTGTCGTCGTCAGGGTCAGTGAAAGGGTCATTATTCCCTCCCCCACTCCCTAAATCATCATCATCCTGTGGTGGTGGTGAGTATGAAGGAAGTATGGGAGACTTTGGGGGAGAGAAAGGCTTAGTAGGAAGAACAGGAGAAGAGGGTCTTAAAGGTGAAGTGGCACAGTCTATTTTCTTTACAGGCACATCAGGGATGTGTGGGTTGTCCAATTTCCTCTTCTTGTGTGGAAAGTTGACAATATGGCCTGTCTTGGGGTCCACTTGGAGAGTTTTCTGTTTCAGATCGATGGGGTCCGGCCGAAAAAGTTCTTCCTCGTCGGTAACAGCTTTCGTGCCGATTTTTTCGGTCCCGAGCGAGGTTTAGATTTCTGCTCTGGAGCCTTTGAAGGAGTTTTTGGATCCTTCGGCTTTGGTGTCGAGTCGGAAATCTTATTCAGTTCCGAATGTTTTGGTTTCGGATCCGAGGCCTTTTGTTCCTTCGGTGCGAGGCATTCGGTGCCAATGGCTTTTTGGGAATTGCGGGAGAAGGATGAGCTCCTGCGGTGCCAACGGTGTCTAGGGGGCACTGATATGCGGCTTGCTCGGTCCCGGGCTGTCAGAAGGCTTTTCTTTTGTCTTCGGAGCCGAGCCCGAGGACAGGGCTTCTGAAGCTTTGTTTCGGTCGCGAATGGGGCCTGCAGGCGAAGTCGCGACTGGTGCCTTCTTTTAATCTGGTAGGGTCGGGGCAGGGGCACTTGTACTCACTCGTTGACCTGGAGTGATGTGGTCATCGGAGTCGGAGATGTCCAGATCCTCCGAATCCTCTGCCTCTGGAACATCGGGCCTTCATTGAAGATGTCTTCTGGCACTGGTGCAGCTTGTTGTGCCATAACGTGTCGTCGGGCCCGGCGATCACGGATAGTCTTCTTGGAACGGAAGGAGGCCCAGGCTTGGCAGTTTTTCTCCTCGGGCGAGAGACAGAGGTTGCAGACCTTGTGTTGATCGTTGTGTGGAAATTTAGCTCCACACTGGGGGCATTTTTTGAATGGAGTCCTTTCCATTAGCCGTAGGCCCGAATGGCGCGATAGGCCCAGCGGCCCGTGTCGATGACCGGAATCGAGTATTTAAGTAGCGCGTTGAAAAGCACGAAATTGAAAACAATACCGCCTAGTTTGATATGCTTTGCGCATAGGTTTGGATAACACAGTACCAAACCGGAGCGCTGAAGTTACATCCGAACCCGAGGGCGGAAAAAAACAATCTGAGGATGGAGTCGATGCCCATGCGCACTATCGTCCAAGGGAGGAGTCACCTATCTTGTGACTACAAAAGACTTCTTCCAGGACAACAACAATGTGCAAGCATCCAAGCCCAACACTAGATGGCGATCTATGCACAGAGTGTGAATTCTGCAGCTCACGTGCCTCGAACATATTGTTTCACAACTGGAATTTGGTACAAAAACATTAATACATTCTGCTGTGATTCAGTATTTAAAAGGGATGCTCTAAACATGCCCCTTCCAAATGACGAATTGGAAACTCAAAATGGTATTCTGTAGGATCGCAGTTTGATGTCTGTACATAAAAAAAAAGCAAATTTGCGGTCATAAATTATGCGACCTCAAAAAAGCTTTGTACATCTGGCCCTTCATTCTTAACAGTTAAAAATGCACAGTAGTTTAAATCATTCATGCATAAACTAATTTTAAATAGTTCTCAACTTGTATAGTTTTCAAAATTAGACATTTGCTATTCATTCAAAATTGGATTGAAGATTTATTATAAAAAACAGAAAGTAAAAGATTAACTGCATGAAATTTTATTTGGCACACAGTCTAAGCACCTACTCCTCAGGCGATCCCCTTAAAAAACTGCCATTTATACAGGCCGTTGACAGTGAACGGGTACCATTGGATACAACAGGGTCAGAGTATCTCCACATAGGAACACCCAAAGTATCCTTGCTTGACCTTGCCTGCCCTCGACAGACAGGACTGATACCTCAACTACTGACTTGAGTGGACTGGAGATATTACCTCATCCCAGTTTCTGTAATTCTGAATAGTATTGATAGTTAATGTAACTTATAGGTTCTACTTAACCCCACTTCTTCCCCATAAACTTCTCCAAGAAGCAGCTCAGTCCATCCTTGTGGTACACTCTTGACTAATGACAGGAACTCTATAGGAGCACACAATAACACCATGGCACCTCACAACCATCTGATCTAGGTGCTGTGAATAAGGTAGACTACTTAGCAACATATCAGAGGTATAATGAATTATACCTCTGGAATTATAGACAGAAATGCTTAATTGCTCTGCCACAATGAAGTCCTTTCTGCAGTGGGCCCCTGATGGAGTAACCTGTTACGAGACCGGATGACACAGGCTAGGATTCAGTGATGCAACTCGAGTATGTGAAGTGAAAATGACCGCTAACGGATTAGTTTGTTGGGCTAGTTGTAGCAGACACGTCCCATTCACTATCTAGATAGAGATCAGGTGAATTTAAACCTCACTTCTGTTAGTAGAAGGTAAAACACATAGAGATTCAGCGCACATGAGATTTTCTTTAAGAAAAACAGTGTTTTATGCCCAGTGCGTCTTTTTTTTAATTCAGTGGTCTTCGTTGCTGCACTTGCTTCAGTCTTATAACAGTAGTCACCATGAAACATTGGAAATTCAACTTTTATCTGATAAGCTATTGTTTCGGATGCTAACAACGTCCTTCCAGCCATCAGTCTCTCTATCTCCATCTTTTGTTGAATTAACCTCCTCTCTGATTCCCTTGGCAATCTGCCAAGAGAAGAATTGTTGGATCAAAATGTGCGTACTTGATTTGTGAATGCATCTCCTGTAACTCTAGCTAGTGTTTGGTATCAACCAAAGAAAAAAAACTATCGTTTTTGTCTTCAACTCAGTAATTTTAGATCCTTACTTTTAAGTTATCTAATTCATAAACATTTACTTCCACTTAGAAAAACTTTGAAAATATGTCTGAGAATAGTGGGTAAAAGCCATGTCACTGGAAGTGTCTGTCACAAGTTAATTCACCTAATACTTCTGCTACTAAGATGGAGGCTGCGGCTTCCTCGGTGCTCCACGCTCAAACTGTGTGGGATTCATCTTTATGGTGGTAAGTCAATATGTCTCCTGTACTATGCCACCTATCGGGTACCCCTCACCTAAATGTGTGCAGCACCTAACCTTTTGACACAAATGTTTTTTGTGTTGTGGAAAAAACATATGTTTTGTACTTATATGGATGTCAACTACAGAAGCTTTGTTCCTTTCACTGGATATGTACAGGTCACTGAATCTCAAGTAGAATTTCAAAGCCATATTGGGCCACATTTCTGTTGGATGGTAACCAAAAAAATCCTCTGATTTGTTGAGAATGCACAAAATTCAGTGTATTATCTGACAGCACAAGTTCCTTCACTATTCTATCACCATGGTGGAAGACATTTTGCCAGTGGATTTCTGCTACATCTAGCACTTCCTCCAAAGATTGGTGATATTACATTAATGCCCAACTCTAAATAAGAGAAGCACAAAAGATTTTAAATCTGAAATGTGTTAATTTATCTTGCCTACAGGTAAACTCTAAATCAGGCCGCAATACTGTCAATACTATCAGACTCAACAATGCACTAAGGGTCAATCAAGCAGTAAACGCATTTGAAACGAGGATAATCCACAAGCTGTCCCTAAGAAAACTGTGATGTGTCAGACACAAAACATAAAAATGATAGTGCAAGTAGTCCGAAAAATCTAACCTGTGACTGAGTGGGCTTATGTAGCATGTCTATATTTACTAGAAACGTTGAGCGTTCACTGCATTCTCTGGTGTTTTGGAAAAGAAAAGTGATGCTATGTGTCAGAATGCATGATCAAACTCAATCTGCTCCATGTTAATGACCCTCAGCAAAACGGTTTCCTACCCACATAATGCGAGACTAGAGCAAGTATTATGACGGCTGTTGTTAACCATACCGATCCAGATGAAAGAACTTAACAGCTGAGGAAGACATAACTACTGTCAGCTGTGTGTCAGGCAAGAGCGTGTGCATGAAGCACAATAACTGTGTCACTATCACTCTTATATAAAAGGAACCTATGGTGATGAGTAACTCTGAAGTAATCCACTGACAGGATATGGGATGTCAAGTTAACTGCTAAAAAGAAAAGAAGCCTTTTATTTTAAAAATGGCATTCACAATGATAGCTTCAGCATGGTCGAGATATAGTCTCATGTTTAGAATTTCTAAGTTCAAAACATGCACACCACAACAAGGTGATCTAGTAACTCATGTATAGTGTGGGACTAGTAAGTAAAGTTCTTGTGATCTCATGTGACCCTGAATGCATGTAGTACTCAAATTAATGTAAACATATGAATTGCAATATAAAATACACCACGCTCACGACTTCAGCATACATAAACAACCAGATTTAACTTTAGAAATAGAAACTTAAAAACACAGATCAAAATAAACAAAGAACTATATATAATTATAGTAGTGACAAGTGAGGAAAATATATTAGTAGCCTATATTCTTTTCAGCTATCCTATACTTTCCTTAAGAATTGTGTGGTATAACAAATTTGTTTATCCCTAAATTTAAATAGTTTAAGCTAGGGACTAACCATTCACAGTGCAAATACCTGAGCTACGCTCTCATATAATTCTGGATTTTGTTACAGAGGCACGGTGGTGACTTTCCACTGAATGCACAACTATAGACTTCAAAGGACATGTACAGTCTCTTATGGACGAGGAAGAGTCAGGAAGAGTCAGAGAAATTGAGCGCATTTTCTAGCTATTTTATCAAGCGCCTGTTGGGGCTTGGCATAATGTTGACATCTTGTTTCAAAGTGACTAACACCCACTGACCATATTCATCCCCCTTGAGCAAACCTTTCCTACAACACTACCACACATGGCCTGCTCAAAAACGAATTTCCCATGGCTACATGTATGACAAGACCCACCTTCAAATAGCTTAGTCGCTTCCTCACTGACTGTGAAGAACTGGTCAAAATAGCCCATTTCTAATCAGATCCAGTGCCTGTTGCACATCATGTACCCTAAGGCTCCCATTTTCCTCCCTTACTGTTAGGAATTTACATGATCCTCCCTCCTGATCACCCTCAGAAGTCTCTGCCTCAGATTCCACCACTACACAGATAAATCTCATACCCACTAACATGTCACTAACTCAAAGGAAACATTCTCTGTCATTTACATACAAATAACTGAACATAATCCAGGAATGCTTTGAAAAGAAGGTAAAATCTTAATAGAGCAACAAGAATGGCTTTTTTGATCTGCAACACTGCATGATCCACATTCGGTAATGGTGCTGGCATGGCCTAATGGACATAGGGAAACCCCTCCCTATGGTAGGCCACAGGAAGCTGCTTTAAGAATAGATGGGCAGGGGGAATCCTCAGCCATCCTGAACCAAAACAACCCAAAGGAGTTGTTGGCATTAATATAGTGCACTGTAAGAAGACAGTCTGAAGGAGTAGTACAATATTTTTTTGTAAGTTGCATAAAAGGTTTGCTGCTGCAGGGATACTTCTTACCTTGTCTGTGGCAGACACTGATGTTCTAGCATGTATCACAAGTTTCTCTTCAACACAATATGAAAAGGTAGGAATTTTTAACCAATCTACTTTGAAAATTATTGTATGTTATGAATTGTTTGACTACATTTCAAAGGAAATTCCTAGGAAGGCTGGTAGGGGTGGATTCCCACAAACACTTTAGTGCCTAGACATTCCTGACTTAAATAGCACTACAAAAATATGCTCCTTAAAAGGATAGATCAAAAAAAAACAATGGTGAGTGTTGGTCTTGCTATGATATGCAGCCTTTTGCAATATGGTCTCGGAAATAAAACATTATGCACTACTGCTTATATTTCCAGTCCAACGTTGTAGGCAGTGAACTCCTATCTTCATCCCCTACTCAAAAAGCATTGGTCTGTGAATCACAAAACAACAAATGTCTCAGAATAGAGCAGTAACTAAGAGTGCATTCTAACTGCTGCACAAACGGATGAAGATCCTCCGTTTATAACCCTACAGCCCTGAACTCCATGATACATAATGTGAGAACTGTAGTCAATGTCAGACCAGACTATACAAAGTCCTTTCATGCACCATCTTACAATACCATCTGCAAAGACTCTGAAAGGCGAAAATGTTGAGACAACACTTACTAGTAGACTGAGACAAAAAGAAATGAAAACATATATGTTTGATTGGCTCCTACCCAATTGGCACAAGCTAACTTACTTCTAAGTCCCTAGTATTTGGTAGCAGGGATACCCAGGGCTTGTAAGTTAGTGCCCCTCAGTGACTGCCGCAACTACTATGCACCCTGAGTGAGGCAAGGTAAAACAGGGCTCTCAGCCTGCAACTGCAGACTGGAAGAAACACGACTTTGCCATTTTAGTCAATGGCAAAGCCCCAAATCCCTTATTAATGCGTTTCTACAGCAGAACTATTAAGTCCTATGGTAGGGTGCAGCATATTAGAAAAGTAGAACATGTGTTTAATATGTTCTAGCAGTAAAAACCCACAATTGTCATTTTTACTGGGAGAGGGACTGGTAGCCCCATTGACGAGTACAGAGTTACATGCTGAACACCTCAGATTGGACTACCAAATGTGGTACTCTGAGGTATCAAACAACTCATTACAATAAGCCCCACTGGATGCCTAAGTCAGAATTATTGTAACTTGCTGCCACATGCAACTTTTTGAAAGGTGCCACTCGGCTGCCCAGTTTTCCAGTGGCTATTTGCCAAGACTGGCCACGGTACACCCTTGTGCCTGCTCAGGAGATGTGTCAACGGCACCCAGGGCAGTTAACAATAGAGGCCTGCCACTGGAAGAAGTGTTGCCTCCTCTTGGCAGGAAGCCACATGGGGTGTTGGCTCAAAAGGCAAGCTTCAAAGGGGAAACCGCCTTTGTATGGCAAATAGTGAACACACCAGAGAGGGTAGACAGGTTGGCATCGGTGACAGAGAGGGGAAAACACTGGCCAAACAGTTTTTTTCAATGGCACTGGCAGCCGCACCTCTAGAGTGATCTACCGAGGTCCACAAACCAATAGAGGGGTCCCAGCATCTTGAGAGTGAGCAGAATAGAACCCTCTGGGATAGCTAGATGCCACACTTCATAGGAAGTTGTAATCAGGCGGGAGGGATCCTTGTATCACATTGGCTAATGGCCACAACCTCCCCTGAGCGCACTTTCTGGGCATAAAAGGGGCGTCCCAGACATTCATAACTCAGATCTTGCTTGGCTGGAAAAGAGGGCTGGAGAAGGTAAACCCTGCTGGCCCTGGATCCAGGGAAGAAGAGGCTGTGACGAATTTGGACTGCTCCCGCTGCTCCTTGGGCTAGCCAAGGAAATTACTGCCTGCTGTGTCCTGCTTGCAGAGAAGTCGTCCCGTGAGCCCAGCTAGAAGCAGAAACTCCAAAAGTCATTTGGCTGACTTTCTGTTTGCAGCACAGGACCGACTGGTAGCCCAGATAACCGGATCACTGCTCCTCGCCACCATGCAGCTCAAGAGACCAGGACCCGATGCTCAGAATTTGCACCCGGGTCTGCTGGACCCGGGACAGTTGTCAGAGTGCAGTTTGGTCATCCATAAGGAGAGTTATCGCCAAAGAAAGAAAAAAAAACTGATGAAACCGCTGTACTGGGTAACTGGTAGCCCCGTGGCGACAGGACTTCTCCTGATCCAGAGAGAGTTTTGAGGGGTGTCGACCTCTGTGGCCAGAATGACCTCACCAAGACCATGGACCTAGGAGTAGCCCCAGGGAGACTCCTGTTGAACGCACAGCATGTTCAGCATCCTTGAGCTGGGGAGGTAACTGTTTCTTTGGATTTTGCTGGTCTCCTTGACTGGCTCCCTGCCAGAGTTGGTCACCCACAGTAACTCTAAGTAACTGAATTCCAACTTGTAAAAGTTTTTCTTGAAAACGTTTTTAAGTGGAAAATTCACCCTCAGCACAACAATAAACATTCTTTTTGCGCAACCTTGTACAGAGAACCCACATTTGCGGATAGCATACAGAGTCTACATGTCTGGCACAGTGACAAGGAACTACAAGATCTATTCTCTAAAAGTGTCCAGGGCCGAGGCATGAAGAGGCGGCTTAAAGGGCAGACTAAAGAACAAGTCTGATTGAAAGCAGAGATAGCAAGCTGCATTCTACTGTCATGAGATAACTTAGAAAGCCTCATACCAGACAGATTTTGTTTGCAAAAGAGACTAACACACTTCACCTGCTTTTCTGAGCTATAATCGCATAAGTTTGTGGCTGAATGCCAGTTGCGTGAGAAGTAGCTCTTCAGGCAGATCATGTGACATCACCCCACTCCTTTGGTGCAAATTGCTTAGATATTATGGATCCCTTTCTTTCCAGAATTAACATATTTCATGTACTGCTTAGGAAAGCTCCTACTCCTTTCAAAGGTTACAGTGTTCTTTTTCTCACTTGCAGTATGCAGTAGCCTAAAACCTCATAATCACACTACATAGTCGGTGAAACCATAACTGGAAACACAAATTTACTTCTAATGCGGTGATATTAAAGTGGACCACCTAAATCACCTCCAACCCTGAAGATCAACTGGATCGCTTTGCAAACTTTTGAAGAAACAAGAACGGGATACACACCTTGAAAAGATGGGAAGGCCAGCAGCAGAGGAAAGGTGAGCGAGCATTTCACCATAGACAGACAATATTTCACACCTGGTCCCCCTCATTCTACACATGAAACGTTATGTGGCAGACCAGGACAGCCACACCAGATGCGCCAACACCCCTAACGACAAATGTCAAATGAAAGCTAGATTTCACCATCACCTTGTAAATCAATTCTCTCACACAAAACTGAAAAAACTGTCCCAGAAAGGCTTGAGTAGGCAAAGGAATGTTTTTGTGCTGGAAGATGCTGCTAAAATATGAGGATCTGAAATTTTACGAAGGGTCACCCACTACCCAGAGCAGGTGTCTGAAAATTGCTGTGCCTGCCAGTAGAAGAAAGATCCGGTTGTGTGCAGCTGAAGTAGGAGGGACGCAGAAAATGCATATTGTGAGCCAGATCATTGAAGGAGGCATGATACCACTCACTGCAAAGTTCACAAGAGCACCTGCGTATCTGCAGGTTTTTACAACCGACTAACATTTTTTTTTTTTTTAAATAACAAAATCAGATCAAATGTGTGTAAAAAGGAAAATAGACAACTGCCCTATGTTTCTATTGTGTACACAGGCAGGCACTGCGATAATAAAAAAAAAGACCACAATTGTGACAGCAGTACTGCGGTGCACTTTGCTGCCAGAAGCAACAGCTAAGAGATTTGTCATTTGAGTGTGAAAAATAATTTTTCCAGCAAGGCCACCTTTACGTCAAGTCCTACTTGACATTCACCAATTGGGGCAAAGATGTCCCATTTGTCTGAGTCAGAATATTAAAACGGTGCTGAAAGCCAATGGCTTCAACTGTGTACCTGCTCTATGAGTAATAACTTATAGGTGTAATCACAAAGTGCATCTGAGACACCTTTCTGGCGCAACTCTCTCAATGCTCCATTGAAGCTGGAGTCAGAAACAAATTACTCAAATCCTTCAAGCAACCCTCTGCAGTAAAAATTAAAGCTTTGGCGGTTACTCTCTACCATTTTACACCACATGTTCTATGAGGATGAGGTGGGAAACACTAAGTAAGGCATTGATGTCAACACACTCACCTTGCATCTTCTGGGGACTCTGCAATCAGGTGAAATGTCCTGTCCTCCATGATTATGTCTATACCATTCCCTCTGCCAGTGTTGTCTATGATCTCTCTGGAAAATAAAATAATAAAAAATAATGTAACTCTTACACCAGAACTTTACTGCATGTTACTGCATTTTAACTGATAGTTATCTCCCCACTACTTGTAAACAGATGTCATCTGTGTCTTCAACAAATACAGACAATCACAATGTGTTATGCAAGACAAGATGCTCCTCGTTAGCTTGAATGTCACTGTCAAAGGGCAATGGAACGCTTAAAGGAGGAAGTATAGCAATCAATGTTAGCTGCATCTTCTATGTCTGCCTTGCTTCGAAATCCAAATATTTAAAAAAAAGGGTAAAAAAAAAAAGGCCAACTGAAGGGTTGCTTGATTTTTGCCTATCTATTTTCCTTTAACTAAACTCTTTGGGGATTGGTAGAGACATGCCCCGCAGCTGTGAAGCTACAGTAAGCTTATAAATGCTCTGGGGCAGCTTCACTGACATGCTTAATTGACACAGGTGGTACCAGCATTATGAAACTCTGGCTGAAATTCAAGACAGTCTGGAGATGCTTTTGAATGTAAAGCAGAAGGTGCAAAAAGTAAGCGTATAGATGGGACAGATTCAAAGATGTAGCGAAGGAGTTGGTAACTCAAAATGGTGCATAATCGCTGGTCGACTGAAGAATAAGATGCATCTGGCACTAGAAGTGCCTTAATATCTACTTTTGAACCCTGAGTGGGAGATGCAGGCAGTACTCATTGAAGGAAAGTGAAGTCAAGCCTTTTGCACAGGAAATACTGGGGAATGGGGATTTTTCCTCCGTATCACGACCCTGAGAGGAAACTACGTCAAACCTTAAGAAAACAGATTTCTCCAACAGGTAGGTACCTGCAAAGACTGTCTCTGTTGGAAAGTATGAAGCAATTTCATTTGTTCACAGTTGGCTAGTTCACATTTCATATAGTAAAACCTACTTTGCCGACCGGACTTCAATGCAGCCCTTTTGCTTCTCCTCGCTGTCGCTGTCAAAGTACATCAGTTGGGATTGACGCAGCACGAACCAGCGTTTCTTCCAGTTTCGCCGTGAGAGTGTAGAGGAGCCACCTCCCTTCTTGAGCAGCCAGCCCTGCTTCAGAGCCTCCTGCTTAGAACGGAACCACAAGAAGGTCTCGTCCTTCAGGACACACCACCGCCTCTTCCAGGTATTCATCAGACCACCTAGAAGAAAGGAAGGTGCATGAGAAACAATCTCACCAAAGAGGGAAAGTGCATCAGGAAAAATCTCAAAAGGGAGAGCAGGGTCAAGCACAACGTTGATTTGCTGTGGAAAAGCAGCTGGAACATTCTCACAAAGGTGACTGTGAAGCTTCAGAGAGGCACCCAAATATATGTTTCTTACTAGACTTAGTATTCACAAGTCTTAATCATGGTTATGCATAAAATCGTAAGCTCACCAAGGCTGCAATTTTTCAGGCTTCGAATGTAGCAAATTCTATATGAAAACTCCCAAGACTTATTTTCAGCCTTTACCCTAGAAATTCATTGCATACCTAGGAGGCCTTCCGGCACTGCGCCCAACAAGGAGAGGGAGACAGATGAGGGTAATGGAGATGGCGTGAAGAGCTATTGTCATTATGTCAACAATGATGACGAAGCCAGTCAGATGAGGAGCAAAGTTACATGTCCAAAATGAGAATGCTCTTGAAGCCGAGTCTGTGACCTTCAAACTGAAAACTAACACCGACGTCTGGCTTGTTGGAAAACAATTCTCTTTTTTGTTGTTGGCCCTCGGTCTATGTCACACTCACGGCAACAGTCGGTATCAGCTGCAACATTTAAATTTAAGGCTGATGCACTGAGACATCTAATGTACTATGTGAACAAATACTGCTTATGGGAGGTACACAGATGGGCTTTCCTCATACCTTTCATGTGCAAAAAGCTGTGGAAGTACGGCAAGCTGACACAGCTGTAGACAGAGTCTCTCCGATAAGAAAGTTCGTCATCTGTATCAAACCTGGAGTCGAAATCGTCTTCACTGTCTTCAAACTAGAGAGAAAACATTACACAATTAGAGTGCAGCATGCTATCTGAGACATAGCAACAGTCTCTCCCTCTAAAGCCAGCAAGGGAAGCATGACCCTCAGGCAAGTATGAAAAAATGGACCACCATCCCCTCCTGGGTAGTAAAACACAATTAGAACTGGGATGCAATTGATTCTTCACTCCCCTAGGCCCAAGAGCTATTGCACCTGCTACCCTGATAGTTACCGTCTTGAAACTCAAGGACAGCATGTCCAATTTACAAGACATTGTTTAGCTAAACATTTTATCAATTTTCTAAAAGCTATCGTCTGTCATTTTAATCTCGGAATAATATAGACAAAAAGCTGTATTCCTGATCTTGCTAACCAGCCACAAGAAAGGCAGGTCAATTTGCACCCTTTCTTCAAAGACAGATCTTGCTTGACTCAATATATAGGTGAAGAACAGTCTGAGGAGGCTCAATCTTTATGTCATTTCCTTATGAACAAACTCTATTTTGTCAAGTTTCTTACTGACAGCACTCACATACTCCTGAGTGATGAAGAGCTACAGGATATTCGTAAATTTAAAAAAAACAAAATCAGGAATGTATCTGTGTTGACATCTTTGTGCTGCCATATTGCAACTGTTGACCAGAAAGCACTCATACTGCACACCAAGTGACAACCATACCCACCTAAATTCACTTGTCCTTTTCTCCCTCCCTCTTTTGCACCTGCTGGCATTGAGAGTTGGAAGATTTGCCCCCATCGGTATCCTTTGGCCGGGACCCGTGCGGCTCTTTATGTTTGTGTCAGCCTTCAGTAATCAATTGCTTCAACATCAATGCCGAGGTGGTTTGGGGTCAAGGTTTATTTTTTAACCTTTTGCCACTTGGCCTATTTGGCGCCCCTTGCTACCTTCTTTGTGGCCTCTACTCTCTCAGCAGTGACGACACTCCCATCAACATCTGACTTTCTTCCCTGTGCAGGCTTGGTTTCTTTGACATTTCTCTCACCATCATTGGGGAGACCCAGATCCTTCAGGGATTCTTGCAGACTGTGGGTGCCAGCCATGGCGTGGAATGCCAGTCGCTGCTTCAATCTCATCTTGAGAGTCTTCAGTATGGATTTGGTGCAGCCTTCGCAGTCTTCTGCGTTGTGATGCTTTGGGAAGGCACAGGTAACAGACCTTGTGTGGATCCCTCTGAGTGAACTTGTGGTAGCAGTTGGTATAGAATATAAAGGGGGTGTTCTCCATATCCCTTCGCTGCCCCTCTGCTCTGCATTCTCTGCCCATGTGATCCTCACCGACAGTGTTGCCCATCGGGATCGAGGAGGCTCCCCTCCTCATTCTTCTGAGTTTCTCATAGCCGCCGGTGATTTTACGTAGATTTTTTCTCTCCCCTCTGCAAATCTTACAAGATTCTTCTGAGCTACTCCAGTGTGCTCCTAGACGGAACGGCGGGAAAAAATCTAAAGATGGTGACGACGCACAGGAACTTCATGGGTGCCGTCTGACGTCATACAGGAGATGGACTTACCACCAAATGATGGTCGAGGATGCCCACAACAACAAAAATAAAGGGAAGATGGAAAAAACACGATTCTGGTCCCAACCACTAGATGGCGGAATAGATGCACAGCATGTGAATCCAGAAAAGGATTCATGCTGCTATACACAAGATCCTTGCTTGTAAACTAGCTCCCCATAGAATCATAACACCATTTTCCAGTATCCAGTTGAAACTGAGATCTCCTTTTCTCTGCTGCTGTGTTCATTTAGCAAACTGAATTCCGTGTATGGTATGTTATGACGCTTTCAACAGATCGGCATCATAAGCATAAAGTTAACATAGCAAGTTAGCTTTCAAAAGAAGGGAGGAACTTTCTTTAGACCTGAAGAGTTTTTAGCCTCATAAAAGAGAATGCGAGGCTAGGGACTGCTCTTTGGGTTAATTATTCCAGTCTGGGAAAATCAGTCAACTTTACAAAGGATTCCACCAGGTACTTACACCATGATCAGTGAAACAGTACCCAGTTGTGGCTCTCTGCGTGGTGTTTTTTCTGCTGTTCACATCTCCGCTAGTCTAGTCCACATAACTTCAATTAAGCACAAACATTATCGTTGATTTCTGATATTGTTACTAAATTCTCTGAGGGAGATAAGTGGCGCCACAAAGTAATAACTGAACCCACTGAAGATGTTAAGCTTGTGAGCTTCAGTCTCTGACGTGGTGAACCAGGTAATATGCTATTTATTTACCTTCAATGGATGCTGAAACCTCAGACTGCTGCCCTTCAACAAGACTTGAGCATGCGTATTAACACTACAACCATCACCTTCGCAGATAATCATGAATTAGGAACTGATCACAACACAAGTCGATCCAATACATATTTTGGATGCTCACAAATCTATTGCTCTAAGAATCCAGGCGGAAGGATCTGTACCCATCTTCTCAGCTGATAAATAAAGAATGATGTAAAAGAAAGTGCAAAATGTTGTCACAGTTATGAATGTTGGAGGCAATACCGAAATTCTATGTAATGACTCTCGGTAACTCATAAGCATTAAAATATGGTAGCGGAAGAGTCCAATGACACTGCAGAAGAAGCAAAATATGAAGCGTGTCGGAGGTTAGTACTAAACATGGCTTCCAACAGTCATTTACATATGATCAAATAATGTTGCTTGGCATGACTACCTAGATTACAAAACATAAGACAGTCCATCAAAAACGAGCTTAGCATCCTTTCCACTATAGAGTACAGCCACAGGTCACTTCCCCGACGCTGCCGTAACAGCCGAATACAACGCCTGCCATACAGCAATGTAATTGCTTTTTCCTATGGAGTATAAAACAACATCAGTTTAGATGCCACTGAAAACATTAATGTTTCCATCTGTCCTGATGATGGTCGTATAATGTAATTCAAAACACTGCCAACAAGGTGCTGCATGTGTAGACTAGACTAACCACAAGCAGAATTGCTCAATTATTAATATTTCAATAATAGGATTAAAGAACACATTCCTTCTTTCTTTCTGTGCACCTGTAATTCCATTATAGTTTACTGAACCGCAGAAGTTTTACTTATCCTTGTGCATTTATGAGCATTTTTCTAGGATCCTTCTGCAAAGTCAATACACAGTGTTTATGTTGATGGCAACAAGTGAGTGCCCTTCGTCTCTATTTTCTTATTGTTCGGTGGGGGTGCCATTACCACCACTACAGGTGCACTCTGGAATTGAGCCATGTTCATGCATCATGAACTACTTGCTATTCATTGGTCAAACCTTCACACAAATTAACTCTCCACATATTCTGGGATTACCTCGGCTCACTTGTACTTACAAGCATGTAAAGGTTCTGTAATCCAATCAGTACAGGATACAGGGTACTCACAAATGTTCATTTAAATTTAAGTTTGACTGGAGTCTGTTCAGCTCGGCAATGCATGGCAACTAGATGTTGCAGAGAAGATTGCAGACACTCAGAGGCGAGCTTTAATAGACGACCACCAGCAGCAGGATAACTCTGAGACATAGAGGTCCGATTCTCTAATGCGAGACCTCGCAGTGCTCCTGAAACTATGCTTCCCATTTAACTGGGTCTGCATATGTAAAGGCCAGCTCAATTAAAGAGCAGAGAGATCTCTACTAACAAACTTTTCATGAACGGCAGGATTGCACAAAACACTTAAAATGAATGATGAAAGATCTAATCTCGTTTCTATTTTGTAATCTCAGTGGGTGTGTTTTGTTGTCATAAATTATACTCCTTTACAAGTGTTATGACACCAGCTCAGTCAGTTTGTGCTTAGGAATATGATTAACAAAGAAGCATAAATAATAAGTAAATGCATAAATCTTAACTTATCCTTTCACGCAACAACATTAATTTTGCCAACAATCATTGAAATATCAACAGAAATTACAAGAATCAAAAGGCTACAGTAACAAATAAAGACAAAAATAAAGAAAGCTTACCGAAGACTGAGCTCCTTCGGAGCTAAACCTGTATGCTCCAGAACTGTTATACGTTCCTATTGAGCAGCGGTAGTCAGGAGACCACTGGCTGCTGAGGGAATTGGAAAAGGCCACACTGCTCCCAGAAGTGATGGCCCCATCTTCATAGTCCTCCTGGTCATAGTCATAATCACCGTCAGGAGATATCAGATCCACCGTCAAAGGTTTTCGGCCTGGCATGTTTTCTGGCAAACAGTATGTGGGGTCCCCAGTGGAGGATTTATTGAGACTAACCAAATCGTGTCCTGGTGGGATAAGCACTGAGTTGGCATCAGGAGAGCATGTTGGCACCACAGTATCATTCAAGTAAGGGTCTTCTTCAGAAGAATCATCACTTGTCCTAATGCCGCTAGTTCTCTGATCTGAGTGGCCATGCTCACTTGGGTTAGGTGAATCTTTAAATGCATCATCATCAGCCCCAAAACCCTCATCCACCTCCTCCTCTGGATATGGCTGGCTAAAGTTGAAGTTAGGCTTTTCAAGGCAGCCAATACCCGCGAGATTCATGGAAAAGGAAGGGTCGATGGAGATGGAGCGTTCAATGTTCCGCACACACTCATCAATTTCGTCGAAGTTCAGTGACTCCAGGAACTCCTGGGCTGCGCGGCAGGCCTCATCCTCGAGCCGCTTCAGCTCCTCATCGCGGAGCAACTGGAGTCTGTGCAAGGAGGCCTCAGTGAGCGACTGCTCCTGCTCCTCCTTCATGCGCTGCAAGTCCTCGATCTCCTTCTCCAGCCGGAGGATCTCCTCCACCTGCTTGCTCTCCTTCTGCTTTTCCAGTTCTTGCTTTACTGCAGCTTGCTTCTGGGCCTCCAGCATGGCTGCCAGGACCTGCTGCTTTTTTACTTCCTCGGCCTGCATTCAAACAAAGAAGAGATATTGAAGATTTGACACTAACTCTGTATTTAAAGTGTGGGCTTTGTAACATTTATTTGCACGTCAGTTGCGAACCATGACACCCAACAAACGTTATTCTTTTCATTATTTTAAGTTAGATTAACTGCCTTTCAAGTACTTTAATAAAAACTATGCTGCATTTATCATTATCACAGTACTGCTCATTGTTCTATTTTATCATCATAAATTGGAGCAACAAATGGGCTTAGAAGGTGGCTCCATGAATTCATAATCAAAAATCCTTCATTTATCCAAGGGTTTGTTACTTACGTAGATGACGTAGAAATCGCTATCATGCCACCTGATAACCGCTTCATAGCCCAGTGAGACATAAAAAGCAAACACTGATACAGGCAGAGTGAGTAAAAGTACACAGTTGCAGTAAACGGAATGAATGCTGTGTTCCCATTAGTGTATCCTGGCCAGAGATCTGAGATGAATCTTCGGGGTTACCCGAGTTCTCCCGTTCTGCACACTTCAAAGAAAGAGTTGGTTAAAAATGCCCACCAGGCACATGTGCAGCGCACGTTTTACACCCACTGCAGCACACAGCTGTCTCTAGCTTTAACCCACCCTTTACAACTCTGACTATTATAGTTGCAAGGGTGATTTTTATTTGATTTACATTATTGTAGACTGGGACTTGCAGTGCAATGGTTCTCTTGCTATCTACACGCCATCTACTGCTCCCACAGTCACAAAGTATCTGGGTCCTAACAGGTAACAAGTGTGCCATACGCCATCCTCGGGCATACCACACTCAGGCTATCCTTCCTGTGCCAAACCACGTAGTTCTGACTGTAAAGTGCATATCAAATGCTAAAGGCCCTTCCCAGTCTGTCCAATTCCTTAGGAACACTACTAAATAGGACCCTATTTCCAGGCTGGGCCCCCTCTAACATTCTTTCCTCATTCCCCATGTTCAGAAATTGTGATCTCCCAGAACGCTCAGCATCTCCTGTAGGGATAATAAGTGCGATGGTCGACTGGAGCCACTTCTCAAGGACTCTTCCCTTCTTTCAAGTACATTTTCATACACGTCTACACTGAAAGGTATTGGGCAATGTGGGATGTTTTGTTATAAGAATAACATTTATTTTATTTATTTTACTACAGAGCAACTCTGTCTTATAAATGTCAGGGTCACATGCATTAAAACAACATAAAAATTGAAGTTACAGGTAACAGATATTTTATGTAACCTATATCAAACAATGTGCTAAACTAGCAATAGAAGTTATGAGATCAGAAGAACAGTGTAAGCAGGAAGGGAGTGCAAAGTGGGTGAGTGGAAGAAGAAACAATGTTAGAAGGGAAGAAGGATCAATGGAAAAGGAGAGAAAGGGGTGAGCAGTAGTCAAATGAATCCATCTGGAAAGAGTGTTTCTAGGCAGCGTGGAAGTTAGTAGATGGTAGATGTAGGGAAGAGAGGTGTTTGAGGATGGAACAAAGAGGGAGGAGGAGTGGGTGAAAAAAACAGAATGAGGAGGTCAGGAGAGATGTAAATGAATTTTTACAAACGAGTGTCTATGAGATGGTGGGTTCCAAGTTCAAGCAGTGTTTGAAGAGGAGGCTTTTCAGTTTTTGGGGAATATGGGAATGTGTTCTTGACATCTTTCTCCTCAGTAGGTCTTAAGGGAGCGTTTAAGGCAGCACTGACTCTACCATCAGCCGGACCAATTTTTTTATTTCTGTCTGAACAGGACCTGCACATGGAAGGCTGGTTGGAAGAAAGCCATCGATCCGAGGTAAGACATAATGCAGAAGTGCTGGGAATTAGTAAATATATTACTTACTGTAATTCATTAATGTGTCTCGTTCGCATTGACTGCTCTCGATGTAATTACTTACTGCAGTAGCTCAGGAAACTGGGCTTGGCTGAAAACAAATACCAGTAAGCTATAAACAAGAGAATTAGATGCCCCCAAAGCAGACAAGCATTGGTTCAAAGAGGAGCACTGTTTTCGCAAACTCTAGGCCACTTGTTAGTATCAATAGGTTGTACAAGTTTAAAGAGGTTTGCCAGCTACAGTTTTTTTTTTTTTTACTAAGAATCACATCTGTACTGCCACTGCCTGGACTGCAGGCCGCCATTTTCCTTCAAACAAGAGCCCTGAAATGCATTTCGGTGAGTTATTCAAATTCTGAGGAAATGATTAACTCAAGTCTGATTCCCAGTGAGTCTGAATTTGGCCCCAGACTGAAACTGCAGCCAGGGTCCTGTCTTCGGTGCTACAGGAAGAGAATCATGTAACAAAGAGGAAAATGTTACGCCCTATTTAAGAATATGTATAAATAATAAATGCACGTATTCTAGAACAGCATACCCGATGTATTCTAAACAAAAGGCATTTACACTATAAACCAAGGCAGAACAATCAATGAGCAGTAAATCTTGCATCCTATCAACGGCTCTGAAAATAGCTACTGAGCTTAATTCTTAGACTAAACTGTTACAATACGCCACCTATCATTGGAGGCACAGCACATCACCTAAAAGAGGGTAGCCACAACCCTACCACAAAACAAGGGTATCAGCTCAGCTAAATAAGGTAAGCTTTGCAAAGACGGTGACTCCTGTGCGTCCTAAAACCAGGGATATCTTATGGATTTGGGGGGCCTTGGGACAAACATATTTTGGGGGCCCCTGTTCGGAACAGCTTTGAATTTATGATCCAATTGCAACTCTTTCATGCCCTCTTTGGGCAGGTCACTGCACAGGAACACTGGTCCAAATTCTAAATGTGTTTAGATCTAGTATTCGGGATAGTGGCGTGTGTTGTCAATATTGTAACACAGCAGGGTCTGTCTCATATTACAGCAAATAATCACCTTAACACCCTCCCATTACTCATTTGTGAGGTCCTGTTTTGATGAAAAATAATCTTTTTTTATGGATGTTGCATGAAACAAAAACACATTTCACTGCAAAATGTCTACAATAGACTGTCACACATCACTCACACTAACCATAAATTAAAGGAAAGCGGTATTTAAAATAATCTATTTAAGAATATCAGTGCAAGACTCTCTGGAGAACAGAGCTGGCTCTATCAGGGCCCTCCTGAAAGGCTGGGTCCCTGGGCCAGAGCCCACTTTGCCGATGCCTTACAACGTCTCTGCCTAAAACCACCTCTTGGCGTGCTTGTGGAAAGTATAAATGCATTGCTGCAACAACAAAAAAACAAGATAGATATGCTCTACCTGCTTTGCTAGAAGTTCAGCTTCCTGCCTTAATCGCTCTTTTTCTCTGAAAGAAAATAAAAAGATATGAAACAGTAAAAAAAGTAATGCAAAAAAAAGATAGACTGCGGATGTATTGGACTCGCAGGCTTAACTAGTTACTCATTTTAATAATCTTGCTTTAAGTGCAAATAATTCAAAGACATCGTGGTGCGTGTTTTCTTTTTCATGGTTAGCGTCATAATAATAATTACTGTTATTATCACATTATAGCAACAACCATTGCAAGCCACAAATTAATGTGACCCTTAGTTATCACTCTTCGAAATGGTTCTTTTTGATCACCCTCCTAAGGATGAAATACTGAGTTGGCCCGGCCGTGATTCAAACATGCAGGTTACACAGATCTCTGCAGCAGGCCCCTGCCTCCCCTTGGAAGTCTGCCGGATAATAGAGTTAAATGCTCTAGGTTCACAAACAGGATTGTATCCTACCTTTCTTCTTCTGCCTTCCGCCGCCTCTCCTCCTCTTCTCTCCGCCGCTCCTCCTCTTCTCTCCGCCGCTCCTCCTCTTCTCTCCGCCGCTCCTCCAGCAGCTGCTTGTAGAGGCGGCGGGTGGCCTGGCCCCGCAGCTGCTTCTGGAAGGTGATGGCTGACCTCCGCAGCAGCAGGAACTTCCTCCGGCACGAGGCGGCGCGCCAGTTCTTCTGGATCACCACCACATGGTGCAGGATCTTCCGGTACTGCTTCCTGCCAGGGGAAGGAAGGGCAGGGGTTAATATCGCCTCGCGCTCACCTGCCGCGGCAGCCGCCTCTGGACTTCGACGCACCCTGGCAAGGAAACAAGGGTCTGCTCTCCCGCCTGCCGTCAGTAAAGGGCGAGAGACCTCCAAAGGCTGAGCGGCGGCTGAACGAATGGGCAGCACTTAGCATCGACTCTGTCTTCCCTGACAGGGAGGTGCCTTTAAATCAGAGGCGGGCGGGGGCGCTGCTGCAAGACAGCAGGAAAGTAATTACTCCCAGCAGGATGTCACTGGACGTCAAACAGGAGCCCTCTTCTCGAGGCGCACCGCTCTCTGCGTGCATCGGCCTCATATGCACATGAAAGACCTGAGCTCATTATGCAAACAGCTATTGAGCGGCCCGCTGTTGACTTATGGCGCGAACGGTCCACAGATGGGCTGTCCCACCTCCACTCGCCATGCACAATGCATAGGTCCCCTCACGCCGATTACACGTCATGATTGTGCCCACTCGCCCTGCTCGGGGACCGGTGTCTCCTACAGTCATAAACCTCTCCGCCCCTCACGGGCAGGAGGGAGTCCAGGCCTTACCGGCGCCCCCTCAGCTTTATAGAAGGTAACACTCTACGTTAGCCCCTCGTCCCCCCCATTATTGTTTAACTGACGAGGGCAGCCATTTCAGGGGGAGTCCGATACAGACTGGGTTTCACTTGCATACTAATCGGCAATGGGACGTTCATGACTTTGTGTTTGAAACCGGCCTCCCAGCGGGCGGGCGCGTGCCCCTTGCAGCGGTTTAATTAGACAAGGGAACGAGCGTAGACGCTCCCTTCAAGAGAGGACATTGGCCTAAAGACGGATGTCTAGCCAGGGGTTTCAAGACAGGAGCTCCGCCACTCTCCACCGCTGCGACATGTAAGTAAGCAGAGTCTCTCTCACAGATAAGCATTTTAAAAGCCCTACCTTGTTAATGATCCTATTACCGGTCAGCACATGAATGAGGGTGAAAGTCGACACTTAAAAATGTGACCCCCTCCAAAGCGATTGAAGAATGAAACATTTTAGGTGGGTGATGGAGGCTTGCAATGGGCGCGACCCTATTGAAATCGTTGGAATCATGTTGCTCTTTAGGTATGCGAATGTCGTGGAAACGAGGGTCTGATGACCGCAAATTGAGGCAGATCGGGCAGAGTACGCGCAAAAAATTAAGTTATTTGCCTACGATCACCCAAGGCAGTCGAGTAGAGAAACCATGGCAGACATCAGGTTTTAGGATTGCAGTTTTCAACTTGACTCAAAGATGCATCTTTCCCTAAGGTTTAGAGTTCAAAGCTCAACTGTCCTGATTTGATAGAAAGTTGGACGGTATGTTTACCTTGCCACATAGCCCAATATATGCGCTTGGATCATCATCGCCGCTCTGTAGACCTCCACTTCACGCTGCTTCTCCAGTTTGTGCTCTAGAGACTCTCGAATAAACACCTGCACGGAAAAAGTTTAAGTGGAAAGACGTCAGAGCTACAATGAGCAATTTTACATTTAACTAGCGCTCTACGTGGCTTGATCTTCTTCGAACCAACCAATGTGTCCTATCAGCACATCCTCTTTCACCGATTTCTTGGCAATGTACCGGCTTATGCTCACAGGGGCCATGCCATGATAGCGAGTGTTGGCCTCAGGTGGGGCCAATACCTTGCCCAGGGGAGGGGCGCACCAAAAGCTTTTTGTTTGAATTTCACGTGCTTTCCCAGGAGATCCGGGAAAACGCATTGAGAAGCTATTGGTTGGTGGGGTCAGGGGGGTCGCCGGACAGGTAGTCTGGGGCACTGGAATGGGTATTTATACCTCAGGTTGTAGGTTCACCTGTATCGCTTACTGGTAGTGGGCTTATGTACTGTTCATGGTCTTTTGTGTCTTGTTGTATTTGTTGCGGGGATGAACTCAAGTTTGGCCACAAAGATAGTAGACACTTTGGGATCCCTAAAGAGAAGGCGGGCAAACTCTGGATACATTTTGGTTTTAAATCTTTGATTAAGTTGGGGCCCAAGTAGTTCAGTATGTAGTAAGACAGACCCCAGGTATGCACTCCAGCGATTGCCATTGGTCCCTTGGATACTTTATGGAACTGCCTTGGGTTTGTTGAGAGTTGGAGCTTGCCCAGGCCCATCTCCTGAAGGCTGCCAAGGGAAATCCTGTTTAGGTTGCTCTAGCATAGGTGTTAAGGGCTCTGTTGGTATGCTGGCCGTGGCCCCCCTCCTTGTGAGAAAGCAGGGGAGTTGGCCATGTGCAGATCATAGCTGGGAGGTGCCCAGTGGCTGGCCTGTGCTCTAAGTGCTGGCAGGGTGGCCAAACAGGACTTCACCAATATTGGTTAGGTGAGACCCATGTACGGCGGTTATCAACTCTTTTCATTTAAAAATGTAAAACATGTGCTATGTGTCATGGTAGTCGAATTTATGTCTTAATGCAGTTCTGTGATGTTCTAAAGCATCTTTGATGAGCAATAAATACAGCCTAAGAACTGTTATGTCAAACGCAAAATGGAGTTGTCACAGGCCATTTCTTTGATATAGACTACATGTGGCTCTCTGAATCAAGACATCAAAGCAGCCTACTGGGTCCGGTGGTCACAGCTAGCCATTCATACCTATAGTGTCTCCGTGACTAAGAGCTTTCTAGCTTAGCTTATGTTTGTTTACATTTTCAGAACACAGCCAGACAAATGTTTTGGCTGCTGCAGTACCAAGGACACACAACCAACAATGGGCCCTTTCTCCCCAAAAAACTGTCTGTGTGAGGTACCCAGCAAAAGTGACACTTTCATGGCCTCTCAACCACATTTGCAGGGACACCGGTAATCTTTTGTTAAGCGCTGACAAGAGTATGGTTTTGTATCAGTACATTGATGTGAGAAGTTGGCCTGGCATATGCTGTTCCTAGTTATAGGGACACTTTGCACCAGTCCAATTCGACTCTTATTGATGATAGGTTTAAGACAACCTTTAAAGAAAGCTATCCTAGTGGTAGCTGTGGAGAGCAGCCTTCAGGCTAAGTCTTGAAGGAGTGTTAAGCTTATTGTTTTACCATAATAACCTCTTGAATAACCAAATGAAAGAGTAGCCCACACAGGTATATATATAAAATATATGTATTTATTCTAGACAGAATCCCACAGTCACTTTATGTGGCTAGTGGCAAAGTTACACTTTAAACAAGCATTTATAAACACAATAAATAGCACAGAAATCAATGGGCCCCGGGGGGGGGGGACCAAACCATATACTAAAATAGTGGTATAAGAACCACGACAATTCTACAGACAATGCCTAGGGCATTCAGGATCGCTTGCCCCTTCAGAATCCACCCACTGTTAAGAGGAAGGAGACCCACGGGAGTCGCGTGCAGCACAAGAAGTTGCTATCGGGATCGGAATGTTAGTCTATGGAGAATGTCGCGGTTGAATATTTAAAGATTAAAGACACTTCTAGCAGGAGTACAAAGTTAAGGCTTGAGACTTAAGGCTTTGGAGAGCCCACTACCACGGGAGTACCGAAGTACTACTGTTACCTGCCCCAGGGAAGCCGGGTGCATAGGTCGATTCTGGTGTCGGGTCGCGGGCTAATTTTCAATGGAAAAGTAGTTCACACTGCTGCTAGCCGAAAGCGTCGATGAAGTCGTGAAGATCTAAGATGTAGAAAATGTAGAGAAGAACCTGAAAGCAGAGGGGACAGAGTCTGGGTCACGGCACAGTGACCAGGGGGCTCAAAGCAAGGAGCCCTTCGATGTCGGGTGCTTCAGGTGAGGAAGATGCAGCTTGGCTCTGCAGTCACGGGCTCCGGGAGGCTTCAAGGAAGGCCAGCTTCTGGAGGGCGACTGTCCCACGTCGGATGAGGGTTGCTGCGGTGTTAGTGTCCCGATTGGATCCACTAAGCCTTGGCAACCGCAACCCACACAAGATGAACAAAGCAGCTGCTGGTGCAGACCCACGAGGTCTGAGGGTGCTCTCCTTTGGAGGGAGCGCAGAGCAGGACTGGAGCAACCAGGGGAACTCTGGATGTGATGATTGTCCTCCGCCAGGGTCCACAAGTCGAGAGACAAGGGACCGCGGAAGGCAGCAAAATGGAGTGCGTAAAAGGGCTCCCACGGGCCACCGGAGCGGGCTAGGGAGCTGAGATTTGGCACGGATGCTGCTTGAAGGTTGGCTCAGAAATGGGCCAAAGCACAACTTCCCCACTGGCCGGGGTCGTGTGCTAGGCAAGAGGTGGCCGGTGTCTCGGGGTATGCAGGGATCTCGGCACCCACGTGGCCCACAGTGCTCAGACTTGCTGGGCACGCTCACAGGACTCTGGGATGCTCTAGAGACCCACCTCAAGGTTGCTGGAAGACGTCGAAGTTCGTGAGAGCAGCGAGGTTCCAACCGGGTATCTTGCAGTCTTTCAGGTGCCTGCCAAGCAGGGGGATAACTCCTTTATCCCAAGGGAGATTTCTTCAGTCAGCTGGGCAGCAGCTCGTCGAAGGTCAGTTCTGTGAAGTCCTGGATTAATCTGAGGCTCTGGGGCCACGTTATTCACCTTTATCCCCAAGATTAGGGGAGTGTCCAGAGTAGTGTCCACCAATGACTGGTGAGGCGGGAAAGGGTGGCTACACCCTCTCCCCTTTGTGTGTTTCCCGCCTGGGCGAGGGGCAGGATGCCCCTGAACCGGTTCCAAGCGGTGTATGCAGAATTAGGTCTCTGCAGCTGCCTACATGCAACACTGAATGGACATTTGGTGCACCCACCCTATTCCAATCCACATTATCCTGTCTGGGGAGATGCTAGCACCTCCCTGCCACAGGAGCCCTATTGTCCAGCTGGCGAGGCTGGGGTTTTCCCCAGCAACAGCCAGCAAGGGTCGTGTAGGTGGCGGGCAGTAGCCATTTTGTGTAACTTGTGCACTTTTAAATTGGTGTCTAAATTCTACCGCTTTTCCCATATCGCCCTTCTAGCAAGGGGGAATCGTACCCTCATGCCCATGGCTGGACTGGGGGTATGATTCCTTCATGTTTGACACCAAACACGATATGGTTCTGTGTAGCCATTCTCAAGTTATTGCGATGACGCGATTCACTTATAATGCGGTTAAGAGTATATGGTATGGCTACACTACAAACAACCCAGTAACTATTTTACGAAGGTTGCAGAGAGGCCCTACTCACGTAGGGGTCCCCCCTCACACATACCTCAGCACCCAGCCCTGTAGGATTACCAGGGCCTGCCATAGGGGTGACCTATGAGAGTATATGTGTTGTAATGGTGTGGGATATAGGGTATCTACATCCCTGTAAGGGGTGCTAGCACCACCTTACCCAGACTACAGTAGTGGTCTGGTGGTGTCAGTTTGTATGGCTGTCCCAGGGTGGCACAATAAGTGCTGCAGCCCTGGTAGGCCTACTGGGGGACCCATGCCCTGGGTACCTAGGGTACCATCTACAAGGTACTGGTAGGGCATGCCCAGCATCCAATTAGGTTTGTACCTAGAGTACTCACATCAATTTTAGGGAGAAAGCAGATAGGCTGGGGTCCTGGATAGCAGGATCCCAGCCAGACTAGTCAAAAACCACTCAAATACCAGGCAAAAAGTTGGGGGCGACCATTAGTCAGATTCCACTCTCCTACAATTGATTTGACCCAAGGAGAAATGTAACAAGACACGATATGTTGAAAATGAAGATCTTTACTACAGTGCAGGTTCCTCTTATAACAAACTCCATCTTAGTATTGTGGCCTCATCCACAATGGCACTGCAAGGAACTTATGAAGAAGTTAAGAGATCTTCAACTGCTGCATGTTCAATAGATCAATATTATATTATAGGCAAAATATGTTTTTGTGAGTAGGACCAATCCATAAATGAACTGTAGGAGTATTAATTTAGTGGTCCTATGAGGCAAATCTCGAGTTGTAGCGCAGCAGGACTTTGCCACTCAATGAAAGGAGAAGTAAAACCAAGTAAAACAGTGTGAGGAAATTACAACCACTAATATTTGTAGGTAACGGCAGCTCTCCCTTTGAGTTGTTTACGCCACAGTTCTATGAGTAGGTCATGCAAGCCGGGTGACTAGAAATATGATCACAAAGGGCAGTCCTCCACATGCCCATGCACTTTCTAGCAAGTACCACAACAGCCCATCTCCTCAGGAGTGTCTGCTCACAAGTATAACAAAAATCACATCAAATGATGACTAGGAAGTAGGAAGAACTCAGTGTAGGCAGTGCACCTCCGTGCACCGGGCAGGTGTGACAGTATAACAATGCAGAACATATAGTACCAAGATAACAAGATCCAACTCCACTGTGTTGGTACCAAAAAGAATAAGTCTTGGTAAAGGCAATATGTTCCCTTTAAAGGGATACTTTTCTATTTAGCAGCAGAAACAGCGGGCGTCCAAATCGGATATGTGGCCCTAGAAAAAGACAACTGAGATTAAAATTAAATACAAAAGGGCAGGTGTTTTCTATTAAGGCTTAAGAGGAGTTCATTGATTATCCACTCGCCTGAAAGAGGCCACTACGTATTCAGGCTATCAAGTAACTGTTCCGCCTGTCTATACAAGTTAAACCCCCACTTTCATACCTCCTAACCCCATCTCCACAGCTTTGTCATCCTCATTCAGTCTTTCTAACTATTTCTCCCCCTTCCCTTTCTCTTTCTCGTTTCCCTTCCTCTCCTTCTGTGATGGGGTGGTTGACTAGTTGTAAGTGGCTTAAAGTCAAATATTAATGCTTTAACCATTACACAGTAATGTCTCTAAATAATATTTGTCTCCCAGAGAATGAGTTGGGACATTACAATGTACCTGCACAAGTATGGCGGACAATGAGTGGATACATATAAGGGAGACAATCACAAGGGAGCTGCACAGTTAGAGGGTCTTTGAAAAAATAGGACATGTAAGGGGTGGGGACCAATCTGCATATCAGCGGATGTTCCTCAATATGAGTGGAGGACAGCCACCACCCCCCACACTGCTGCGCAGAAAGCGTGGAAAATAAATTGGTAACAAAATATTTTTATTACCATTTTATTTGTAACTTTTTGCCAGCAAATGGAGTGTGGGGGCGGAGCCAGTTTGTCACTGCTGCTGATTGGCAGCAGTGAGGAGTGTCTACTTCAGTTAGAAGTGCACATGTTGGTTTGGCAGGCTAACTTGCTACGGCCAAGCAGACAGGCGCAATTCAAACCTCTCCAACCCAGATGTCTTAGACAGTTGGGTTGGAGAGCAGACACAAGCCTCCAGTGCCTTTCGGAGTGGAGAGACAGCCTTCTCCAGCCAATCCAAACGCTTCGCTCATGCTGTTAACAGCATTAGAGCAGCGTCTTGATTGGATAAGGGTGTTGGCTGTGGGACCTCGCACTCGGACTGGAACCAGGAACATGGAGGGCGTGCAGTGTAAGGTAAATGAAGATTTTTTTTTTGTAATTTGTTTTAAGTACCCCTTCAATTTAAAAACTCCCCAACCGCCACTGTTGCATATAGGTAGAGTAGATCAGATATGAGATGACAGAAGAGGAGAGGGAAGATGTTGGTGGCCAAATGCAAAAAGCCAGAGGAGATTAGAAATTGATGAGGGAGCGCAGGCATTTTAAACCATACCGGCATTCAAAATAGGACCCCAAACACAATTTACTACAGCAGGAATGCTGAGGGAGACGCTACACTAAGTGTCAACGAGTACCTCACTCTTTATTATCAACCATATCACTATTATCAGCATTATCGAAGACATGCTACCTTTAAATGCTTCCTCAATGGCGCCCTCCATCGAATGTGAATCATTGCAGTTCTCCCACTTTTGTTGGTGCATTACAAAAATGTACCCTTGATTGCATGTTTTTATTTCTTCGTTCATTTGTGCGGAATCAAAGCAGATAGCAACATTTATTAGCTGGGCTTTCTATTCCAAAATTAGCTAAATGTGTACAGTTGTTGTCAAAGACTAGCATTTGTTACATGTCTTTTGGTGCTATGTAAATGATAAGAAAACTCACAGTACCATTATTAGCACTAATAATTTGCAACTCAATAAGCAGATCAGGTACGAAAGGTTTCTGGATCCACCTCAATATAGCACTAACATTAGAGGAGTAATACATGGCAGTGGAGCTTCAGCGGTAATCATACGCAATCACACCTCTCAATTAGAATTAGCTTGAAATACAGACCAAACCACTGTCATTGGGCCTTTACCTTGGACTTTCCTAGTTGCCACTCCAGAGTGGTGCTGTCGTACAGGTAGAGTAGGGCAGCACACCGTCCTCTTGCGTCTTCAGGAAGCGCCAGGTTCCTCATAAGCATTTTATATCTAACCAGTCAGAAATAGACAGCAGTCAGAAAAGGATAATATTATAGCCATTACTTTCAGACTCGCAGGCAACAAGGAGTCTAGTTTAATGATCTTTTCTGCAATTACATTTTATGTCCAGAAACACCTATCAAGTCGTAAGTAACTTCCTGTACATTGGTGCGAACACATTATCTCAAAGACACAAATAATCAGCCTAGCCAGTTCTACAGGAACCTTCCAGCAACATTACTCCCTCACAGTTTCTTAGTTAAGATGTTTTACATTTCCCTCTATGTAGGTTGAACATTGGCAACCTGCTCATTTCTGTTCACAATGAACAACGAAAAGTCATTCATTTCACCACAACAATAGGCACATGAGTACAAATAACAAAACTGATGCAAATACAACCATGAACATGCAATGCCTGTTAACTGCTTAGACAGAGTCTCTCTAATGTGTAACATATTCCTTGCCGGCTCCAAAAATATTAATAACAAGCACTTGCTAATGTCCAGAACTGCAACAATGAATACGTGTTTCTGAGTCTGCCCCGAAATACATTTTAGTCCTCTGCAGAGGTAAAGGAAAGACAGACAACTTGTGGACTTTGAAGGACAATCGTCAGTCTTCGAAAGACCAGTCAAAGAGGATGGTCCAGGTTCAGTCATCCCATCACCCAGGGCTGTATCTGTGCACTGGTCACACAGGTGGCCGCCATTTGCACCCCCTGTGGAGAGCGTCACTCATGATGACATTAAACAGAGCAGCTGCTGTACGGGTGGCAAAAGCAAGATGTATAATCATAAAATCTTCCACTGGGCTAATAAATACCTTGAGAATGTCCTGGCTCCAAATTGGATTTGGTACAAGGAATATGTAGGCATTTAAAAGAAACATATAACAGTGCAAGGGCTGTACCAAACAAAAGGGTATTAAAAATAAATGTACCTCCCTCTGGGCAACAGCATTCCGGCAGACTGTCTGATTTCATGAGTGGTTAGCCAAGAATATAGTGGTAGCAAGGGCCTATACAAGTACAAGGGCTTTGGTGAAGATTGCAGTCCGAGAGTTCTGAATGAGTAGAGTATGTTGTGTTTCTAATGCCACCAGACAAAGCAGAAACGTTTCTAGTGAACTTTTAGTGCAGAAATGTGGGAATAACCATTCAACAGATCCACAGAGCCCAGGCAGCACCATTTCGTAGTGCTAGGGTTGCTACCTCCTACATTTTACAATCGTGTAGTCAGGAAGCTTTGGGCCCTATGTAAGCAGGAATATGAAGCCCCACCTTGTTTGGAACTAATAGCAAGCACAGTTGTCGAACACTGGCCCCCTCACGCCCAGAGCGCAGGCGCCCCTGCTTATCTATCGATAGCTATGGCCCTATTTCCAGAGAAGATCATTTCAATCTGCTCTCTGCATATTAGAAAAACATCTAAACTGGAGGGAATAGAATTGCTCTCTTTTAACAGAAACCGTAGCACCCGGAGACCATTACAATTGTTCACCTTAAACAACAAGTGAACACCCAGAAAAAAGGCCTTCATAATATGAGGCTTTGGTGAAACAACTAAGAGAGCAAAAGAACGTCTGAAATAACAAGCGTAAACGTCCTGGTCTCCCTCTGCCCGGGAATGATTTGAATGGTTTTGAAAATAATGAGTTTCCAGATTTCGTTATGGAACTTTGCGGCGTCCTTCTGCAGGTTTACGAGATGAACACAAGGAAAAGGAAGGAAAGAAAGAGAAAATTGTTTCCTGGTGTACTCGAAATCGGAGTGGACGTTAGTTTAGGTTACTCGACAGCACCATGAGTGCAACATGTTTCCGTTGTATAAAAGGTAGGTTTGCTTGGAAAGCCATTCCATTCAAGAGTGAAAAAGCCACCTTGAAGTGCAGCAGGAAATGCTGTGCCTCTACAAAATAAAGCTCAGATTCAGAGCTCCAGATTTCACAGTTGAATGGACCGGAGGTGCTAGCACTGTTGTGCCAGAGATGTAAATAACAGAGAATGTGCTCAATCACCCAGACGCACTGATGGACTTCTTCAGCTGACGACTAGAGCCCTGAGATACCTACACTGGTGTCTGGTCCCATTTCCCACATGTCCTACTACTTGCACAAAGTAATGGAAGCTAAGGGTGAACTGTCTCAAATGTTCCTTGCATAATGCGTGACGGCGCCCTTGCGTGCAACAGCCACAAAAGCCATGACATCTCCTTTTGTTTTCAATCTGCCTGGCACTTCTGATCCCCCTTACCTTATGTAGAAGTCGTGGAAGGGCCTCCTGACTGGAAACCCAGCCCTGCGTATCCGGACGGTCTCCAGCATCCCGGAATACCGCAGCTGGTTCAGCACAAGGGTCTCATCAAACTGGTCTGGCATCTGAAAAGAAAGCACTTCAAGGTGAAAACAACGTTCTACAGAGCAAAGCAAATACCTGCCTTCTTGAAATCCCTTCATAAAGCCTTTTTGTCTGGCTACAGGAATACAAGCCGAGAACAAAAAAGCGAATGAATCAACAGAGCTAAGTAAACAGAGCCTCGGGTGAAGCGGTGCTGCAAGTTTAGCACGCCACAGGAAGGTTACACAAAAAAACCACAGCACAAAACAAGGGTTTCAACTGATTGTGAACAATTCTGGATCCAGCATGGATCTTAAAACATTTACATCTGAAACCTTTTCCATTTTTGGCAGCCTGGTGACAAAAATACTCAGTGGGAGGGGATATAAAACAACCATTTGCAATGCAATCAGACTCGCCTTTGGGACCTTATATGTATTTAGCTAAGCAGCTCATTAGCCTGGGTGCTGAAACATCTACTGTTCTTTAACATGGAGGGAAAGTAAGCACCAAACTGCATGACACACCAGGTATGGGAACACATGGAGAAAAATATTGCCTTTCAGCGGGAAAGGGTATTGTCCAAAGCTCAGCTTTTAATATAAAAGCAGGGCCTTCGGTGGTCATATCACTGAAAATACAAGATTTGATTTTTTTTCAAATTTTTTACGGGTGCTTGTGGAAGACAATTTCTATGGACTGGAATATAGAGAATTCTAAAGTGATTCTGGTATTTTACTGACCTCTGCTGGTCATTTTCTATCACAACAGTTAAATAGAGGCAGATGAAAAGAAAAAAAAGTCCCTAAGCGGAAGCAGACAAGTCCTAGGGCTGATCTCCAGAGCCCACAAAGTACATACACATATACGTGTATACTAAAGTATATATACTAAAGTATATACAAGAGGTCTCAAATGCTCGACTTAATAAGTGGGAAAGTCTATAGCATAAAGTATACAGTAGGAAAGAGACATTTTCCAAAAACATCTACACACATGACAGAACCCCTTACCCTGCATGTTATCATTACGTCATAGAATTGAGTAGGTAGGGAAAACGTGTTTGTGTACATTCTCAATAAGGATAGCCCGAGTTTGCTCCAAACATTAGAGTGCTCTTGTATTAAGTCCATAAGGGCTACATTCAAAGGCGGTGAATTTCCAAATGTGCGCTCTTGAAAATACAAATTGTTTTGAGGCCTACATCACCTCAATAATGCAGTTATACTGATATAACCTTAGTTATCGAGCAGTGAAGGTTGTGGTGAAGCAATTAGATCACAAACTTACCATGGTGTTGTGCCAGACATAACATCTAAAAATATTTGAAATTCCTAAGCTAAGGTATTCATGCAATTTTAATTTCTATCCCGGTCATGAACTGTAAATATGAGAGAGAGGGAGCTTGTAGTTGAGAGTATAAGAGTTTGAATGACTGAGTGAGTAAATGCAATAAGTCACGGATGAATTCCATAGATAATCAAGCAAGTTTGCCACTATGGGTGTTTTTAAGTAAGTTAAAGTATGTGGGCTTATGTATAAAGGTTAAAGTTAGAGGACATGTTTTCATAGGCCAATAAAAGTAGAATTATTCATCTGTTCCTTATATGGCCCCGTACAATTATTGGCAAATACGTAGACAGAAAATTAGCATACTTTCCACTTGAAGCAAACCTCCAATGCCACAGACTGAGTTAAACAAGTGGACGTGACTCTCCCTAAAACAGATCCCTTCATCTTTCCATCCAGTCATTTATCCATTCATCATCTGACTCTTCTGTCTACTCACCTTTTCCACCCTTCCAACCCTCACCCATCCATCCATCCATCCATCATCTATTCTTTCTTTTATCTGTCCATTCTTTCACCATTCCATCCATCGATCATGCTATCCATTTGTTCACCCAATCATCCATTCACCCTCCGACTCATTCAGCTTTTCACCCTTGTAGTTTTTTTTTGCAGTATTCTCAGTGTTTCGTGATATCCCAAACATGACTCCAAAAGCCTTTGGCCCTTTAAATGTTCATTGTGACTGCTACAAGGTGGCTGCAAAGTTATGATCAAGATCATCATTTTGATTTGACAGCGTAAGTGACTGAAATTAGTATACAAGCATTTGCAATGCAACAGGTCTCGCATTTACGCGAGTTTGAGCTGTTGGCATTGTAAATGACAATGCCTTTTATTTATGTTTTGGTTTTGGAACATAAATAAAACACATTGTCATTTATAATGCCAATAGCTTAAACTCGAGTAAATGCGAGACCTATTGCATTGCAAATGCTTGTTCCACTTCAGCCTACAGTAACACCCGTCCTGGCAGACACAACAAAGCCATTCCGAGCCCTCTTCTGGGAACAGGTCGCAGTGTCCATAAACGCTCTTAGATAGAAGAGGGGGGGGCACCGAGTGCAGGGAAGAGGGCACGCCTTGACGCCGGTGTTGGATCGTAAAAAATAAATAAATATATAATTAATTACGAGCGTGGAAACGTGTTCAGGCAATAAATTAACAAGAATCATTTAACAGTCTTGAACACTGGGGGGTTGCACATGCTTGGCTAGAAGGGGGAAGTAGCTGGGGGGCGGAGCCCCTATAACTGCAGAGATGGGCGTGGGATCGGCAGTCACAATGCTGCCGAGGTCGGATCTAGGCTTCCCACGAGGCTGGAGGGGGGCGGGGGGGGGGGGGGGGGGGAGCACTGGGAGGGGCGACTCGAGGGAGACTTACACTACAGCTCCTAGGGGGACGGGCCCCGGGAACACTTTGTGTAGGGTCCCAAACAGCTGGTTACTTCACTCGCCTCCTAGGGCTAAGATAGCGACCTAGAAAGTAAACACACAATATTTGGGACCATGCACCACAATATCTACAGGTAGAGGTGAAGCATATGACTCTGATGTTGTAATCTGAGAGTGATGATGAAGAGGACACTTCATCATCAATTAAATAATTAATGCACTACACTTAATTAAAAAAAAAACTAACTGATGCTGCGTTGTTTCTCAGCTGCAGGCGTCATGTGAGGCGATGAGCCAGAGCGGATCACTCAGGGAACTCACTCGAGTAAAAGTGAAGCCGCCGGGTTCACGCGCCTACTGCAGAGATATGTCATAACGGCTGCAGTCGGGGGCATCCATACTTCTACCACAACTTGACAGTTCCATGGATGGTTGCGTCTTCCGGATAAAAGTATCATGTTATGTGATGCTATAGCCCCGGAGATAGGAGGGAGTGGAATAAATACGGCGCAGTAATATCACATCAGTTCCTTGAGAAGCCCACGGAGCTATACAATAGCGCAGTAAGTTAAAGTACCCGCTGCAGGGATCTGTATAACCCTGCAGGCCACATAGTTCAAGACATCTCAGAATCTATGATGCTTCCGGGATCAAGAAATGCTGCGATATAACGCCTACTATGTAACCGGCAACGGGCAGTTCAGCCATACAACCAACTTTTACATTTACCAGGCTTATATTTCTTAAGCAAGAAAGGCAGCTTTAAGCACTTCTTCCGTCTTGTGCTTGTTTAATATTACCACTAGAGGGCAGCATTAGCCCAGATTTTATTAGGTGACCTGTCACACGCTAGTCATCCTCCCGAGGCACGACCGGCTTCTGTGGGAATAAAATATTAGTTACATTATGTTTACCATAGTGTAGAAAATACGTTGGGGAAGCAATGTGATTACAAGTACTGTGCTGTACATAAACAGTGTGCTAAATATAGAGTTACAGAATACCAAGAGTGCAAAATAGGGATCTTTCACTTTTTACCCAGCTATAATTTTTTATTGTTATACATGGCCCCCGACATTGTCTGCTTCTAATTTCAACTGCAATGCAGTGGCAGAGAAATAATGGGGAGCCACTCTTAACATGGTCTCTTCTTCCTTCCTCAAATGTAAACAAGCAGGAAGGGGGTGGCAAATGGTGTTCACGGGCGCTTTGATGTCCTCAGTGGCCGCGCGGCTCACTGAAAACATCAAAGCGCCCGCGAAATGTAAGTGATCGCAATCGCGATCACACTTCAAAGCGCGGCCGTGTGGCAGGCGAAAGTGAAAGTAGTTTTGGAAGTGCAAACAGTGGCTTTTCAGGCCGCCAAATGGTGCGCGCGCCCGGGGCACATGCACTGTACTTGGAGGCCTGAAATGCCACTGTTTGCACTTCCAAAACTCGCTTACTATAAGTCTCGCCAGAGCAGCGCTAAAGCGCTGTCTCAGGCGAGACCTAATAAATGGGTGGAAATGAAATAACTACAATCGTCTATATAGCAAATATTTCAATAATACAGGCTTTAATTACTCGGATCTGGTGTGTACACATGTCAACAGCACAAGGCATGCATGACCTGTTTCAGCTTTTTGCTATATTTTGATACACATTTTGATGACCACAAACATATGGGAGGGCCAATAAGCAGAGTTTAGAAATATTTAAGGACTACTTCTTCTGGCATTTCAGTGTGTTTGGCTGTTCAACATGATACAATATTAATGAATCTGCACACTGGATAGCGGTATTTTATTTAATAATTTCAAAACTGCTAGATGAAAATACAAGAAGTCAGCAAAGCACCACTAAAGAAGCCAATGTCCACATGCCTACCAAATCTAATGAACTTTACATCAGCCGGTTTGGAGTTTTCTTGCAAAATGTTACCATTAAAACTTCTGATATAACTTACACTTCCCTCCCCTGAACCATTTGTGCCAAACTTGGCAAAATAAAAATAAGTGTACTGAACTTTCTTTTCGATAGTTTAATGGTGTAATCTAAAGGTGCGATCAAACATAAAAGATAATGTGAGTTTTATGGCAGTTCTGGCCGAACCTCTAGGACAAGTTGGGAATAATGTTCTATTCTGTAGTTAGCACCGTTAGACGATTACAGCTGTGCAAACGTGCTATCATTTTTGTTTTTTTGCGTAGTCCAGTGCTTTAAATGGGTCGGTACGGCCCGGTACGGAGTACCAGCACTCTTTTATTTTGAGAGTGAGAGTACTTGCACTTCCCAAGAGTGATAAAATACTTGAAATTGAAGCGTACTGGTACTTGTCAGAAATAAGCAGGCACTCTGGTACAGAGCAACTGCACTACTATGTTTCCATTTCAAGCACTGGCTTAGTCACTCACTATCTCTTCCGGAGATGCCCTGAAAGAAGGCAAACCTGAGTGGGGTCTTCTGTCGACCCATGTGAGGGGGTCTTCTGTCGATCTACGTGTAGTCTGCTGTAAGCTCCCACAACCAACCCCATACAGCCCTGTTTCACAGGCAGCCTGGAATAGCAACAGCGACGGGCCATGGTGTGCAGCATGGTCACCTCTAAGCCCAGCCTCACGCCTCAAAGACTCCAACGCTGTGGTACATGCTGCACCATGCTCCAGTAACCAAAGAGGAGCAATGTGCACAGGCTGTGAGTGGATGAAGCTTACAGTCATGTCAATGGCACTTTACATTTGGGATAAAAGGAAGATAATTAGCATGACAAGAATGACTAGCATGTTGGGGATCATGAAGAAGCCGTAACAACAATGGTGCTGTACATGCCACGTGAAGAGTGTGTGAGAAAGTGCCATCTTTCTTGCATGGTATGCCCCCACTTTTTGCTGAATTGCAGAATGTACTTTGATTGAGTGTGCCCTGGACTCCTGCCAATCAGGTGCCCAGGGCCTATGTTCCTTCCCTAAAACCTAAAACCCAAATTGGCAAACCCTGGCCACATGTCAGCCCCTGGTAAATGGTACCTTAGGTACCCAGGGCCTTGTGACCAGGGAAGGCCTCTAAGGGCTGCAGCACTTATTGTGCCACCCTTAGAGGCCCTGTACCCTAACACAAACACACTGCCCTTGCAAGCTGAGTGTCTGGGTACAAGCCAAAACCAAGAGTCGACATGGCCCACATCCCTGTGTAATATATTGTATTAAATGTCCCTGTGGCAAAGCATATGTGGGCAAAACCGAACGCAAATTGAAAATTAGAATCACTGAACATAAAAGCAAAATCAGGAATCAAAACACAACTTCCAGTTTAGCCACCCATTGGGGTGAAGCAAAACATACTATATCTCAATTGCGGTTTCAAAATATTGAGAAAATTGTTGTACGCCCAGGGATTGATGTAACTAAAACTTTACTTCGTAGAGAAATTTTTGGGATACAAAAATTACAAACGATGTCTCCTACAGGGCTCAATGACCGTTTTGATATGTCCTCCTTTTTATGATATGTGATTCAGATAGAGTCATTTAACTAATTACACTGCTGGTGAATTTTCCTGTTCACATTTTTTTCTACCACTTTTCCGGAATTCTTTCCTACTACTCATTTACAGTTCTTTGACCAATTCATCATTAGGCGGTATCTGCTTCCTCGTAGGGGGACCCTGTTAGTCATAATTATCACTTATTAAGTTTCCTCGGACAATATTCCAATATTTTAGTTCACCATTTCTCCAGTTCCAAGATGGCCCCCACCGTGATTCCTTAGCCTTTTCTCAGTCCCATTTCTATTTTTACCATTCTCGCGAGTATTTAACATATCTTCCGACCGGTTTCACGGTAACACTATCATCATTGACCCGCGGTTCGAAGAACACTTTGTCAAGACAGCATTATGATACATCTAGCATACTTAGTTTCTTTCTTTCTGGTTTTTCACAGATAGTCTCCATTGCAATTTACGAGATAGGTGAAAGACACGGCCCACGGGGTGAGTCTCTAACCTTTTTAGTGACCCAGCCCGACTTCTCTTTTTCTGTTTTACTTGATTGCTCATTACCTCATTTATTCCTTCTAGTTGCTGGTCGAGTTAGCGTCTTGTTCATTTCTGCTCAGTACTGCACTCAATACCGTCCATAGGAGGTGAGCACACCTCTCTCTTACACTCTCATCCTTATAATAGTCTGAGCTTTGTTTCCTCCGTTTTCCCCAGATTGGTTTCATTTGACCCCCACGTTGTTTTTCTCATCTACGCGTTACCTGGCACCACCCACATATTTTACATGGTGGCGTTTTTCTCTTTCTTTTTCACTCACTATAATCTGCTTAGCACTAGTAATTATCCTGGTTGTTTCCAAAATGTCAACATCAGCAAAGAAAATTCACTTGTTATTCTATAACTAATCCACTATTGTTGTTACTGTATGGTCTCTAAATGGATATATTAGAGATTCTCCTGTTTAAACATACATGTAATATATCTATTTCATTCACAGGTTGCCCCTGAGGAAGGGACGTGTCAGTCCCGAAATGCATCGGACTTACTCTATTTTGATTATGTATTGTTTATTTGTAATGAACATGACGCATTAATGTGCTTAAACACGCCATAAGAATTATAATGTGGCATGTATATCTAATTTGTTTGGTTGTCTTAACAAAATGAACATTTTTTGTGTGAAAATTGACACCAAATATACATGTTGTTGAACATACCAGATTGGTTGAATTTGATTATTGAATTGTTACGAATAAGGATTGCATCATACAGGGTTTCAAATAACCCATAGTACTGTGCACAGTGTACACTACCCGCAAGGCTAGTTTTCTTCCTTCTTTATTAATACATATGCTTGAACTGACAGCAAGCATAACACTGTAGCACCTAGGTCAAAACGTTTTCATTTTCAGTATACTCAGAAAATTAAGGTCTGTGCTGCCCCCCATTCTCTTACCACATCCCTGTGTGCCATGCCCACAACCTACAATGCCCTGGCATACATCAGCCACCCCTCTAGCTGGGTGCCCTATGCCAGTGGTGTGGGCATAGGAGCATGAGCCCTCTGCCCCTACAGTACCCAGGTCCATTCCTGGGCACTGTAAGTGCAGTGCTGCCATTTAAGAGTATATGGTGCTGAGAGCTCATCAAACATTAACTCCACAGCACCATATTGGCAACACTGAAGACTGAGAAGTTTGGTATCAAACTTCTCAGCACATTAAACCCGCACTGATGCCAGTGTGGGATTTAATGTACAAAGCACTACAGAGGGAATCTTAGAGATGCCCCCTGAAACCTAATCTACAATCCACGTCTTGTCTGAGAGGCTGCCTAGCCTGCCACACAACAGACATGTTGCTAGACCCCTGGGTGGACAGCCCCCGCTCTCCTGGGCCTGCAAAAATGCACATCCTGGGCGAGGTGCTAGGTCTCCTACCCCAGGATGGGCAGGGGGAAGCTTCAAAGGCCTTTGTGAGCTTCTCCCGGCCACTTGCTGTACCCAGCAACTGGCCCCCACTGGTTCTGACCCCCACTCTGGCGGGAAGACTGGCCGGAAAACCCAAGTAAGGACAGGGGATGTACCAGCCTCTGCCAACCCCACCCCTCAGGTGGGGGAGGCGAGGTGAAGCACATCTCCGGGCTCTCACCATCTTGAAGATGGGAAGCCCTGCCCAATCAGGACTAGGCTACTGCCCCCCTCCCACAGGAGAGTCCTGCCACTCCCACCCCAGGGCAGGGACCCATTGGTCCCTGCCCTTTACCTACCTGTAACGCCCCTAAATCTAGTATTTAAGGGCACCCTGAACCTTCCTTCCTCAGATTCCAGATTCCGAAAAAGCAAAGAAGAACAAGAAGAAAGAAGACTGCCGTGCAGCTGCTAAGAAGAGGAAGACACCAACTGCTTTGGCCCCAGCCCTACCGGCCTGTCGACCCACGAAACTGTTCCTGCTAAATCCCGGCACCTCCTGTGGCCAGCAACTTCACAAACCCTGGAGGACCTGGCTACCTTGCGACTGAGCATCTGGGACTCCCATGAACAGTGGCTCTGCTCAAAGCAAATTTCTAACCCCTGGCATCAGCTCAATGTATATTGTGTTTGAAATTGTGTTGCCTATTGCAACAAAACTGTAACTATTATCTTCAAAAGTCAATTGCCTATTGCAAAGTATTTAACTAAAGCATCTCATTCTGAGAAAGTATATTTTGATACCTATTGTTGGTTCTAAAATAAAACAACCATATATTTTTTATATAAACCATTGGCCTAGAGTTTAGTTCTTGAGTGTGTGAGACCATTTGCTGACTGAGTGTGTACAACAAATGCTTTACACTGTCCTCTGATACTGCCTTACTGCTCGACCAAGCTACCACTTTAGAGAGTAAGGTTATATCTAACTTTAACCTCTGCCAAACCTCTGGGGACTGTGGACTCTGTACACACTGTACCTATTTGGGAACAGTATATACAGAGCCACTTTCTGACAGAGTGTGATTGCAATGAAGAGGTGCATGCTAGGGATCAATGTGTATTACTTCTTTGCAGTCGTGCCTTTGCATGCTGGTGGAATGTGTGAATAATGACAGGATACACAGCAGCGGTACATTACAGGCGTAAACAGGTACTGGAAAGGCAAAGGTGCTTTTTATACACTGAATGTCAATGTGAATTACTCAATGGCAGTGGATCTTCGTTTGCTGAAAAGGCCATTTGTGGATACTGGCTGACAACAAAAGTTCTCCTATCTGAGGCTTACCCCCACTGAAATCCGAAACCTGGGGATATTAAGCAATCTGCACCAGCCCTACCACCTTAGTAACAGCTCTAGCACAGTGAGAAGACATGGTCGATTTCAGCGTCACTGCTCATCTAAAAATGGCTTGCATATTGTTCATTACCCCTGGCAGGTTGGTATATTCCACATCATGTTATCAGAAGGACCATTTAATACTTAAGTAACAACCTGACTGTTATTTGTCACACCCTGCAATATTTTAGCAACATCATTTTGTATATTGGAACTATCATGTTATGTGATGGCAGCATTTTTGGCATGCAATTTCATTTATTCAATTCAGCTGGCGTTTTGTTTTCTGGCACAGATGTTTCAAGGGCTGTTTACTGCCATAGACCAGGTGACGGGTCTTAACATTTGCCATAGTATTTTAAAGTGGTGTTATTTCTACTGGCATGGGATTTTAAAAAGGCACATTAATAAGATTGCCATTGCCACTCTCGACTCTAAACATATATATGCCTTCTGAGCAGCTACTTATGTTTTTTGTACCAGCTTCACACATTTCTTATTGACAAATAGATAATAAGCTGCTACAAAGCAATGATGGCAGGATACTGTTGCATACACGGAAGTACTGGAATAAATAATTCAGCTTCAGGAGCTGCACGTAAAACGTATGATCTTTTAGCCAATGTATTTGGAAAATTTAGTTGTAAAATTTGCCGCCTGTCCCCATTTTGTGAAAATTCTGTCAGGGGCAATATACTTCCTCCTCAAACACCCCTGGAAAAGGCTGGGGCCACTTTCTATATCTTCTCCAGGAAATGTAGGGTTTATATGAAAACGTTTCAGGGCTATTTTTGGCTCACAGGGCAGCAATGATTGACTGCATAAGAACATAATTTGTAGAAATAGGACAAATAAATTCCACACTGTGTAGGTCAGCGTAGATCTCACCAAGTTAACCTTAATATAATGGCTTAGCTAGAAAAGAACACATTCTCTACTTAAGAAAGAAAAGAGAGTTGAACGTAGCTCACCTTTTATTTGTAATCATCTTTATTAGGTTTAATAGGATCATAATACAGTTTATAAAGCAGTCTCGCTGACCACAGGCCCATATCAAGGCATTATGATCCCACCATGATCACTGTACATATGCTATACTACACCGGGTTTATCAGGTGATATCGGTTCATTGAGTAATAAAACTAGAACATAGTAACCAATAAGCAATGACAACAGCAGTCTTAGTCAATAGGAACTAAAGGTGAGGAAACTGTCGCTCCTGTCTCATAGCACACCTCTATTTTCAGGAAATCGCTGTTCCCTGGAGGCGCAAGCTCGCACCCACCACCCCTGTGCACTCATCTACCGTCCCCAGGGCGAGCCATCATGGGGGGCGGGGGAGGTGGGGGGAGACACAGCGCTGCGCCCTTTACCAACAGGGTACGGTTCCTCATTCCTACGCATGAACCTGGGTCCATCTTGTCAACAAATGCTTAAGTTGTTTATCTACAAAGAAGAGTAAACAAAAAACAGACTTGTGTTGGTCAAAGTTTGATGATATTCCAGGTTCTCCCGCTGTGATAAGATTTTGTATTCTGCTGGTGGATTCTGAGGCCAACATGTGCGTGGAAGGCAGTTGCCAGCCTCAGCTAAAGACACTGGACAATAATGATCAGCATCGCCTTGCTCCATAAAGTCCTCGGTCACTATGGAAACCCGGCCTGGTCCAGGAATAATTAGCGGCTGCTGGACCTGCATACAGAGAGCGGTGTTGTACAGCAGCTGAGGCGGCCCAGTGATAATTCAGACACCACAGGCATCTGCTGCTAGTGAAAGGGGGTCTTCACACGGGTTTCAGTGCAGGGACCTGGAGGTTATCTATTCCTATATGCAGGTTCAGACGCGAATCCAGCCATAAATCTTACAAATGCAATTTTGACCTGTCCTGCACTTTCTCTTCTAGGGAATTGACAACTCTTGTTAGTAATGGCTACAGCAATTTAGCGAAGAGCTCCCTGGAAGAATTACAGCTGTGTTTCAGCCTTAACTGCTGCTTTCTTCAAAGCAAGCATGTGTTTTTATGTCCCTTCAGCAAAACTGTGCGCGCTGTTTTTTCACACCTGCTAGCAGTGTGCTTGCTGGCTGTCATTCTCAATATCAACAACGGCGACCATTTGTGACTTTATGTTCAATTTTCTTTCATACGTTTCTCTATGGTTCCCAAAAAACCCTAACCCCTGAGTCCAAATAAGCTTCTGAGTGCGATTTATTGGTGAGATCAGATAGCTCCTGAGTCTTCACTGGAAGTGCTACACATTGCCGTAATTCTTAAAATCTAGTGTCCTTCAACGCCGTCCCGTGAGGACTTGGCCAGTATTCCTCTCTGAGACCCTCTAAAAACTGAGGGTGGGGAGGATCAAAAATTACTATTTTAACTGGATCAGCTCCATTAAGGAAATGAAAATTAGCAAAAGTGACTTCACTCCCCACCTGGCTCACCTATGTTTCCTGTGGTACAGCTTGAATAGCGGAAAGGAAAAAAAAAAGAAAAACCTGACGGTCAGACGGTGATACTGCGGCTAGGCTCAACTATACTATTCACAGGTGGAAGGGCCAACAATTCTTAGTATGCATCGGAAGCGCAATGTACACGGTACGTTTACTCCTGACAAACAGGACTGCATGGACTGGTGAATATGTCTAGTCCCGTGCTCCACACAAAATGGTGTTATAATGGATTTCCACAATCCCAGCCGCAGGTTACATGTAAACAACGGGCGCCTAGTTGTTTCCAAGATTTCCAGTTGGGAGGCACCCCATCTTTCGTCTGCAGGCCACTGATAAATAATTTGGGGATGAAAACTTATCTAAGAACAATAATTCATTCTTAGAAGACATTTCTAATTCAGGGGACTGAAACGGACCCTCCATCAGTACGAAAGACAGTGGCGTAAAGCCTATAATCCGCAGGTGCTTATAGAGTATAGGACTAGACTAACCACCTACAAAAAAATCGATCCATATCAGAAAAGCCAAATTCTATGAATCTAGGATTATGGAGGCAGACAACAAACAAAAAGAAACCTTTAGAATCCTGAAGGAGCTTAGCCAAAAGCAGATGCAAGAAGCTCCCACCAGCTAGGAACACTGTAACAGGTTCCTGACCTCCTTCCTAGACAAGTTAAAGACATCCTAACAGACATACACAACACCCCCATCATCCAGCATGCCTTGGCTAGGGCAGAGCCACACGGGGACATGGAAGAGTCTATCACCTCCTTCCCAAGGCTTGACCATGAGCCTTTGCTCCACATTGCAACCAGAATCAAGTCAGGCTCACCCGCAGACTCATGTCCACCAAGGATATTCAAGTTGGCCCTCCCTGCTATTGAGGGAGAAGTCATCACCCTGATCAATCTTTCACTGGAAACAGGGAAGGTCCCTAGGATTTTAAAGAAGCCAGAGTAACCCTCCTACTCAAAAAGGTGGGAGCAGACACCACCAACATGAAAAACTACAGGCCCATTTCCCAACTTCCCTTCCTGGTTAAAAAAATGGAACAGCACGTCCTCAAAACCCTATCGATGTTTATAGAGGAACATCAGCTACTTGGGGACAGGCAAGCAGGATTCAGACCCCACCACAGCACTAAGCTGGTGATGCTGTCGGTACGGAACGAAATCAGGCTCACAGCAGACAGCAAGAAGCCGTGCGCCCTGGTCCTCATAGACCTCTCGGCAGTGTGCGACACAGTCAACCAGGGTCAACTCTTGGCAGGAATCAGGGACATTGGTATCTGTGGGACGATACACCAATGGATTACCTCCTTCCTGACAGACCGTACCCAAAGAATTCAGATGGGTGACTGTGTGTCCAACAGAGGGTCAATAACCTGTGGAGTCCCTCAAGGGTCAGCACTATCTCCGCTTCTGATTAACATCCATCTCAGACGGCTGGTGAGAGACTTGGCCCGGATGGACTGCCAGGTGTTGAATTACACCGATGATACACAAGTTATCTTACAAATTGACAACACTCCACAAGCCCACACACGTGTGCAAGATACGCTTAGATACGTGGTCAAATGGATGATGGCCAACTCACTTAAGGTTAACCCAGATAAAACGGAGGTACTGGCCATCACTACAGGCAGCAACCCATGGACCGACCACTTCTGGCCACAGGAGCTGGGAGACACACCGTCTGAAGCCTCAGTGTAAAAAGCCTGGGGATTAAAATCAATGACAAACTCACACTGACCAACCAAGTGGCCGCCGTGATCGGGACCAAACTATCACCCCTCCTTTCATTTTCCACCATGCGGACGGTGGTGACCGCATTGATCATTTTGCGCCTAGATTATGGCAATGCACTATACATTGGGCTACCGGAAAAGTTGCTAAGCAAAATACAAGTTGCGATGAATGATGCAGCTAGGCTTATCTTCAAGCTCCGCAGACGTGCGCAGGTAACTCTCCTGCTGCAAAAACTTGGCTCCCCGTCAAACAGCGGGCTAGATTCAAGGGCCTTCGTATCGCCCACAAGGCCCTCTATGGGCAGGCCCTGAGATACATCAAAGAGAGACTGGGGAAATACGTCCCCGGCCGCACACTTCGGTCATCCGAGGGAGGCCCATTGGCCTGCCCACAGTTTAATCACACAACTAAAACACACAACTAAAGGAGGGCGAGCCTTCTCTGTCCTTGTCTTGCAACTGTGCAATAAGTTGCTGGGCCACCTCCGGTTAGAAAACGCCTTTTTTCCCCTTCAGGAAAAAACTGAAGACCCTCCTCTTCACAGAGGCCTGGGCATAACGCAGACTGATCAGGGGCTAACATTCACTCATGGGGGCGGGCTGTGGCTGCTCTCTCTCAGCGCTTAGAGACCTGCTGGTATTAAGCGCTCTACAAATTGCAATTAACATAACATATCGTAAGAATATTTCTGGCAGTAACTAGCCTGTGCACACCAGCAGCCATGCGATAAAAACATCTTCAATGATTTGCTGCTGATGGCATTGTTCCTGTATTCAAGTTGTGCTTTGAGATGATGTACTTTGCAGTATGCGTTACAAATGTTGTAAATATATTAATAAAATGAAACTTTGGCTAGTGTCGTAAGCATAACAGCATACCTTCCAGAGTTCCTAGTCATCACAGGATTTATTGAGAGATGCCCTGATGCATTGTCTGCAATTGGTTAACGCCAAGAAGGTTCTCCTACCATCATGAACTGGTTTAAGATTGGCGGGGGGGGCTTGTGCTTCATTTGTAGAACGTTTGGTGAAACAAATTGTGCAAGGTTTTATATGTGGTTGTGTAAAAAACCAATAAACTATGTTTAAAAAAAAAAAATGAACTGGTTTAAGCATTAACTTGACTGAAGATGCAAGAAGGCTCCTACAGGGTCACGACATACATCAGAAATGAGAAAAGGCCTGTATTCTCTCTCTATGGGAGGAGGGGGGGGGCACGCATTAAGTGCGTTCATTGGAACAGGCTCACTACACAGCCCACAGCAGGTAACATTGTTCAGTGGTTTCGGGCACTATTTCTGTAAATTTGTGGTAGTAATGCGTAAACATATTAAACAGGCCCTTCCTCTTTTCACAAGTGTGAAAATTAAGTCTAATTCAACATAGCGATAGGAGGTGAGCCATCGATTTCGGTTAACCACACTGCAGAGGGAGCATTATACCTCTTTCGAGGGTTATTATTATCATCATTTACAAAGGAAACAACCACAAAATGTATGCCTCATGCCTCTCAAAAGGAGAATTCATGATCAGCAGAGTAACAGTAAATGTGGGTGGTGCTACTGATTCTAAAATGTTGGTTGATCTAGAGAGGTACACAAACTTTCTAATTCAGCATGCCTTCTTGCAGATTGCTCAGTTCATTATATTCGTCCACCCACTGCGGGTGCCCGACAGCAATGAAAGCATGCAAACACATTCTTAGTGGCTGTCATGAACTGCACCAACTAGTTCCTAGGCGCCCTGAAATGTTCAAGTCATCTTGGTTTCTGGTTTCAGTTCAGGATTTGAAGGAGACAGTTGACAGTCAACAAAACATTCAATAAGCTTTAACTAATACAGTCTCTCTGGTGGTGTTATTGTACACACACAGAAGCAGATACTCACTCATATATGCGCACATACATGCATGCCACACACATGCACAGCTACAGGGTGTGCCTCAGTCCTGATGCTTGAGATTTCATGGTTGACAAAGGAATTTCTGTGTTTTTTTTAGCATGGTCACACATTGTACACCAGCAGATAAAGACGGACACCTGCAGCGGCCCGAGCAGGTATGAGCGGTGGGGCGGATTTCGATAGATAACAACGAGGGTAAACTAATTATTTATTTAATTTTCCCTTGTGGTCTTCTGTTCAATCCCTCGACAACCTGGCCCACCACTCTTACCTGCATGGGCCGATGCTGACGGACACACTTACACATGGGTACGCAGAGATCTAAAAAGATAAGATACTGACACTTAGGCAAACAGGCATGCACAGGCACAAATGTTCTCAGACCTAATAAACAGACACATACCCACAGGGATACATGCACAGACAAGACTTGCATCATCCCTTCCGTTCTCCTACACTGGGTTGATGTTGACACTTCTGTTGTGCTGGTTTGCATGTTCAAAGCAGAGGTCTCACTTGTTGCCTGTTTGGTCGAGTAGTTTGACAGTCAGTTGATTTGTTTTTCTGCTTCACAGACTCTCCATCCAGGGAACAGTGTATGAATCAGGTGCAGTCTGGCATACTATGGCATGGATGTTCACCCACTTTCTGACCTCGTTTCTGACTATAGTACCAAAACTCCCTTTTCCCATCCTCAGCATCGAGTAGCAGAAGGGGTATAATGGGCCTGGAATGAGCGAAGTTCATTCCGATATGGAGCGCACACCACTCGCCACTCTCTCAAGGAAGGAGATGCCTTTAAACACCATTCAAAACTATTAACTACCAATGTAAATACGCCAATAGTCAATGGCCCTACTACTGACATGAATGATGAAAGGGGGCCGCCAGCACAGCCGACCCTAGCAAATGGGTGCAGCCCTAACAGTTGGTGGGGGTGGGATTGGGTGGGTTGGGGTGTTTGGCAGCAGCCTTTTTCAAAATCTGTAGAGAGCTGGTGTGTGCCAGTCGTAGGCCTGCGAAGTGGGGTCATCCCTGATTGGAGGGCAGGGGCTGCAGTATCGCTGGGGTTCCAGGTAACCAGAATTTAAGTTGGCTGCCCCAAGGAATTTCTCTATTTTCTGGCAACCCTGTAACTCGATCCGGACCCACTGCAACCTGCTACTGCTCACTGGACATGAATATTTTTTGTTCCTTTGTCTATGAGGCCTTCAGGGTCTCTGATGCTGTAGCCAAAAGTAAAAGTGATAATCATGGTGGTCTGTGCATAAATCATGAGTCTTTATTCTGCAATGACCTGGTGACCCTCCTTCCGTCTCTAAAACAAATTAGGTTGGGCAAGGCAAGCAGTTAATTTTATGCAAAGCTAAGGGCAAAGTGGGTTGCCTCTTATTTGCTTTGAGAGCTTTCACACTCCAGTGGCTAAGCGGTGATGGTACATCCCTTCTTGTACGCCACAATAGACAACCTCTCACCAGGTTTCTGCTGAGCAGGGTGTTGTCCATGTCATTGAGGGATGCTGGAAGAGATGAAAACAACCTCAGCTCCCACTCCTTTTGGATTGGGGAACTCACATCTGCGGTAGGCTTTGGGCTGGACTCAAGTGTAGTAAACAGGATCAGAAGGTGGAAATCTAATGGCTGGCTACAAGTGATAAGTCTACCTAGACCTTGAGTGACATCAAATGTGCTGGGGGCACGGGGTGTTGTTGGTCCAAATAAGGGGGGACATTTATTCATACTTTAAATGTTCCACCCTCACTCTTCACTGCATATAGGTTTCATGACTCCACCCATCATTTGGGTGTTATTCCTTCGTGAGGTGTGCAGGAAGCTCCTTTAACCAGGGCAGCTACTGGAGATGTGCAGAGGAGGCTGACTTATGCCTATATTGCTTTAAAGCCAGGGGACCTCACATTGACCGTCTGTGCCAGTTGGCAGAGCAGACAGCAAGCAGAGGGCTTCAGCCCCCCCACACGCATTGGTGGGGATGATTTGAAAGCTGTGGGTTGGAGGGATGTCTCTGAGCTCTCATGATTTGGATTTCATGGTTGGCAAGATATTTCTGCGGGGTTTCATCACATGGTCGCACATTATAACCCAACAAATTTGGAAGGTTGGGTCCTCCTACAGGGGTCTCAATGAATCAGTGACCTAGTGAGTTATACAGGGGCCCATAAATTGCAGCTGGGGACCCAACCAAGTTGATGATGCTGAAGGGTCAATGGGGTGGCCAACTGGGATTCTGAATCACTTTGTGATTGAGTGATTAGATGTCTAGTTTTTTAATAACGAGTCATGCATGCAATAACATGTTTTTGACTGTTGCCATGATGACTGGTGTTTTTATAATACGTCATGAAACTCTGATTCTCAAAATCCAAGTCTTGGGTGACTTTTCTGGATGTGTGTGAAAATCCCGAGGGCTTGGTGAATGGAAATGTTTTTGGGTACCTTTGCCCTTGATTTACCCTGACAGTTTTTGGCGAGGTGCCCCACACCTATGATTCAAGAGGGCTGGCAATACAGTTGACCTCGTCAAATGGTGGGCCCCCCACAGTTCGGTGGTGTAGATTGTCAAGGTATTTTTTTTATTCCGGCGGGAGCCGATGTGTGCGAGGTGTAAACCAGTGAAGTGGGGTTCGCCCCTGACTGGAGAATGGGAGTTGTGGGGTAGGGGCTGGAAGCAGCGGTTCCAGGTAACCAGCATTTAAGCTGGTTGACCTAGGGCATTGCCCTCATTACCCCTGGTGCCGCCACAACCAGACACGCTTTAACCTGCCTCTTATACTGGACCTGAGCTTTCTTTTGTTATAGCCCTCTCGTCCCCAATGGCTAAGAGTGGCAAGGGTCAGTCTCATTCCTGAATACCGTTAGGATGGTGTTCCTAGCTGGTTTGCGTAGCAATGTTAAATGCTTACTTTTTTGTATGCTGTCGTATTTTGTGGGGTTAACTCATAGTTGGCCACAAAATTGGTAGACACCATGGCATCAAAAGGGAAAAGTCTGGCAGACACGCTTTAACCTGCCTCTTATACTGGACCTGAGCTTTCTTTTGTTATAGCCCTCTCGTCCCCAATGGCTAACAGCGGCAAGGGTCAGTCTCATTCCTGAATACCGTTAGGATAGTGTTCCTAGCTGGTTTGCGTAGCAATGTTAAATGCTTACTTTTTTGTATGCTGTCGAATTTTGTGGGGTTAACTCATAGTTGGCCACAAAATTGGTAGACACCATGGCATCAAAAGGGAAAAGTCTGGTGACCTCGGGAATCGTGCTAAATTCACCTCCAAGCAAGACAGGTGTACTGCCGGTGTCAAGGAGGGTTTGATGGTGGGTGCTACTGTGACTGCCGTGGGCCCATCTTGGGTAGTTCATAACACTGCCCTGGGGATGTGGGAGAGGTGTGCCTGCGCCAGGGGACTAGAGGTGACCTTGGTTCCCAGGTCTAAGTTCCAATGGGTGCCGGGAGGATCGAATATTTGGGATGGCTCCGGCATTGTTATAATTAGGGGCTTACAAGTTGTCAGTGATCATGGTAAATTGGGGAGCTGCGGAGTTCATACTGTGGGAAAGAAACAGCGGGACCACGAATTACAGTGGGCCTCAACCAATTTGATGATGCTGAAGTGAAAAAAGGTTGGCCAACCACATATCTGAATCAGTTTGTGGCTTGGTAATTCAACGTTTAGTTTTGAATAGGGAGTCATGTATATAATTACATGTTTTTGATGGTTTCAATGATAATTGGTGTTCTTAACATGCGTTATGTAAATAAATACGACCAATACTCTTTTGGAGAACTGTGAAGCAAATGTGTTTTAGGCAATTAATATTTTTTTTTTGCCCCAAGAGCCTTGAGTGGTCCCTCCCCTTTGGTGGATGAGGATGAGACGCTCCTTTCATTCCACTGTATGTTTTTAGAGTGTTTCAGTTTCAAGTTGTGTAGAAGGTCGGTAATTTATACATTCTAATATTTTTCCAAAGTTTTGGCATTCTGGTGAAATGTTCATTGTGATTAATCTTGAAAATGTACGAGAATTTAATATGATGAACAACACATTGGATTTGATGCACCAGGAAATACTCTGCAGGCTTTCTTATGCTCATGATGAGTTCTGTGACGTTTCCATCCAATCAAGGGCAGCAGAAACTATGATGTAACTTACAAGACGCAGAGTTAGCATTTTCAATACAGTCGCTCAGCCGTGCAGTAAAACAGTTCCTACCACAAAGACTGAATCAGTGCATGCAGAGACTGACTAAAAAAAATTGCAGTGAGAAAACCGACTTGTAGACAACATTTAGACCAGACAAGGGGTGAGGTTACGTTTCTGTAAACTTCCCATGAGCCCTGGAGCCTGATCACTAAAATGCAGCAGGATTTAAAGTGACAATACAACAATATTAACTGTTATGGGTGAGGCAAGTCAACCACCCTCAGGATATGAAGATCTGTAACTGTGCCCAGAAAACAAGAAGCAATAGACACGCTTTGCCACTGTATCAGCATTACACACATTGCGAAGTGGAATCTGAGGGGCTACTCTCGAAATCCAAACTTTTACATTTTGCAGTAAGAGCCGCACATTTCTTACCCATTTGTATAGTCTTAGTTCTGCTATGATGATTTCATGCAATGTCATGTGCAAACAAGAAGGAGAAGGAAGAAGCAGTGGGTTTTAATACATTTAACTTAGGGAGCTGCGGATGTGATGCAGTTCATCTCATATGGAATTTTAAAGATTTGATTCGATTTAGCAACTTATATAACGTATATTTCTCAGCCTTTTATGAAGTAAATTCTCGAATGAAAATTACGAAAGGTTCCTCTAATATTCGCTTAATTCGTCTAGATAGTGAGTGCCAGAAAGACAATGCAACAAACTAGAAGGTTTAGCCTCCATTGGCTTCTTTCTGAAGTGGTTGATGGCACTTAAGTGCAAAGAGTGCCCAAGAGCGTACTGCCCAAGAGCGTGGTGTTGGTGCCCAAGAGCGTAGTGTTTGTGCCCAAGAGCGTAGTGTTGCTGTTTAAAACGGAAATGGGGAGCAACCTGATGGCATTTCTAGGTGTTCAATGTAAATGGACACTTGTTTGGCACTTCTCCTGCTAAAATTAGAAACACACGATCAAATTTCCATAATCGTGACATGAGATGCAGATATGTGTCCTGGATTTGTTGAAACTTGTTTTAATGAGGGTCTACCTTGCTTTGCCAAAGACCAGGTCCAGTGAGATTAAGCCATTAACCAATATGATATGGTTAGTTTTGAAGACATACTACTTTCCTAAGGAGTTTTTGTTAAAGGGACAATAGCTAGCTCTGAACATAGACAAGAGAGGAAATAAAATACCATATCCAAGCTCAAATCCAACGTTTTAATATCCAGGATAAAGGCTTTGTTGAAGATCTTGATATTAAGGAACAATAAGAAATGGGCCTACAGCTCGTTGCTGTAAGTGGTTCTAACCCTCTCATTCTTATTAGTGTTACTTTTCAGTCAATATGTACCCATCCAAACTTTAACCATCACCAGGCACTTTCTAAAGTTGTCAGATACAAGCTGTGGTCACCACAGAGCTGAACAATATCTAGGTTAAGACACTAGTGCCTAACACAAGGGAGACTCATGACAGCATTAATAATGGCAGGAATGTAACTGTTGTACGAGTAGCATCTTTACAGATGACCGTCTGCACTTCTCCAGTCTCCACCATCTTCATAACCCACTGGTGGCTGAACTGTTTCGAAGCTGAAGCTGTAGATCAAGAAGTCAAACTAGATTCTGCTCCAGGAGACCCACTTTTTAAAATAAAAATCTGGAACAGCTACCTTCTGGAGTAGTACACTTGACATTAAAGCCTTCATTTACCAGACACCAATAGAGCAACTAACACAAATCTGAAAATGGTTTCACTTTATATCTCTTCCCGTTGGTAAGCAGGTATTAGGTGAGCCATTCCTCAGATAACATGAAAAATAAGAGGAAATACATTTTTAAATTTGTTAACCCACTGCAAACAAAAATCTGATGGCTGCCTGATAATAATTAATCTGGAATATATTACTCCTGGCGGTGGCCATAACTACTCCTGCTGTGCAACAATGACACTAAAGGCCCAAATATTCTGTAGCTAGCTAGAGAAAGTTTACTTTGAAGATAAGGCTGACATAAGTGAAGAAAAATTGCAACCCAAATGACTTCTCGATCATCTCCATGATCCATAGGTCTGGAGTCATGATCTACCATGTGTAAAAAATAGGAGGCATCGAATGGAAGGGGCCTTAAGAGCACAGTCAACACCCAATTAATGTCCTATTAAGCTGGTCACCGTCCCAGAGCATACTTGGAGTGCTGTGGATGATTCCTGACAAATGGGCTTCGTCTATTAAGACTCTTGCTATTTTCACTAAGAAACGGCTTCTTGGCAGCACACAAAGCTCCTAATGCCTTCCAAGTTTTGGGGATGGCCAGCACTTGCCATTATAAATGAGCATTTACAATGCAATAGGTCTCGCAATTGCGAGTTTTTGAGCTATTGGCATTGTAAATGGCAATGCCTTTTATAATATTAAAAGGCATTGTCATGTACAATACCAATAGTTCAAAGTTTGGCAAAAGCAATACCTATTGTATTGCAGAGCACGGTGTCCTTGAAGTGAGCACCGCACTTATGATTAAAGTAGAAAGAAAAAAAAAACAGAGCGTGGTGTTCCTGAAGAGGGCTCTGCGCTCATTAAAAAAGTTTACGGAAAAATAAATTAAACTGACTGCGGTGTCCTTGAAGCGTGTGCCACGCTCAGTATTAAAGTTTTTTTTTTTTTTAAATGGCAAATGAGCACGGTGTCCCTAAAGCGGGCACCGCGCTCAGTATTAACACTAATAAAAAATAAAAAATGAAACCGGGTGCGGTGTCCCAGAAGCGGGAGCCGCGCTCAGTATTAAGGTTTTTAAAAAAAATGTAAACTGACCGCGGTGTTCCTAAAGCGGGCGCCGCGCTCAGCATACAATTTAGAGCGGCATAGCGCTGTATAAGAAAATCGGCTACCATTGTCCCCATCACTGCCAATAAACAAAACAGTGCTCACCCACTTATAATGCAGACTGTGAAACAAGCCAAGTAAAAGGTCCAGTCGTTATGGGCGGTAACAAATGCAGACAAGGCGGTACCAAAGAGGGACTAACAAGCCTATTTACGGATAAGAAGTCAGAATTTATGAAGAACAATGACACAAGCCAATGACAAATAAAGGCGGAAAGTGGGCGGAGCTTCCAATGCATACCCTAGAGCAGAATGCCCCGCAGAGCGAGCAGCGCATGCGTGCTGCCGCTAGGCTCGACCTAAAAAAGTCATGGGGATTTTTTTTCCAAAAATTGACATTAAAGACTATGGGCCTCATGTAGGTAGCATACCAGTTACCACTTCTTAAATACCGAGCCGTACCGAATCGGTATTTAAGAAGTGGTAACTCGTATGTAGGTAATGAGTCGGTAATTTTTACCGATTCGTTACAATTCGGTAATTACCGAATCGGTATTTACCGATTCGGTAATGAGGCATACTTTCCCATTGAGGGGAAGGTATGCCTCATTACCGAATCGGTAAATACCGATTCGGTAATGGTGGAGAACATGCAAGGGTGGCAGGGTGTCACATTGACACCCTGTTGCACCCCTGATTCGGCCATGTGTGCACATGTGGCATACATACATGCCCTTAGGGCATGTATGTATGCCACATTGCACACTGCTACGCGCTCCAAAATGCATACACACATACATTAATTATTTACCACCAACTATAAGTTGGTGGTAAATACCGACTCATAAACACACCCACACACTCCCCCTACATATCATTTCTGGAATCGGAATTTACCGATTCGGTAAAATTACCGAATCGGTAAAATTACCACATCGGTAACGTTACCGATTCGGTAATTTTACCGATTCGGTAGTTTTACTGAATCGGTAAATTCCGATTCCAGAAATTGACCCCCTACATACCAATAGCCAAAATACCGGTCGGTAACGGTATAATTACCGAAAATCGGCCGTTACCGACCGGTATTTGGCTACCTACATGAGGCCCTTGGTACATTATATCACAACCCATAAAGATAGTTCTCACAGTTTATGTTAGATATCATAAAAATGTATGATTATTGATGGCATTTATGAAATACACATTTCTATTGGCGAATGCACAAATGCCTGTGGCTTCCTCACAATTCCAGCAAAAAGCTTTCGATTTAGGTACATCTCTCTTATGCTATCCATCCCCTTCATTTCAATTTCCTTTCCTCAAACTTCATCACGATTTATAAGAGCAAGGATCCAATTGCCTTTCTCTCTTCCAAACTTCTGTCACCAGACTTGACTCTCATCAATCTATGTCCGCTTTACTGTCAACCCTTTGCATTCCACACCACACACTTCAATAACATTAACACATCCATAAACCCTTGACATAGCTCTCCCCTTCCATGGAGCAGTCTTCCAGCTGCTATATATGCCCATTCCCCATACTCGCATGCAGAATAAATGACAATCATCATAACAATTTGGTGCAAATCTGTCCGTTTTTTAAAAGGCCTAGGGTTCTTTATGGTTTGAACCTCAATTTCCCCTTTCGTAAAAGTGAGCATCTTGATGCCCTGTGTTGTAACAAAGGTACACTGCTGCTGAAGAGTGAAGGGTCGAGATTACCCTCAATACAGCTCCTTCCAAGGGCACCAATCCTGTTTTCCAAGGCATCAAGAGGTCCTACAGTTTGGCGGTGTGAGCTAAGAGAAACTTGCTAGCTCAATCCTTTTGTGCCCCATTGCTTAGATCCTGCCTTTATCAACAGAAAAGAAATGGCAACCAGTCGCAATGTTATGCTTCAAAGCTAAGCACAAAATGTTTTCTTCCAAAGAAAATATTGGACTGGAAATGTTTGAGAACCAATGAAAATGCTGTATCACCATGTGCTTCTTAATCTTCACGCTATGATAGTTACACTGCATTTAAACAATCACATGCAAATAATTCTGCTTTTCAAAGCAGGGTTCACAATACAAAGCTACATAGGTATGCAGAAGCTGATGAGTACAATTCTACCGACCAAGCACCAAACTCAGATTTTGCATCACTATTCATAAGCTGCAAAACGCAAGACTAGACTACACTGTTGCCGAAAGCCACGTGGCCTACTTAATGAGTTACTAAAGCACTGCCATTCTCTACCTATAAGAATGTGAAAAGACCTCAAAACAAAAAATATTTTTGCAGCTACAGTCTCACAATTATTGGCTGGGAGGTCCGGCTGGCCTCTCTCTCTCATTGCTTAATGAGATTCTGTAGACACTGAAGACAGCATCGCACCAAGAACCATCCAAAGTCAGAGGTGTCTTGCACACTGAATGCCAACTATGTTTTTTTTAAAAATCCAAAATCAGAATTCAACTGCATTTAGAGACCTGAAGTCAAAGTTTAGAATGTATTTCTTAATTTGTCTGTCATGTCGTCTATGGACGGTGTATGAGATTTCTGCATCTTCCTGAGGAAGTAACAACGGAGTGCTATAGTTGGCCGTACTATGAACTTCCGAGAACAAAATGGAGGGCCCTAGTCACAGATAGGTAAAGCTCAAAAAATGGCAATGCTGGCACTATATATCCTGTGACTGACTACACACTCATCATCCCAAACTGGCAAAAAAAACACAAAGAAGGCATAAATTGTGTTGCAATGAAGATGCTTGCATACATTAGGTGCGAAGGCATCCTTTCCTATCATATCAGGCCTTACAAAAGGTTCTGAAAAGCTCAGAGACCATCTGAGCAGCCCATTTGCCTTCTACTTTTCAAAGCGCACGTATTCTTTTTCAATACACATATATGTAAAGTATATTTTAATTTACTTCATGAAGGTTGAAGTTATGTGACAAGCTTTAGTTCGAATGAAGAAAGATTTGCTGTGAAACTGAGAAAAGTTTATGTACCTGCTGAAAAGATGGCAGTGAAGCCTGCAGCCTCAGGTATGAGTCTTACAGCACCGACATAGAGTTCGGAGATCGCTAAGTGGATTATATCACATCTACTGGGTAATAGACAAACAAACATGGAAGTCAAATCTTAGAGAAAGCAAGAGTAGCCAATCGGTATTGAAAAGTCACATATCGAGGACGTTCATTTTGAGAGGCCCTTAAACTAACAAATAAAATAATAATTAAATAATTCATTAATATTTTTGAGGCCATAAAGCTCAAGGTGATGTTTTAAACACACTGCGTCCATGGACGTATTTGACTTTCGTGTTAATAGCTTTGGCGATTTATTGATTTTTTTCCTGGTCTGAAAAGCTTAAATGCCATCACCGAAATATTGAATTATGATGTGACTCTTCGTGATCTAGGTTTCAGTACAAGTTGTGTAAGTCACCCATAAATGCAGCTTCTTCATCAGCCCCCTACCATGAAACGAAAATGTCAAACAAGAAATGATATCACCCAGAGGCACAATGAAGAATGAGGAGGTTGGGTTGGAAACATTGTTCCGGGCACCCTAAGATTGCACTGAGGCTGGTAGTCCCACAGGCCAACAAAGGCCTTCTGTCAACCTGGAATATCTGAGAAGCGGGGAGCCCCTGTCCCCACACAGGCTGAAGGAATCCATGATCCACCCCTCGCTTTGGCTGCACATTCTGAACATTCAGAGCTTAGCACAGTGACCCATCTGCTATGCTGTGAGGAGAAGTGTCAAAGGCAAAAAACACGAATTAGAAAAGTCAATAGCTGTGTTTAGGGCTGCCAGACTTTTGGCTTTTCAATCCTTGCTTTGTTTTGTCATGGCTTTCCGAAACGTTATTGTTGAGGAACTACTTAGCCCTAGCCAATATAAAGAAAAAATATTGAAAGCAAAAATAACTTTGGGTATCAGGAAGAACACATTATCATAGTAGTTCCTGGAGCCCATGGGAACTACTTTGTGTAGTGATGTGTGCCCTGTGATAGAGCAGAATGCTGTCACTCAGTGAAGTCAGCCAATGCCTTAAGTGGTTTGACCCATTGCCCCATGCTACATGGAGTAGTGGTTTGAAGAAAAATGTGAATAACAGACAAATCGATGAAGAGGGCTGGTTGAAAACTCCTTTTAATTTTTTAGGTCTGCGAGCCATGCTGTATTGGAGTATGGAATAGAAGCCCCACCCACTCTCCGCCCATATTTGTCATTGGCTTGTGTCACTGTCCTTCGTAAATGCTGGCTTCTGCTTCTTCAATAGGCTTGTTAGTATCTCCATGGTACCGCCTTGTCTTCATTCGTAACCTCCCATGAGGATTGGCTCTTTTACTTCGGTTGTTACATGGTGAGTCTTTCTGTAGTCTAAGCACTATTTTCTTTAAATAGTTTATTTTACTGCAGGCACGGCATGCTTTCTTGCAACATGCCATGCACACTTTCACTTTCTAAGCAGCCCGGGACAATGCCAGCCGCTTCTTTGAAATGAAATAGGTTTTGCATTTACAAGCGTTTGAGCGATTGGCATTGTACATGACAATGCCTTTTATTTATGTGTTAATTATCAAAACATAAATAAAAAGCATTGTCATTTACAATGTCAATAGCTTAACCCCTTGTGTGCCACGCCCTTTCCCCGCCCTGTGCCGGGCGTTGCATTGGCGGGCGGGGTTCATGACGAGCTGGACTCGTCATGGGCACAGCGCAACCGCGGCCCATGACGAGTCCAGCTCGTCATGGGCACACAAGGGGTTAAAATCTCGCAAACGTGAGACCTATTGCATTGCAAATGCTTGTTATTGTATTGTAGCTGCATTTATTTAGCACTTTCTACCCCTGACGTGGCATTAAAGAGGTTTCTGACGGGCAGCAGTCTTCTCTGGAACCCAAAATTACCGTTTTTCAGTGTGCTTTTTTGGTGTATTGGGATTAGTATGGAGCTCTAAAGGAAACCGTTGAATATATTTACTCCAGTTTCTATGTGGTAGATTCATTTAATAGGAGTTAGTAAGTTTATTGTATGTGGTAAATTTAAAAAGTCTTGACTAGCACTAGGACTAAAAATAATGTCCGTATTGCTTGAAAGGCGTGGTGAGTCTCTAATGTTTGTTCTGGTGAACGCTTTGGCGTGTGAAGTTCCCTTAAGCATGAAACAAAGGCTGTTCAGTAAACATACCTCTAAACTGCCCCACTACTCTGCCCAATGTACAAAACACATCATATCTTCAGTAGCAGCACACAACTCTGGTATGTTTTACCTAGACCGATCCAAACATGTCTTTCGGTGACACCATGTAGCACTCTGCACCGGCACTGGAAGGATTGCTTTATTTTTTTACGGAGTGTACTCCTTTTTTTTTATTTTTTTATAATCTTGTTCGAGCTCATGCGTTGCTCATTACCGGTCCAGGGCACATCAATGCACCATGACGACAGTCTTGCGGCCTGCCATGAGAATTATACACTTCAGCCAGGTCTGCGAGGGCAGCAGCTTTCCACTGACAGGTGTCTGCTACACAGACAACAAGTATGTCCCCACTGCACCCCGGCTGTAACCCCAGATGGAAAGCTTCGGTGCCCACACCCTCCAGTGGTACATAATTCCAGACCGCTTTTCCACAGGTCACCCTCGTTAAAGGCCTCCGTCCCTGTGGGGCGGACCCCAATCTGCCCTTTCTTTATGTCTCTCAGCCAAGCCGTTAAGGGTCGTGTCTGCCGCTCCCTCCTACAGAAATTAACCCTTTTCATATCCAGCAGGCTACCGCGAAAGCACGCCATTCAATGTCAATTAAATGACAGCTGCCTGTGCCCAGAGGCAGCCCCTATTCATGCGGACAATGCTGGGCCTGCCTTTGTTCTGGACCTTTGGCACGTGCCAGTAACTAAACCTATGACTGAACACGTCTGAGCTTAATTTGTAAACGAAATTAAAAAAAATAAAAGAATAAAAATTATAGCAGAAGCCCAATCTTTTTTTCGTAGGAGCTCACCACCGGTGATGCTCACTGCCAGTGTTGCTAAACTTGGTCGGATTGAGAAGGCGGCCAGCCGGGCATTGGACGAGGGGCTGGTGCCTAAGGGTGACCCATGTACCGGTTTGTTAGGGCCCCTGTCAAGCGGCACACGGCTTCCCTAGGGCTATGCTGGATGTGGCAGACCTCAGCTTGTCCCTCCTCCCAGGGGCTGGTGCAGACCACCTCCATCCCTCTGATGGAGGTGGGGGAAGGGGGTTAGAAGACAGTAAAGCTGGAAGGGCAGGTGACTGGGCTATCTTCACCTCACAATCCCCTCCCTCTCATGGCTCCCCAGCAGCTGCGCCCTTTGCTCCACCCCTCCGGTGCTAGGCCACCGCACTTCAAGCCAGAGTGGGTGGGAAAGGGGTGAGATCTGAAATGGGCCTCGCTGGGGCCAGGTGTTGCTCTGGCTGTTCGGCTGTACTCAGCTCGGCTCCCTGTGGGACCAGCCCTGCCCGCAAACAGTGTCTTTCCCCTGCCCCCCTCCCCTGCTGGGCCATTACATTCAGGGCTGGGTGGGTGTGGAGGGTGGCAGTATGCAGGGCCCTCGCCGAGGAGGCCAGGGGATTTTGTGACCATTGGGTCATCACCACCTCGGCCCCCTGGACCAGCAGCTGTGTCCTTTTTTGACTCCTTCCTGCCACACCATCGCCCTGAGGCTATGGTGGGCTGGGGAAGAGGTAAGAGAAGTAACCTGGCCGGGGGGCAGGTGATTTTTGTGGCCCTTGTCCCCACCCTTCCTGTGGCTTGAGCAGCAGCTGTGTGCTTTTCCTGAGCTTTTCCCTTGCCAGACCATCACTCTAAAGCTAATGTGGGCTGGGAAGGAGAGTAAGAGAAGCAGCTTCGTAGAGTGCCAGGTGTTGTCTTGTGGAAATGTGGATTTTCCTGATCAGTTATGTCCCCTATCTTGGACCCCAACGGTTCTATATGCATGTTACAAATACATGTATGTTCCCTCCAGTTCCAGTTTCTAAGAACGCAAATATATGTGTGTCTACCGTCGACATGTTCTCTGTCAGATCCGCCATCAATGGGCTGGATATTCGATTCCTAAGTATGAAAGGCCACCGACTTTATATGGCTAAGTTACTCCATTTTTACAGTTCAGGCAAGTAGGCCCGATTCTGTCCTCAAAGCTTTTTCTGTTCTCTGTCTCTGACAGCTTCAGCTTGAGCTCGCATCTGTATCCATGAACTTTGTCCTACTCCCTGTGCAGCTAACGGTGCCTGCCTCGGCCAGTTTTCGCCTGCCTGCCAAGAAGCTGTATTTCACCTTCGAATTATCTATTTTGCTCCTCAGCCGATGCATTCCTGTCTAGTAGTTTAAGTAAACATTCTTCCAGCTACCAAGCAAAGGACTCAGCCTTTCCGTCCTCCTGCAAGTGATTCATAGCCCTGCTGCCATGGAAAGTTTTCTGCCTCTCGCATCTCATATAGACACTTAGGCGTTTGTGCACGCACACAGTCAGTATAGACTAGATTCTGTCCGAGAGTCCTTCCTTGTGGATAACATAGTTCTTTAAACATAGGATGTTAGATATGATTTGGGATTAGGTTGACTTGACCCCCCAGACTTCTCGTCTCCACATGTAGAGCTAAATGTCAAGTCCCTTCACCCCCTAGTTGCACGTCACTCACACGTCATGCTGCTGCGCGCGCATCTATGCCAAGTATTATCTTATAGATCCACCTATGTCTGATAATCCTAACCAATCATGTTTCTTTTATTCCTTATTACGCCTAGTTTCGATTACGTACCTGTTATGTCACTTTTCTTATCAAATGTTACGCCTTCTACATTCGTTTCATTGTAATGTACTTATTATAAAAATGCATGTCTGTCAATAAAGTATTGTACTTCACTTCCTGAACCCTCGTGGTGACGGAACCTGAAGGCCGCGACTCGAGTCGGCCATTTTGAGTGGAATAAAGCCCATTTAGAAAACCTCTTATACCACGGATTCTGCCTCTTGTTATTTTGAGCTATTTTACTTTATTTTAAGATTTCGTATGAAATTCAGTCCGGTAAAGAAGATTTTATTTACCACATAATGGCGCCCGAACAGGGACACTTTCTCATCTCACGCGCCGGCGGTGCGTTGCAGGCCCGGTCTCCTGCCACAGCTGGACGGACCATAAACGCGTACCAGCAGGATTTCCTGTAAGCTCCCTCCGGTCAAGCGGGGGCGACTGAGGCTGCGATCAACCCAGACGAGGCGGTGAGAAGTGCGAAGTATCCCGACCAGAGCCTAGCTGAGAGAGCAAGATCCGAGGTATACAGAGGCCCACCAGATATTTCGAAATCCCGATGTCCAGAGGGTCCGCTGTCCGCAGTCATCGAGTCCTGTCCATTCTCTGAGGCCTTCCGTTTCAAGGAGCTACTCGGTGAGTACCATCGCCGGGGAGGCGTGTTGACGCGCACATAGGTTGTGCCGGTCAAGACGGATTTGGGTACACAAATCCGGTCTGCACTGTTTAGCAGTGTATATGTACTGTTTAGCAGTATATCAAGTATTCCGAAGTATGCAGTTATTGTCAAGAATTCAGCGTGGTGATTAGTTAGGCAGACTGTCATCATTGTCGGTCATTGTTAAATGTTTAATGTTTAATGTTTTCAGAAATGTCTTGCATATTGTGGTATGAATGATTGTTCATTGTACACTGTTCATTATTGGGGTTTTTTTCGTATTAAGTAAGTTCAAGAGTAAGTATCAGATCAGTTGTCAATATGCCGCTCTTCTCGAAGTTAAGACAGATTACTACCAGAAAAGGGGTGCTTGAAGAAGCAGTTCCTATTCCTCCTAGGGACACTCCAGGGCATTTTATGTACCATAAGCATGGCTTAGATGCCATATTGTTTCTTGATCTATGGGTAGATTATACCAAGGGATTGCCGGAAAGTCAAAGGTGGCCCGTAGCGGGAACCTGGGATGCAGAATGCATCATGAAAGTGGAGGAAGAGTTATGGAAAAGAAAGGTCAGACAATCACAGAAAGACGCTGTTGAGTTATGGCGTAAAGAATCTCATAGACGAACAGAAAAAGCACGTAGACAAGAAGAGAGGAGTAAAGAAAGTTCAAATAAAGTTCAAGAAAATCTATTAATTAAGGAAGGTATCCGAGTGAAATCAGAACAAGTAAATAGACAAAGAAATGCTCTTATGAATGGTATGTATCCCCTTCTAGCCGAAGGACTACCTAAGGCTGCTCCAGAGATGCCAAAAGACTTGCCACCCCCATTATTTCCAATTAAGGTACATCCTAAAGGGCATCCCAGAACCGCAGAAGATGTTTTTCTTTCCTCATATCTAGACGACGCAGCTCCCGAGTATGCTAACGCCGCACCACATAGACCGTCTGGTGTAGGGGTTCAACGTCAGGATCAGGTATCTGTCCCCGTGCAACAGCAAGTCCCGACACAAGCTTCGGCAAGCACATCTGTTTCCGCATCTGTCTCCGCAGTCGACTCTACAGAGGTATCGACACCCATAGTTGCTGTGTCACGTTCAACGAACCCATTCACACCCGACGCCCCAGAAGGGGCCACGGGAGGTGCTAGCATTACCTTTACACCACCTAGAATAAATAAACTTGTCTTTCAAGAGTCAGCACATTCACGTACACCTAAATTCGTAAGTGAACGTACGCTTAAGGAACTCCTTGTAAATTGTAGATATGACCCGGTGGTTGGTAAAGAGGACGAAATGGTCCTGGCATCATTACGTATCAGGCGAGCCGCAGAGTATTTAGCAAGGTTACCAGGAATGACTACGCATCTAGATAACATATATCATTTTGTTCAAACAGGACGAGATCCAGGATGTATTAACAGAGCTATGGAATTTCAGAAAGTAGAAATACAGGGGGAACTGTTACGTTTCCTCATAAACTGTGTGATCAGAAATCAAGACCGCCCGGGGGTAGACCCGAATGCAATGCTTATTCTTACAAGATGGAGTCAGAATATATCAGAAGGGAGACACGATAAGCAAAATTGTATAATAGCCATGTGCCGAAAAATCCGTAAAGAAATAGAGCGTATTCATGAAGAAAGATTGGGAACAGACGAGTTTGAGCAAGATGAAGTGTCCGAATCAGGGAATTCCGCAAGACAGTCAGAGACCATAGCCTATGTAGGCAGAGGAGGATCCTGTGATAATGCTAGATGTTTTTCTGATCCCATACACTCAGTATGCCCAAATAATAGCAGAACGTATCCGACGCCTATAATAAATCTGAAGTCTCCTGAACATTCGTTTCAAGCCGCAGATAAAATACTACGAGAACGAAGGGGTTACCACCTCCTCGATTCCATGGATGAGCAAGAATTAGCCAGATCAGCCGTTCACTGGATTGACAGTCCTGAAAAATACGGTGATGAGACCGTAGCACACACGTTTTTTAATCTCAGTATAGATGAACAACGTTTAGCTGGAATCTATATGATTCAGCAACTCCTCATATTATATAAGAGCCAACATGCTGACCCTGGTCCTTTACCTGATATATTAACGGAACTACTCACGAACAGATGGAGAGGTTCTAGTAACAAGCTAATTAAAGAGATATTAGTGTCACGTAAGCAGTATGTCCTTTTTGTAAGTCCGGATTCTCTCTCGCTGCCCCGCAGAGAAAGAGCGCCGTACTATATGGATAGACAAAATCCCCTACGAGAAGTGCACCCAATAAAAGGCGAAGACAATGAGTTTCACCGTGTATTTGTTTACACACCCATATCAAAAATGGAATTATTAGAAATGAAAAAAGTAGTACCTAGTCATGACAAAGACCCAGCGGGTTTCCACCGAGAAATTAAAGACATGTTACTGATGGGAGAGTACACCTTTCCTGATATTATGACGATATTAAAGGTGCTTTTGCCTGCTGGCATTTATGAAAAACTGAAAGAAAAAGAGTGGGAAGTGGGTGACCAAAAGATAGACTGGACAGCATTAGCAGAGGAAGAAAGGGGCCGAACTGCAGGTTCAGGGCTCGGGGATAAAGTTAAACTGTTACCAGGTTTACTAGTACAGGTACTGCCACGTTTATTAACTACAAAAAAGGAAGATTGGGGTGCAATCACAGCCTGCAAACAAAAGCAAGATGAAGACACAAGCGATTATTATGCTCGATTTGAAAAATGTTTTGGTATAAATAGTGGTATAAAAGCAAGTAGTGACTCATATCCACATTTATTTGTGACAAAATTAGTGGAAAATGCATTGCCTCCAGTAAAGAATAGAATATTGAAATTCGAGAGTACCTGGCAAAGTAACACTCCGTCGCAAATGCTACAAATGTTACAGTATCATCACAATAGAATTAGGGATGAACAAGAACACGAGCATAGACGCATGAAGGATACAAAAATGAAAATGCTAGTTTCTCAGACAGTACCAGCAGATGGTCACAAAAAGGGTGTGACACATTCTGGTGATTCTGCAGTTCCTGTAAAGGGAACCTGCAATTACTGTAAACAACTGGGCCATTATGTACACGATTGTCCAGTCCTGAAACGTAATATAGCTACAGGTATTGCAAAGGAGAGACCACGATTAGTTAGACAAGATCAGAATGAACAAGGAGCTATGCAGCATGGACAGTCCATGCCAGTTCAACAACAGTCCATGCCAGCCTCACAGCAACCCATACAGTTTGTGCCAGCTGCACCATCGTTGCCTGCTACTGCCACACAAACCACAACACGACAAATGTATCAGACTGCACAGTATGAATACCCTGAGTATCAGCGTTACGCATGAACCAGCCTAGAGAGGGAAGTTGACTTACCGCTTATCGAGATTCCTGTAGATCAAGAAGGACCTTATGTACATAGTGAATTATTAGGTCAAGATAGAAAATTCTTACTCGATACAGGGGCAAGTCGAACAACCATAAAACGTAGTGAAGTTCCAGGGGCACCCCTCTCAGGCTCTCAAAATGTTTCCCTTGGTTTTTCAGGAAAACCTATTGTTAATGAAGTATCACAGCCTCTACCACTTACGATAGGACCTTTGACACGAACTACAGATTTATTGCTTACTAAATCATGCCCAGAAAATCTGTTAGGAATTAAAACTCTGAAAGCACTAGGAGCCATAATATGTTGTTCTCCGGAAGGAGTAAGGTTGTTTTTACGTGATTTTAAAGGTCACTATGTGTCTAGAGACATGGATCCCCGACTACAGACTTTACCAGTACATCTATGGGCACAAGGCCCTACGGATGTTGGCTGCATGAACATTACACCCTATCGAGTCACACTGAAAGCAGGAGTGGTACTACCACGAATGCGACAATACAAGTTACCGCATGATGCTGTAGTGGCTTTGCTGAAAATCATTGATGAGCTGATTGCCCAGGGAGTAGTTGTAGAAACAGACTCCAATGTATGTAATTCACCGATAATTCCGATTCTTAAACGAACTGATCCTACTGCCCCACCAGTGTACCGATTGGTTATTGATTTGCGTGAACTAAACAAGTGCATTGTACCACAATTCCCTGTGGTCCCTGATATATCATCATTGTTGACAGCAATTGATTCCGAAGCAACATTCTTTACTGTAATCGATCTCAAGAATGCCTTTTTCAGCGTCCCAATAGATCCGGAAAGCCAATACTTGTTCGGATTCAGTTTAAATGGGCGCAGCTTTAAATTCTCACGCGCTCCCCAAGGATTCACAGAAAGCCCCAGCATCTACAGCCAAGCACTGAAACGAGAACTTGACAGTATCCACATGCCAGTCAATACTGCACTGCTTCAATATGTCGATGATCTGCTGATCACAGCGAGAAGCGAGCCAGAATGTGAAAAAGCTTCTCTGACAGTTTTACATTTCCTAGCCGACAAGGGGCACAAGGTGTCTCCTTCTAAGCTGCAATTCTGTGTCCAGCGAGTTATTTATCTTGGTCACTCGCTGTCCAAGGAGGGAAGGCAGCTTACACCAGATCGCATCCAGTTAATTGCTAACATGTCAATACCCCAGACACAAAAGGAGGTGCGGGCTTTCATAGGCCTCACTTCATATTGTAGGCAGTGGATCCCTCAGTACGCATTTCTAGCAAAACCACTCATTCAGTTAACCACACAGGAGGCAGCCACATCGACTGTTCTCCCTTGGACTCAGGAACATACACAAGCTTTTGAAAGCCTAAAGGAAGCTTTATGTCAAGCACCTGTTTTAGCAACACCATGTTATAGCAAACATTTTACACTCTTTGTTACAGAACGCGAAGGTACTGCCTTGTCAGTACTCACTCAGGATCAAGCAGGATCACGCAAGCCATGTGCTTATTTTTCCAGTACATTAGATCCCGTAGCTCAGGCTTTGCCTGCATGCCTGAAATCAGTGGCAGCGACAGCTTTAGCAATCAGACAAAGCGATGCCATAGTATTAGGACACCCATTGACAGTACAAGTACCACATGCAGTAGAGGTTCTTGTGAACCGAACACAAACACAACACTTGACCATAGCAAGACTTACCGGTTATGAACTGACATTGTTTCAACCACACATAGAGATCCGACGGTGTAATACATTGAATCCTGCTACACTATTACCTGTAATTGGAACAGACCCACTAGCTCATGATTGTGTTGAAATCATTGAAATAAAGACGAAACCTAGACAAGACTTGACAGACGTTCCATTGTTAGATCCAGACCTGACGTTGTATGTAGACGGATCGTGCATGAGAACAAATACAGGAGATTTAGTGACCGCGTATGCAGTCACAACAGACACTGAAGTTATTGAGACAAATTGTATAGATACTTTGTCAGCCCAAGCAGCAGAACTTATTGCTCTAACACAAGCCTGTATTCAAGCCACAAATAAGAAAGTTAATGTATACACTGACTCACGTTATGCATTCGGAGTTGTACACGACTTCGGCGTGCTATGGCGAGAGAGAGGTTATTTAACCTCCCATGGTGCCCACATTCAGCACGGACCCCTCATTCATGCTTTGTTAGACGCAATACATCTACCCACTGCTATATCGATTATGAAATGTAAAGCACACACGAAGGTTATTGATACCATTTCTCAAGGCAATGATTTAGCTGACAGAACAGCTAAACAGACTGCTCAGAATCGCACATTAGACATGACAAAGCCAATAGTTCAGACACCAACACAGTGTATGACAATTAAGGATCCCGCACTTGACGTAATTGACATACAGACACATGCCACAGCAGAAGAAATAAAGAAGTGGACTGAACTAGGAGGGATCCAGACAGATCAAGGATGGATGACGAAGGAGAAATCTGTATGGTTTCTCCCTGATTCCATGGTTCAAGCCATTATAGCTACAGTTCACAGTCCAGCACATTTAGGAGAGAAGGCTATGCTAGACAGCATTCAGCACATTTGGTTCAACAAACATTTACGAGCAGCAGCTAAACAAAAAGTTCGTACCTGTATGATATGTTGTCAGTTTAATCCAGGAAAGAGTGTTCCCGTAGAGCAGGGTGGATTTCAGCCTCCTGACCATCCTTTTGAAGTCCTCCAGATGGATTATATTCAGATGGAACGTTGTCGAGGATTCAAATATGTTCTCGTAGTTGTCTGCGCTCTCTCCCGTTGGACAGAGGCGTATCCCGTATCAGATTACACTGCCCCGACTACTGCCAAGCAGCTAGTTCGAGAATTCTTCCCACGGTACGGTTTACCACGTGTTGTATATTCAGATAACGGCCAGCCTTTCTCATCCGAATTAATGAAACATGTCTCGCTTTTGTTGGGATATCAGTGGAAATTCCACTGTGTCCGACACCCCGAGGCAGCAGGTCTCGTGGAACGACATAATCAACTTTTAAAAATCAGACTGTCTAAAATATGTCAGGAAAAAGGTGTGGACTGGATAGTAGCTTTACCAGTTGCGCTATTTTACATGAGGATGGTAGCACACTCTCGAACAGGGCTATCACCTTATGAGGTGATCTTTGGTAGACCACCGAATATGTGGGGGACGCCTATACCCCGTAAAATAACTGATGTTGACTGTAATATGCTGACAGATTACCTGGCTTCCTTGATGTCTGCACTACAATCTTGTCGTTCACAGGTAGTCGCAGCTTTTCCCGACAACACCGAGGTGAAACCTCATGATGTAATTCCCGGCGATTATGTTCTCGTCAGGAATTTTGATCGGAAAACCCAACTGGAGCCAAGGTGGAGGCTTCCTGAGTTGGTCCTGCTGACAACCAGAACAGCTGTGAAGATCGAAGGGAGAAAAGGCTGGGTGCATTCCAGCCATATAAAGAAATTTCATGGACTTCCTCCTGACACAAACAGTACTCCTCGTGTGTCTTCCCCCATTGACTCAAAGCTACCTTTGGCTGAAGCCAGTAGCACCGAACTCTATAAGCAGAAACTCAGGTCCAGATCCAAACTGTCGGACGATTTGATTGTTTAAGTCCTCTCCAAGGTGAAGCGGTTGAATCTGTCCCGACATGTATCCCTTAGGTCTGAATGATGTAGAGTCCAGAATCATAATAAAACGACATGCTTATTGTAAATTACTGCGTAGCCACTGTATTGTGACTTTATTAATTTTGTTTTCCTTGAGTTTTTTAATAGTTACTGCAAGCATATTGTTGCATATGTATTATCCTGTTTCTAAACGTGCTTTCAATATAACTGATGAACATTCTTTTAGTGAATTACCCCCACATGAGTTGTCCTATAGACTTGCGCTGCGCAACAACACCTTCATTAGTATGTTACATCATTCCCATCAGACTAGTAATGCCACCAATTGTTGGGTGTGTGGCCGACTCCCTCCCTATCAGAATAACAAAGGAGTTCTGCCTTTCTTTCCACATCCGTTCACACACAATGGCTCCTGTGGAGCATGGTTTAGTTTATTAAATTCCATAGACCCAGACACAGCAGTTTATCAACAACATTGGATATGGGGAAATCTGAATCTAGTTTTATTCAAAGTCTGTCACCCTAATAAGGAGGGTCACCCCAGTAGAACAGGAACTGATTTAGAAAATGAAGTGTATAAATTAGGTAATTTTACGCCTAATCTTATGATTTTGAATGTCAAAACCGAAGTTGAACTAATTCTGCCCACTATGTCAGTATTTCCAGTTAAGGGTGAATTATGTGTAAGAAAAGTTGGTTCCATACACATGGGCCATAGCCAATGCGTTACTACAGTAGAATATAGTGATCAAGGTAAATCTTCATTTAGAGCTTCTCGCCATTCTTACTTTATATGTGGTCAGACTGCATATATGCGTCTGCCTCTAGATTGGGATGGTACCTGTTACATAGCATTCCTTTTGCCACCTGTTTTTCTAGCGCCCCCTGATTATTATCGAAATGTTCATTTAGTACACAATAGAGAGCGAAGAGATCTCCCAGTTGTCGATTATACTGAGACGGCATGGGACAAGTATGTAGATTTCAATAAAGGTATCTTTCCCTATATAGGTACCATATCAAATAGTAAGCTGATACGCAGACTCACCAAGACTCTTGAAGCTGTAGTAAACGAGACTATAGCCGCCCTAGGCAATCTGACAGAGGAACAATCAGTGATGAGAATTGTTGTTCTCCAGAATCGTCTTGTCCTTGACGTCATCCTGGCCGATAGGGGCGGAGCTTGCAGGGTCATCGGATCCAGCTGCTGCATATTTATACCAGAAAATTCGCCATCTATATATAAAGCTATAACACGCCTTCATAAGATTGTGAGCCAGATACACGAGAATCCAGGCACTTGGACGTGGTCCGGGTGGTTTTGGAGTGTGATATCAGCCTGGGGATGGAGAGTTCTATCCTTCCTAGGTATTGGCCTTCTTATGCTTTTCAGTTGTTGTTTATGCCTGCAATGTGGACCAGCGATTTGTGGTCTGTGTGCCACATCATGCATTCCATATCACAGTTCTCGTTCAAAACACCGGAAGAAGAAGGAAGAAGAAATGATGCTCCATGAGCAAATCGATGGAATGATGAAGATTGATATCTCTTAAAGGGCAAGTAGGGGACAAGGAGGGAATGTGGAAATGTGGATTTTCCTGATCAGTTATGTCCCCTATCTTGGACCCCAACGGTTCTATATGCATGTTACAAATACATGTATGTTCCCTCCAGTTCCAGTTTCTAAGAACGCAAATATATGTGTGTCTACCGTCGACATGTTCTCTGTCAGATCCGCCATCAATGGGCTGGATATTCGATTCCTAAGTATGAAAGGCCACCGACTTTATATGGCTAAGTTACTCCATTTTTACAGTTCAGGCAAGTAGGCCCGATTCTGTCCTCAAAGCTTTTTCTGTTCTCTGTCTCTGACAGCTTCAGCTTGAGCTCGCATCTGTATCCATGAACTTTGTCCTACTCCCTGTGCAGCTAACGGTGCCTGCCTCGGCCAGTTTTCGCCTGCCTGCCAAGAAGCTGTATTTCACCTTCGAATTATCTATTTTGCTCCTCAGCCGATGCATTCCTGTCTAGTAGTTTAAGTAAACATTCTTCCAGCTACCAAGCAAAGGACTCAGCCTTTCCGTCCTCCTGCAAGTGATTCATAGCCCTGCTGCCATGGAAAGTTTTCTGCCTCTCGCATCTCATATAGACACTTAGGCGTTTGTGCACGCACACAGTCAGTATAGACTAGATTCTGTCCGAGAGTCCTTCCTTGTGGATAACATAGTTCTTTAAACATAGGATGTTAGATATGATTTGGGATTAGGTTGACTTGACCCCCCAGACTTCTCGTCTCCACATGTAGAGCTAAATGTCAAGTCCCTTCACCCCCTAGTTGCACGTCACTCACACGTCATGCTGCTGCGCGCGCATCTATGCCAAGTATTATCTTATAGATCCACCTATGTCTGATAATCCTAACCAATCATGTTTCTTTTATTCCTTATTACGCCTAGTTTCGATTACGTACCTGTTATGTCACTTTTCTTATCAAATGTTACGCCTTCTACATTCGTTTCATTGTAATGTACTTATTATAAAAATGCATGTCTGTCAATAAAGTATTGTACTTCACTTCCTGAACCCTCGTGGTGACGGAACCTGAAGGCCGCGACTCGAGTCGGCCATTTTGAGTGGAATAAAGCCCATTTAGAAAACCTCTTATACCACGGATTCTGCCTCTTGTTATTTTGAGCTATTTTACTTTATTTTAAGATTTCGTATGAAATTCAGTCCGGTAAAGAAGATTTTATTTACCACAGTCTCCTCAGCCCTAGTGTCTTTTCGACCGTGGTGGATGAGTGGGGGCAAAGGCCTGCTGTGACACCACCTTTCCCAGAAGAAAAAAACTAAGAACGATGCCGTGTTACGACCAGAGCTGTCAAACTGGGAATTACGCTCAAGGACTCCCGGCATCTGCTCAATATCCTGTGATTCTGGGCAACTCTAAGCCTAAAATTAAAAAAATTGATCTTGTGTGATGTAACTAGTAATTCATTCCGGTGCCTCAGGCCTAAGCTCATGCTACATAAAACTTCAAATATAAATAACCAGCTATTTGACCATGTTTTAATATTGTGCAAAGGCCAGAGCATGGTAATTAAACAGAGCTATTTATATAAAAATGCCTGTATTTCTTTTGAAACATGGCTTTTATGCATTTGCTAAGTTTAACTATCAGTCATAAGGTAGCTTTAGAACATATTTTAAGTGCTTTTGCCTTAAGTCTGAAGTTGAAAGTACACAGCAATCAGAAGAAACAATGCCAGCTTTGATGATTTTCTTTATTTTCATACCGGTCAAGACATTAAAATACTGGGCATGCCACCAGGTGGCGACCCTAGCCTCATCAGGAGTTGCGGCTCTTGGGCATGTTTTTCATCTCACCACCAGGCAGTGCTTCTAGTTTCTGCCAAAGTTACTTGCTCTATAAGCTTTCAATGCTTAATTTACCAGACATTTCTCTAAAAATCAGTACAATGAGACTAACCAAATAGTGTTTCAGTAAAAGGCTACCGCTTAATATACAATTTTAGCATTTTTAAAATGTTTACAATTTTTGTGCACTATTTTCTGGCCTGATTAGTTATTTGCGTACAATGCCTTGAAGTCCATTTAAGTATTAGTATGTCATCCAGTCGGATGAGGAGTGGGTGTTATATTTCATATGGGTACCCCATATTTCCCCTGCCATTACACTACATAAAGGTTCTTGGTACCGATCTTATACCTAGTTATGGTACTGCTTTCAAGGCGTGGGGTTTTCTCCGAAAAGTAGCCTCATTCATTATGCATTGAGGATTCTTGGAATCTCAGCAGGACTACCATCTCCTGCATAATAGCTGTGTATAAGGATCATTCCTTCTGTCATCCTAGTCCGACATGACACAGCATTGTAGGTCGCCTGAGGGTACCACTTTGGGTATATAAACACCAGTGACATTTGAAATTGGTGAGGCGTAAAATCAGTGGTGGAGCACACCGCGCAAGCGAGCGTAGCGAGCGAGCCCGAACCACCTACAGCAATATACTCAGCCACATTAATTACAACCCAGACTGCGCCAGCATGGCCCTAAGAGAGGCCTGGTCTGCCAGATGCATGAACGCTTACACGTGCCCAGTACCCCATGAACCAGATCCGATGCAGGTTATTAGAAAGCTTTTAAAACGTGTCAGAGAATTATTCAGCAGCAGCAGAGGTGGTGGTTTTTCAGGCACCTCATTAAAAATGCTTTCATTTTATAAATCGGTGTATAAAATCAAGTATGTATTGTATTCCTCATGTTTCCCTACGTTTCTACTAAATAAGAAAAATAATACTAATTAAGAATAAAGTGGCGCTAAATACAGGGCAAACACTTATTAGCTGAGAATTAGCAGGCACGATTATTTCTTCTTTTCAGTTAAGCACTGTTATGGAAATATAAATTATCCCTGTTTTCAGAGATGATGTCACGTCAGTATAATTATTGAAGGCTACATGGTGGAAATCTCTACTAAAATGCTCTTGAGTGCCATGCATATTAAATTTAAAATAAATAGTAGCACAAAATGTAGTCAGTCTAATGCTAACGTTTCCAAAGAAAGTCATATGCGCGAGGCAAATTGGATAAGGGCGAAACAAGGAAGGAAAAACACGTATCAAAAGAAAGATAGAAAAGAGATGGGAAGAAAAGAAAGGAACAAGGAATGAAGGGTACTCTGTTAAAAAATCATTCCCCCGGACCTTTCTAGAAAGGGTGCAGATCGCACAAGGAACGGGCAAAGTGGAGTTTTAATTTAGACAGCCTAGGGAAAGTCACTCATGTTGCAATTTAGGAGAAACCCAGAATAAAATACACAGGAGCTCCTACTAAATGCGATTCTGCGACAATACCAGAAAATAACGGGTCCGGGCATTTAAAAACACATCTAGTGCAGAGCCAGCTGCAGTCGGCACCCTGTACAGCCAGGCCACATAAACACACGGTTTTCTTCTCAACTGTCTGCTGAAAGACTATTGTGTGAGACGTGTCCATGTTACTAAGAAAATACTATTGTCTTAATAACATGGACACGTCTTGCTTCACTGGCGCCGTGTCTCAGTCACGGGGATGATGATTACTAGCTACTCATGCATGCACAAAAGACCCGAAAACACCCAACATTCTTTCTGACCCTGCTAGTGAGCAACACGCCACTTGAGATTCATTCAGGACTTCTACACCACACAGACACTCTATGCATGGATGCTTGCATGCACTGCTGGAGCAGGGTTTTCTATTTAAACTCAAACTTCAGTTTATATTTCTATATGTCATAATTAAAATTACTAACGATTAATTATTAATTTTTGTCGAGTGTTTTAATTAATCAACCTTACTAATGAAAGAATTACACGTGGGAATGCAATTGCATGGCTTAATTAATAAGTGAACTAAGTTGGTGAGCAAATTAATTAAATAAGTGTGGCTAAAGTGCTATTTGTTATGTGTTTGCGCTTTAAAATAATATGCTTTAATGCTTTTTTATGTCGCAAATGGCTAGATAAATACATACACATAAGGGTATTAGTGGGAATTAACACTGTATAATCAATACGATGTAGTAACGTTGTTTTGTGTTTCTTTTTAATTAAGTTGTCCATTTTGGCCTGTTGAAAAATGGCCGACATCTACAGCCTGCATTTGAGTAGATGAAATACGAAGAGAGGCCTTGCTGAATATGGTTGAAAACATGACCTCGGCCTCTGTCTGAGCTAAAAGTTACGAAAGAACAGCAGCTCTGGGCTGGTCGCCAGATATCCTTGGAGGAGAACAATTGTCACAAATGAACATTTTGATAAACTTGCGGTGGCTTCACTATAATTCCGGAGAAGAGCATCCATGGATGTTACATATTTAGTTTGACTTCCTTTTTCCGTGTTTTTATTTTTGAGATATCCGAGAGTGAAGATTTTTCTAAATGTTGCGAGTTAACATCCTTTCCTGCTCGCTCTGCTCAACGGACGCTTAGAGCTTGTTTGTAACTTTTAATGTGTAAGTTTTGGTATAAATATTGTTAGACTAGAGAGGGTCTAAGGCCACTTCTTCCTGAACTTATGCTCAAGAGGATCGATGCTGATTGAGAGGACGGCGACTCGAGAGATTTTGATTCTTTACTGAGAGACCTGTCCTGACCTAAAATACGACATTTAGCTAGAATAGGTAACTATGAGAATAATGATTTTGCTATTGAATGACTTTCATTTGAACTAATTTAGATAAAATAACTTTTGTTTGAATTTCAGTGTCAGGTGGTTATTTCTTTGTCATTTTTATTGAAATCTCAAATGTGTTCTTATTGTTTAAATCATGACTCGAGACAAATCAATTAGGTTACATTGACCTCAAATTAAATGCAGATTGATTTAGGAGTTCTCTCGTATATTCAGTGTGGATAGAGTAATAGAATGAATGTTGGTGTGATGGGCCGTAGCGTATGGTAAGTGTATGTGCGTATGACTGTGAAATTACTCTGTTCGTGGAAGTAGGGAGAATTTATATGCTCTGATCTGCAGCATAATGTAATAATATATTAATCTCACTGTAATGTGCAGTGGGCTCTGTTGGATGTTTTCTGGGTATCACAACACACCTTAGTCATAAATAGTGCAATGTCGTCAGGACATGCTGATGATGACGTCGGTGTCTCAGGATGTCACGTAGCGCGAAGGCATTTCTTTGGCATGCTAACTTAGCACAGTGTGAATATGCAGTTTGTGGTATAATATTTTCTAGTATCACCACTGCGTTCAGCTTAATAAATATAACAGTTAATGGGCCGCATTCCCAAAAGAACGAATGAACTATCGGTAGATTGTCTTTAAGAACCATATTTCTGTGTGTCAAAGTCTACTCAATCATCGCCAACTGCTTTCACAAATGCCTTTTCTCTGGCAATTTCACATTCAGTCGATCACCTTCGCTGCTCGTATCTCTATTTCTTTTCAGACTTCCCCATACAGCATGTGGTGAAAGAACAACAATTACATTTTCCAAGCAAGTGCAATGGCCGTGATTGCTGATTTCAAACCGGCCATCTGTCTTATCGCGTATCATTCTTTATATAATTCAGGCCTGTCACACAATGTCTGCCTGCTTCCTTGGAGTAATAAATCCTCAACACCCAGTTGCTTAAAATTCTGTCTTGCACCCGATGGAAAGCTGGAAAAAAAAAAAGTTTGCTAATTTTTTCCCCTCCATCGTGTAGGCTGGCTTCTGAAATGGGGTGTGCGTAATTAAAATCGCATTGCGTGGTGGTTTACATTTTGTTTACATTCTCTTCACTCATTGTTTTCTCGCTGAAGGATAAATAGCCCGTCCAGGACGTTCGTAGGACGGAGTGCAGGAAATGTCTGAAGTGAATTGCGAGCGCTGCATTATCTGTTCTGACTAACGCTATTGTCACAGGTAAGAAAGATTTCATAATAAGCCAAACTATCTCCCCTTATTCCTCCGCTCCACCATCAGCGAGATTAACACTAACACACGCAGGCCTATAAATTAAAAACTGCCCGCCTGGGGGCCTTACCTGGTGAACTGCCCAAGTTCACAAGTCTACTCCGGACAGCAACCTGCAACCACATGGACTTGCTGCTGCAGGGCACGACCGGTCCGCTTTCTTCAGGACAGACTGAGGCTTCTCGACCTCGGCTCTCCGCTCAGGTCTAATGCAGTCTGTCACCGTCCGTCTGGATAAAATGGCTGCCACTCCTCCAACTGCCGACTGACCCGCGCGGGAAGCAGTCTAAGCCTGCGCAGACGGTCACTCGACTCCTTGGCCGCCCGCCTGCAACACCCTTTCCCAACTCGTCACAGGGTGAGTCCCACCACGCCCTGTGACGAGTTGGGAAGGGGTGGGGTGACACCATGGCAAGCTCTCCTCCACTCTCTGATTGACGTGGAGAGTTAGCGATCCCGGGCTTGAATTAAAAACGCCCGGGGCTAACTTAACCTCCACGCCATCAGGGGGTGGAGACTGGGCCTTGCAGCTAGGTCTTTGCCGAGCTGATGACATCACAGCCTTCAGGGCTGTGAGGCTGACGGCCCGGCAAACACATAGCAGGCTTCTTTGGGCCCGGGAGTAGCAAAGCAATCACCCAGTCACGTGATGTGATGTAATGTGAACAGCGGAACTGGTGTGGCGGTATTGGTGAGTGGGGCAGACTACTGCAGACTCAGAGACAGTGCCCTGTGTTCTTTGGGATTTTTTTAATGAAATAAATGTGATCTCTATTCTTCTCTTGCAAATGTAAAACTGTACCTGGGGCGGAGCCCCGACGCCCTCAAAGAGAAACCGCCACTGATAAACACCATATCTTTGCCGAGGCGAAGAGAAAAGGACTTCCATGCTGACACACTAGCGAGATGCTGAGGCTCCTGCACGCAGACACTCCAGCTCGCAGTGGTCTGACATCCCTCGCAGGGTGTCCATCCTGCAAGACGGGGTCCCACAGTCTCTCTCTTCAGGTAATGGGGTTGACTTTATCCTAGAGGGATTCCTGGCTCTACACCTATATACATGCTAGGTACAGTTAGGTACATCTAGTTAGGGTTGCACCGTAGGAGTACGCATTATTATTGTCATGTATTTTTATACCTGCCTTTATTCATTGTTTTAGCACCAACTCGACTTTGGTTGAACACCAAGGCTTGATTCCACCCCAAGCCTCTTTCTATCACCACATTACACATTCCGGCGTTTTATTTCACTCCTGTAGGTTCTTTTTCATTCCTGCTTTTTGTCATGATTACCGGTTTCCAACAGTTCTCTTTCTCCTCCTTTCAACCATTTTCAGCCTTTCTCTATTGCTCTGGGCCACAGTCTAATAATAAAAAAAATAAGTCCCGCTCCTCCAAAATAAGTGCAGATGCGCACTACCTGCAACCATCAGCATTAATTAAGCCCTGCACACACCACCAACCCACCTTGAGTAAGGCTACATATAACCTCACTTTGACTGGTGGGGGCACACTTGTTTATCTTGCCAGCCAATCAAAGAAAATGTACTTTAGGCATTGTTTCACCACTTTTATGCACAGTTATGCTGCGCAGGGGCACTGACTATTAAACGCTTTGCCGTGTTCTCAGAAATACACCTTCATCAACCTTACCATCTGAAATGGCTTAGACAAGCTGCAGCAGACAGTTCAGCAGGTTTTTAAGGCCAAAGTCTTAGCATACTTACATGGACTTGCTGCTGCAGGGCACGACCGGTCCGCTTTCTTCAGGACAGACTGAGGCTCCTCGACCTCGGCTCTCCGCTCAGCTCTAATGCAGTCTGTCACCGTCCGTCTGGATAAAATGGCTGCCACTCCTCCAACTGCCGACTGACCCGTGCGGGAAGCAGTCTAAGCCTGCGCAGACGGTCACTCAACTCCTTGGCCGCCCGCCTGCAACACCCTTTCCCAACTCGTCACAGGGTGAGTCCCACCACGCCCTGTGACGAGTTGGGAAGGGGTGGGGTGACACCATGGCAAGCTCTCCTCCACTCTCTGATTGACGTGGAGAGTTAGCGATCCCGGGCTTGAATTAAAAACGCCCGGGGCTAACTTAACCTCCACGCCATCAGGGGGTGGAGACTGGGCCTTGCAGCTAGGTCTTTGCCGAGCTGATGGCATCACAGCCTTCAGGGCTGTGAGGCTGACGGCCCGGCAAACACATAGCAGGCTTCTTTGGGCCCGGGAGTAGCAAAGCAATCACTCAGTCACGTGATGTGATGTAATGTGAACAGCGGAACTGGTGTGGCGGTATTGGTGAGTGGGGCAGACTACTGCAGACTCAGAGACAGTGCCCTGTGTTCTTTGGGATTTTTTTAAATGAAATAAATGTGATCTCTATTCTTCTCTTGCAATGTAAAACTGTACCTGGGGCGGAGCCCCGACGCCCTCAAAGAGAAACCGCCACTGATAAACACCATATCTTTGCCGAGGCGAAGAGAAAAGGACTTCCATGCTGACACACTAGCGAGATGCTGAGGCTCCTGCACGCAGACACTCCAGCTCGCAGTGGTCTGACATCCCTCGCAGGGTGTCCATCCTGCAAGACGGGGTCCCACAGTCTCTCTCTTCAGGTAATGGGGTTGACTTTATCCTAGAGGGATTCTTGGCTCTACTACGACATACATGCTAGGTACAGTTAGGTACATCTAGTTAGGGTTGCACCGTAGGAGTACGCATTATTATTGTCATGTATTTTTATACCTGCCTGTATTCATTGTTTTAGCACCATAGTAGAAATCTACCATATTGTTACTTTGTTGGTGCTCATAATCATTTATATCGGTTTCTGTCTAATGGTTGTTTCAGCACCTATTTTACACTAGAATGACGCCGCTTCAATAAATTCTTTTTGAAAACGTCCCCACCGTTTATTCTGTGTATCTCTCTGTGACAAAATGAACACGAGCGACTGAGCGAAAAATACTGTACTGTTTCCACGATCCCTGGTGGGACAGAGTAGTCATGTTCGATAGTTTCCAAGAACTATTCTCGCCTTGGTAAGAGGGATTTCTAATGGCACTGTGAGCTAGCTGGTATACAGGCAAACATGACCGTTGAGGGTGTCTGGAATCAGTCTGGACACCAATCCCACAGTCTATGTTGTCTAAACACGCAGATCCTCTTTAGGGTTATAGGAACTACAGGACAGAATATAGGCCATTATTTTTGGGACTGCCCTGACCTCATTGTGATTCCAACTCGACTTTGGTTGAACACCAAGGCTTGATTCCACCCCTAAGCCTCTTTCTACCACCACATTACACATTCCGGCGTTTTATTTCACTCCTGTAGGTTCTTTTTCATTCCTGCTTTCTGTCATGATTACCGGTTTCCAACAGTTCTCTTTCTCCTCCTTTCAACCATTTTCAGCCTTTCTCTATTGCTCTGGGCCACAGTCTAATGATAAAAAAATAAGTCCTGCTCCTCCAAAATAAGTGCAGATGCGCACTACCTGCAACCATCAGCAGTAATTAAGCCCTGCTCACACCACCAACCCACCTTGAGTAAGGCTACATATAACCTCACTTTGACTGGTGGGGGCACACTTGTTTATCTTGCCAGCCAATCAAAGAAAATGTACTTTAGGCATTGTTTCACCACTTTTATGCACAGTTATGCTGCGCAGGGGCACCGATTATTAAACGCTTTGCCGTGTTCTCAGAAAGACACCTTCATCAACCTTACCATCTGAAATGGCTTAGACAAGCTGCAGCAGACAGTTCAGCAGGTTTTCAAGGCCAAAGTCTTAGCATACTTACAGTTTACAATCCAGTAAACCTAGAGTTTAAGGTCAAATATGCTAAGACTACAAGGGAATCTGTGTAATTTTAAATGGACAGCTCGCAGTGGCGGCTCCTCCGTAATGGCGGAGAAGCGTCGACCCATTCGTCAGAGCCAGTCAAAGAAAAATAAAATGATAATGAAACCATATAATTTTATTTTTCTTTGACTGGATTTGGCATGCGTGGAGGGGGGACAGGGCTGGCCCATGACAGGCAGGTGGTGGCACTCTTCAAGGGCGCATGTATGTTTGGCCGGCCGTCATAGGCCACTTCTATTTCTTCAACTCTGCTGTGAACGCAGCTGTGTTCACAGCCGGGTTGGAGAAATGCCTCAGGCTCACAGGCAGTGTCTGAGCGGCAGAGCAGGCTGCTCAGACCAATCCAGATGCTGCTCTCCCAGCAGAGCAGCGTCTAGATTGGCTGAGCAGCTCTGCCTTCCCAGAGAATGCTGGGAGAGATCTGAGGCGGGAAGTGGAGTCGGAAACTGCGTTGGAAAAATTACGATTTTGCTTCCCACCCCCGCTGGCCCGCCCTCCCCCCTTCGTGCTGTGGCGGCCGCGACTGGTGGCTTGTAGACAAAAAGATCATATGAGATGTGGGAATAAATACAATAACTGAGAAGGCTAGGAAAGGGTGGAATCATGTGCACAACTGAGATCTGGAGATGGGCCAAGTAAATCTGATGGAAAGTAATCCACATGACCAGGAACTTCTGAAGATTAGGGATCAAGCTGACCTTTTACTGGCCAACAGGGTTGGACTGGCCTATAGGCAGAGTCACTGGAATTATGCGGCAGGAGAGGGGCAAATTATGTGGCAGGGCTGAGTAAATTATGCAGCATGAAAAGTCAAATTATGCAGCAAAATGCGGCATATTTTAAAACAGTATTACTTTATTATTTCTTCATTTTTAAACTTGGTAACACTGTCTGGGCATTGGTTGCACCTCACAAGTACCAGTTTAACACCCAAATATAGCAAAAAGCAACAGAAAGTAGACCAGTTAAGCTTTGAAAAGGGACTTCCACTACGCAGCAACACATGTTGCTACATTTTTTGTAACTTTTGAACCTTTTGAGCTAGGAACAACTCTTTTCGGTTATAATCTGCTGATTATGTGGCAGATGATGGATTATGTGGCAAATGCGGCAAAGCTATAATTATGCAAAAATACCACGCCCTCACAATCACATAATTCCAGTAGACCCGCCTATAGGGCAATCAGGTAGTGACCGATGGCCTGACCTTGCAGGTCAAACATTGCCAGCAGCAGGCTCAAATCCATGCCGCCTTTAATAGCGTGCAAAACAATATACTGCTTGTCTTTACAAGCTCAAAACTGCCCAGATTTCCTAAAATAGGCCACTTTTTGTGTTTTCTAATTCACTTATGGGGGCCGGGTCTATTTTCTATCCCAATCAGACTCTGCTGGCCAAACATGGGGGTCTGTCCATTGAACAATATTCATGTTCTATGATTTATGGATGTGTAAATTGTCACGCCCCAGTGGGTGGTTATTGCAAAGACCCAGAGTAAAGTCTAGTGCTGACGAGGGACAGTTTCCTGTCTACGTAAGAACGATGCAGGTGCAGTGGACGCCACCAACCTCTGCCCATGAGGGGACACTCCTTCAGTAAATCAACCCCATCTGACTTGAAAATTTAGCAGGATCAATTTCCGAATTGAAAGCCAGGCTTCAGACAAAGTCTAAATTATGAAGGGCTAGCTAAGAAGTACAATTTTAAGTTTCTTATTTTTAGTTTTTTGTCTTTGAGTCTGTCTACACGACTGCAACTGACTACACTTGTACTCTTGTAAAATATTATTTTGTTTTTGTGTTACAGTTAAAAATGATCATGAATCACAAATCTAAATACCAATGAATAAATATGCTGAAATAACGAATCTTCAATTTTTTTCATATACAAATATGTTTGCAAAGTGTTTAACTTCGAGGTGCCTCTGGTGAGTTACAGCATCTGTGGGGATGAGGGTACACTGTAATTCAGCACTGGCTGGGCAATGTAGTGTGCTGGTGCCTCCAGGCACTTCTGACAATGCATTATAATCCGATTAGCCTTTACCCACTTGAGTAGTGGCATGCAGCGACTTGTCATTTTACAGGCATGAGTTGGTGGCGTTAGGGAGTACGTGCCTCTGCCAGACAAGGCACACCACTGTTGGACTAATCTTTGCTATTCACAGCAGAGTAATCTGCCTTTCACTGACTCATCTAAATTGACTTTGCGGCCTCCACCTGCTGCGTTCATTGCGCAAGAACAGGTACATCTGCACCTGTGAACACCAGCGAGCCTGCAACGTTTACCAAGCCTAGAGGGCACAGCAACCATAAAATGCCTGACTGAAAAGACACATGGGCGGTTACAAATCCCGCCATTTCCACAAAGCGCACCTGTCGACATGTGCAGCGTTTCGAAACAAACTCACAAACAAAACAAACATCCAGGCAGTGAGAGCGTCTCTGACTACTAATGAAAGTGTGACGCATGAAGGGTTATTAATTAACTGTGCTCGCTTGAATAGCACACACTCCAGCCACGATACATCACTCACAGTAGTAACTGTACTAATCTTAATCTATTAGGCCTTAATCCGCTGACATCAGTCGGATATATCTTTGTTTCCAAGTGATAGCACAGGTGGAGTGTGGCACACAGGCCCCCACCCAACCCCTCGCTTCTTGCTGTAGACCCCTAATTTCCTTTAGCTTTTAATGCGCAGGCAGTTACATGCTCATAGATGGGTTGCGTAGGAACTAAACAGAGGAGAGACTGCGTACTAAACAGAACTCAAATGCTTGCAGGTAAATATATTTAATGTATGTGGCTCAGTAAGTTAAAAACATACCACTGACATTTTCTATAGCCCGCCAGTCATGATTTTGAATCCAGGCAAGGCCAAAGCAACCTCCCATCCATTGAAGTCACCAAGGCACAATGAACAAGGATGCAGCAGCTCACCCCCATGGTAAACATTCGATACCACACCATCCATTAGTATTTGTGTGGATGGGAATAAATTGAGGGCATAGGGTCTGGCCATAAGGTATTTCACACTATATATATATATATATATATATATATATATATATATATATATATATATATATATATATATATATATATATAAATAAATGTTCCATAGGAAAAACGTTTTTTGTGTTGCTAATAATTTTGTCCCCGTTTGACGAATCCCCACAGAACTTTCCAAAAAGGTGCTACTTGTTTACTAAGAAAAAAGGGAGGTCCCAAAAAAAGGAAAGGCCCCAAAACTCAAAATCCCCATGCATTTTCCATAGACTTCTTTAGGAAGGGTTACAGCAAAAACTGCCAAACGGAATTACACCAAATTTGGCAGGAAGCTAGTTCTTGGTCCGCACATTGTGCTTTTTGTGAATTAGAGTAAATTTGATCAATAGTTTTTTTTTTTATTAAGGGTCCTAAATGATTGTACATCTGGATGGTTGGGTCTACAAGAGGCTCGAGAGACTCTCGTGGGAGTGTCAATTTAATAATAGAGTATTTTTATTGACCCAGGGAGTTTTTTTTCTCTTGGGCCAATTCGCTCGAGTGAGCGAACACTTTAATTGGCTGCCAGCAACATCAGAAAAATGTTGCTGGCTGCCATTACAGAATTCGGGTAAGTCCCCTGTCCTGAAGTAGAAAATCAAAAACAATAAAAGGAGGCAGAGCAGGGACATCCTGCACCACCTAGGCTCCATGAGGGAGGAGACCCAGAGGGACCCCTTCCCTGGGGCCAAAATAACAAAAACAAAATCAGCAGTTTCTGCTGCTTTCCCTAGGGATTCAAATGGGATCAAAAAAAGGGTGTCCAGGGCCTTACTCCTCATTTAAAGGCCCCGGTGAGACCACCCTAGAGGCCGCATTATTTATTTAAGGGGAGGGGGGCTGGCGGCCCTCTCCTCAAGCCATTATAGGCCCCAGGGGGCCCACCCTCAAGACAAAATTTGCATAAAAAGGGAGGGGGGCCGTACGACCCACCTCCCAGCACTACCCATTTCCATAGGGGAAGGACGGCGTGTGCTCCCCCTCTTCTCAAGCCATTAGAGGCGCTTGGGAGCCCACCCTCGGTGCCTAAATACCCCAAAAAGGGGTGGGCCAACTCACCTCCCTCCTCCCTGAGCCTTTTATGGCCCAGGAGACCCCATTCCCTGGGGCCAACTCACTAGCTATGTCCCGGAGAACCCACCTCCGCGACACAGTGGTTTCCAAACTCACACCGGCGCACGCATGGAAATCTGTGTTTACTGTTGACTGGTGAGAGCTTCAAATAGGAGCCAACACAAAGTCTGCTCTTAGCGGGTGGGAGCTTTGAAAATGCTCTCGCTGCTGGCAGCAGACTTTTGATCTGTTTCCCTGCCCACAAAGATCAAGATCAAGCACAAATAGCTGCTCCATGAGGGCAGGAGCAATGCCGGCTTCCGCAGCATGCATTAGTGATGTCATCATCTATGTCATTTGAGATATCAGTGATGTCATAGAACATGTCATGAGTGATGTAATATGTGAGGTCATAAGCAGTGCATGACAGGGGCGCAAGTTATAGTAAGCTCTGCTAACTATAACTGGTGAACTACTGTGTTTTTTTTTTAGTTCAAAATGTTAATGTCATCACTGACATATTCCCCTAATCATAACGTTACTTTAACCTTTGTTTTACTCAGTGAATTTCTATGGGTTTTGTAAAAACAATAACAGATCTTTTAATCGCACCTAACTATAACGTTACTTTAACCATTCCCTTTGTTTTTTTCAGTGAAAATATATATGTATGTATGTATATGTATACATATATATATATATATATATATATATATATATGTATGTCTTTTATTTTTTACATATATATACTACATTCACTATACTGAAATTTCGAATGGGAACATTTACACGTGTTTCTGTATCAGCTGTATTAATCTTAAAACTTTAAAATAAAGTGACAAAAAGAAAAATGTACATCAAACTGCAAAAAGAGACCTACTCTGACACAAGTTTTGTCTTCTTGCCAAATTCGGTGTATAACTGTCCAACGGTTTGAGCTATAGGTGACAGCAAATGGGTATTTCGTATAAAGGCCTCAACTTAACCATGGCTGCAAAGGAGTTATAGCTACATAAAAACAACACAGCCTTAAAATAACATTTCAAAATACAAGTACAGAAAAGCAGCAGCATACAAATTATTCAACCGTGTTGATTTGAGAAAAGACGCCAGACTGTGTCCTTCCCAAGCCTATGCATGCATCTCCTATCTGGATATGAAGGGCAGGGCGGCTTGAGGCCGCATACTGAGGAGTGAGTGAGCAGTGAGGTTGTCTGACCTCTGCCTCACCACTGACTACCACCTCCTCCACAGTTTTTTAAAATCCAGCACAGAATTGTGACCGTAAAACCCTGGCAGGCACTGGTTACCTGGTTGAAGGGGCGGTTGGCGAACCCGCCTGCGCCTGCCACTGTCCTTTCGCATGGGTCGTCGAGTTGGGTTATTTATTTCCAACCTCGGTGGAAATCAGGACAGTCTTCCTGAGGCGAGGAGGGCAATGCTGAGGAAAACAGATGACTTTTAGTCGGGGTCCCATAAAGCTTTAAGTTGAGGAGAAACGCTGCAGTCTGCACAGACACGCTTGTCCAAGTCAGAAGCGGTTGAGAAGTGTCTTATGTAAACAGCGTGGCATGTGACTTAGCACATGACACCGGAGACGACGTGTATGCAGCAACTGCGGCAGTCTCGGTGTTCAAGTCAGCTCGTTTGGGCGACTCCGTTCGTGTGAACACACTTGTACATTAAACAAGTCACGAGCGCCGTGCCAGGCACACCCGGCCACGGGATTCCTGCCTGTCTCGAGGAGGCTGCACCAGGTTTTCAGACGCCCTCTCTGAACTTGGCATTCTACATGAGTGCTGCCCAAGGCGCCCTGCCGCCATTTATAGAGCACAGCACACGCCCGGTATTTCACGAAGGTCTCAACAGACAAGCACGCACTCCCCAAATCTTCAATAATGTTCATAACTAGTATTATTTGTTTACCTCTTTGAACTGTGCATGTGCCGTTTATAGGAGCTGTAAACATCAAGTGTTTTTATTTCTAAATGTAGCAACCTTTGAAAAGGGGACCGGTTTGTCAGGATTCGAACTCGTGGCCTGGAGATCAAAGAAAGCAGCATCAGGCGGTTCAGTGACATAATATTCAGCCCACTGATACAATCTGTTATTATAGTCCTTGCACTTCTTAGATTTAAAATTTGCTATTATTAAAGAAAACATATGGGGATGTTCTAGTATTTAACGACTGTTCCGTAACACTATGCACATGCAACACTTTTTGGACAGTAACACCCACATAGTTGCCAAGTTTCCCAATTCCGTGCCTGATATGCTGTTCCAATATATTTTTTTGTTTTCTTACCTGGCACTTATTCTGCCTTTTAATCGAATAAACAAAACCACATGTCCCAGAATTCCAAGAAAATCCCAGGACTGTAACATAAATTAAGGTCTCAAAAGGCATACATTGCTATAGTAGTCGTTGGCACTGAAGGGAACTACATTGAGGGTGGACGGGCTCCTGGTGACATAGCAGAATGCCGTCACTCAGACTACAGTTAGTCAATGGCTGAAGTAGGCAGACCCACTGCCCCGCACAGACGGCTGTAGTTGTTGGAATTAAAATGTGAATGACACCATAAAAGATCAATGGCTGAAAGCCCATTTAAGTATATTATATCAATTTTTTTTTGGAAAAATCAAAATGTGTTGGCTGATGCCAGATCTAAAAGGGAGTAAAATAATCAATTTTAAAAACGTACCTGTCCACCAGCCTGCCGGGTACCATGTTTTCTCGGCTCCTACTTCTGTTCTCCTGCCTCCGGCAGGAACAGGAGCAGGCATCCTCCCTCTCCTCCCCTAAACCAATCACAATGCTGCAATGGCAGCATTGTGATTGGTCGGGATGGCGTCCAGCCAGGTGCCCATGGGGAGGCCATTTTCTCTATGTACGCTGCATTGCAGCTTGCATGTAGAAAGGGCAGAGTGCGCATGACTGGTTTGGCCGGTCACTGAGTCATGCTCACTGAGGAGTGGGCACACCACTCTTCCCCTGCCCAACCACCAGCCTGCCTGCAACCAAATTTTTCTGTTTTCTCGCTGTGCGAGAAGCCGAAACATAAAATGGTAGCTTTACCATTTTATGTTTCTCCGTCTCACATTGCGAGAAAACAGTGTGGCAACGCTCCTCCACCCTAGTGGAGGAGCTGCTAGCACAATTTTCTGCATCCAATATAATCAGGGCTTTAACTGGGCTGGGCCCCTCTCGGTCTCAGACCCAACGGTAATCAAAAAATGGGCCTTGGAACGGGTCCCCGTCAGGCCCTGTAAATATACTGGCAAAACAAGCAGTGGCAAAGCTAATAGGTCTCGCCTATGCAAGAGCTATTGGCTTTGCCAATATGTTTTAGCAATGTTGTACACTAGAGTGGCTGCTGTTCAGCATGGCTAAAAGTTAATGAGATAAAGGAGAGTGGCATGGAGTGGAGTGTTAGAGTGTGATACAGAAGAGATGAGTGGTGTGGAGAGAAGAGTGTCATGGTGTAGTGTACAGTGCTGTGGAGTGTTGTGGAGGTAGGTAGTAGGGTCATATCATGGATGGGTGTAGAATTGAATTGCGTAGAGTGGAGTACAGTGTCAGAGCTGAGTAGAGAGTCGTAGAGTGGAGTGGCGTAGAGCGTCAAGGAGTGGTGTAGAGTGGAGTGGCGTAGAAGGTGTTGGGTAGAGTGAAGTGTTGTAGAGAAGAGTGGCATAGAGGGGAGTAGACTGTCATAGAGTGGAGTGGCACAGAGTTGAGTGGCATCAAGTAGAGGGGAGTGGTATAGTGTCGTGGAGTGACATAGTGTTAGAGTGGAGTGGCATAGAGTGGAGTGACGTAGTTGGTCATTGAACAGAGTGGAATAAAGGGGCATGGCATGGCATAGAGTGAGCTGCGTAGAGCCTCGTAGTGTTGAGTAGTGTCTTAGAATGGCATAGAGTGGAGTAGAGTGCTGTACAGTGGATGGCATAGAGTGAAGTAGAGTGTCAGTGGAGTAGAGTTTAATGGAGTAGAGCATCATAGAGTGGAGTATCGTGGAGTGGAGGGAAGTAGAGTGGAGTAGAGTGACCTAGAGTGAAGTGGCGTAAAGTACAGTGGTGCACAATAGATTGGCGTAGTAAAGCGGCATAGTGTGCAATGGCGTAGAGTGCAGCGACAAAGAGTGCAGTGGCATATAGTAGAGTAGTGCAGAGTAGATTGCAGTGGTTTTAAATGCAACGGCATAAAGTGGACTGGCACATGGTGGAGTAGAGTGGTGTACAGATGAGTGGCGTAGGGTAGATTATTTCAGAGTAGAGTTAAGTGGCATAGAGTGGAGTGGTGCTGTGTAGAGTGGAGTACTGCTGTGCAGAGGTGTGGTATGGAGTGGTGGAGTGCAGAGTAGAGTGCAGTGGCGTGGAGTAGAGTTGAGTGGTGCAGAGCAGAGTGCAGTGGCACAGAGTGCAGTGATATAGAGTGTGG